>NC_143572.1:36996111-37647222 GCF_054136105.1 Typopeltis vanoorti | reverse complement strand
CTTCCTCTTTTCGGATATTGCACCCCACCCCCCTCATATACAACTTTCTGATACCTGCCTGACAGCCAGTCACTGATCCAACTCAGAAATCTGATATCCATTCCCATTAGTTTCAATTTATTTAACAGCTTGTCATGTGGCAGTCTATCAAAAGCTTTTGCAAAATCCAAGTACACCACTGTATATGGATATCTGTCCATAGTATTTGTTACCTTGTTATAGTACATAAGTAAGTTTTAGTAAAACAAAATTTCCCTTTAACAGACTGATGCTGAGAGAATAAGAGAATAATGCTAAGAGAATAACCACAGAGAATACAGCTGTTATGAACACATTTCTGTATATTACTTCTCACCAATCTCTCTAGTACCTTCACCAGAACTGCAGATATACAGATTGGCCTATAATTTGTAGCCACAGTCCTATCACCACCTTTATGCAGTGAATGGAAATGGAACAATTTTACCTTCTTTCCACTCCCTTGAAACCTGTGCTGTTGTATGAATTTTATTAAACAAGTATTCCAATACTACTGCAAATTCCCTGAAATATTCTCTTAAGACACATGGTAATATGTCACCAAATCCTATCGCCATATTGACATGAAGGTTAAGGTTATTTATTTCCTCAAAAACCTCCTGCTCACTCACAATTAAGCCATCCTCTCCCATGTCCTCTACACTTAAGTTGCTGTTTCATCTTCATATATTTTTTAAGAAAATTAACAACATGTTTGTTAATAAATAAACTTATGAACTTATTATCCTATATTTTGCTGAAGTCAAATCAGCATCATCATCAGGGAAAAATACACTTGTATTAGACACATGTGCATGCAGGCACACTTCAGTAACAAAGATGAAGAAACCGGAGAGATACAGGAGACCTAAACTCCACAATTATGGTAAGGAGGTCATTGAATCAGTCAATATAGTGGAGTTACTGAGCGAGCACTTTGCAAAAGTATATCATCCAGGTGGTGACATTGAAAAAATGAAGGAACCATTAGTTTATACAGGAACTGTGATGAATGAAGTGGAGGTGAATAGTGTATTCCAGAACCTAAATGTGAATACATCTGTGGGATTGGATGGTATACTGGCACGGGTCTTGCATGAAGTGGCTAAGGAATTATCAGTGCCCTTGACCATGTTGTTTAATCTGAGTCTCGGGTCTGGTTTAGTCCTGAAGGTGTGGAAAGAGGGGAAAATAGTTTCACTACATAAAGGAGGATCCAAGACTACGGTTGCAAATTACTGACCGATCAGCATATCAGAAGTCATTGTCAAGGTCTTGGAGAAAGTAGTCAAGGGAAAAATACAGGAATGGATTGATGAAAATGAGATACTGTACAGAGGACAGCATGGCTTTGTGAAGGGTAGATCATACCTCAGTAACTTGCTCAAGTTTTATAACAAGGTGACGGCTGAACTGGATAAGAGTAATGAGTTTACAGTGATACTGCTGGACCTGGCAAAGGCGTTTGACAGGATACCACATGGAATTCTAATCCTTAAACTACAACTTATGGGAATGGATATAGGGTTGGTGAAATGGATAGGTGGGTAGTTGATGGAGAGATATCAAAGAGTAGTTTATTCAGGAGTAGAGTCCAAAAGACGGCCTGTGACTAGTGGTGTGTTGCAGGGTTCTGTTCTTGGACCACTGCTGTTTAATCTGCTCATTAACGATACAGGGAAGGATCTAAGAGGAACAGTTCATTTGTTCACTGATGATGCAAAGTTGGGTAGGGTGATAGTGAATGCAGAAGATGTCAAAATCTTGCAGGATGACTTGGATAGATTGGAGTTCTGGACTAAGGAGAATGGATGTGAGTTTAATATGACAAAATGTAAGGTTATGCATTTTGGGGTGAAAAGATTAGCAGCAATATACCACATTGGTGGAGCTGTACTCCAGGAGATTGATGAGGCCAGGGACTTGGGAGTGTTGGTGGATAGGGAGATAAAATTTAGGGGGCACATTGCAAAAGTAGCTAAATCATCAACTTTTTCATATTTTTCATCAACTCACTTGGTTGTTGAAAAATACCTTGACGAGCAGAGACAAGCAAGTTATTATACCTCTGTACCGAGCCTTGATAAGACCTCATCTCGACTACAGTGCCCAGATTTGATCACCTCAGTTCCTACTTGATGGGGGAGGAGGTGGTGAGCATCCAGAGGCGAGTGACTAAGATGATATCAGGTCTATGGAATGAACCATATGAGAACAGGTTGAAGATTTGTGGGTTGCAGAAACTAGTTGATAGGCGGAAAAGGGGAGATATGATTGAGACATTCAAATTGCTAAAGGGTTTCTATAGGATTAATTCAGAAGATATTTTTGAGATCAGGACTGGTGGTGGGAGAACTAGGGGACACCTATGGAAGCTAGACAAGAGTGTGGTTAGCAGGAGTGTTAGAGCTGGGTTCTTTACTTTTAGAGTGGTAAATGAGTGGAATAAGCTGCCAGAGTCTGTTGTGGGTGCTATGACGGTGAGTGAGTTCAAGGCAAGGTACGATAGATACTGTGAGAATGTTGTATAGTTGTGTGGACATGATGTTTAGGGCTTCCCTCGATGAGTCTAAGGGCGACTCCAGGGAGTCCTTAGACTCATCAGACCACCCTCATATGTATTTATTTATGAGGGTGGTCTGAAATGTTCTCGGCCTCGACCATAGATGGCAACACCATCTGCAAGATTTTTTCCCTAAGCTGGTACATCTATCATAAGCATCCATGTGAAATTGCAACTCATTCTATCAAGTAGTTTGTTTTATACAACTTTCTGAAGCAAAAGTGTTATCTGTATACTTTGAAATGGATAAAATTGAGTATCATGTGGTTATAAAATTCTTTGTAAAAGAAGGTTTAATGCCAAAAGAAATTCATTTGAAGTTCATAAGAGTTTATTTATGGGCACTCTTCTCCTTCATTTTTGACAATTAAGAAATGGGCTGCTGAATTTAAATGTGGCTGTACCAGCCTTGAGAATGATCCACGTGAAGGATATCCAAAAAGTGTAACAACACCAGAAATCATTGATCAAGTGCACGATATGGTATTGGTGAGAGAATGAAGAGTTGCATTTGATAAAGCTTTTCGCAAGGTGGGTTTGCTGACACTTGCTCACAGCAGATCAAAAACACACTCGCATGAAAATTTCTGAACTGTGGTTGGAGCATTTTAACAAGAATAAAACTGATTTTGTGCATCAATGTATTACTGTAGATGGGACTTGGATTCACCATAACACACCGGAATCCAACAGCAAGTCAAAACAGTGGACAGAAGCCAGTTGTTCAGCACCAAAGAAGACAAAGTCGGTTCCATTAGCAGGAAAGGTCACGGCATCGGTGTTTTGGGATGCTAAAGGCTTTTTGTTTATTATTTCAAGATAATTATATTAATTATCTTGAAAAGGGTAAAACAATAACCGAGGAATATTATTCCGATCGTTTAACCACAATAGATGAAAAAATTTGTGAGAAAAGACCCAGTTTACAGAAGAAAAAAATCATCTTTCATCAGGACAATGCACCTGCCCACAAAAGTGTTTTTGCAATGGGAAAATTAAGGGATCTGCACTATGAATTGTTGGCATATCCACCCTATTCCCCAGATTTGGCTCCCTCTCACATCTATCTCTTCCCAAAACTAAAATTCTTCCTTACTGGTCAGCGTTTTTCTTTGTATCAAGAGGTGATTGTAGAGATCTGCAAAATACCCCTCTACAGAGGTATTTTGTAGATCTTAATAAATTTAGTTTAATCCTTTATCCAAGTGTGAGCAAACAAAGTTTGCGCCTGAAAGTATCTTCAGGATTGGGGTAAGGTGGTACAACACCAGGGCAACTCGTTGCAAAGGTGGAGCAAGCTACAAACGCTCCTGACTCAGTATCCCCTATAATGCAAAACACATCTCCTTGCGGATATGTCTAATGTTATGCATTAAGGGAAGGGTCACTACCCAGACTAGTTTCGACCTTTATCGAGGTCTCTTCAGTGGGAGCCAGGTCCAAGTTGAGATAACACCAAGTTGCTCTGGTGTTGTACCACCTTACCCCAGTCCTAAAGATACTTTCAGGTGCAAACTTTGTTTGCTCACACTTGGATAAAGGATTAAACTAAATTTATTATACTCTAACCAAGTGAAAAATAAACTTTCAACATCTTTCTCTAAATCCAGAGTAATTTATTAAAAAAAGGGTGGCACACCATTTGGCAACTCCTATAGGTAGATATGACCTGCTAATGCTTCTGCATGGTATCTCAAGTTGGACCTGGCTCCCACTGAAGAGACCTCAATAAAGGTCAAAACTAGTCTGGGTAGTGGCCCTTCCCTTAATGCATAACATTAGACATATCCGCAAGGAGATGTGTTTTGCATCTCAAGTTGGACTTGGCTCCCACTGAAGAGACCTCAATAAAGGTCGAAACTAGTCTGGGTAGTGGCCCTACCCTTAATGCATAACATTAGACATATCCGCAAGGAGATGTGTTTTGCATTATAGGAGATATAGGAGATACTGAGATAGGAGTGTTGGTAGCTTACTCCACCTTTGCAACGAGTTGTCCTGGTGTTGTACCACCTTACCCCAGTCCTGAAGATACTTTCAAGAGCAAACTTTGTTTGCTCACACTTGGATAAATGATTAAACTAAATTTATTATACTCTAACCAAGTGAAAAATAAACTTTCAACAAATTTGCAGGTCTTACTGAGAACCCCTACAGGAAAGGGCTAATGACGCCGGAGAATCGCTGGAATAAATGTATTAGTCTTAAGGGAGATTATGTTGAAAAATAAAAATAATTTTGAAATTATAAATTTGTTTTTTCATAGGCCGAGAACTTTTCAGACCACCATCGTACAATATGACAGAAATAGTTTGAACTACATTTATTTCATTCTGTGCTGAATAAGCAGATATCATTTTATGCAAACTTCCAATTATTTTAATTGGTATTTGCTAAATATGAACCACTCACCATGACATGACTGTAAAATCTACTTTATTGTGATGTTTTGAGGTACATGATTTTGCTTAAATTATATTTTAAAAAGTTAAATTTGTTTACAGTCTGATTGGCCAAGTGGTTAGCATATCCACTCTCCAGCCAAAAGGCTGCAGGTTCTAATCCTGCTATGGGAATGGATGTTTGCAATTGTCTGTGAAAATACTGTTGGTGGTGGTGGTGGTGGTGGCCAGTAGATGATGTTAGTGTAGATGATGCAGTAGTTGGTGTAGTTGGTGAATTGATATTGAGAGTTGTAGAGTGGGTGCGGTGCCCTCCCTCGATGCATCTTTGGACTCCTTGGAGGTGTCACATAATAATAATAAAGGACTACCATCATTGCCTTCTTGCATAAAGTAGCATTGTAATTCAGCAATAAATTTCCTGGCTTCTGGTTAGTCACTCGCTCATGTTCAGGTTTGTCATCCTCATTACTTTCTTTGTCTTCCAGGGTCTTTAGGTGCTTTGTTGCAAATTTTCAACATTTGCATCCTCATAATCTTCATTTTCATTGTAACATTGGAGGCTATTGTTAATGAATAAAAACTCTTCATAGTTTCTGACTTGTTGCAGTTAAAAATTATTTCATTTTCATTTTCCATCATATCTGGTATTTCCATTTTTAAATTCTTCAAACCACAATGAGCAAAGCAGTTTTGAATTCTTTTGCTGCTTATTTCTCACCAACTATCTGCAACTAATTGTACTGCCTGTAAAATGGCAACCTTTGTACTCATTTCTTTGGCCATTGAAGATGTTTGAAGAATTTTGATAATAGTCTTTTGGCTGAAACCTATTCTCTACAAGACCTCAATAAAAAACAAAGATAAACCAGACTACAATAAAACTATAATCATTCCTTACATTAAAGGGACATCAGATAAAATAAAAAGATACTACAAAAATACAACCTCAAAGCCACTTTTAAAATTAAAAAGCTTACTCAACTCATCCACTGGCCCACCCTGGAGTATACCTTATTTATTGTGCCTCTAACATACTATGTATAGGGGAAACAGAATGCACAATTCCTATCAGACAAAAAGAGCATAAACGACACATTAAATATAATAATTATGGTGAAGCTGGCCTTTCTGATCATGCCCTGAACACATTACATAGAATTGACTGTAAAAGCACTAGTTGTTTACATCACACCAAAACATGGTATAAACACAAATTTAAGGAAGCCTGTGAGATTCTTATCAACTACCACAATCGGAACAATAATGATGGTCTAAAAATCCCAAACATATGGAAGGCACATATTCAACCCACGGAACCTTCCTCTCTAAGAGTAACTATTATTCTTCTTCTTATTATTATTATTCAGGCCTCCATTGAGTCAAAGGACTCATTGTGGGAGGTCCTTCCTAAGAACATAAAGTCTGTCAAGACTCATCAAGGGGAGGTCTCCCCTAAGAAACACAAAGTCTATCATACCACTCCTTAAACTCATTGACCGTTCACGGTCTCACTACTCCATCAGGCAATGCATTCCACAGTTCAACCACCCTCCATGCAAAGAAACCACTCCTCACCCTCTTGCTCACAATTTCCTTTCATAACTTCCAGGGATGGCCTCTTGTCATCACTCCTTCCCGCTGTTCAACCAAGCGAAAGAACTCTCCAGTGTCAACCCTGCAACCACATCTCAACAGTTTAAAAGTTTCAATCATATCACCTCTCCTTCTCCTACCCACCAAACTCTGCAGTCCACATTCCCTCAGCCGATCCTCATAACCAAAATTGTACAGTCCTGAAACCATCTTTGTCATCCGTTCTTTGTACCCTTTCCACAGTTAATTTATCCCCTTCAAATCCCGGGGAACAAATCTGTGAACAATAGTCTAAGTATGGTCTGATCAGAGACGTACAACGGAATGATAACCCTTTTATCTCTGCAGGTCAGTGTCCTTCTCATAATTGCAGCAATCCTCTGTGTTACCTTCACCACCTTTGCAATATGTCCCCTAAATTTCAGGTTTCTATCAATCATCAACCCCAGATCTCTTGTGTCCCCTACTTCCTCCAGTATAACTCCTCCCATAGAGTAGTGTCCCATCGATGTTTCCCAAACCTCAAGACCTTACGTTTTGCTGCATTAAACTGACAATCCCCATTCATTTGCCCATCTGGCTAGCTTATTCAAATCCTCTTGCAGGGCTACCACATCTGCACTAATACTAATAATCCTTCCCAGCTTCGCATCATCCGCAAAGAACTGAATATCCCCTTGCAATCCACTGGCAATGTCATTGATATAAAGGTTAAACAATATAGGTCCTAGTACTGAGCCCTGTGGGACCCCAACTGTAACCCTCTGTTTCCTTGAAACTGCCCCATCATACACAACTCTCTGATACCTATCGGACAGCCAATCCTGAATCCAGTTGACCAATCTGACATCCAATCCCAAGTGCTGCAACTGAAATATCAGCTTAGTATGTGTCACCCTGTCAAATGTGTTCGTTAAGGCTAAGAAAATTGCAGTATATGCCTTTCCCTCATCTAATGTTCTTGTAACTTTATTATAAAAGGCTAGCATATTGCTAAAACAAGAGCGCCCTTTCACAAATCCACGTTGACTCTCACAAATAACATTACCCTCATCTTCGCAATGCTGTATATGGTCCCTCACTACTTTCTCCAAGATCTTAACAACTACTGACGACACACAAACTGGCCTATAATTAGACACTTCCAGTCTATTACCACCCTTATGCTATGGCACTATTTTACCTTCCTTTCATTCCCTGGGCACCTTTCCTGCAGCCATACTTTCATTGAAAAGCTAGGTTAAAGGCACTGTCAGTTCCCTAGCACATTCTCTCAAAACTCATGGTGAAATACCATCGAGTCCCATAGCTTTACTGACATCCAGAGTACTCAGTATCTGAAACACACTCTCCTCCTGTACCTTGAACCTGCCCTATCCCTCTAGCATTAAAACTGACTCCTCCAGGATGAAATACTCCAATAAAGTGTTCATTGAACAATTCCACTATGTTCTCTGCATCAGTCACTCTATTCCCATTTTTATCCCACAGTATCATTCTTCCACAGTCATTTCTCCTCCTAATGGCCACATAGCTAAAAAATTCCCTAGGATTTTCTTTGGATCTTAGGGCCAATCTCCTCTCATATTCCAGTTTCGCCTTCCTTACTATACTAGTCACTCTTCTGGCCTGTGTCTTATATTCTTCATGCATCTTCTCTTCATTTGTCTCCTTATATCTCTTCCATAGCCTCTTTTTCGCATGCAATTCCTGTTTAATATTGTTTGTCATCCACTTTACTCCAAATTGTGTCCTCTTCTGCACTCGTGGTATACAGCTTACTATTGATGTTAACAAACATTCCTTCACAATTTCCCAAGCACTGATGATATCCCAGTCTTCCAATTCTTCCCTCCATGAAACTTCCCCAAGTTGATGTCTAAGACTATTATAATCACCTGCCTTATAATTCCACTGAATGGAAGATGAACAGACATGCAGGAGTATCTTTGATACTCCTGCATGTCTATTCATCTTCCAAGTCAAAACCACAAGGTTACTCTCTGCAACTGGTGGGAGAGATGTCATCTCAGTTATTATCAACTCTTTTGATTCTGTGACCAAATCCAAAACTCTTGAACCTCTTGTTCCCTCTATTACATGTTGCCTAAGACATTTGTCCCTCAAGAATTCTTGAAATTCCATTCCCTTATTTCTACATGCATCTTCTTCTCCCAATTTATACTGTTGTAGTTAAAATCTTCCATAACAATCATGCTTCTTGCACTTGCCAAGCTCAACTGTCTAAACATCTCCTGGTCCCCACCCTCTGTGCTCCTTGCTTTGTAGCAACACCCCACTAAATATTCCGTCTTGCCTATCTCAACCTCACACTATATGTTTTCAAAATCATTAATGTCACTGCCTTCCAAAGCCTCCACCCTTAGAGGACATAAGTCATTACTTATCATAAGCAGTACTCCACCACCACCTTTCCCTTCCTATTCTGCCAAAAAATGCTGTACCCTATTCCTGTTATTATATCCTCTTCTGTCAACTACGTCTCAGTGATCCCAATAATCTTATTAATAAAATATTATTAAATAATTCTTAAAAACTATTTCGTTGATGGTTTCATAAAATGAGAATCTGCCAAATTCATTTTATAAATTATGGATTTTACAACCCTGTTATAAATAACTTTATTATCTCGACGCTTCAATCTTCATATCAAGATCATCAAGATTCAGATCAAGATTGAAACATCGAGATAATAAAGTTATTCATAACACGGTTGATTAATTAAATTAATTAATTTTTAAAATGAATGCTGATCGCTGTGTAACACTAAAAAAAAGAGAAACTGCCAAACTTTTGGGAGAGAGAGAGAGAGAGAGACAGTCATTTCTATTCAAATTTAACCGATGTAAAAGGGCTTCACAACTTTCTTCAAAAAGACGTTCATATTTAAACCTGTATCTGTGGAGAAGACAAGCTTTATCTCACTGGATATTATGTTTAGTATCAATGCTATGTTGTGCTAGACCAGACTTATGAGGTTTCATGTATTCGATATAATACTGATGTTCCTTCGTCCTTTTTTTCCACAGAATGGCCTGTTTGTTCAAAGTATCATAAATTACATTCACATGGTATCTGGTAAACACCAGCTAATGATAGAGGTGCCAGTTTGTCTTTTGTAGATGGCAACAAGTGAGAAATTTTGTTGATAAGAAAATATGTGGGAATAAGATGATACTTCTTCAAAATTCTGCCAGTAGGTTCTGAGATGCCTGAAATATAAGGGGTTGGAACTCTGCAGTCTGTTGAAGAATTCTGAGGTGTTGGAACATAGGAGTCAATTATCTGCTGGATTTGATTAAGATTGTAACCATTAGATTCTGTTAACTTTTTTATAGTGAAAAGTTCTTGTTGTATTCTTAATGGGGAGGAGCCCACTTTATGTGCTCCATTAATTAAAGATTTGATAATACCAATTTTTTGAGAGGGATGATGAGCAGACTTTTGATGAAGGCTATTTATCTGTTGTAGAAATGTGGTAAGTTCCTCTTCAGCATGTGGCCAAATAGCAAAGACATCATCAATAATAATGAAACCAAAGACAGGGTTGGGGATGAATGGATGAAAACAAGGTGTCCTCCAGATGTTTCAAAAAATAGTTTGCCAAAGGTGGAGAGAGAGGGCTACCCATGGCATTACCTTCAACCTTAAGCTTACAACAAGGACTTTTTACTATAAAAAAGTTAATAGAATCTAATGGTTACAACCCTAATCAAATCCAGCAGATAATTGACTCCTATGTTCCAACACGTCAGGATTCTTCAACAGCCCACAGAGTTCCAATCCCTTATATTTCAGGCATCTCAGAACCTACTGGCAGAATTTCGAAGAAGTATCATCTTATTCCCACATATTTTCCAATCAACAAAATTTCTCACTTGTTGCCATCTACAAAAGACAAACTGGCACCTCTGTCATTAGCTGGTGTTTACGATGTGAATGTAATTTATCATACTTTGGATAAACAGGCCGTTCTGTGGAAAAAAAATGAAGGAACATCAGTATTATATCGAATACATGAAACCTCATAAGTCTGGTCTAGCACAACATAGCATTGACACCAAACATAATATCCAGTGGGATAAAGCTTGTCTTCTCCACAGGTGCAGGTATAAATATGAACACCTTTTTAAAGAAAGTTTCAAAGCCCTTTTACATCAGCCGAATTTGAATCGAAATGACTGTCTCTCTCTCTCCCAAAAGTTTGGGAGATCCCATCTTATGCAACCATCAATGAAATAGTTTTAAGAATTATTTAATATTTTATTAATAATAATCTTCTGGCATGCAGCAACAATTTAATTGGGATTCCACTGATTCTGTACTTTGTATTCCATTCCTTTAACTGTTTGTTCTACACTGATGATGTACTGTTACTTTCAGTATGAAATATTTGTACCTTTAATTCATTAAAGTTATTACTATTGGTTCTATACATGTTAAGTTATTAATTTTAATTATGCCACAGATATCTCTAAAGATTTTTCCATTTAGCTAAATACTCCTTTTTTAAATAACGAAACCTGTGGTGCAATCATAATTAAAAGAAACACAAGTATTAACCACAGTGAAAATTATTTAATTGTAAATATTTCATCCTAAGTATCTTAGGACATTTTTATTTATTTATTTTTTTTATATTTATTTATTTATTTTATTTTATTTTATTTTTTACTTCTGTAACACGTTACTCACGTTTCATGAGATTCTATTGTAATCATGCGCCCTAATGGTATGTTATTCCTATTATTGTTTTAAACTACCCTACTGATGAAGTCCTAAGATACTTAGGATGAAATATTTACAATTAAATAATTTTCACTGTGGTTAATATGTGTGTTTCTTTTAATTAAATACTCCTTTATCAATTAAATATTCTATTTTGATTGTGTAGATTTTCTAGCCACTTTCATTGCTTTGCATGTGGTAAAACTTGAGTTTCTAGGCTTGCTGCCTACACCTGTCTTCAAATAAGTTAGTTAAGATCAAAGGAGTTTGGGATATGTCCTTTAGTTGGGGAATAAAAATAAAATACATTTAAAGGTTTTTTTTTTTTTTTTTGAAAACATGTCGCAAACTTTTCTCTACTTTCTGAAAAAAAAAAAAAAAAAAAAGAGAGAGAGAGATTCTCTCACTGCTGATTATTGGAAATTGCATATTCAGTACATGAAAGTAACTCAGGTTTTAGTTTTTAGGTGTTTTACATTTCATGTTATAAATTCTATCAAAAAAAAAACACTTTGTATAAGTATAAATTTGCTAAAAATCAGTTCAACTTATTCTTCTTATTATTATTATTATTCAGGCCTCCATGGAGTCAAAAGACTCATCATGGGAGGTCCTTTCTAAGAACATAAAGTCTGTCACGACTCATCGAGGAGAGGTCTCCCCCCTAAGAAACACAAAGTCTATCATACCACTCCTTAAACTCATTGGCCGTTCTCGCTCTCACACTCCATCAGGCAATGCATTCCACAGGTCAACTACCCTCCATGCAAAGAAACCACTTTCATACGCTTTCTTTGTCTTATGGTTATTTTGTATATATTGCTTATATATATGCATGTATATATATATATATATATATATGGTTTTTTTTTATATATTGTAATAATAACAGTTATTATTATAACTGTTATTATTCCGTTGTATAAGACTGATCAGACCACACTTGGACTATTGTTCTCAGATCTGGTCCCCAGGATTTGAAGGGGATAAATTAACTGTGGGAAAGGTTACAGAGGCAGATAACAAAGACGGTTTCAGGACTGGACAATGTTAGTTATGAGGATCGACTAAGGGAGTGTGGACTGCAGAGTTTGGTGGATAGAAGAAGGAGAAGTGATATGATTGAGACTTTTGAACTGTTGAGAGGTGGTTACAGGGTTGACATTGGGGGAGCTCTTTCGCTTGGTTGAACAGCAGGAAGTCGTGACAAGAGGGCCATCCCTGGAAGTTACAAAAGGAAACTGTGAGAAAGAGGGTGAGGAGTGGTTTCTTTGTATGGAGGGTGGTTGAACCATGGAATGCATTGCCTGATAGAGTGGTGAGAGTGAGAACGGTCAATGCATTTAAGAAGTGGTATGATAGACTTTGTGTTTCCCTGGAGGGATCTCCCTCGATGAGTCTTCATAGACTTGTGTTTCTTAGAAAGGACCCCCATGATGAGTCTTTTGACTCCATGGTGGCTTGAATAATAATAATAATAACTGTTATTATTATTATTGTCAGTCCTTCATACAATCAAAACTCCTTATGATAGGTACTACCATCATACATGCACAAATCACATATGGATCAAACAGTACCTTCAACTCGTTCACTGTGTTTCTGCTATCACTACATTCTCAGACAGTTAGTCCACTCATAATTATGCACTATGCAAAAAAAAAGAGGCCCTACTTGTCATGCCTACCATATAAAACAACTTCCAGAGACAGCTTCTTGCTGTACCTATATCTCCTCCATTTTTTGAAAAATCTCTTCCACATTAATCCAGTAACATCCCATTGTCAACTTGTATGTTTCAATAACATCTTCTCTTTCTTTCCATATAAGATTCTACAATTGCATTTCCCAAGTTGTTCTTCATATCCAAAATTTCAGAGACTGGAAACCATCTCAGTCAGCAATCTCTAAATGATTGATTAGGTGATTTCTGGTCATGAAAATCCTGTTCCCTCTCGTCTAAAGATAATTAAACTTAGTTAGTGGTTGTTACCTGATTAATGTGGAGGAAATTTTTCATATAATGAGAAGTGTGATAGAACAACAGGCAGTTGCTGGAAACTGTATAAAGAGGATGTGAGAAAGGAATGGAGGATCAGGTTCTTTGCCCAAAAGAGTGATTGATGAGTGGCATGCATTGCTGAAATTATGGTCAATGTGGACACATTGAATGAGTTTAAAGTATGGTTTAAGAGCTTTATGTGTGGCAGTATTTACTTCCTGTGATGAGGCTTTGAACTCCATGGAGATTTTGTGTTAATTATAACAATAATATCCCCATCCTCTTGAAAACCAGATGAGCAAGGTGGAGAACATAATTCATATATGGACTGATCAAGGTTTTAGACAAAATAACAATAACTTTCTTACTTTTGTATGTTTTTGTCCACTGCATTTTAATAACGTTTCTGCCCACTGCATTTTAATAACGTTTCTGCCATCACCATCAGAATCTATATCTCTTTCATCAAGACATCACAACAATTGCATTTTGTTTTCCAAATTTTACAGCCTTATACTTTGCAATATTGAACTGGTAGCTCTGCTCATATCCACTCCAAACATCTAGAGAATTAAATCTGAAAACAAGACTAAGAATCTCCAAATGCTACATATGGTCTACGTTATTATATGGAGTAGAGACATGGACACTCTCCAGTCTGAGTGTGAAAAAACTGGAGGCCTTTGAAATGTGGATGCTGCAAAGAATTATGAGAATATCATGGAAAGAAAAAAAAACAAATGAAGAAGTACTAGAGATGGCAGGTGTCAACAGGAGCGTGATGAAAGAAATTAAAAAGAGAAAAGTCAGATATTTTGGACATATTCTGAGACATAACTGTCTACAAAGGACACTTCTCGAAGGAACTCTTGAGGGAAAGAAGAAGAAGACAAAGACTGGAGTGGATGAAAAATATAGAAGACTGGACCTATCTCTCATATGAGGAATGCAGCAGAGAGACGCAGAATAGGACATAGTGGAGACACATGGTAGTCAATCTCCTGGAGGGAGAAAACACCTGACAGGACAGGACAGCTCCACTCACTTGTACACTCATCCAGTATATCCAAATCATCTGTAAATCCACAACATTTTCTCTGCTCCTCACTGTTTGTCCCAACTTTGCATCATATGCAAACAAATGCAATGCTTTACCATATATTTAAAATAAACATTAAAAAGATATGGTCTCAATACACACTCCTGAGACACACCATAGCCTTTATGGTGTATTGCTTTTTCCCATACACAACTTTCCAATACATCAGAGAACCAACCAGTGTGCTCTGCAACCAACTAATCTGTTATTTAATCCATCCATAACAATTTAATTACAAACTTTTGGCTAAATGAGAAGAATGAAAACGTTGACGTATGTGAGAAGTGTCGGGATAGACTGGAGCAATTAGGAATACAAGCAGACATTGGGACCTTAGCGAAAGAGCTTCGGCAGGAGTTTGTGAAAATGAAAAGTGACCCTCATCTTCTGCAAGAGGAATTGGAAATTCTCAGTAAGGAGATTTTGGAAATTAAAACTGAGTTAAATGTGTTGAATAGAGAAATCAGGACTAGGGAGATTACTTTAGCTGAAGTAACTAGAACAGGATTAAGTAAGGGAGAGTCTTTGATATGGGAGCGATTGGGAGTTAACATAATGAAAGCACAAGAGGTCTAGAAGAAATGAAATGTCGTGAAAGTAAGGGGGGTAAGTAAAAGAGCGTTGAGGGAAAGTAATGAAACTGGGAGATTCATGCTGAATAGTGTAGTAAATGGGGCCATGAGTGACGCTTGTTTTGATTTGAATGAAGTTATGAGTTGTACAATATATGGTGATTCTATGATTAAGGGTATGGAAAGCAGTATGCCTGAGGAGTGCTTGGCTAGTGGAACAATAGAGAGAGTGACTTTAGCAATAAAGAGAGGACATGATGCAGAAAAGATGATAGTTCTGATGGGTACAAATGACCTGAGCGGTAGTATTAATCGGGTAGCAAAAGATTTAAGAACATTGTCAGATATCATGAAGAAGAAAAGTGTCAAAGGGAGGATAGCGTGTGTGCTGCCTCGTTTTGACAATTATGAGTTAAGTAGATGAGTGATGATAATGGATGATATTGAGTGCGTTTGAAGGCAAAAGACAGCTGTATGCAAGAGATGGGTTGCATCTGAACATGGAAGGTCATAAGTGATTGAAGAAGTTACTGTTTTCTGAACAAGCTGAAGTAACTGGGAAGAGAAACTAAAATTGAAAAGGTTGAGTGCAAGAGGGAGAAACTTATGCAGCGAATGTATATTTGTTGATCCTTATTCGCGAAATAAATTGCAGAATAGAGTGGATAAAAATCGGCATGGGACTACTGAAATTAGTGACATGTATATCAGTTCTAAAGCTGTTACAAGAACTAAAGGGAATCTGCAATTTTTGTATAGTAATGCAAAAAGCATTCGAAATAAGAGGGAACAATTTTTGGCATTAGTCAGTGCAATCTCACCATTTTCACTAATTGCAGGCATTAGTGAAACTTGGCTGTCAGCAGAAGATGCGGGTACTGGAATTGAATGTGATGAGTACAGTATTTTCAGGGAGGATAGAGAAGATAGAATGTGGGAGGGAGTACTGTTTATGATAGCTGATGATTTGCAGCCAAAGAAAGTAGTATATCAAGAGGATAGACAAGTGAATGATAGTTCATTTGAGACAGTTTGGTGTGAAATAATGACCAATACAACCAAATAAAAGTTGGTTGCTGCTATAGGCCAGGAGGTACAGAGGGTGATATTGAATTCGTGCACAGCAAATTAGTGCAATGAGTGCAGGATTAGTGATTATTATGGGGGATTTTAATTACGGTGATATCAATTGGAAGGAGGAAATATGACATGCAAAAAGGAAATGGAATTCATACACCTTCTAAGAGATAATTACTTGAAACAGCACATAACTGATGGAACTCGTGGTGTGAGAGTGTTGTACCTGGTCATTGGTTCAGAAGATATATGCATAAGTAAGGTGTCCTCGTTACCTCCAGTTGTTGGGAGCGATCATGTGGTATTGACTTGGGAGGTTGCAAAATTTGTGGATTTCTCTCTTAAGAAGGGGTTTAAAGTATATATGGAACTATAGGTTAGGTAATTATAACAAGCTCCAGAGTGAGCTTACAGCCTTCCAATGGCAGAACATATTGCAGGGGAAAGATGTTAGCAGCGCATGGGATAAAATCAGTGGGTATCTAAGGAAGGCAATATCAGAATGTATTCCAATGGTCAGGAAGACAAACAAGGTAGACGTTAGATGGATGAGTAGTAGTATCAGGCTTGATATGCTTTATAGAGAATTTACAAGGAGAAAGGAAATCGGTACATCCATGAGCAGTATAAGGCTCAAGCTAGGAAGGTTACTAACATAGTAAGAAAAGCTAAATCAGATTATGAGAAGACCTTAGCCAATGAGATCAATGGTAATTCCAAAGAGTTCTTCCACTATGTGGCAAGTAAAAGAAAGAATGACTTTGGAAGGATGACCTTAGTGGGTGCTGATGGTATTGAGGTGACCAATTCAGATGTAATAGTACAGTTACTGAGTGATCACTTTTCAAAAGTCTATCCCCCAAGTGGAGATATCTCTGTACCTGTAGCAATAACTAACGTGAGAATTGAAGTTAATAAATCAGAGGTACTTAATATATTGCAGAATTTAAATGCAAATACTGCTAAGTTTAGTTGGAATATCAGCTTGGGTGTTACATGAATGTGCAAAGGAATTGTCAATGCCTCTTACTTGATTATTTAACTTAAGTATGAACTCTGGTATGGTCCCTAGGGAGTGGAAGGAAGGCAAAGTAGTTCCTTTGCATAAAGGTGGCTCTAAGACTGTGGTAGTTAATTACAGACAAGTCACCATCTCGGTTGTGGTGGTAAAAGTATTGGAAAAGTTGGTTAAAGACAGAATTCAAGAATGGGTGGATCAGAATAGTATTATTATTATTATTATTATTATTATTATTATTCAGGCCTCCATGGAGTCAAAAGACTCATTGTGATACTCATATGGCATAGGGGCCAACATGGTTTTGTTAAAGGTCGATCTTGCCTTAGCAATTTATTAACTTTTTATAATAGAATTACATCTGAGTTGGACAAAGGAAATGGCTACACAGTGGTACTTCTGGAGTTTTCTAAGTCTTTTGACAGGATACCCCATGGAATACTGTTGCGCAAATTGGGGCAGATAGGTATGGATACTAAACTGGTGATATGGATAAGAGAATGGCTCAGGGAGAGATACCAGAAAGTGGTGTATGGAGAAGCAGAGTCTAGGATGAGGCAGGTGACCAGTGGTGTGCCTGTTCTTTGCTTGGGCCATTGTTGTTTAATTTGTACATAAATGATATAGTAAATGGCTTGAAGGGAGATATTCAGTTGTTTGCTGAGGATGCAAAGTTGGGTAGCACAATAAAAAATCAAGCTGATGTTGAGAGTTTGCAGGATGATTTAAATAAGCTGGCAAGGGCAAAAGGTAATGAATGTCAGTTCAATGTGAAAAAGTGTAAAGTTATGCATTTTGGGATTAAAAGATTACCACCTGTGTACTACATTAATGGAATGGTACTCAAGAGATTGATGATGCTAGGGAATTGGGGGTGTTGGTGGATATGGAGATGAAGTTCAGAGGACACATTGCTAAGGTGTCCAAGATTGCACATATGATTACTTGATTATTTAAGAACACCCTAACATCCAGAGATAAAGAGGTTATTATTCCCCTTTATAAGGAGTTGATACTTCCACATTTGGATTACTGTGCTCAAGTCTGGTCACCTGGATTCCTTGGGGATGAGGAGGTTGTGAAGAGGGTTCAGAGGAGAGTGACTAAGTTGGTGAGTGATGTAAAAAATGCTCCCTACATTGATAGATTGAGAGCTTGTGGATTGCAGAGATTGGTTGACAGGCACAGAAGATGGGATATGATAGAAACATTTAAATTACTTAAAGGTTTTTATAAGATTGATGCAAGGGAAATGTTTCAGCTGTGTGAAAGTGATGTAAGAACAAGAGGTCATCTCTGGAAATTAAGGAAAAATGTGGTTAACAAGGGTGTGAGAAAGAGGGTTTTTGCTTGGAGGGTGGTGAATAAGTGGAATGCATCGCCTGACTCAGTTGTGAGTTCTTTGTCTGTAAATGAATTCCAGAAGAGATATGATAGATATTGTTTTGATAGTTTGAGTCTCTCGCGATGAGTCAATAGACTCATCACGAGATACCTGTAATGGAGATACCTGTAATAATAATAATAATAATAATAATAATAATAATAATAATTAACTTTCATGGTAATCTATCAAATGGCTTTGCAAAATATCACATATTATAATATGAGAATACATTACTAAAACATTATCTCCGTTTTTTTTTATTTTGCAAAGGCCTTTGACAGTGTGCCACATGATAAGCTGATATTTAAGCTGCAGCACACAGGTTTAGATGTCGGGTTGCTCAACTGGATTCAGGATTGGCTGTCTGATAGGTATCAGAGAGTTGTGTATGGTGGGGCTGTATCAAGAGGCAGAAGGTTACAAATGGGTTCCCACAGGGCTCAATGCTGGTACCTATATTGTTTAACCTTTATATCAATGACATTGTCAATGGATTGCAGGGCGATATTCAGTTGTTTGCAGATGATGTGAAGCTTGGAAGGGTTATTAGTACTTGTGCACATGCAGCAGCCCTGCACGAGGATTTGAATAAACTAGACAGGTGGGCGAATGAATGGAGGTGTCGGTTTAATACAGCAAAATGTAAAGTCCTGAGGTTTGGGAAACATCGATGTGAGGCTGCATACTCGATTGAAGGAGCTGTACTGGAGGCAGCAAGGGAGACAAGAGATCTGGGAGTGATGATTGATAGAAAACTGAAATTCAGGGAACATATTGCAAAGGTGGTGCAAACCCAGAGGATTGCTGCAATACTGAGAAGGACACTGACCTGCAGAGATAAAGGAGTTATTGTTCCATTGTATAAGACTCTGATTAGACCACACTTAGACTACTGTTTTGCTCCCCAGGATTTGAAGGAGATAGATTCACTGTGGAAAGGGTCCAGAGGCAGATAACAAAGATGGTTTCATAACTCTACAATGTTCATTATGAGTGCATTATGAAAAATTATGGAAGCAGTTACCATGTTAGAGCAAAACTTTAGTTTAATATAAACCAAAATGAACACTCGATGTTTTGACCTTCATATCAAGATCATCATCTGGAGCATACACATATATACAAAGAAACAAGCTGCACTACGATCTACACGTTTTGCTAAAGTTACTGACCAACCATTATAAAAATTATTGGCGTGACCTCTGGTGGAAAAAAAAAAAAAAACCTTACTACGTCAAAGCTAGAGTCATATTATTATTATTATTATTATTATTATTATTATTATCTATTATAGGTTATAAAATTAAATTGGGCTGGAGAGCAACATGTTTATATATATATATATAACTATGTAAGTATACATATAAATTCCAACCATGGAATAATGTATGGAATAGTTTCCAATCTATCTATATGTTCACTGGACATCCACAGATGCTGTATGGTCACTCCGATGCTCAGTAATGTGCCACACCAGGCCTCGCCATGTAGTCCCATTGTTTGCTTTTCTGGAGACTTCAGCTCTCTGAAGATTAGTTGCTCTACACACACCATCCATCCATCTCATTGATGATCTACCCCCACCCTCCTCTTTCCCCAGGAACTTTACCTTCTATTACTGTTCTGAGACGTCCTTCTTCCATCCTTTCAATGTGTCCAAAATATTTTAACTTTCTTTTGTCAATATCCTTAAGGAGTCTTAAAGTTCTACTGATCTTTTCTAACACCCATTCATTTGTACTCCTTTCAGTATATGATATCCTCAACAGCCTTCTGTAGCACCACATCTCAAAAGCAGATATCCTTTTCTTATCTGACTTCTTTAGGTTCCAATTCTCACATCCATAAGTCGCTGTTCAAAAAACAACTGCTTCTAAAATCCTTAGTTTCCAATAAAAGCTGAAAATTGCTTAAAATCCTAAAGTCAGGGTATGCTGGAAACTAAGTAAGCTGAATATGTGCCATCCAATTTCTTGGAATTTTTATGCCACCATTATTGTCGAGATTAGGGTGGTTAATCAGAATTTCACAGGCTTTAGATTTTCGTTCATACCCGGTTTTTGTATGATGTAAAGAGCAGGTACTTTTCCAGTCAGTTTGGTGTAGGGTGTTGAGAGTATGATCTGAGAGGACTGCTTCACCAAAATTGTTATATTTAATATGTCTTTTATGTTCTTTTTTATGTATAGGGATTGTATGAAAGGAGAAGGAATGGATAAGCATGAAGAAAAGTTTAGTTATGAGGATCAGCTGAGGGAATGTGGACTACAGAGTTTGGTAGATAGAAGGAGAGGTGATATGATTGAGACTTTTAAACTGTTCAGAGGTAGTTACATGATTGATATTGGGGAGTCCTTTCACTTGGTAGAAAAGCAGGAAGGAGCGATGAGTGAAGGAGCAAAGAGGGTGAGGAGTGGTTTCTTTCCATGGAGTGTGGTTGAACCATGGAATGCATTGCCTGATAGAGTGGTGAGAGCACGAACAGTCAGTGAGTTCAAGGAGTGGTATGATAGACTTTGTGTTTCCTAGGAAAGACCTCCCACGATGTGTCTTTTGATTTCATGGAGGCCTGAATAATAATAATAATAATAATAATAATAATAATAATTAATAAACCCATGCTAACTATCAGGAGAAATATCTAAACTATATCCTCTGCAGTGATCACCATTCTACATTTTCACCAACTAATATCATTCTCCCATAATCATTCTTGCCAGTGCTCATATTGTCCATGTATCAAGAGAATTGTTTTTTTTTTCCTTGGTATGAATAGCTAGTTTCTGGTCATGCTGCATTTTTACTATATTTATCAACCCCACTCAATTCCTCATTCCATGCTATAGTTTCAAGCTATCACTTGAGCTTTTTATAATTACCAGCAGTGCTTTTTTTCTGCTGGTATGCAACGGTAAGCAGTACTGGCACCTTTTTTTCTTAAGTTTTTAAAAATTCAGAATTTAATGACAGCAAAATGTATTATAAATATTCCAGTAGATGGTACTGTGTTCACGAATTGAACTCAATATTGACTTGTACAAAGCAAACAGGAAGATAAAGAATACAGTTCACCTTTTTGAAGAAAGAAAGAACTGAATCCTGGTCCTTACTACAGTATTTCTCTTCAAAGTCAGAACAACATGAAGTTCAAAGGGATTGAGCTCCACAAAAATGAAAGACACAGTCCTGCAATAAATTCATCTGCTTTCTATAAAAGTATGAAAGAAGCTGTTGGAAAGCATCTTCTTGAAGGAGATGATACACATCTCCTGAATTGCCTGAATGTGCTAAGATTTTAGATTCCAAGTATTGGCCAGATAATCCTGGGAAGCATCTGACATTTGGTGAAGCTGAAATGAGAAAATTAGCACTCAAATTTCGCTTAAATGAAAGAGAAACAGTTTGTTGTTTCCGTGAATATCTTCAAGAAAATAAAGTCCCGGACATACTACTTCCTCTAAAGCACGCTTTGGACACAATTGCAATATCTTCCAGTGAATGTAAAAGGGGTTTCTATCAGATGAATCATATAGTAACTTCACCTAGGTCATCTCTGCTTGTATGGACAACTTCTGCACTGATGTTCATCAGCATAGTAGGACCTCCTCTCACTCATTTTAACCCTAGCAAATATGAGGACTCATGGCTGCTCCAAGGTTGTCATTCTGCAGTTGATACCAAAAACAAGAAGTGATCTAGAGACGACGAGGGTATATCAGAGGATAATATGTTAAAAGTGTGGAAGTTGCTGTAATAACATCTTCATGGTGAGTACCGGCACCTTTTTTTCCAGGAAAAAAGTACTGATTACCGGTATTGTATTTTCACTTACTTTCCCACAGAAGTCCTCATATAGCTAGCCTCCACCCAGATGACCATCTCCTAGTTACTCTCACTAACTAGACATACATTTGACATCCCTTTACAATAATATCCTCTGAAGAAATAATCAAATTCAAGACTTGTTTCTCATATGCCCTTTGTTATTATACTACCTATTATACTACATTAACATGCTATGAATACCCCTCATAGATACTTTCACTACAGTTTCCATTGTTCACATGCCCTATAGCATGCTTTCTGTGTCTCCATCCTGATTTTAAAGTGTTCTTTAGAGGACAATTTTAAGAAGATTGTTATTCGACAAACTTCAACAATATAAGTCTAAGTTTGTTTAATGCTTTGCAATAATATTATTATCATTATTACCCTAAGACCCTATGGAGTTAAAGACTCATCTAGGTAGTCACTTTGTTATACACATAGCTTAGGGTTCATATATTTTTGGGAAAAAAAATATGGGACACTTTCGGTTTGAATAAACCAGCAAAATTTTATTGCTTTTCTTACTTACGAACATCAGCAAAGGGAAAAGAATTTAATTAATTATAGCAATCTTAAAATTGAACTTTAAACAATAATAAATCATTGATCTTTGCCTGTGATATACTTCTCAGATGACTGTATTTTCTCAAGTAAAGAATGATTATATTTTACCAAGTTATGAAATTCCACACAGTCCTTATTGAAAAACACTTTAACAATGAGCATAGCTTTCACAATTTGTACAGATAACCTATTCTTTTTTGTATAGATAACCTATTCATAAGGAGTTCATCTGGGAAAACAGTCTTTCAATATTAGCATTTGTGCCAGGAATGCAGCAGAAGAACTCAACAATCGTCTTCAAATTTATTAATTCATTTACTTCAAATTTATTAATACATTTGGTATGAATTATTCAACACTGTTGAATAATTCATACCAAATTTCTCCTGTAGATTTTGCTTTAATTTCTTCTTTCTTCTCTGTAATTGCCTTTTTCAAGATCATCAACTCATCAAACAGTTCAGTTTCATTGATTTTTGTGTTTGGGTAGACCTCTTCAATAGTTGTTACACTTTTCTGCACACTTTTCCAAGTAAGACTGGCTTCTGGATTCTTCAATAAAATCCAAGACAAACTTTCAAAAGTAAGAGTGTCAGAAGACCATTCTTGGATGTATTCTATACAAGTGTTATAAAATTCATTTCTATAATTACCATAATTCTTCTCAGTGATTAGTCCATCTTCAGTTAATGCCTTCAGTAAGGACTGTTCTTTCCTTGTTGCAAAATCATTATCTCATCTCTGTTGAAGTTTCTCTAAGAGGCTTTCAATAATGGATTTTGCTTCAGCAAGAGTGACTTTCTCACCTTCAATTGCACAAATTGCTTCATGAAACATTTCAGATTGGCATTCTAGAAATGTGGCTATTAGCTCTGAAACTGGATTACTAAAGAAATTTTTTAGAAGCAATGGTGGTTTATCAAGTGAAAGAACATATGATTTGAGAACTTCGTACATCTCATTCATCCTTTTGAGAGCAGGGTACAGACACAACCATTACGTTTTTGAGTGCCCTAACACTGTCTTGTACTCAGTGTTTAAAATGTCACAAAAACCTTTGAGTGTATGCACTCTAGCAGTATAGATATAAAAATGCTGATATAATTTTTCAATGACAGCTTCAACATCCATGGGCAATGTATCAGCTGCACGCCGTATAGTATTATTTATGATATGGGATGAACAACCAACTCTTATCAATGTACGATTCAATTTTGATTTCAATTTATTAAAAACATTGTTCTTTCCTCTTCTGGAACTTCCACCAAAATTTGTATTAGTATTATCTGCTGACAAGGCAACAACTTTCTTTTCAATATTCCACTTTGTCACTAGTTGCCATACATATTCTGTAAGGTGATCTGAAGTTTCACACAGTAAATCTAAAAATTCTAGAACCATAGTTTTGATGGCCTCTTCTGGTATGAAGTATCGAACTAGAACTGGAACTATTTTCAAAGCACTGTGGTTAGAACTGTCTATCATTATTGACACATAATTAGCTCTCACAAGTTCGTTTCTGAAAACAGCCATTGCATAAGGTGCTAATACACTCACAATTATAGCTTGAGTCTTCTTTTGACCATAAGTGAACTTTTTGTCATATAGTTTCTGGATTATTTTCGATGTGCATTCCATCGAACTGAAACTTTGGTTGTGCATGCATACATGATATGCAAATGTAGCTTCATCAGCTGCAAGATTTCTTTCCATTTCACCCATTGTTTTTTTAAAAAAAAAAAAATCTGACACTTTACTACTTACACTTGCATTTTCTGCTAATTTGTGTCTCTTCGTAGCGATGTGCTGCGTGATGTCTGACCGACCGCCGTGTTGTATGTTGAATATTGCATTACATTGTGTACATTTCACTTTCTCATTGACTTTGCCATCACAATTACATGGTATAATAAAAGGGTATTCAGTCCTTAGCTTTTCTGTGAGAACACACTTTCTCTTCGGCATTTTAAAGGCATATAAAATAATAAAACTAATTACGTTTCATAAGAGATCTGTGTCATATCAAATAAGCCGTGCTTAGTTATTACAACGTCCGTTAGTTGCACTATTCTCGCAACATGTCAGTATTGTCAATTGATAAGACAATTTTATCATCAACAACTAATATCGATTTCTTGGCAATTACATGTTTTATGTTTAAGAATGGGAATGTTAAACACAAATCCACAAATTATGGGACAATTCTGCATCCCGAAGAGTTTTAATGGGACAGGACACAAATGCATAATAAGGGACAATCCCGTAAAATACAGGACATATATGAACCCTAATCATACTGCACCTTAAACACACTCAAATTCTTTGCAAACAACATACTCTCAGGCAAGCATTCACAATTCTGTATCCAAAAAAACCTGTTCTTGCTCCTTTGATATATAGCTTCCAGGGATGACTTATATAGCTTCCAGGGATGACTTCTTGCTCTCGCCTGATCTCCCACCATTTTATGAAAAACATCTTCAACATTGATTCTATAACAATCCGTTACCAAATTGCATGTCTCTATCAAGATGATACTTGAAATCCTTATCCCTCTTCCTCCTATCCACTAGACTCTATAAATTGCATTTTCTCAACTTTCCTCATATCAACATTCAAGAGATCAAAAACTACCTTAGTCAGTCACCCTTGGACCCTTTCCAACATCTCTTCATCCTTTTTAAAAGCAAGTCACCAAATCTGTGCACAGTAGTCCGTATGTTGCCTAATCAGAGCCTTATGCAATGGAACAACAATCTCCTTATTTCTACAGGTCAGTGTCCTTCGCATCATTCCCAGAATTCATTGCGTTGGCTTCACAATTTTGGCAACGTGTCCCCTAGATTTCAGATCCTTATCCACTATCACCCCAAGATCTCTTATTTCCTCCACCTCCAACAATATATCCTCACGAAGCATAAATTCTACATCCCATCTTTGTTTCGCAAATTTTAAAACCTTACATTTTGCATCATTGAGCTGGCATCGCACTTCTGTGCCCATTCCCTCAATCTATTCAAGTCTTCTTGTAAGGCCACAACATTTGATGCATTCCTCATAGTTCATCCCAACTTTTGATCATCTGCAAACAGCTAAATATTGACATTCAAATCTTCCACAACATCATTAACATACAGGTTAAACAACAATGGCCCTAAAACAAACCCCTGAGGCATACTACCATTAGTGACTCTCCTCTTCCAGGATATTGCTCCTTCATACACAACTTGTTAATACCTATCAAATAGCTAATCTCTGATCCTATGCACTAGTCTAATATCTAATCCCATCTCTGCTCTAGTTTGACTATCAACTTATCATCCGGTAATCTATCTAAAGCCTCTGTAAAATCTGAGTATCCTACTGTGTATCCATCTCCTTTGTCCAATGAAGCCATCACCTTATTGTAATAAGTAAGTAGATGACTAAAACATGACCTCCCTAAGGCAAATCCATGCTGTCCATCAAAAGATAATACCATTGTTATCAACCCATTATGGATCCTAGTTATCACCAGCTTCTCTAACACTTTAACCACAACGACTGAGACACAGAAAGGCCTATAATTTGATGTTTGAGTTCTGTCACTTCCCTTATGAAATGGCACAATCTTCCCTTCCTCCCACTCCTTTGGAACTGGACCCAGTGCAGGACTCATATTAAACAAATATGTCAAGACAGATGCCAACTCCCTGGCACGTTCCTTCAAAATGCATGGTGATATATTATCAAATCCTACAGCCTTATAAACATCAAGTTGGTTGAATTCCCCATATACTTCTTGCTCACTTACAGTCAGTTTCTCCACCTCATCTTCAACTGCTGTCAACACTCCATGATGTCACATTTGCAAGAATGAAAGACCTTTATGTACTGCTCATTAAATGTCTCAACTATATCTTCTGCAGCAGTTATTCTTATACCCTTGCCAGCCATCATGCTCTTTGCCTGTTCTTTGTAATCATCATGGAATTGATTATTACTGTTCCTCTTATGCTGTCTCCATAATGCCGTTTTTGTCTGTATTGCATGCTTAATCTCTTCATTCATTTATTTCACACCAACCTTATTTAACCTTCTGACAAGTGGAATACATTTAGATATTGTTTCTACTAGATAGTTCTTGAATATCCCACAAGCTGCACTGATCTATTTTTCGAGAAACTCCTTATTCCATGCTACACCTGCAAGCTGTCTCCTGAACTTCTAATCATAATATTCACCATAATAACCACAATTCATAATCAACAGCCTTGTAGTTCCGCATATACACTTTCCTCACTGGTCTTCATGCTGCTGGCAACCACCCAAGTAATCACTTCATGGTCACTCTCGCCAAATGGAATGCTATTTGATATTTCATTTATAATAACATCCTCTGATAAGATGATCAAATCCAAGACCCTCAATCCTCATGTGCTCTCTGTTACATACTGACTGAGGTGGTTGCTCCTCAAAAACTCCAGGGTTACAGAGAATAGCTTAAAGAACAAAGGTTGGATAACAGCATTAGAATCCCACTATCAGAGTAACATCAGATTGAGGAAGCTTGCCCTGATAGTAAAGAGAGAAAATGATTTAGTCATGTCTTGGATGTTGGGAAATCACTCACGGACTACTTTTCATCTCATGATGGAAAGTAGTGAGTGAGCGATTTCCCTGATTAAGCAGAAAACCAAGACTGTGTTTCAACTTCAAGTAGAACACCACATTATACCAAAATTTAGCTCCAGAACTGTATCCTTTATTGTATATGATGACAGCAAAATTATACAGGTTTACTCAGCTTTGGACGCACCTTTAGGCTAATTTCAAGATGCTTTCTTTGAATGCCTTTCAGGACACATTAGTAAATTTTCCAGCAGCAGCAAACTTACCAGAGCATGATCTCAATTTCCCAGATCTGGGAAAGTTTTGATGTTCAAATACATGAATTATACTGTCACAATTCTTAAATGAAAAAAAAAAAAAAAAAGATAATAACTATAATATAAATAAAAAAAAAATCTGCATTAAAAATGTATATTTTAATCAAATGTTGAAAGTGGAAAAATTATATGAATAAATTTAGATATCAAAGTGAATCCTCCATCAAGTCAACTATAAATAGAATCCTCTTTTCTTTTTTGCTTTCTTTATTGGGAAGAAATAACAACTGCAGCAAAGGACTTTGTAAAATGTAATATGCATGTGTGTGTGATGTATTTGTTGGCAAGTGTAAGAGATTTATTGGTTGAAGATGAGAATGATGAAAGACTCTGCTAAAATCTTCTAAAAGAGAGTGCCAAAAGTATGAATCATGTCAAAAGTGAAATAGAAAATGGCCGTGAGAAAGGAAGTAAAACTGTGAGCAATGGAGATCATGTAGATGAAAATGTACACAGATGTAGTTATAGGAGAGAGAGAGCAAACAAAATGTGCATGATGTGTAAGCAAGGCAGAAGAAAGATAAAATGAAAGTGGTAGAAGATGAGGATAATGTTGAGATAGCAGTAACAAAAAACAAAAAAAAACCACTTGTAGTCTTTCACAGGACAAAATATGGCTTGAGCATCTGGAGAAATATATTGCGAAGGGCACAGCAGAGAAGATAACCAAGATAGCTATTTTACTACTGATTGTGGAGAGTGATCATGCAGACTTGACCTGGGAGGTGGCTACACATGTGGAATTTTAAATTAAGAAGGGGGGGGGTATACAGGTAAACCTTGTATAACACAGATGTTAGGTTCCACAGAAATGCCGCATTATATAAATCGCATTATGCAAGACTCAGATCATATAGAAAAAGTATAGTTTCCAAAATCCTTTTTTTAAAAATTATATGAACAACAATGACATATCCAACAAAAAAAAAATTTTTATTTAATCCAAGTAAAGTAATTCATGTAAGTTAACAAAACATATAAACTGTGAAACAAATGCATAGTATTTTTTATACAATGAAACCTGTGGTGAATTCATCACTAAAAAACACACATACTAATCACAGTAATAAGTTTTAATACATAGATATTTCACCCCAAGTATCTTGGGACATCCTCAGTGGAGTAATTCAAACAATACTAGGAATAACATACAGTTAGGGTCATGATAATTTAATTCTATAACTTGCAGTAGCGTGTTATACAATTAAATTAAAATATAACTGGAAAAAAAAAAGATAACATATATAAAGAGATTATTTTACATAATTTCGTATGACAATTTTCCATGCTTTAGGAATAGCAAGAACGTCATTATGATTTAAATTTGGTCTGTGTAGTAGGGCTTCAGCACTTTCTTTATATAAACGTTCACATTTATATAAAGATTTATGTAAAAATTTTGTCTTTTCCCAATGGATCCTATGGTTTGGGTTTTCAACTCCGTGTTGAGCGAGGCCAGATTTCTGCAGTTTGAAAAGATGATTGTGGTCCTGATGTTCCAAAATGCGTTTCTGAACAGATCTACCTGTCTGTCCATAGTAAGACAACTTGCAGGAGCATGGGACCTCATAAACACCAGGTAACATCAGAGGTGAGAGTTTGTCTTTAGGAGGAGGTAACAAGTTTTAGATCTGGTTGATGGGTTTGTAGGTAGTGGCAAGATTGTATTTCTTCATAATTTTTGAAAGACGCTCAGAGATGCCTTTGACATAAAGTATGGGAATACTATGGGCTTCTTCTTGTCTAGGTTGATGTGTGGGGCAGTGACTGATGATTTTTTGAGTTGTTTTAAGATTGTATCCATTTAGTATTGCTGTATTTTTGGTTATTTCTAATTCTTGGTTTAGAGATTCTTCAGAGGAGCAGAATCTGTGTGCTCTGGTAACTCATAATTTAATGATGCCAAATTTTTGAGATAAATGATGAACGGAAGAATTGTGAATGTAGTGAACTGAAAATGTAGGCTTGCGATAGACAGATGTGACGATGGAACCGTCTTCTTTTCTTTGAATGTGTAAATCCAGGAAGGAGATACTGTATGGAGATTCTTTTTCTAGTGTAAAGTTGATGCGAGGGTGAAGAAGGTTTATTTTATCTAGAAACAGGTGTAATTCTTGTTCGAAATGATCCCAGACTGCAAAGATGTCATCGACATATCGTAGTCAAATTTTTGGTTTGGGTTCAAATGGGAAAATTTATTCTAGAAACAGGTTTGCCAAGTTTGGCGATAAGGGAGACCCCCCACTGCTGTGGGGGTCTCCCTTATCTCCTTCCTCTTGCTTGTAAATTTTTCCTTTCCAAGTGAAGTAACGGATGTAATAACAAATTTGAATAATTCAACAATACCAGACGGAAATTTTTTGAGTTAATAGCTCTACTGTTTCCTTATGGGGAATGTTAGTGAAGAGGGAGACAATGTCGATGCTAATTAACATATCAGTTTTTAACAGTTGAATGTCTTTTATTTTTGTGTGAAACTGTTCAATTTTTAATTGATGAAGCTAAGTGGCCTATGTGAGGACGGAGAAGGTTAGATAAAATTATTGTGAAGCTTAGGTAAGCCATATATTCTAGGAGGTCTAGCATGGTATGTCCTTAGTTTTTTAATTGTTTATTCATCTAAGGAAGAGGTTTCATCAAGTAACTTATTTAGTTTCTTGAGTTGTCCTTTTGTAGAATCATAATCCAGTTTGGCATAAGTATTTCGATCTCGGAGTAGTAAATTCATTTTTCGGTCATATGAATTTGGTATCTAGAACTACAGTGGTATTTATTTTGTCAGCTCTGGTGATGATTATGTTTTTATTATGTTTTAAGGAGGTAAGAGCTTTCAATTCTGATGGTGACATATTTAAGTCCGAAGATTTGCCATCATAGATTATTTTTGCTATTTCGAAACGAAGTCTGTTGGCTTCAGTACTGGAAAGATGGCCGATGTGTCTCTGACTGTTATGTATAAAATTTAAATATGGAAAGCATTTAGGTGAAATTGCAAATTTATCACCTCTTTCTAGAACATTTAATTCATCTGTTGTTAGTTAGTGGACGGTTAGATAAGTTGACCACACATTTTTCCGTCGGTAAATTGTTAGTAATTTTCTTAGATAGATTTTAGCAAGTTAAGGCACTTTTTATGTGGATTAATATTACTTTTATCAAATGCTTTTATCCCCGAATTTTTTGAGACACTGATAATCAATTGTAGCAGTTCTAGATTCGCCAATTCTGTTCGACAGTTCTGTATTTGACAATTCTGCTTCTAGTTCTGTAATTTGTAAATTATTTGTTGCCAATTCATGTTTAGAAACTCGTAACTGATTAAGTGGTAAGGAATGGCTTGCTTTCTGATAGATTTTATGAGTGCCTGGAGATTTGATGACTTCTTTTAGTTTTGCAAACTTTGGAATGAATTTATCGCGTCTGCACTTCTTTAAAAAAGAGATTCTAGCATGTAGCTTACCCTGTTTCAATTGAAGTTTGCCTAGTAAGTCTGTCCTCTGTGCTGTCCGTTCCCCATGAAGGAATTAGACTTTTTTATACAATGAACCCTCTGGTGAATTCATCACTAAAAAACACATGTACTAACCACAGTGATAAGTTTTAATACGTAAATATTTCATAATTTCTCACATCTCAAAATTTCTGTCTGATATTGTGGAATTATTCAAATTTGTTATTATGTCCGGTTACTTCACTTGAAAAGGAAAAATTTACAAGCAAGAGGAAGGAACGGCAATGAGGTCTCCCTTATTGCCAAACTTAGCAAACCTGTTTCTAGAATACCTTGAAGAAAAAATTTTTACATTTGAACCCAAACCAAAAATTTGACTACGATATGTCGACAATGTCTTTGCAGTCTGAGATCATTTCGAACAAGAATTACACTTGTTTCTAGATAAAATAAACCTTCTTCACCTTCGTATCAACTTTACGCTAGAGAAAGAATCTCCATACAGTATCTCCTTCCTGGATTTACACATTCAAAGAAAAGAAGACGGTTCCATCGTCACATCTGTCTATCGCAAGCCTACATTTTCAGGTCGCTACATTCACAATCTTCCGCTCATCATCCATCTCAAAAATTTGGCATCATTAAATCAGTTACAAGAGCACACAGATTCTGCTCCGCTGAAGAATCTCTAAACCAAGAATTAGAAATAATCAATAATACAGCCATACTAAATGGATACAATCTTGAAACAACTCAAAAAATCATCAGTCACTTCCCCACACATCAGCCTAGACAAGAAGAAGCCCATAGTATTCCCATACCTTATATCAAAGGCATCTCTGAGCATCTTTCAAAAATTATGAAGAAATACAATCTTGCCACTACCTACAAACCCATCAACCACATCTATAACTTGTTACCTTCTCCTAAAGACAAACTCTCACCTCTGATGTTACCTGGCATTTATGAGGGCACATGCTCCTGCAGGTTGTCTTACTATGGACAGACAGGTAAATCTGTTCATAAACTCATTTCAGAACATCAGGACCACATTCGTCTTTCCAAATTGCAGAAATCTGGCCTCGCTCAACACGGAGTTGAAAACCAAACCATAGGATCCATTGGGAAAAGTCAAAACTTTTACATAAATCTTTATATAAATGTGAACGTTTATATAAAGAAAGTGCTGAAGCTCTACTACTCAGACGAAATTTAAACCGTAAGGACGTTCTTGCTATTCCTAAAGTATGGGAAATTGTCATACGAAATTATGTAAATTAATCTCTTTATATATGTTATCTTTTTTTTTTTTTCAGTTATATTTTAATTTAATTCTATAACACCATCTACTGCATGCATATTGGGATTCCATTGTAATCATGTGCCCTAACTGCATGTTATTCCTAGTATTACTTGAATTACTGTACTGGGGATGTCCCAAGATACTTGGGATGAAATATTTACATATTAAAACTTATCACTGCGGTTAGTAAGTGTGTTTTTTTTAGAAATACATAGTATAAAATTATAAATTGTACGTAAACTTCATTGCACATAATGCATAAATGTTTCAGGCAAAATAAAATAAAGTGCATATTTTAATATTTAATAGCACGATTTGAGGATCGGTTAATAAACATTAGTTTTGTAATATACACCTTATGTATAGGACAAAAAAGTTCTATCTTTGAAAACTCTGAATCCAGGAGCTGAGGTTTCATTTTTTGAAATATAGGTGCATTTTTGCATTTTTTCCAATCTGCCCTGAATTCATCTGCATTGATAACCTGGTCAGTACTATAAATGTTTATAAATTTGAGAGCTTTTTGCTTAATAAGATTTCCATCCAAAGGAATTTTCTTTAAAGTGCAATCTTCTATCCATATCATTAGAGATTCTCCATTTTTTCTATTAGAATATCATGCACACGAGCAAAGCGCTTTGCACTTATCATTGACACAGCAATAACACTTTCTCGGATTTTATGTTCATTTTGTTTGATTGTTCGAATTATTGAATCATTTAAATTCAAAGTCCTTGCAACAACTCCTGGTTTTCTTTCAATTTTCAGCTGATCCATGATTCTAATTTTTTTTTCGAGAGAAATTAATTTTCTTTTCAGTGCTGGTTTTTTTTTTCATTGCAGTTTGTGACATTACTATAAAAATCATTTTTTTACATAAAAAATGCATTACATATTAATTATGTATGTAACTCACCAGAAAATAAAGTGCTCAGCTTGAGATTATTATTACCCCCAAGACCTCATTGGAGTCAAACACCCATCTGGGAGGTCCATTTATCACACACACAGCTCATCATACCATGTCTTAAACATACTCAAACTCCTTGCAGAAACCACACTCTCAGGCAAGCATTCCAATCATTTACAACTCTGCACAAAAAAAACCTGCCTCTCACTCCCCTACTCATACCCTCTTTATACAGTTTCCAGGGATGACATCTGATTCTCCCCTGATCTCTAACTATTTTCTGTAGAACTGCTTCAACATTGATCCTATAACAACCCCTTACCAACTTGTAGGTCGCTATCATATCTCCCCTGTTCCTCCTGTCCACCAGACTGTGAAAATTACATCTCAATCTTTCCTCATACTCAACATTCCAGAGGTCAGAAACTACCTTAGTCAGTCGCCTTTGGACCCTTTCCAACATCTCTTCATCCTTAAACATATGGACAGACTAATGTGTTCGTCGAACATGTTGTTTATTATTTTAACGGTATAATAGAACACAGAAACTAAGTAAATAATTAATTTATTAACTTGATGCTGATATTTTGCTGGTGTTATAACCAGCATCTTCAGAGTACAAAAACACTGTTTGTCACAATACACGAGACTAAAACAACATGGTGTACTTAAACAAAATTGTAGCAGCAACACAAAGACTAGAGTCCTGATTTTGGCACCCTCTATCTGAAAAAAAAAAAAAAAAAAAAAGGCTATCATATATTACTAGAGTCCTAGAAAAGTGCTAGTTTTTTCTTAATATGACTGTCTCCCAGATCTTCGGCAAGTTAATACAGCCATATTTGTTGAGATTTGGAGTGTGTTTCAGGGCTTCTGTCGCCTCTAAAAACAATCTCTCTGATTTATACGGGTTTCTGTGTAGTACTTTTGTGTTTTTCCAGTTGATCCTGTGTGCAGGGGTATCCAGAGCATGGTCTGCTAGGCCCGACTTCCCATAATGATAATTCCGGACGTATCTTTTATGTTCGCTGATGCGGATATTCACAGTTCTTCCTGTTTGACCGTAGTAGGCTTGATTGCATGAGCAGGATACTTGGTAGACTCCTGGATGTGATAAAGGAGGAATGCTGTCCTTTGGTGAGCGGATGAGGGTGGCTAATTTGCTACATGGTCTGAATGTAGTGCGTAGTTTATGTTTATTGAGAATTCTTGAGATCTTTTCGGATGTGCCTTTAATGTAAGGGATGGTGACTGTTTTGTTGTAGTTCTCTGTGGTGGATGGTGGGAGGGGTTTCTTAGGAGTGTTTAGTATTTTGTTTATTTTATGTGGATTGTAGCTGTTGGCCAAGAAGGTGTGGCGTAAGTGAGTCAGTTCAGCAGTAAGAGCCTTGGCATTGGAACAGATTGCTCTCGCTCTATGGGTTAGCGTTTTTAATATGCCATATTGTTGAGAAGGATGATGGTGTGATTGTTTGTGTAAGTATCTGCCTGTATGTGTGGGTTTGTATGCCTGTATGCCTGTAAGTTGAAGGTTTGTGACTGGTAGGGCTGTGTACTTGCATTGCTACAACTTTGCAAGATGATTTAAATGGACTGACAGTATCCGTTCTGCTTGGCCCATACTGTTAGTCTATTTAAATCATCTTGCAAAATTGTAGCAACGCAAGTACAGAGCCCTATGGAATGCTACCAGTCACAATCCTTCCACTGGACTCTACTACTGAATAAACTACTATCTCTCTCTATCAACTACCCTCTTATCCACATTACCAGCTTCATAACCGTAACTATTTGTTGCAATTTATTTATCAGATTTCCATACAGTATCCTGTCAAAAGCCTTTGTAAAGTCCAGCAGTATCCCATTCCATTCATGTGTTGTCTCCTATCTAGGAGGTTGACTACCATGATGTGACTCGTGGTTAACTACTGGCATAACGACAGGTGGTGACGACCCTATCTCTTCCACATATTGTCGTGAGTATTCATGACCATAATCAGTGTGTGTGTTCATGGGGCCGGTTTGCCTGTTATGAGGGACGAAAAAACCCGAGTTCTGGGTGAAAAAAACCCCTCTACCTCCATACGAAATTGCTAACTCACCTTTAGTCAAAAGAGACCAGATAAAGGTTCCTCATGTCAAAGACAGGAATCAAACCCAAGTCTTTCTGACCAAAGGGCTTCGTCTAAACTGACTGAGCTACAGAGGCTCTCTATCACTGTAAACCTATCATCCTTATCCATCACTGTGTTATAAAAGGTCAGTAAGTTACTAAGACAATACCTGCCCATCAAAAATCATGCTGATCAATTGATAATTTGCTACTTCAGTCTCCTTTATGCAATGGAACTATTTCCCTCCTCCATTGGGACCAACCCAGATCTGAGACTCAAATTAAACAATGTGATGAATAAATCAAAGGTACTGCCAATTCCATATCACCTTCTAATAATACTCGAGCTCATATAATTAATAATTCAATAATTTCATCTGCTTCAGTTACCTTCCTATTATTAGCATTCATCAGAATAATACAAAATAATACAAAACACATCTCCTTGCAGATATGTCTAATGTTATGCATTAAGGGAAGGGCCACTACCCAGACTAGTTTCGACCTTTATTGAGGTCTCTTCAGTGGGAGCCAGGCCCAAGTGGAGATACCAGGCAGAAGCATTAGCAGGTCATCTCTACCTATAGGGGTTGCCAAATGGTGTGCCACCCTTTTTTAATAAATTACTCTGGATTTAGAGAAAGATGTTGAAAGTTTATTTTTCACTTGGTTAGAGTATAATAAAATTAGTTTAATCCTTTTTCCAAGTGTGAGCAAACAAAGTTTGCTCCTGAAAGTATCTTCAGGACTGGGGTAAGGTAGTTCAACACCAGGGCAACTCGTTACAAAGTAAGCTACCAACACTCCTATCTCAGTATCTCCTATAATGCAAAACACATCTCCTTGTGGATATGTCTAATGTTATGCATTAAGGGAAGGGCCACTACCCAGACTAGTTTCGACCTTTATTGAGGTAGAATGGGAGTTCATATCTCATCATCATTGGCCTCTTTAGAGTCAAAAAAAAAAAGTTGTGCTGAGAGCCAGCTTTGATAGTAAGAGAGGAATAGAAAAGATAGAGTAGATAGTAGTAGGTAGTTAAAGAGGCCTCAGTCGATCTACTTGACCTTACTCGAAAGTCAGTGCCAAGCAGATCTCTGACATTTCCTCCCTCCATCCGTTCTTTTCAGTTTTCCCCGGTCAGTCACCTCTTTGGGTGTCTGTCCGAGGAAAGTGGGGAAAAACAAATGCAGGAGGACACACATAAATTAAAAAGCAAAAGAACTAAGACACACAGAAACAACAAAGGAGCTAGAACACGCATAAACAGAACAAAAAAAGTTGGTGAATTAACAGAAAAGTACTACAAGAACGGGGGAAGAGCCTGGCCCGAGTGATGCAGCCCGCAAGGAGCTGCACCGCCTCGCTGTAAGCCTTTGCCGCTCGGGTTCTCAGGTCTGCCCCCTCCTATGTGAATTGAGCGTGAACATACAGAACAAAGAAACTTAGAAGGGGCTTTTTTTTTTTTTTTTTAAGATCATATTTGCCCTGCTATTTTTTATAGCTACCTCATAGTCTTTTACAACGTTTTCCATCACTGTGAGTACGAGTACTGACTCTTCATCATTTAGTTTCCATATTCTCTTCAAGCTTTCATTCCATTTTGCTTGGTGGTAACTGACGTTCCCAAACTTGAGCCATATTCTAAGACTCTCTAGCTCACCTTCACATTGCAAAGCAGCGTCTCCTTTTTCCTGTAGAGCTGTGTACTACTTTGTTTCTTATCTCGGGTTTATCCCTAAGATAGGATTCGTTTTGTTACATTCGAATTTTCATATAGGGGTTCTTTTCCTTTTACCGGTTTTGTAATGGGGTGAGAAGAACCAGTGTTTGTATCTACTGGTGAAGTTCTTTTTTCAAATTCCTTCATTATCCATGGGTATCTCTTTTCCAAATCTACTCGTGTCAGCGACTTCAATGTGTCGCATAAGTGTTGTTTTTCTTCCTCTGTTAAGTCCAGGTGACCGTCCAGTTGATGGGGGCTCGACCTTGGTTATATCTTTTACATACAGTTCTCCCCATATGAGTCTATTGCTCCTCTTAAAGAACAAGAAAATTGGCTCTCCTTTTGTGGTCATTATCTGAAATAGTTTTTCTGCCGTTTTAAGAGATCCCTTAAAGTTCTTCAAAATGACAGAGCTGTTTGGGGTATTGCTTTTAACAAAGTCTGTTCCTTCCCTAGTTTCTGGATTGTTTCCTTGCTCTCTGTCTTCTTCTTCTGATGAGGTTTCTTCCTCATTTTCTGTGTTGTTTCGCATTATTATCTCATTTCCTTCCTCATCCTCATCTGAACTTGAGGCTTCTATTTGGCTTTCAGTGTCCTGTTTATTTCGTTTCATTTTTCCTTCTTCTTCTGGCGTGATGGGTCATTTTGTTGTACTGGTATTGATTTCCATTTCCTTCGTTTCTGTGCTGTTATTGTTGCCTTCCGATTCATTGGTGTAAGATTTCTTAGTGTTCTGTTTCTTTTTCTTCCTAATTCTCCCTTCTGCGTTCCTCTCAGTTATTGCCTGATTTCCTAATGTAGTCATTGCAATAGCTGGCAGTTGGAGGGCTGGAAACTCTTCTGGTTCAGTTGTTTGTGGTTCGTTTACTGTTTGGCCGGTAGCTCGAGAGTCCTGTGTTGTGAGCTTAGGAATGGCTACTGCCGCATGTGTTATGGTGCCTCCTACTCTTTCTGCAAGGGTCCTGTTAGGACAAACGTCTATTTTATGGGATGTGTTCCCACATTTACAGCACGGTGACTCAAATTGATTCAATGTGTGTTCTGTCGATAAGCAGTTGCGGCATGTGTTGTTTTTCAGGCAGTGAGCGTTAAGGTGGCCCAAAGCGGTGCACCGAAAACATTGTTTTCTTACACCTGGATAATTGACTATTACTCTTGCTGAACCTAAAAAAATCAACTTGGGGACCTCTGTTTTCATCTGTATTGAAAAGCTCACTTCCCCTGATTTCCACTCTGGGATATCCGCGTCTTCTCCGATTGTTATGTTTCGGACAGTCCCCCGCTTGGAGAAAATGGTTTTAATGATTTCCTCCCCTTTCTCTAGATATTCTAGAGGAAACCTGTCAATTTTTACGGATTTTAAAATACTCCCGACCAGGAAGGGTAGGTATTTTTTCCCTTCACATTCTATGCCTTTAAGGAGCGTTTCTCTTGTCTCTATGTTGTTCGTTACTATTTGGAATCGTCCCCCCCCATAAGGGGTAAGTCTGTAAATGCTTTCTGCTTTCGTGAGGTTGAGAAGAGCTCTCACAAACGTCGCTTTCTCTATGCTTGGGTCAATTTCGATCCCGAGAGTACGAACTCTTGGTAAGAATTTAGACATTGTTTAAAGGCAAATACTTTTCCCACAGTAAAAGAAAGTTGAGTCCCCGAAAAGGGAAGACCTTAAGACAGGCCTGTACCGTTTGGCACAAGGCCACAAGAAAAACTATAAGGGTTCTTACCAAAGGATACTGCAATAGGAGCTCTCTCTCAGGATCTTGTAAATGGCAACTGGAATCCAAAGCAATGGCACCTTCATTGTAACAGGACTGGAATAGGAGCTCTCTCTCGGGTTCTGGTAACTGGCAGGTCTCATCAGTGAGAGCTAGGCTGGGGTGAAAGTAAAGTGGAAACTCATCATTGGCCTACGAAAATGGTGGGGTCAGAGTGCCCCTGTAGGAAAGTGAAAGAAGGGAAGGGAAGTGACAACGAGGTTGAGGTGGGGAAATGAGGGGAAAGGGGAAAAGGAGAGGAGAGGGAATAGGATGGGAAGGGGAGGTGGGGAATAGGAAAAAGGAAATGTAGGCCTCAGCTCATATAACACATCTTGCTAGCTCCCCGCTATCAGATGAGAACTTTTCACCCCTACGCTCCTGGCTCATAAGATCGAAAAGACTACGGAGGTAGCCGGTGCCCAGGTGACCCGCCCTATCAGGGCAGCCCGCCTCGGGTATGCCTGTGCTGCCTGGGTTTTTTCCTCCGTACTACCCCCGTGGGAGACCAGGGAACAAAACAGACCTCAGGGGGGACGCAGTGACCAAGGAAATGACTCAGAGTGGAGCTGCTGCTGCAGATGGAGATCTCAAAGCAGCAGCAGGCAGAACTTGATGATGTTGTGTCTGACACTGCACAGGATTGGAGGTGAACACCACTTGATCTTAAATGTGGTGTCCCCCAGAGCCTCTCTTTCGAGATGTAAAAATCTCCTTAAGGAACCATAGAACTTGTAAAGGATGATTCTAGAGAGATCTAACAGATTGGGAGGATTAGTAGGGTTTGAAATTTTCTTTCTTACCTTCCAGATGTGGTATTTGAGCTCATTAATTATAAATAACACTAACTTCTGCTTGTTGTTGGATGGGGGAGCGAACTGCAGGAAGATGACTTGCTCCTGCAGCAGGAAGGGGATGCAGAGTTCGACGCTTAGCCTCTTCCAAATGTAGATGGAAATGGGACACTGGTAGAAGGCGTGCTCCACGGTGTCCAGGCTCCTGCAGAAGTCACAAAAGGGGTTCCGGGTGTTGTGGAACCGCCAGATGTTGATGTTGACTGGAAGGTGTCCGTACGCAATCCTCCATGCCAGGTCCTTTCTCGACGGGTAGCCTCGATGTTTGAAGAGGTGGCCAAAGAGGATCTCGTTGCTATTGATCCCCAGATCTGGAACGTCGGTACGAAGGATGTTGAAGAAGTGTTCGTACCATGTAGAACTGTTCTGGATCGCGCTGATGTTAACACCCGACAAGCAGAGTTGTTGCATTAGCTGGCACAGTCTGTTGTAGTCTTCTGGAACAATGTCCACCTTGGGACCCTGGTGGACTGGGATCCCAAAAAGGGGAAGCTTGTGACCTAAGAAATACTGCACAGGATAGCTGCAGGGATGTGTAGTCTGCAGTACCCTGTTTAGATGGAACGTGGTATTACTTAGGTATCTGATGTTAAAGGAGGGGAGGCCAAAGCCCCCCGCTTCTCCGGAAGTTGAAGGATGTTGAGACCGACTTCCTGGCGTAGATTGCCCCAGAAGAACTTCAGGGGATTCCTGTAGAGCCGGATTTCCTGATCTTCGCTGACGTTGGTGATGTTCAGGACGTGCTGAAGCGCAGAGCATACGATGGTTTTGATGACAGTAGCCCTGGAGGAGAGTGACAGCTGTCCATTTTTCCAGTCCTTGAGTTTCTTGACGGTGTTGTTGTCGAGATGTTCGATGTTGAGCATGTGCTGTTCTTCAAACGGCACCCCCAGGATGGTGAAGGGGTCGGCAGTAGGGACGAGGCCTGCAGGGATGTTGTGCAGGTCCCAGACTCCGTACAACTTGATCTTGGTTTTGTCGGGGTTGGATGTTAGCCCCAACACTTTAAACTTCTTGAGGATGTTAAAGAAGTTAAGTACGGAGCCGTTGTCCCTAAGAGTGCCCACCACGTCATCCGCGTAGGCGATTACCTTGGAATCATCCGTGGTGAGAGGAAGTGGAATTCCTCTATCCACATGAGAGTTGTTCACAGCCTGCAGGAATGGTTCAAGTGCTAGGGCAAAGAGCAGAGGACTGAGGGGACACCCTTGTTTGACCCCTTTCTGGATGGTAATGGGGTCAGATAGGTGTCCGTTGATGAGGAGACGAGTAGAGCTGTTGTTGTAGCCTCCTCTGATGATGTTGAGGAGTCCACTGCTGACCCCGACTTTCTCCAGGATGTTGAAGAGAAAGGAATGCTGGACGCTATCGAACGCTCGGTTAAGATCAATTGTCAACAATGCCATAGAGTACTTCTTGATGTTAACCAGACGTAGCACTTCTCTGATGAGGATGAGATTAAGCTCCATCGATCGACCAGGAACACCATACACTTGTGTACTTTTGATGATATATCTCATCCCGATCTTCAGTCTATTGTTGAGAACATGGGCGAGGATCTTATAATCCGTGTTCGACAGACTGATGGGACGCCAGTTTTGGATGATGGAAGGGTCCCTGTTGGTCTTCGGGATGAAAACGGTATGGCATTCCATAAATTCTCGTGGCATGTTTCCGGTGGTAAGGAAAGTGTTGAAGATTGCCACGAGAATGGGGAGGATGTGGTCCCAGGCCTCTCGGTAGAGTTCCGTGCTTAAGCCGTCTGGCCCAGGCGCTTTCTTTCTATGGCACTGTTTGAAGGCTGATGTTATTTCGACCGCTGTAAATGGTGCATCCAACCCTGCTTGGATATGCGCAGGGAAGGAGTCAATGTTCCAACAGGAGTAATCCTGGTGGGCACTGTTGTCTAGGTAGAGTTGACTGTAGTAACCCCAGAAGGCGTTCATGATATTAGGTGTGGTGGTGTGTTCACACCCGCCTTCTTTGATGGTAGTAATGGTTCGCTCCTGCCAGAAGTTGACGTAAAGCCTGTTGTAAAAAGCGGCCGATTGCCTGTCTTCCGAGCGGAGGTGGAGACAGATCTTAATGTTCTTTTCTTCCACCTGCTTCTGTCTCTTTGATTCAATGTCAAGATTAATGTCACGGATGGCGTTGTGACATGGAAAGCCTTGGCGTTGGCTGGCCATGAACCATCTCCTCTCCTTGTAAAGGTCACGGAGCCGAGCTCTTCTAAGGAAGGCACATTCCTGGCCCCATTTTATCATATTTTCTTTGATGTTAAGTTTTAGTCGTGCCCAGGCATCCCAGTCCCAGCCAGTGGTGCACCAGGTGGAGCACAGTTGGTTAAGCTTGGCTGAGAACAGGGACGGGAAGTCTGGTGGTAACTTACAGGGGCCCAGACCAACATCTACTGCTTCTAATGGATGGTAACTAAGCACGACTAATTTGTGGTCCGAGATGGTAGAATTAAGTGGAACGTGTCTTATAGCTTTGGTTCTGGAGACAAGGGATGATGACAAGTAGAAGCGATCGATCCGTGTGCCAATGCCTTGGCCTGTCCAGGTATAATCCCGACAGTAGGGTTTGTGAGCCCTCCAGATATCCGACAACTGGAGATTCCAGATGTCTGTAGCCAGCAGTACCTGTATTCGGATTTCCCCCTACTTTATCGTAGGCCGGGTCCGCCACACAGTTAAAGTCCCCCATCAAGATGACGTGATGGACACCGCGCAAATAGTTATGAAGTGACTGGAAGAATGCTGGTCTCAATGTTGCATTTGCCGGGGTGTAGATGTTAATGTATCTAGTGATACAGCCCCGGTACTTCCAGTCGACGGCAAGGACTCTCCCTTCTGTATCCCTCTGGATGTTATGGAAGGCTCTGAGGAGGGGGGCTAGCATAAGTACCCCAACCCCGGCACTGTTACGTGTGCCAAAGCTCCAAAACGATTGCACGGGGTACTTATGGCTCAGTTCCTGCATATCTTTGTAATGAAAGAAATGTGTTTCTTGCAGGAACAAGAGCCGGATGTTAAAGGCTAGCATAAGCTTCCACACCTCCTCTTGTTTTGATGGTGAACGGAGCCCTCGGATGTTAAGAGAGGCAACACAAAAGGGGGGTGGCGGCATTATGATGTTTTTATGGCCGGCCTAGATCTTTGATGCGAAGCTGTTTTACATATTTGACTAAGTTATCTATCTGCAGGGGTGAGGTAGAGTATCCAGCTCCCTGCAGACTGGCTTCCAGTTTACCACACGAGCTCGAGAGTACCTCGAACTCGTGGCGGATGTTCTTAATCTTGAAACTGATGTTCTTATTGTCTTTTATGTCATAGTCACATAGATTAAACTGAGAGCCGGTAAATTTTTTGATTTTAGAATTGACACTTTCCTTATGTCTGGAAGGGGTTTCCACCTCCATTTCGGACTCCGATGTTGTGGAGTCCGTACTCTTCCTGGAGTGGCTTCGGTGGTGTTTCTTTTCTGCTTTTGGGGAAGCCACTTCCTTCCTTTTTTTGGGTGGTTCTTTAGGAGGTGGAAGGTCTTGTACCCCCCTCCTGTGTCTTTTGTTCTGCAGGGAGAGGAATGCTGGCTACTGCAGGGGATGTCTGGGAAGCGTGAAAAGAAGAAGCTTCCTCTGATGTTGTTGAGGGGGGGATAGCTGTTGTTGTTGCACTATCCATAGCTTCTTCTGTGCTCCCCTTGGCTGTATGGTGGTGGAACACTGGAAGTTGCCGAGGGGGGGACTGTTTCCACAGCAGATGTTGTTGCTGGGGAGGAAATAGTTCCTTCTGCTGGTGTTGCTGCAGATTGTCGCCTCGGTATTTTACCCAAGATGGTCTGGGTAAACTTCTTCTCCCCACTGTTGGTAGGTAGATCTGGAAGTGCAGTGTCTCGGGGCTGCAAAGAAAGTGCCTCAATGGGCGCCCCTGCCCGCTCTGCAAATGTTCGTAGAGGACAAGATGTTACTTTGTGGTCCTTGGCAGAGCATTTACGGCAGGGGTGTGGGCACTGGTTAGAGATGTGCCCGACACCGACGCAGTTGAAGCACTAGGCTCGGGGGCAGTCACTCCCCACATATTCAATAGAGCCACATCGCAAGCATTGCCTCTGTACCCCGGGGTAGTTTACCATGACACGTGACGTGCCGATGTTGACAAGGTTGGGCACTGGTTGCCGCATGTCCATGGTAAAAGTTACCTCGCCAGAGTACCAAGTGGGGTCTTCCTTGGAGACGCTTTTCTTGATGTTGCTCACTTTCCCCCACTTGCTAAATGTCTGTGTGAGCACGTCGTCTCCGGTCTCTAAGTATTCCATGGGGAAGCAGTCAATTCTGATCTGCCGAACCTGTGATCCCACCATGGTTGGGATCACCTGATTCCCTTGGATGGGGAAACCCTCTAGAAGTTTGTCTCTCGTGGCTGCATTTTTAACTACGAATAGGAATCGTCCTCCTCCATAGGTGGTGAAGGAGAAGATGTTATTTACTCCTACGAGCTCCTTAAGAACAGTTGTAAGTATTCTGGGATCCTCCAAACCTGGAATCTCCACTCCAAGTCTCCGAGTCCTGGGGGTGACGGGGATAACTCTGCTCATGATCTCTGCGTCTGGAATAAAAATGAAAAAAAGAAAAAAAAATTAAGAGTCTTGCGACTCTGAAAATCCCGTAGTGCATAGACCGCACTACCAGCAAGTTAGTAAAATTAGTATGAAAACGCAAAATGTTAGTAAAACAAGATAAATAAATAACAAACACTATATTAGTAAAAATCCAACAATAAAAAAGCTATCCTGATGCGCTGCAAAAACGAAATACGACGTCTCGTCAATGGGAGCTAGGCTTGAAATACCTTGAGGTCTCTTCAGTGGGAGCCAGGCCCAAGTAGAGATACCAGGCAGAAAGCATTAGCAGGTCATCTCTACCTATAGGAGTTGCCAAATGGTGTGCCACCCTTTTTTAATAAATTACTCTGGATTTAGAGAAAGATGTTGAAAGTTTATTTTTCACTTGGTTAGAGTATAATAAAATTAGCTTAATCCTTTTTCTTGGTAGCTTACTCTGCCTTTGCAATGAGTTGCCCTGGTGTTGTACCACCTTACCCTAGTCCTGAAGATACTTTCAGGCACAAACTTTGTTTGCTCACACTTGGAAAATTGGTAGCTTACTCGACCTTTGCAACAAGTTGCCCTGGTGTTGTACCACCTTCCCCCAGTCCTGAAGATACTTTTAGGTGCAAACTTTGTTTGCTCACACTTGGAAAAAGGATTAAACTAATTTTATTATACTCTAACCAAGTGAAAAATAAACTTTCAACATCTTTCTCTAAATCCAGAGTAATTTATTAAAAAAGGGTGGCACACCATTTGGCAACTCCTATAGGTAGAGATGACCTGCTAATGCTTCTGCCTGGTGTCTCCACTTGGGCCTGGCTCTCTCACTGAAGAGACTTCAATAAAGGTCGAAACTAGTCTGGGTTGTGGCCCTTCCCTTAATGCCTAACATTAGACATATCCGCAAGGAGATGTGTTTTGCATTATATAGGAGATACTGAGATAGGAGTATTGGTAGCTTACTCCACCTTTGCAACAAGTTGTGCTGGTGTTGTACCACCTTACCCCAGTCCTGAAGATACTTTCAGGTGCAAACTTTGTTTGCTCACACTTGGAAAAGGATTAAACTAATTTTATTATACTCTAACCAAGTGAAAAATAAACTTTCAACTCTTTGGAATACCTTTGGCCTCAACTGCTAATTTCCTCCCATATTCTGATTTTGCCTTCTTTACTATGTTGGTCACCTTTCTGGCTTTTGCGGAATATCCACAAGGAGATGTGTTTTGCATTATGGGAGATACTGAGATAGGAGTGTTAGTATCTTGCTCCACCTTTGCAAGGAGTTGCCCTGGTGTTGTACCACCTTCCCCCAGTCCTGAAGATACTTTTAGGCGCAAACTTTGTTTGCTCACACTTGGAAAAAGGATTAAACTAAATTTATTATATTCTAACCAAGTGAAAAATAAACTTTCAACATCTGAATCCAAGAGAAGGCAGGTGACTAGCAGTGTTCTATTCTGCAGGGCTCCGAACTTGGTCCATTGCTGTTTATTTAGTTCATCAGTGATATAGGAAATGATTTGAAGAGTAATATTCAGTTGTTTGCTGATGATGTAAAACTAAGTTTTGCATCATCAGCATTGCAAGCTGACTTAAATATATTGTCAATATGGGCAAAGGATAACAGCTGCCAATTTGATGAGCAAACTGTAAGGTCAACCACTTTGGGATGTACAGATCACAATAAGCGTACTACTTCCAGATGAGTCTTTGACTCTATGAGGTCTTGTTTAATAATAATAATAAGTGTACTACATTAATAGAAATGGGCTGCAGTTGATGAAGCCAGTAATTTTGGAGTGATTGTGTATAGGAAATTAAAGTAAGAAGGTATATTTGTGTGGTGTTTGAAGAACACACTGACAATAGGTTACATTTCACCTTTATAATATAAGGCTTTAATAATGCTACATCATTTGTAGTGAGATCTGTATATCCATTCATCTGGATACCATTGGAAATTTATGGTTAGAATGGTTAGTTGGAGAAATGGGAATATGATAGAAACATATAAGTTATTAAAGGGATATTATAAAATTTACAATGAAGAATATTTTTAGTACATGACTGGCAGTGGTGGCCCGTGAAGCTTTAAGTGGGGGTGCTGCCTATACAAAATAATTTTTTAAAAAATTTTTTTTCCCTAATCAGTAACCAATTTATTAATAAATAAATCTACAGATTTAGTTATTAATAAACTGGTTACTAATTAGGAAAAAAAGGATTTAAAAAAACTATTTTGTATAGGCAGCACCCCCACTTAAAGCTTCACAGGCCACCATTGATGACAGTAATGAAGAGAATGAGAACAAGGAATAACCACTGAAACTTTAGCTTACAGGGTGGTGAAGAGGTACAATTGGTTGCCCAATGCACATATGAGAACTTCATTGGTTAGAGGTCAAGGAGAAATATTAACTATGATAGATATTGTGTAAATAATGGATAGCTTGGGCCTTCCATTATGAGTCTTTGACTCTGTAGAAATGCCTGAGAAAATAATAATTATCTCATTGTTATTGTTTTAGGATTATATCCAAATGCCTTTCTTTCTTTCATGCTTACACAGTGATCAGAATACATTATGGAAAATTATGGAGACAACTACCGTGTTAGAGCAAAACTTTAGTTTAATATAAACCAAAATGAACACTCGATATTTACCTTCATATCAAGATCATCATCTGGAACATAGTCATATATACAGAGAAACAAGCTGCACTACAATCTACATAGTTTGCTAAAGTTACTGACCAACCATTAAAGAGGATTGCTTCAATTATGAGAAGGACACTGACCTGCAGAGATAAAAGGGTTATCATTCCGTTGTATAAGTCTCTGATCAGACCACACTTAGACTATTGTTCTCAGATTTGGTCTCCAGGATTTGAAGGGGATAAATTAACTGTGGAAAGAATACCAAGACGGATGACAAAGATGGTTTTAGGACTGTACAAGGATAGTTATGAGGATCGGCTGAGGGAATGTGGACTGCAGAGTTTGGTGGATAGAAGAAGGAGAAGTGATATGATTGAGACTTTTAAACTGTTAAGAGATGGTTACAGGGTTGACACTGGGGAGTTCTTTTGCTTGGTTGAACAGCAGGAAGGAGTGATGACAAGAGGCCATCCCTGGAAGTTACGAAAGGAAACTGTGAGCAAGAGGGTGAGGAGTGGTTTCTTTGCGTGGAGGGTAGTTGAACCATGGAATGCATTGCCTGATGGAGTGGTGAGAGCGAGAATGGTCAATGAGTTTAAGGAGTGGTATGATAGACTTTGTGTTTCTTAAGGGGGACCTCCCCTCGATGAATCTTGACAGACTTTATGTTCTTAGGAAGGACCTTCCATGATGAATCTTTTGACTCCATGGAGGCCTGAATAATAATAATAATAATAATAATAATAATAATAATAATAATAATAAAAACAATTATTGGCCTGATCTCTGGTGAAAAAAAAAACTTTACTACATCAAAGCTAGAGTCCTGTTATTATTATTATCTATTAGGTTACAAAATTAAATTGGGCTGGAGAGCAACACGTTTACATATATATATAAAAATATGTGATTATAGAAAATGTAAGAAAATTTTCTAAAGATTTAAGAAAATTTAAAGAAGTCTGTGAAATTCTGATTAACCACCCTAATCTCAACAATAATGATGGCATAAAAATTCTAAGAATTTGGATGGCACATATTCAGCCTACTTTAGGGCTTTAAGCAATTTTCAGCTTTTATTGGAAACTATTCCATACCAATTGGTTGAAATTTATATGTATAATCATATATATATATATATATATATATATATATATATATATATATATATATATATATATATATATATATATATATATATATATATATATATATATATATATATATGTAAACATGTTGCTCTCAAGCCCAATTTAATTTTGTAACCTAATAGATAATAATAGGACTCTAGCTTTGATGTAGTAAAGTGTTAAGAGTTTTTTTTTTCTCACCAGAGGTCAAGCCAATAATTGTTGTAACGGTTGGTCAGTAACTTTAGCAAACCATGTAGATTGTAGTGCAGCTTGTTTCTTTGTATATATATGTGTACGTTCCAGATGATAACATCTATATGAAGGTCGAAATGTCGAGTGTTCATTTTGGTTTATATTAAACTAAAGTTTTGCTCTAACACAGTAGATGTCTCCATAATTTTCCATAATATATCCAAATACCAATTACAAACTGCTTATTATTATTATTATATGGTATCTCCATGGATTCTGGAGACTCACTGTGGGAGACTGAACTAACTATTATACAAACAAAACCTATGATACCTCTCTTAAACTCATTCACTGTCAGGGAATCTATTCCACTCATTCACCACTCACATGCAAAATATCTTGTTTGCACACTCCCATTAACTACATTCTTACACAACTTCCATGGATGACCTTAGTTCTCTGACCATTTGTCATATATTGAAAATTTTCCTTTACATTAATTTTATAAAACCTCTTTAATATCTTAAAAGTTTCTACCATGTCCCCTCTTTTCCACATATCAACTAAACTTTGTAACCCACACACTTTAAACCTTTACTCATAGAGCTTTCAATGGACCTATCACCAGCTTAGTCACTCGTCTCAGAATCTTCACTACTGCTACCTGCTGGTCCCCAAGAAAAACCAGTTGACCAGCTCTGTGCACAGTAATCAAGATGCAGCTGAATCATAGTGTTATAAAGAGGGATAATAACTTCTCTTTCTTTATAACACTTATGATAGCATTACTTGTTAGCATGTTTTTCAACATCCAAGTAATCATTTCAGCTATTTTACCAACTTTTGCAATATGCCCTCTGAACTTCAATTCTCTGTTCATCATTATCCCCAAGTCCCTAGCATCATCAATTTCCTGCAATCCAGTACCATCAATATGATACACTGTATGCAACCTATTAAAACCTAAGTGCATAACCTTTCATTTTGCAACATTAAATAGATAATCATTATCCTTTGCCCATGAGGTCAGTTTATTTAAATCATAATACAGGATATCTACATCACCTTTATCAACTGTTGCTTTCCCTAGTTTTGCATCATCAGCAAACAACTGAATACCCCCCCTCTTAAATCTTTCCCTGTGTCATTGATATACAAATTAAAGAGTAGCGGCTCTTGTACCAAACCCTGAGGTAATCCACTAGTCACCCTCATTCACCTAGATTCCTTTCTTCTTCTTCTTTTCAGCCATTTTCTGTCCACTGCTGGATGAAGGCCTCCTCCAGTTCTTTCTGCCTTTCTCTGTTCTTGGCAATGGTTGACCAATTTTCCCCAACAAAATTTGACAATTCATCACTCCACCTTCTTTTAGGATGTCCTCGGCCTTGTTTCCCTTCTTTTGGAATCCAGTTCATTAGTATGGTGGTCCATCGCTCATCTTCTCTTCTGGATAGATGTCTGGCCCATTTCCATTTTAGTCTTGTGGTGAAGAATGATGTCAGTGATACGAGTCTTATCTCTTAATCTTTTATCTTCTTAATCTTCTTATCTTTTAATGTGATGCTTAGCATCAACCTTTCCATTTTTCTTTGAGTTGTTGTTAATTTATTTGCCAGTGCTTTTGTTAGCGACCAAGTTTCATAACCATATGAGATGACTGGAAGTATACACTGGTTCAATGTCTTCCTTTTTAAACAGAGTGGGACATCATTGTTTTGAAAAATGCTTTTCAATTTTCTGAATGCACTCCAGGCAAGTTGAACTCTCCTATTTATTTTCTTTTGGTTTCCACAGTTTAGATCAATGATGAAGAGACTCTTTCCAAGAAATTGTTTTCTATTATTATGTTTTTTGGTGTTACAAAATGATTAAACATGATTTTAGTTTTTTCTCTGTTTATTTTTAGACCGACTTTTCTGCTTTCATGATATAGGTCTTCTATCATTATATTAATGTCTTCTGGAGTGTTTGCAAAAATTATGGTATCATCTGCATATCTTAGGTATGTTAAGTTTCTGTTATTAATTTTTATACCAAGGTTTGTTCAGTTTATATTATTAAATATTTCTTGAAGGACTGCTGTAAAGGTTTTGGGTGATAGAAAGTCTCCTTGTCGGACACCTTTTTCAATTGATATTTTATTGCTACTCGTATGAAGTTGGATTGTTGCTGTTGCAGTGAGATATATTGCCAAGAGGAGGTCCGTATATTCTCCAGGAACTCCTTGATTCTGGAGTGCTTTCATTATTGCATTAGTTTTGATGAAATCAAATGCTTTTTCATAATCAATGAAGATTACAGAGAGGCAATTGGTTTTCTTCTGCTTTTTGTATTATTTGTTTTACTGCATAAATATGATCAATTGTGTTAAATCCTTTACGGAATCCTGCTTGTTCTGCTGGTTGATTTTGAGTCTAGAAGAGGTGTTAACTTGTTTGTTATTACTTTTGTGAGCATTTTGTATAGATTAAAGAGAATACTAATTGGTCTATAGTTCTTTTCTTCTTCTTTGTCCCCTTTTTTAAATAACAGTATCAGAGTAGCATTTTCCAATTTTCTGGTATCTTCCCCTCTTCTAGGCATAGTTTTAGTAAGTTTGTGACATGGTGAATTATATTGTTTCCTCCCCATTTAATTAATTCTATGTGAATTAGTTCTTCACCAGGACATTTTCCATTTTTCATTTTTTTAATGCTTGTTTTATTTCATCTGAAGTGAATGGGGGGGGGATGAATTCCATATGTGATGGAGAAGAGTTATTTCTATTTGATTTATCTATTGAAGGATCACTATAGAGTTGTTTATAAAATTCTTCTAACCTGCTTACGATTTGTTCTTGGTTCCTTATTGTAGTTCTATTCTTATCTTTTATTACAGTTATTTGACCTTTGCCAACTGATAAATGTTTTCTTTGTATTTATATATTTTTATTGTTTTCAATTGTTTCTTTTATTTTTTTTAGTGTTATAAGATCTTATTTCATTTCTTATCTTTTTCCTTATTGTTTTGCATAGTTCTGCATATTCTATTTTAGAAATTAAGTTTTTGTTTGTTTCATATTTCGTCTCTTTTTTAGTAGTTGTAAGGTTTCCTCTGAAAGTGTATGGTCTTTTTGTTGTTTGTTGCTTTTGAATTCATTGGCTGCTGAGATTATTACTTCCGTTAGGTTTTTGCTTATTTTATTTATGTCTTCTTCTTCAAATATATTTATTAAGTCTAGTTTTTGATTGAGTTTTTCTTCATAATCCTTCTTGTTTTCGATAGGTTTTAATTCAAAACTTCTTGATTTTTTGTTGTTTAGCCATCTTATTCTTTCCAGTTTGGGGTTTATTTTAATTTTGGCTCTGACCAGTCTGTGGTCGCTTCCTGTTTTTACTTGATTTAGTACTGAGGTATCTTGAACTGTTTCTTTATTATTACATGGTATATAATCTATTTCATTTTTTATTTCTCCATTTGGACTTCTCCATTTCCATTTTTTTTGAGGACTTTCTTAAAAAATGTAGTCATAATATAAAGCTTGTTACTGATAGAGAATTCTGTAGGAGCCATTCCTGAGTTGCTGCTTGTACCATATATGTATGGTCCTATTGTATCTATTTGGTGAATGGGATGACCTATTTTGGCATTAAAATCATCCATTACTATAGTAAACTTCTGATGGCTATTTCTTTCTTTTTTTTTTTTGTCTAGAACAGCGCTTCCCAAACGGTGGATCGTGGTCCCCTTGGGGCCGTTCGTTTTGTTGAGGGGGCCATGAAATAATGAAAACAAATTTAAAATGTTTTAAGACTAATAAGATAGATCATATCTATCTATATAAAAATATAAGATAATATGCCATGTCAAATGTGTATGTAAGATGCTAAAAATGAATTTTTGCAATATTTGCTGTGTATGTTTCGTATTGAGTATAAATACAATAAATATTATAATAATATGTCTGTATTATGATTTTTTTCAATGGGGGCCGTGAAATATTTTAATTTTTCCAAAGGGGCCTTTACATCCATAAGTTTGGGAAGCAGTGGTCTAGAGTGTGCTGCAGTGAGTCATAAAATACTTCTATCTCTTCATCAGTGTGGGATGAAGTGGGAGCATATATTTGGATGATCCTGATTTTAAGTTTAGAGTTTATTTTAAATGTAATTTCTATTATTCTTTCATCTGCATAATTAAATTCTTCTATAAGGTGTGTAATTGTTTTCTTAATTAGAAATCCCACTTCATATTGTCCTTTAGTGTTAACCTTAATAGCAGTGGCGTCCCATGATAATTTAAGGGGGGGGGGTGCCTATACAAATTTTTTTTTTTTTAAATTAATCTACAAATTTATTTGTTAATAAATTGGTTACTAATTAGGAAAAAAAAAGAATTATTTTTTATTTTTATTTTGTATAGGCAGCACCCCCACTTAAAATTTCACCGGTGCTGCAACTGCATAATAGTATAAGTAGTGTCCATTTTTTAGTTTTATTACATGTTCATTCTGCCTGCGAACTTCACTTAAACCTATGATGTCCCATTTAATATGTTTTAGTTCTTGCTGTAACATGGTAAGGTCTTCCTCTTCATTAAGTGTTCGACAATTAAATGTTCCTATATAGAGGAAAAGAGGATTGCATTGATTATTATTATTATTATTATTATTATTATTATTATCATTATTCAGGCCACCATGGAGTCAAAAGACTCATGGTGGGAGGTCCTTCCTAAGAAACACAAAGTCTATCATACCACTCCTTGAACTCATTGACCATTCTCGCTCCATCAGGCAATGCATTCCATGGTTCAACCACCCTCCATGCAAAGAAACCACTCCTCACCCTCTTGCTCACACTTTCCTTTCGTAACTTCCAGGAATGGCCTCTTGTCATCACGCCTTCCCGCTGTTCAACCAAACGAACAAACTCCCCAGTGTCAACCCTGTAACACCTCTTAACAGCTTAAAAGTCTCAGTCATATCACCTCTCCTTCTTCTATCCATCAAACTCTGCAGTCCACATACACTCATCCGATCCTCATAACTATCATTGTACAGTCCTGAAACCATCTTTGTTATCCGCCTTTGTACCCTTTCCACAGTTAATTTATCCCCTTCAAATCCTGGGAACCAAATCTGAGAACAATAGTCCAAGTGTGGTCTGATCAGGTTCTTATACAATGGAATGATAACTGTTTTATCTCTGCAGGTCAGTGTCCTTCTCATTATTGCAGCGATCCTCTGTGTTACCTTCACCACCTTTGCAATATGACCCCTAAATTTCAGGTTTCTATCAATCATCAAACCCAGATCTCTTGTCTCTCCTACTTCCTCCAGTATAACTCCTCCCATAGAGTATGCAGTGTTTCCCAAATCTCAAGACGTTACATTTTGCTGCATTAAACTGACAATCCCCATTCATTTGCCCATCTATTTATGAATTCTTTGGACTATTCCAGTATTGCTTATTATTTGGGAAAGCTTCCCCACTGCATCATGCTCTGGTCTCCATAAATGGTTTCGATCAGAGTTGTCATATAGTTGGGGAAATTTAGTCACATCCAGTGTTTTCCCATTCTAGCTTTGGGTTTTACGTTCTTTCTTTCTTCTTCTTGACATTTGTAGTGGAGGGGTTGTGGCCTAATCTCCCATGCTGGCCAGATAACATCTTGGGAGATGCATTTTATAGCTTTCTGCCAGCTCTTTGCTCAGTATCAACTTTGCCGTGGCTCATTATAACACCATGTATCATGGGGAGGGGGGCACATGGAAGCATGATACTAAGACTTCCTGGGTATGGCCCTCCAGATTTCACCGAAGTATTGGCACTGCCATCTATATTAATTCCGTCAGGGTTTTTGACCATGTTGTAGGTTGCCAGTCCACCAAAGAAATCCATCCTAGGCTTAACTGTGCTCAACATGCTACAAGACTGATGGCTTCATTCCATTTTTAGTCAAGATCCTGATAGGAGAACACAGCTAATCCCCCCTGACCCTCCCCCTTGAAACCTAAATTCCACTCCACTCCACCACATATATATATATACATGTGTGTGTGTGTGTGTGTGTGTGTGTGTGTGTGTGTGTGTGTGTGTGTGTGTGTGTGTGTGTGTGTGTGTTATGTACTATTGTTGTGTCGTACATCCTGGCTTTGAGTCCGGCATTTTGTTTGTTAGATGTTGATTGATACTACTGATCCAAATATAGAGAAATTTATATTATCCTGCACCACCCTATATTCAGATTAGTGTATATAATATAGTGGAATCAATCATCAACTAACTTTTGCAATCTCACTTTTCTACAGGCCGAGGTTAATATTATCATTTAAGGCTTCTGCAAGGTCTGATAAACTTATGAGAGGTGCAATGAAAGAGAATCAGGCAAACACCAAATTGAAATCAACAAAACAAAACATTTAATGCAGGGTTATATAACATGTACATTAAGTATAACTTTGAAAACAAGATAATGCAAATCAACTTAGTTCAAATATTCATAACAAACATGAAACATTAGGCATCAGACATCCAGCCGTCAATTCTGCATTCTTCCAAATAATTAAAAATGGTTCACACAGTTCAATGATACAGAATCTTACAGTAAATATTCTTAAAGTAGAATTCTCTAATTCTCTCTTAGTCAACAAACACTTAATTCAATTATGAGGCAGTTATCACTTCAAGGGGGAAACACTTTTAAGCTCCATACTTCGGCTATTTTTAGTAGAACGCCACAGTCAATGTTAAGATATATATGAGGCGGAGCTAACTCTTATTTCTTCACGCTGAAATAGAAAAAAAATGGACCGCTCTTACCGGGTTACATCTTTTACACATTGGATTCACTATAGGGGCACACTTAAAACTGTAGTTAACTATCACTTTGAAGTAACACTATTATTATTATTATTATTATTACATAACACCTCCAGGGAGTCCAAAGACTCATCGAGGGAGGGCACCTACTCTACAACTCTCTGTCTTCACCACTCCACTAGCCGCAACTATCTTCATCATCATAACACTATTCAAAAGAAATCTTCACTGTAATAACTGAAATAATAAACATAGAGCTTCACAAGTCTTGACGCACTCGTTTTAGGTAATCTACTTATTCCTTGTTTTCTTCTATGCATTAAATTCAGCTTTGCACTATTCTTCCTCAAAACAATTGGAATTCGCCGTAATTTTAGAATTCCGTATAAATATTCCTAATTGCCTATTAATTCCCCAGTTCCTTCTTAATCTATTTACAGCATTTCCAAATCCCATTACTTTACTCCTTGCTGTCCTGAATGCTTCTCCCCTCTTTACTTTCGTTTTCCAATTAAATACCTTCATTCTTCCCGCCAAAATCCGGTTCTAGCCCGTCCAGCTCATATCAACTCCTTCTCCCTTCGAATACCGTAGCTCATGCTCCACGCATGCGCTATCTAAAATTAACTCCGTTTCCTTGACAACAGCCAATCAAATCTCAGTCAGAAGAATTACATAAAATCACTCTTACATACAGAAACAAATTAAAAGGATATTTTACAATTCATATAATAAACATTTAAATATGAATAAATACTAATTCATATAATATTAACACAGAAAAGTAATTATATGAATATTAATTTACAAGCAAGAGATTAACATCAAATAATATTTACAAGTCTTGCTTATAACATGGTGGATGTTATATGTTAAATGTGAATGAAGTATTGAAACATATAAAATATCTTCATTAGCAATTTAACACTATTCTCGGATGTTTGAATGTTTGCTAGCCTATCCATGCTACTAGCTTCATATCCATTCACAACTTTGCATGAAAAAAACTTGCTTCTCACTCCCCTGCTCACACCCTTCCTTATACACCTTCCAGGGATGAATTCTGGTTCTCTCCTGATCCCCCACCATTTTCTGTAAAACCTCTTCAACATTGATCCTATAACAATCCCTTACTAACATGTAGGTCTCTATCATATTACCCCTTCTTCCTCCTATCCACTAGACTCTGTAAATTTAATCTTCTCAACCTTTCCTCATATTTGACATTCCAGAGATCAGAAACTACCTTAGTAAGTCATCTCTGGACCCTTTCCAGCACCTCTTCGTCCTTTTGAAAACCAGGTAACTAAATCTGTACTCAATAGTCCGTATGTGGCCTAATCAGAGCCTTATACAGTGGAACAAAAATCTTCTTATTTCTACAGGTCAGTGTCCATTGCATCATTCCCAGAATTCATTGTGTTGTCCTCACAATTTTGGCAATATGTCCCCTAAATTTCAGATTCTTATCCACTATCACCCCAAGATCTCTTATTTCCTCCACCTCCAACAATATATCTTCATGAAGCATAAATTCTACATCCCATCTTTGTTTTCCAAATTTTAAACCCTTAAATTTTGCAACATTGAACTGGCATCACCATTTCCATGCCAATTCACTCAATCTATTCGATGTCTTCTTGTAAGGCCACAACATCTTCTCTACATTTCACAGTTCATCTGAACTCTGCATCATCTGCAAACAAATGAAGATTCCCATCCAAAATTTCACAAAAGAAAACAAACGTCATGACATTTAAAGGTTTGGATCATGTTAGATCAAAAATAGTTATTATTATTTGACACCTCTAGGGAGTCCAAAGACTCATCGAGGGAGAGTGTCCCAGCAGCATCGAATGATTGGTCCCCTTCCAACTACTAACCGCACTCAAACTTACTTAACTGAGCCATTAGTAGCAGAGGCTCTACCAATCAACCAAGAAAATAAAATAATAGAACAAAGGACACAGTTTATTTAGGCTGCATAATAACATACCTAAAAGATAAAGATATAAATGAAAAAATAAAAAAAAATTCTGAAAATATGTGGAACAATTAGAAGGATGCTGAATAGGGGATTAAATTTCTAAATCTGTGGAGTGAATTTGAAGGGAAGTTGGAATGGTATAAGCTGATGGATTTTTGGTGTTGAGTATTTAAAAATGCTATTGTTTTCTGAAAATGCACAGAGTCAAGAAGTTAATGTAGCAAATGAACGGAATCTACCTGTGAAGCAGGATAGCAGCACAAACCAACAGATTGTATGGCAGGAGGAAGATGGATATGAGGTTGAAGATGTAATTGGAGCAGCACAAGATGACACAGGTAGAAATGGAAATCAGAGTCAGGATCAGGGAACCAGGAGTGGTCAGACTGATGAGAGAGGTGTGATATAGCAGCTAGAATATAGAATGTTGGTGCTGGTAGAATGGCCTCAAACACAGCGATTGTTATGTTTATACACAAATGTAAAGAGCATTCAAAACAACACAGCTCAGTTTGTTGCACTGATTGAGACAGTAAGCCCAAAAATAATTGGAATAAGCGAAACTTGGTTGTCGAGGAGGACGTGATGTTGGAAATAGAATTAGAAGGATATATAATTTTACGGAAGGATAGAAATGTGAAAAGAGGAGTGGGGAGTATGTTGTGCAAAGTTGAAATAAACAGGTTAGTATATCTGATAGGATGCTGTTATAGGCCAAGGAATGCAAAGAATACCGATTGTGAAATGTTTAGGCAAATTAGTTTGGAATGTAAAAAGAAGATGATCCTGATGGGAGACTTTAATTACAGGAATATAGACTGTAAGGAGGAGATAGTGTATGCAGGACCGGCAGAAACGGGCATGCGGGCAGCGCTACAAAGGGGCGCTGCCGCTGGGACACGGCTCATAAGTTCATTTTTTAGAAACAAAATTTTTATAATAAAAACAAAAAATTCTTAGAATGATCAATATTAAAATAAATAAGGCCGGATACACCGAATTAAAATTTTAAAAAATTGTATATTGCCGCCTCTTTGATCAGCTGGCTGTTTACAATTTTACAGCGAGAATGTCTGCACAATGTTGTGTCTACTGCAGTCTATCTAAAGTGAAATGATGAACGGTTTTTATGTGCAAAAACGAATTTTCGTACAAAACATTTGTTGCTAGTTAACCAGTCATGTGGTACGCATCTCAGGCTACTGACAGTAGGGCAGTGCAGACTATTATTTCGCGTCTGTGTCATGTTGTGTAATAATTTCTTGTGGGTATAAAATAGAAATTAAAGCAAAAATTAAACAAAAGTTATCCGGTGCACAAAATCATAAGCGTCATGCTGCGAAAGAAGCAGATATTAAGAAACAAACTGGGGCTCTTAATAAATATATTAAAATATTCTGATGCAGATTGTAACCAACTCGATACATCAGAAATCAGAGTTGATGAACCATGCACATCATCCAGTTTGCATGAAAGTACTATTGCAACTATTGAACAAAATAACAAGATGCATGATTTAAGTGAAAAACAGTTAAGAGAAAATTTAGTTGTAGTTGACCATGAAATTAACATGTTGTTAGTCTCTGTAAATTTAGAAGATCTAGGTGAATGGGAAAATATTGATGAAAAATTATGAGTTGTTTTAATTGAAATGGAACCTGTTCAAAAGAAAAATATAATATATCCCAGAGATACATATGGTCGTAAATTTGGCGACACGTATTATAATAGAAAAATGGAAAGCGGGGAGCTCGTGCCAAGAACATGGCTCATTTATTCCAAAACTTTAAAAATCTGTTTTTTGCTTTTGTTGCAAACTTTTTGCACCTACTGAATCAAGTAGTCTTGTAGAAGGTTATAACGACTGGAGAAATGTAAGTACAACTTTGTATAGACATGAGACTAGTTTAACTCACATGAAAAATTTCTTAAAATGGAAGAAACTTGATAAAATTTAAAAAACAAAACTACTATTGATTGCCAGACTCAAAGCATGTATGAAATGGAAAAGAAACATTGGACGAATGTTTTAGAACGCTTGATTATAATTATAAAATTCCTTGGTAGAAAAAAATTTAGCTTTTCGCGGATCATCTGATAAATTATATGAAAGGAATAACGGGGAAATTTTTTTAAAATTAGTCGAACTGTTTGCGAAGTTTGATCCCATTATGGAAAATCATGTTGAAAGGGCCCTACATTGAAACAATAGAGTACACTATTTGAGTGAAGACAGTCAAAATGAAATATTGGAAACTTTAAGTAACGCAATCAGGGATACAATTTTATTATCAATTCGAAAATCTAAATATTATTCCATAATTTTAGATTGCACGCCTGATGCAAGTAAAACAGAACAAATGACCATCATTATTTGCTTTGTTTCCTGTGACAATGGAATTGTCAAGATCAGAAAAAACATTTTAGGTTTTGCAGATATATCAGATTCCACAGGACGTGGTTTATGTGCAACAATAATGGAACAACTGGAAAAATGGAACATTCCCATTGAAGACATGCGAGGTCAAGGGTATGACAATGGGGCAAATATGAAAGGGGAAAAAATATGGGCTCCATGATTTCCTTTTGAACAAAAATCGTCGAGCTTTTTACATGCCATGTGCTGCTCATACTCAAAATTTAATCATTAATGATGCAGCCAAAGCGAATGCAAATACAATTTGTTTCTTTGCAATTATTCAAGAAATATACAATTTCTTTTCATTCTCTTACAAACATTGGGCAATCCTTTTAAAATTCGTAAAAAATTAACATTGAAACAGCCATCAGAAACATGATGGGAAAGTAAAATTAATGCAATCCGCTCTCTACGATATCAGTTAGGAGAAATTTACGATGCACTTTTTGAAATTTTAAATAATGAAAATTTCAATAAAGAAACAGCATGAAGCACAAACATTATGTGCTAAAATAAAGGCCTACAAATTTATTTGTTCTCTTATAACTTGGCATGATTTACTTAACAGAATAAATCCTGTGAGTAAAATGCTTCAAAACAAAAATATGAACATTACACTTGCTTTAGAATCTATTGAAACTTAAAAATATTCTTACAAGAGTATCGATCAGATACAAATTTTAAAGAAGTTCTAAAAACGGCAAAAGAACTGAGTAAAGAGGTGGATGGAGAACAAGAATTTAAAACTGGTACTGAAGTTCAATGAAGAAAGAAGACACAACAATTTGACTACGAGCATTACAACAAAACGCCACTATCACCAGAAGATAAATTTAGAGTGAATGTGTTTTAGTGGAGAATTTGGAAGGTAGTGAGACAAATGATTTTGAGAGCGTATGGTGTGAGGTAGAGGTAGGCAGGACAGGATATTTAGTGGAGTGTTGCTACAGACCCAGGAGCACAGAGGATGGGGACCAGGAGATGTTTAGACAGCTAAGTTTGGCAAGTGCAAGAAGAATGATTGTTATGGGAGATTTTAACTTCAGTAGTATAAATTGGAGAGAGGAAGATGCATGTAACAATAGGGGAATGGAATTTCTAGAATTCTTGAGGGACAAATGTCTTAGGCAACATTTAATAGAGGGAACAAGAGGTTCAAGAGTTTTAGATTTCATTATAGTATCAGAAGAGTTGATAATAACTGAGTTGACGTCTCTCCCACCAGTTGGAGAGAGAAACCATATGGTTTTGACTTGGAAAATGAATAGACATGCAGGAGTATCAAAGAGACGGGAACTTATGTGGAATTATAAGGCAGGTGATTATAATAGTCTTAGACGTCAACTTCGGGAAGTTTCATGGAGGGAGGAATTGGAAGGCAGGGATATCACCAGTGCGTGGGAAATTGTGAAAGAATATTTGTTATCAGCAATGGTAAGTTGTATACCACGAGTGAAGAAGAGGGCGCAATTTGGAGTAAAGTGGATGACAAACAATATTAAACAGGAATTGCATGCGAAAAAGAGGCTATGGAAGAGATATAAGGAGACAGGTGAAGAGATGCATGAGGAATATAAGACACAGGCCAGAAGAGTGACTCGTGTGGTAAGAAAAGCGAAACTGGAATATGAGAGGAGATTGGCCGTAAGATCCAAAGAAAATCCTAGGGAATTTTTTAGCTATGTGGCCAGTAGGAGGAGAAATGACTGTGGAAGAATGATATTGTGGGATAAAAATGGGAATAGAGTGACTGATGCAGAGGACATAGTGGAATTGTTCAATGAACACTTTATTGGAGTATTTCATCCTAGAGGAGTCAGTTTTAATGCTAGAGGGATAGGACTGGTACGAGGTCTGGAGGTACAGGAGGAGAGTGTGTTTCAGATACTGAGTACTCTGGATGTCAGTAAAGCTGTGGGACTGGATGGTATTTTGCCACGAGTTTTGAGAGAATGTGCTAGGGAATTGACAGTACCTTTAACGTGGCTTTTCAATGAAAGTCTGGCTTTGGCAAAGGTGCCCAGGGAATGGAAGGAAGGTAAGATAGTGCCATTGCATAAGGGTGGTAACAGACTGGAAGTGTCTAATTATAGGCCAGTCTGTGTGTCATCAGTAGTTGTTAAGATCTTGGAGAAAGTAGTGAGGGACCGTGTACAGCATTGGGCAGATGAGGGTAATGTTATCTGTGAGAATCAACATGGATTTGTGAAAGGACGCTCTTGTTTTAGCAATATGCTAGCCTTTTATAATAAAGTTACAAGAGCATTAGATGAGGGAAAGGCATATACTGCAATTTTCTTAGACTTGGCGAAGGCATTTGACAGGGTGCCACATGATAAGCTGATATTTAAGTTGCAGCACATGGGTCTGGATGTCAGATTGGTCAACTGGATTCAGGATTGGCTGTCTGATAGGTATCAGAGAGTTGTGTATGGTGGAGCAGTTTCCAGGAGGCAGAGGGTTACAAGTGGGGTCCCACAGGGCTCAGTACTAGGACCTATATTGTTTAACCTTTATATCAATGACATAGCCAGTGGATTGCAGGGGGATATTCAGTTGTTTGCAGATGATGCGAAGCTTGGAAGGATTATTAGTAATAGTGCAGATGTGGTAGCCCTGCAAGAGGATTTAAATAAGCTAGATAGATGGGCAAATGAATGGGGGTTTCAGTTTAATGCAGCAAAATGTAAGGTCTTGAGGTTTGGGAAACATCGATGGGATGCTGCATACTCTATGGGAGGAGTTATACTGGAGGAAGTAGGGGAGACAAGAGATCTGGGGTTGATGATTGATAGAAACCTGAAGTTTAGGGGACATATTGCAAAGGTGGTGAAGGTAACACAGAGGATTGCTGCTATTATGAGAAGGACACTGACCTGCAGAGATAAGAGGGTTATCATTCCGTTGTATAAGTCTCTGATCAGACCACACTTGGACTATTGTTCTCAGATTTGGTCCCCAGGATTTGAAGGGGATAAATTAACTGTGGAAAGGTTACAAAGACGGATGACAAAGATGGTTTCAGGACTGTACAAGGATAGTTATGAGGATCGGCTGAGAGAATGTGGACTGCAGAGTTTGGTGGATAGAAGAAGGAGAGGTGATATGATTGAGACTTTTAAACTGTTGAGAGGTGGTTACAGGGTTGACACTGGGGAGTTCTTTCGCTTGGTTGATCAGCGGGAAGGAGTGATGACAAGAGGCCATCCCTGGAAGTTACGAAAGGAAACTGTGAGCAAGAGGGTAAGGAGTGGTTTCTTTGTGTGGAGGGTGGTTGAGCCGTGGAATGCATTGCCTGATGGAGTGGTGGGAGCGAGAACGGTCAGTGGGTTTAAGGAGTGGTATGATAAACTTTGTGTTTCTCAGGGGGGGGACCTCCCCTCGATGAGTCTTGACAGACTTTATGTCTTAGAAAGGACCTCCCTCGATGAGTCTTTTGACTCCTTGGAGGCCTGAATAATAATAATAATAATAATAATAATAATGTGTTTTATACACTTCTAGAAGTTGCAATGTGTTCATTAATGGAACGTTTTGAACAACTAAAAACATATTATGATAATGTCAATTTCTTGTATAGATTACTAGAAATTAATAACGAAGATTTACGAAAAAATTGTGACAATTTAGAGATTCTCTTGAAGGACGGCAACAATAAAGACATAAATGCAATAGAACTATTATATATGACAAGTTATGCTTTCCGGGATATTTTTCAGAAGGATAATTTAAATATTCAAAACCCTTTCGATATTCGTAATTCTATTGTGTCCAATAATTTATCTTTCCCTAACTTTTCAATTGCTTTAAGAATACTATTAACCATACCTGTTAGTGTAGCGAGCGTTGAACGTTCCTTTTCCAAGTTGAAATTGATTAAAACCTACTTAAAAACAAGTATGTCACAAAAAAGGCTTGTTAGTTTGGCGTTAATAGCTAACGAAAATGATATATGTGCGGAATTAGACATTAAGACCATTATTTCTAATTTTGTGAATATGAAATGAAAAACCCTAAAATTTTAATTTAAAAAAATTCAAGTATATTTATGTAATTTAATTTATTTTCTGTTATTTTGTGAAGATGTTTTTTTTTTTGAATACTTATATTCTTCTTCTTCTGCAGCTTCTCCCACTTAAGTGGGATCACTGTTGATGATGAGTCTCCTCCACATCCTCCTGTCTTGGGCTGTCACCACATCCAAGTTCTTCATACTCAAGTCCTCTTCTACCAGCTCCCTCCATCTCTTCTTTGGCTGCCCACGCTTCCTCCTTCCTTGCACATCCATCTGCATGTCCCTTCTTCCCACATATTTGTCCTCCCTCATCATCACATGACCAAACCATCTCAACCTTGCCTCCTGTATCTTCACTCCTAAGTTCATAAATTTCACTGTTTCCCTCACATAGCATTTCTCAGACGATCCTTTCTGGTCACACCGCACATCCACCTAAGCATTCTCATCTCTGCTACTTCCATTCTGCTGATGTTATTTTTCCTCAGGGCCACAGTTTCTATAGCATACGTCATAGCTGGCCTCACTACTGTCCTATAGATTTTGCCTTTCAGATTGATCGGCACTCTCTTATCGCATAACACTCCAGCCATCTCCCTCCAGTTCCTCCAACCCGCTTGTATCCTGCATCCCACTTCCTTCTCAGCTCCTCCATCTTCTTCCACTGTTGAACCTAAATATCTAACATCCCTCACCTTCCTGATGACATTTCCTTCCAGCTCCAGATCTGTCTCCTGGCCACCGCCCACTCTGCAACACATATACTCTGTCTTACTTCTGCTTAGTCTCATACCTCTCTCTTCCAGTATTTTTCTCCATCTTTCCAGTTTAGTTCCCGCTTCTTCTCTTGAATCTGCACACAGCAAGATTTCATCTGCATATAACATTGTCCAAGGCGCATCTTCTCTCACCTCCTCTGTCACCACCTCCATCACAATGTTAAACAGAAATGGACTTAATGCTGACCCTTGATGCAAGCTAACTGTTACTTGAAAACTTTCTGTCTGTCCCAAACAAGGCCGAACACTTGTCTTCACATTTCTGTACATCTCCCGCACCAACCTGACATGTTTCTCCGGAACCTTCTTCTCTCTCAGACACCTCCAGAACTCTTGCCTTGGCACTCTATCATATGCTTTCTCCAGATCAATAAATGCCAGATGTAGCTCCCGTTGTTTCTCTCGAAACTTTTCCATCATCTGCCATAGCCCAAAGATAGCATCTGTTGTTGATTTACCAGGCATGAAGCCAAATTGTTCCTTTGCAATCTCCACCTCTTTCCTCAGTCTTCCATCAAGACCCCTTTCTAGGATTTTCATTGTGTGGGACATCAACTTTATTCCTCTGTAATTTTTACAGTCTTGTGCATCCCCTTTACCCTTGTAGATAAGTAAAGGGGATGTACATATTAAATTTAAATTTAAACTTATATTAAATGTTTTAATTATTTCTGAATTCTTTTCTTATTTTCTCATCTATCTTGAGTTTCTTTTATTTTCCTAAAAGATAGTTCCTCTTATAAAAAATTATTAAAAAATTTTTACAAGATACTAAATTTTTAATAACTTGTAAAATGCAAGAATTTTTTAAACTTTAGTTGAAATAAATTTTAACTTTAATTAAAATTCATTTTAATTTTGTTAGCGATTCAGGTCGGTGAGAAGACTGTAATCCCTGTATCATTATATTCAACAATTAAAGTGAAGTGGCTTTATCAAAATTTGTTGTAACTTTTGAGAATTTTTTGAATATTTGGGTTTTTAATGATTATCCTGCCTAGTCAACACCCCCAGTTCATTACATTTAGCGAACCAACATGTGGCTGTTCTGTCAAAATTTATTTAAGAAATTTCAAATAATTTAAATTTTTATTATCGTAAAAGAACCACACATGCCTGGATCGTTGCAGGGGCACTTAGATAGAATTGCATGCGGGTTGCAAAGACCCTAGCGCCAGCTCTGAGTGTATGGGAACAAGGAGAGTGAGTTTGTGGAATTTCTGAGAGATAAATATCTTAAGCAGCATGTGACTGAAGCAACTAGAGGCTTTAATGTTTTGGATTTGGTGATAACTTCACACGATGTAGTTGTTAATGAAGTGTTGATGCTGCCAACAGTTGGTGAGAGTGATCATGAGGCACTTTTTTGGAAGTGATGAAACAAGTAAAGATCACTGCCAAAAATGGATACATGTGGAAGTATTAAGCAGGGGATTATAGGAAGCTCTGTAGTCAGTTAGCATCAGTATGTTGGGTAGATGAGCTGAACAGGAAAGATGTTGACAATGCATGGAAACTCATAAGGAAGTATCTGACAAAAGCAATGTATGACTGCATACCAAGGGTTAAGGAAGTAAATAAAAGTAAAGAATGGAGGTTAGTCAATATGATAATAGGTAACAGAAAACGTGAGAATTCCCAGAGGGCAATGACATCACTGATATACTTAACAAAATGAACAACTACTTTACCAACTATGGCAGTTGTGTTTTTGACCTTGCAGAAAAGGCAAAGTATGTCAGTCACCTTCCGTGGATTAAGAATTCTATGTATCTACATGCAGTAAACGAAGATGAAGTGAAGAGTGTAGTAATCAGATTAAAAAAAAAAAGGTAAAAAGTGGGAAGTGACAACATAAATGTTAAAAAGCTGAACATTATCATTAGGCATAAATTACAATTCCTTACAAATATCATTAATAAATCCTTTGAACATAGTAAATTTGTAGAACACCTAAAGACTGCTTCAGTTGTACTATTATTTAAAGGAGGAAATAGAAATGAAATAAAAAATTACAGAACAATATCTATACTATCCACAATCTCAAAGGTTATTGAAATTTTGATAAAAAAAAAACGCTTAAATAGCTATTTAAATACAATATCCTTTTACGCAACTAATCAATACGGGTTCAGATCCAGATGCAATACTAAAAAAGTGCTATTGGAGTTTCATAAAAAGGTCTATAGTGGAATAAACGAAGGAATGCACACAGCAACTATTTTTCTTGATATATCTAAAGCGTTCGACTGTGTTCATCATGACCTATTACTATTGAAAATGTCCAAATACGGCATTAGGGGAATTACTAATGACTGGTTCAGATCCCATCTGAATAATAGAAAACAATATACCAGCTATTATTATTATTATTATTATTATTATTATTATTGTTCCGGGAAACTCCAAGGAGTCGACAGACTCATCGAGGGAGGCCCTAACATCATGTCAAGAACAACTATTCAACATTCACACAGTATCTATCATACCTTGCCTTGAACTCATTCACGGTCGTAGTACCCACAACAGACTCTGGAAGCTTATTCCACTCATTTACCACTATCCAAGTAAAGAACCTAGCTCTAACACCCTTGTCAACCACGCTCTTGCCCAGCTTCCATGCATGGCCCCTAGTCCTCCCACCACCAGTCATATTTTCAAAAATATCTTCTGGATCAATCTTATAAAAACCCTTCAGTAATTTGAATGTCTCAATCATATCACCCCTCCTTCGCCTATCGTCCAATTTCTGCAACCCACAAATCTTCAACCTATTCTCATAAGGTTCATTCCACAGACCTGCTATCATCTTGGTCACTCGTCTCTGGACCCTCTCCACTTCCTCCCCATCACAAAGAAACCCTGGTGCCCATAACTGGGCACAGAAGTCCAGATGGGGTCTTATCAAGACTCGATACAGAGGAACAACAACTTGTTCGTCTCTGCATGTTAAAGTATTTTTCAGAAGCCAAGTGATTTGGTGAGCTGTTTTAGTTACTTTTGCAATGTGCCCCCTAAACTTCAACTCCCTATCCACCAGCACTCCCAAATCCCTGGCCTCATCAATCTCCTGGAGTACGGTTCCACCTATGCGATATACTGCTGCTATTCTTTTCACCCCAAAGTGCATAACCTTACACTTTGCCACATTAAATTGACATCCATTTTTCCTAGCCCAGTCCTCCAAACTATCCAAATCATCCTGTAAAATTTTGACATCCTGTGCACTCACAATTGCTCTACCCAACTTTGCATCATCAGCAAACAAGTGAACACTTCCTCTCAGATCCTTTCCAATATAATTGATGAACAAATTGAAAAGCAGTGGTCCAAGAACAGAGCCCTGTGGCACTCCACTAGTCACAAGCCGTCTTTTAGACTCCACTCCTGAATAAACCACTCTTTGATATCTCTCCTTCAACCACCCTCTTATCCATCTCACCAACCCTATATCTATACCCATCTGCTCCAGTTTATTGATTAGGGTTCCATGTGGTATCCTATCAAAGGCCTTGGCAAGGTCCAGTAGTATCACTGTAAACCCATTACCCCTATCCAGTTCAGCCGTCACTGTGTTATAAAACGTGAGCAAGTTACTGAAGCATGATCTACCCTTCACAAAACCATGTTGTCCCCCATACAATATCCCATTTTCATCTATCCAATCCTGTATTCTTTTCTTGACTAATTTCTCTAAGACCTTGACAATGATTCCTGATATGCTAATCGGTCGGTAATTTACAACAGCAGTCTTGGAACCACCTTTATGCAGTGGAACTATTTTCCCCTCTTTCCACCCGCTCGGGACTAACCCAGACCCGAGACTCAAATTAAACAAAATGGTCAAGGGTACTGACAATTCTTTAGCTGCTTCTCGTACAACACGAGCTGGTATACCATCCAATCCCACAGATGTATTGACATTGAGGTTATGCAATAGACTACTCACCTCCACTTCATTAACCACAATTCCCGTATAATCTACTGGTTTATTCGTTTCTGCAATGTCACCACCTGGATGATATACTCTTCGGAGTCCCACAAGGGTCGGTACTAGGACCCATCCTATTTATAATATGTGTTAATGATCTATTTAAATACAAACTTTTTGGCAAAATGATATCTTTTGCTGACAATACGGCTTTAGTATACACCAAAACAACCCTTGAAGATCTAAAAAATTGGATAAATAGTGATATGTTAAAACTAAGTATATGGTTTAGCAACAACGGATTTAACATTAATACTGACAAAACAAGATATATGTACTTTACATTAACAGACAAATTAGATCACAGTATAACTATAAAATGGCATGAAAGGAAATGTAGTGATACTCTAAATTGTAAATGTAGCTTAATCAAAAAAACAAAAACTGTCAGGTATTTGGGTCTCCATATCAATAGCAATTTGAAGTGGAACTCCCACACCACTTTCTTAACAAATAAGTTTAGGTTCATAATTAACAGAATATATTATGGTAAAAAATTTGTAAATGCAGCATTCTTAAGATGTTTATACTATTTCTGGGTAAATTCTTCACTGCAATATGGCATTACCTGTTGGGGAGGAGACTATTATAACAATCTGCTTCCATTAATAAGAATACAAAACAGAATAATTAGAGCCATAACTACTACCGACTTCACACATTCAACCAATGATCTCTATATCGTTCATAATATTCTACTATTTCAGAAACTATATCTCTATGGTTGTCTGTTATATGTAAAAAGAAACACTGAAAGTTTCTTGGTATATAATGTAGACTATGGATTGCTCTGCGGTCGAAACACGCTGGAAATACCTAAGGCTAACAAAGAAATTTTTCATAAATCTTTCGAGTACATTGCAATGAGTAGCTATAATAAACTTCCAAATGAAATTAAATCTATAACCTCAGAATATGTATTCAGAAAAAGATTGAGAAACTACCTTATGGGATTAAAGAATGTTGACAATTATTTTAAACGTATAGTATAAGAGATCATTATAACTCATATATCATAACCAATTAATATTCATTTACGAATTGGTTCATTCAATTAGGTATTAAAATATCAATATGTATATTATTATAACTGGTAAGGGAGCCTCTTAGATGCGGTCCCCGGACTCTCAGTGTCTGTTTTGAGCTAATTACTTTTCTAGTAACCAGTATTAATTTGTAAGGTAGTTAATTGCATTAACTACCTTACATTACTCTAAGCCAGTTACTTATCATAACTATGAAACCATTCAAAATATATTATATTCTACTTGCATATATGAGAAAACTTTTTATTAACCATAATAAAATAATATCCAAAATAAGTATTAGTACCAACAGAATATGATAGTAATACTTGAATTTTATTATTGTAACATTGTACTGTGCATTGAATTGTATTGTGAAATATTGTCATAATTATAAAAGTTGAATAGTATAATATGTATAATTTGTATACGTGATGTGAATAATAAAAACTGTTAAACTGTTAAATAGAGTAGGAGTGAAATGGATGAACAATGAAATTAAGCAAGCGGTGCTGGAAAATAAAATGTTATGTAGGAGGTACAAGGCAGCTGGTGGTGATTGGACCCATGAAGAGTATAAAGTGCAGGCTAGAAAGGTGACGAGCATGGTAAAGAAATAAAAGGTGCAGTATGAGAGGAAATTGGTTTGTCAGGCCAAGATTAACTCAAGGGAATTTTTACGCTACATGGCAAGCAAGAGGAAGAATAATTATAGCAGATTAACATTGATGGATAGTCATGGCAGCAGGCTAACAGCTGCAAAGGATATAGTAGAATTATTGAACGAGCACTTTATCAGTGTAATATCATACTGTTGTTAATGACAGGTGTAATATTATTATTATTCCTGACACCTCCAAGGAGTCTGAAGATCATCGTGGGAGGACACCTACAACTGTCTCAACCACTACACCGAGCCTCTGCTACGAATTATCTCCATCAATGCTATCCTCTGCCCACCTCCTCCACCACCGCCACGACTAGTATGCTATGTCTGTAATAATAATAATAATAATAATGAGACGAGACCCTCGGTAAAAATTTTATAAGTAATGGCCACTCTCTCTCTGTTATATGGTTCAGAAACACGGACAGTTAAAAAGAAAGATGAAAGTAAAATACAAGCTGCAGAGATGTGATTTTTAAGAACAATAAAAGGATGCACAAAATTGGACCATATAAGAAATGAAGACATCAGAAAAGAACTAGATATTATTATTATTATTCAGGCCTCCAAGGAGTCAAAAGACTCATCGAGGGAGGTCCTTTCTAAGACATAAAGTCTGTCAAGACTCACTGAGGGGAGGTCCCCCCCTGAGAAACACAAAGTTTATCATACCACTCTTTAAACTCACTTGCCAAATTGAAATTTGCACTTGCCAAACTTAGCTGTCTAAACATCTCCTGGTCCCCATCCTCTGTGCTCCTGGGTCTGTAGCAACACCCCACTAAATATCCTGTCTTGCCTACCTCTACCTCACACCATACGCTCTCAAAATCATTTGTCTCACTTCCTTCCAAATTCTCCACTCTTAGAGGACATAGGTCATCACTTATCATAAGCAGCACCCCACCACCACGCTTTCCCCTCCTATCCTGGCGAAAAATGCTATACCCAGTGACTTCTATTCCTGTTTTTATATCCTCTTCTGTCAACCACGTCTCAGTGATCGCAATAATTTTTGGCCAGGCTGATGCTATCTGCGCCACCAATTCCTCTCCCTTATTCCGGATACTCCTGGCATTAGTATACAACTGTCTCTAGATATTTATAACATAAATGAAAAGATGAAGGAATATAGAGAGAAATGGAAAGAACATCTATCTAGGATGAAAGATATCAGCTAACTAAAGAGGTGGATAGATATAGACCAAAAGAAAAAAGAGAGAGAGAGAGAGAGAGGAAGACCACCGACAAGATGGAAAGACCAATGAAGCTGGAGCAGGCAAATGCCTAATCCTTGAAGAGAAGAAGAAGAAGAAGAAATTTTTTACCTGTTGTGTTTTGAATAAATAAGTTATCAATTTCCATGTTATATCATACACTCATAGAGCTATGCTATTGAGAAGAATCAAACAGTGAGCACAAAAAATATTGTACTTAAAATGGAAATGACATGCTTTTCCATTCCGTTAGCATTTACAGTTTAAGTAACTGTCTCTTGCAAGATCTATTCACCTTGGCTTTCAACATTTATTAGCAATATATTATATATATATACACACACAAAAAAAGAAAAAGTAGCATGACTAATTATTCCCTTCTTTGCTAAGTTATAGTATATATTTCTAAGTCATGATTCCAAACAATTTGTTAAGGCATTTTCTTCCATATGCTATCCACAGTAAAGTGCTTTATAGCAAGTAGCAATACCTAACTCTTTCTTCCCCATACCATCCCACTGGATTTAGAATTATTAATCAGTGATTATAGAATACATAGATACTATAACTTTGCTAAGTTATAGTATATATTTCCAAGTCATGATTCCAAACAATTTGTTAAGGCATTTTCCTCTGTATGCTATCCACAGTAAAGTGCTTTATAGCAAGTAGCAATACCTAACTCTTGCTTCCCCATACCATCCCACTGGATTTAAAATTATTAATCAGTGATTACAGAATACAAATACTGAATCACACTAATCAAATATAAATTAGTGTTTTTTTTATAATTACATATAATTACATAATTGTTTTCATATAGATTTCCGAGAAGATTTTGAGACTGTATTTGGTACAGCAGGAAGATACACCATGGGTGACGTTGAAATATTTATTTGCTGAAATTACTTACGGTGGACATGTTACTGATGAATGGGATGCACGTATTCTACTAACATACATAAAACAGTATTTTTGTGAAGATGCTTTAGCTGTTCCACAATTTCAGTAAGTAATAGATACTGAGCTTAGTAAAAAAAAAAAAAAATCCTTCATATTGTAGTCAATTAAATTTTTAGACTAATGACATTGCTGTAAGTTTTTAAAACAAATAGCTTTGAAATATTTGTTACCTCTGTCCTCTCTCTCAGAAAAAAAAAAACCCTTAGCTGAGATAATCCTCTGACATCAACATCTTGCTTTGGATCTGCATTCAACCGTTAGCATTTCAACTGATCTCTTGTAAGATCAATTCACCTTGGCTTTCAACATTTATTAGCAATATATATATATATAGATAGATATATATATATGTGAAGGGTACAGGAGAAAAACAACTTCAGTCCAATTTTTGTGAATTCAACCTAATACTGCCATCTGTTGGGGATTAAAGGAAAGTTTCATCTCATAAATACGATTTTCTGCATAAACAACTTCAGTCCAGACAAATGAATAGAGAATATTTCTTAAACTTGGGAAGAACACCCTCAGTCCAAGCGGTTGTATGGAAAAACAACTTCGGTCCAATCACATCAACTGTTATCACTATTGCATCAGCCATTATTTTGTTATCAGTGGTTTGTTGAATCACTACTAGTTTTGATTATAGTTTTACTGTTTTGGTTTTCCGAGTATTTTCATTGTTTTTTAATAATAAAAAGTAGTGTGAAAATGATAAGTGATTATTCTAATAGTTCTAATGAAAGTGAAGCTGATACTAAAGAAAAACTCACAAAGAAACGAAAAAAAGACAGGTAGGACTAGAGATATAATGAAAATTCTTCGTGCAACAATGCACGAAGTTGGTCCTGACTGTTTATGTAAAAGGTATCGTTGTTTCGAAACTATTCCTGATGCCGAATGAAAAAGAATTATTCATGATTTTTAACTTATTAGTGAACTACAATAACCAAAACTCTTATTTAATGGTACTAATTACAATCATTCCCATAATGAGAAAGTGTCCTAGAAAAGGAGTTGATGCAAGGGTGAACGCGGCTTCATTTGCTTTTCGTGTCAGATTACTGCAAGGCGGTGATGAGGGGAATAGCAAAGATGTCAGAATTTGCTGTAAAGCATTTATTTCTTTGCATGGTATATCTGAAGAACAAGTGAAAAGGATTAAAAACTGTTTGATAAATACTGGTCAATCACCTAAAGATGGACGTGGTAAACATCTAAACAGACCCCACAAAATTTCAGAAGAGACTAAGAACAAAGTTAACAGTTTTATTAAAAGGCCAAATTCAAAAAAATTTTATGAAGATTTGCTGTATAATGATGCTCCAGAGGGTGGCGATAACGACAACGTTGATGACCATCCAATAGATGATTGAAATAAACGATTATTTTAAAACTACAATATTTTAACTACTTAAATTTTTTTTACTTTTTACTTTACATATTTCATTATTTGTGTATTATTGCTTACTTAATAAAGAAGCACTTACCAACCTTTGTTAGTATAATAATTCCCTTAGTACCTATTATCTTTAAAACAAGGGATGCGATCTGATCATTATTTATAAATTAAATAATTAATTAATTAAAAAATTAGATATTACCAATCTGATTAATAAAAAAATGTGCATAACAACCATTTTTTTATATAGGCACCAACTTAGCCAGAATTTACCGGGTAAAAACCACTTCAGTGATTTCAGAGATATTACCAATCCAATTAATAAAAAAATGTGCATAACAACCATTTTTTTATATAGGCACCAACTTAGCCAGAATTTACCGGGGAAAAACCACTTCAGTCTGGCCATTTTGACAAAAAGGCCATTATTTGCCATTTGTTTTTTTAATTTTTAAGTACTATTTAAATTAATTATGCTTAATATACGCGAATGTACCATATCGATTATTTTTTTATTTTGTTATGCTATGTTTACTTGCATTTTGATAACAAGTGAAAATTTAATTACATTTTTTTTCGGAAGTCAATATCGTGGACTGAAGTTGTTTTTCCCCTGCACCCTTCATATATATATATATGAATATATACACACACACACACACACACAAAAAAAAAAAAGTAGCATGACTAATTATTCCCTTCTTTGCTAAGTTATAATATATATTTCCAAGTCATGATTCTAAACAATTTGTTACTTTACAAATTGTTTGGAATCACAAAAAGGTTTACAATCACAAACTCATATATTATGGCTAGCTTTGACATAGTATCTTTATTCACTATCAAAGGTCCTTTACCTTGCAAAGTGAAGGACTTTGGAGATGATGAATTTCCCTTGTTCATTGGAAGAGTTACTCGGTTTGATAACATATTCTATAATATTGAATGACTTGAACCGAGGTTAAAATGAAAAACTTTATTATTATTATTATTATTATCCAAAACCCCATGGTGGCAAAGACTCATCTGGGAGGTCCTTTTATCATACACACAGCTCATCATACCATGCTTTAAACATACTCAAATTCTCTGTAAACATCACACTCTCAGGCAAGACATTCCAATCATTCACAACTCTGCATGAAAAAAACTTGCTTTTCAATCTCCTACTCACACCCTCTTTATACAGTTTTCAGGTATGACCTCTGGTTCTCCCCTGATCTCCCACTATTTTCTGTAGAACCTCTCCAGCATTGATTATATAACAACCCCTTACTAACTTGTAGGTCTCTATCATACTCCCCTCTTCCTCCTGTCCACCAGACTCTGTAAGTTGCATCTTCTCAATCTGTCCTCATACTCAACATTCCAGAGGTTAGAAACTACCTTAGTCAGTCGCCTCTGGACCCTTTCCAACATCTCTTCATCCTTCTGAAACCAGGTGACCAAATCTGGGCACAATAGCCCATGTGTGACCTAATCAAAGCCTTATACAATGGAACAAGAATCTCCCTACTTCTACAAGTCAGTGTCCTCTCTTCATTATTCCTAGAAGCCTTTCTGTTGTCTTCACAATTTTGGCTATGTGTCCCCTAAATTTCAGATCTCTTATTTCTTCCACCTCCGACAATATATCCTCACCAAGCATAAATTCTGCATCCCATCTTTGTCCAAAATTTAAAATCTTACATTTTGTAACATTGAACTCACATCCCAATTCCCATCTCCAATCACTCAATTTATTCACATCTTCTTGTAAGGCCACAACATCGTCTCTACTCTTTATGGTTCATCCCAACTTTGCAACTTTGCAAACAGCTGAATATCTCCATCCAAATCTTCACTAATAACATTAATATACAAACAAGTTAAACAGTTAAACATATGATAGAGTGGTGACCCTAAAACAGATCCCCGAGGCACACCACTAGTGACTTTCCTCTTTCTGGATATTGCTCCCCCATACACAACTTGTTGATATCTATCAGATAGCTGGTCTCCAATCCAATACACTAATGTAATATCCAACCCATCTGCTCTAGTTTTATCAACTTATTATGCAGTAATCTAGCAAAAGCCTTTGCAAAATCTAAGTATAGTACTGTGTACCCTTCTCCTCTGTCCAAGAAAGCAATCATCATTGCATGACTAGTTTTGTCTAAATCTGGATTTTTTTCAGGTGCACATATATATATATATATATTGCACATATATATATATATATATAAAGGAAGTCGATGTTTCACGGAAAAATCGACTTCCTTTATTAAAAACTCCTCAGACTTTGTTTCCAAGCTTAAGATCTGGTTGTGGTGGGTGGCTGAATTTTAGAGGACCCACTGCACAAGTTGTGAAGTCATCATATCATATTATGGTAATGACGTGGAGGATCTTGACATGCAGAAATAAAGAAGTTATTCATATCAATCTATCTAGATATGTGTGTTCCAAGGTACCTGAAACTTCACAGAATAGACACAGATCCGTTTCTCTGAGCTGAAATTTGTAGAGCTTAGAAGGGGAAAAAAAATCTATCTATCTATTGGCACTACAGCCCGATGTAGTGCCTTGGCCTCCCATTTTTGGGTTTCATAACTCACTACGAGGTGGGGTTGTTACCCCCCACGCTCAACCATGTGTAAATGTCTGTGAAGCATTATGTTCTTAAGGCCCGTTTGCCTGCTTGTGGGAGGGAAAACCCCAGATAAACTGGGGAGGAAAACCCTGGTCCATGCCTAAGACCATGCTAACTTGGTCTGAGAAAGATCCTTAAGCTCCTCATGTCGGCAACAAGAATCGAACACAGGACACTCCTTTCCCAGGCATATGGTTGCGGAGCACGTAACCACTCACTGACCGTAATTCATTTATAGAATATATATATATATATACTAGACTTCTTCAGATGCAAAACCAATAAATACCATCAAAACTGGAAAGGAACTGATATTTTAAAAACAAAACTAAGAGACAAATCAAACAAACTGTACAGATTAGAGCTAGAGTTTCAAAAAGAAGAACAAACTCTGGTCGTATTATTTTGCACATGAGTGTGTATTAGATCTTGAGCATGCCACTATTGAATAGTAGAGCTGTGAGAGGCTGTAGCTTAGATTGTTATTAATATGGATGGGATTTAGTATTATTTCTTTAGATTCTATAATTCTTCTCTTTGTCTCATCACAACAACGGTGAATGTTGTCAATTCTATTCCAGAGTACCTGATGTTGAAAGTTTTCTTCATTCAAATTAGCTGAAAATAGAACATGGCTAGACAAGGCACTGGCATGAGTTCTGCTGTAGTTGATGTTCTTCTAAACATAGTTCGACTGATTTCTCCATCTGTTCGAAGTATGGTTTACCACAGTTGCAAAGAATCTTATAAACACCAGGATATTTGAGATTATTGTGTTTAGTTTTAGGATGACTTAAGATTGAACATAGTTTAGGAAGGGGTGTGAAGAATGTCTTGATGTATTTCCTCAGAATTTTAGCTAATTTTGGGGATATAGAACTAATATATGGCATAGAAATACTGCCTTTAGAAATAGTGGTATCTTCGTTACATCGTGGATGAGGGTTAAAACAATAATTTGCCTATAGTCATCTTTGAGTAGCCATTAAGTAGGAATGTACTTTGAAGTCGACTGAGTTCATTTTTAAGTTCCTGTTCATCTGAAAGAAGAGACCGGGCTTGGTGACCTAGAGTAGAGATGATACCTAACTTCTGTGGAGGATAACAGTGTGAGTCAGCATGAAGGTGTCTGTCTGTATGAGTCAGTTTCCTATAAATAGAGAACTTAAGTTGATCTGCCAACCGGGTAAGTTTAATATCTGAGAAGGAGAGAGCCGTCAACCTCTAATTCAGATGTGAACTTAATATAGGATGAATATTATTCAAGTGTTCTTGAAAGATTCGGAGGACATCCAGGCCATGTTCCCAGATTAAGAAAATGTTGTCTATGTAGCGAAACCACACCTTAGGTTTTAAGGCAGAAGGTGAAATGGCTTTCTCCTCAGATTACTCTAGGTAAATGTTGGCAAGAACTGGAGATAAAGAGTCTTCAAATTTGAAATAGCCTGAGGAGATGCAGTGAGTCAGTAGGGCGAAGATCTTCTTTGAAACTTCGTTCTTTAAAAGAGCAAGTACCTTTGGTAGGAACATTTGTGAATAAAGATACTATGTCAAAGTTAGCCATAATATCTGAGTTTGTGATCGTAAAGTCTTTAACCCTCCTACCGGCTGAGGTGGATGAAATAGCCAGACTACCTCAGAATTTTTCATGGATCAAAACTTCATCGGCATTCTATCTTTTATCAAGTATTTACCCTCCTCCGCTGTTAATCCCTTAACGGCGATTTTAGAGCCATTAGCGGCTTAACTGTGGTGGAGGATTTTTGAGTCACTTGTCTTTATATGTACTGTGGTACTTGGAATTTGCTTTATTGTACTAGGATATCTAATCGTTTTTTTTTTGTTTTTTTTTGTTGTTGTTTTTTTTTCTGCACAATTTATTGTGTCTCTTTCCAAAAATAGAAGTTTCACATCTGCAAAAATAAATAATCAATCCTGAAATGACCACAGATTTCTTGCAATGAATATATTTTAGTAATAGTAAATTTCCTTCATTTACTGACAATATAGATTCTTTTTTGCAAAATTTCAAATGTTTGTTTGCATTTAAAATATTTTGTTAAATATTTATATATTTAAATAACATTTAGTGAAATAAATATGACATTTTGCTTTCTTTCTTTGCAAAATGCCTTTATATGGATAGTCTAGTCATGTTTCAATATTCACAATTAAGTGGATATTGAATACTAAATTTCAATTTTAGGAATTTTTTTTTTTTTTTATGAGCAACAAATGATTATAAACTGCATTACTCGGTTTCCGATATTGTGTATTTTTTAGTATCAAAAATTTATACCTAATGATATTTTATCAGAGACTCTTAGCCTTCTTCTTTTGCTTAAAATTGCAACAGATTTTTTTTTGTGGATGCACATTACTGTAATACCCAGTGCTTAGCCATTGTAGATATTTTGAAAATATAATAGGAAAGATATCCTGTATGGAATGATTCAAAATTTATGCTCATTTTTTAAGATTTTTTTTACTGCAACTCCCCCTCCCCTCCTCTCCTGCCCTGGAACTCAGTTACATAACAACTTTAAATTTCTACTGGTTTGAAAGCTTTCAGACAGTATTCAAAATCTCTTATTTCAGTTTACCATTTTGACCAAAGAAATAAAGCAATAATATTGTTGTATATTCGAAGCTTCTAATTCTGTACTCTTTCTTTGCATCTGAAATCAGCTGTTCAGTGGTCTGCTGAAATTATTCTAAGATTTAGAAATACTATGCTATATTTTCAATAATAAAACTGTTTATGCATACTACACAAAAGAAAGTTCAGTAGTATTATTTTTGTTTGTTTTTCTTTAAAAAAATCTAAATATTACTACTTCTGCTGCTGGTTGCTATTTCTGAAATAATCTACGTCTTAGAAATACTAGATAAGATTCTCTTAGCTGGAAGAAAAGCTAAAGGCTTATTATATTACTCTCAGTACTATTGAGAAAGAAAAGAGAGAACACTAAAGTTCCTCAAGCTGTAGTGCAGAATACATCAAGAATGTTGTTTCCTTTTCGATTGTTGATTACAGATATCCTAACAGAAATACTGACATTTCTTTTACATGCTGATATATTATTTATGCCAAAATAATTTCTTAATTTATAATGTTCAGTTTCACGTTTATTATCGAAAAATTATAAATTATTTCATACAATTATCTTGAAAAAGAGGATTTGAATTATTTTAAAAGAAAAGGTGCATATGGGTTTCATAATCTTTTTTTTTTGGGGGGGGGGGGGTATAGACCTTTTCAATTTGCAGATATTTCAGAGAATTTATTTCATAAATCGTTCGCAAGACAACTGTTACAAACATAAATCACTTGGGGAACATACCCATTCATTTTAGTATAAAATAGTAGCAAAGGTTTAGTTACTTTAGATATCTAACCTAGAAGAAAATTTTTCTTGTGCAGGAGGAAACTCTTCCAAATAACAAAATCCGATATATGTCCAAACACTTTTTTGTAATATTTTTTATGCTGTTTCCTCATTACAGAGTAGAATGATAGCTGCTGAAGGTGAAGGCTCCAACTTTTCTGCATTGCACGAAGTTTCCTTTGCTTACCCTGAATGTTACTGCTGCTTGCCATCTCGTAAATGAATTGTGTCTTGAGTATACTTACTAATTATTCCTTTCTGCCCAGCTCTAAGCCAACGGAGATTACTAACCCACCCCCACTGAGAAGCAGAACAATAGAACATGCAGCACGCTAAAGAGCCTCAAGCAATATCTGAATATTTTACAGGCAGAAATTACTTGTTTGGTTTTTCCATCTTTCTTTATTCTGATATTGCATTTGAAGAATGAGAGTGATTTTAAATATTAATTTCGCCTATAACCGAATATCACATAATTTCCTGATTTATAATAATCAGGAAATTATGTGATATCGAAAATATCAAAATATCGATAAAATATCGAAAAATTAAAGTTATGTGGAGCAATTACTAGAGAGAAGTAACGAATTAAATAAAAACTGCATCTATGTTTCATAACAGTTTTCGGGAGCATGATGGTGATGCAATGGGGAGGAGGGGTTAAACTATCAAAGGCGAAATAAAGTTCAATTCTATTATAAAAATATGGAAATGAAATTTCACATTTGATATACATATTTTGAATGATATGTATCTTACTTTAAAAATTGGAGTTTAATATTTGAATTATACAGAAAATATATCCATATAAATTTAAATCATAACCGTTAATTTCATTTTGTAATGACCAATTATACAAGGAAACCCAGAAACTGAACGTACAAAGAACAGTCGAGAATTATTATTATTATTCGTGACACCTCTAAAGAAAAAAAATTAGTGATATGATTAAAGAATTTCATGTTATTCTCTATAAAGCAAAGTTACTCAAGCGTGTCCTAAAGGAAATCTGTGAAGTATTATTCGATTTCGATGATTTAGAATAACAATAAAAATAATATAATCTGGAACGTCGGCAGTCAGTGTTCTTTTCTTTTTTTATTATTATTATTATTATTCAGGCCTCCAAGGAGTCAAAAGACTCATCGAGAGAGGTCCTTCCTAAGACATAAAGTCTGTCAAGACTCACTGAGGGGAGGTCCCCCCCTGAGAAACACAAAGTCTATCATACCACTCTTTAAACTCACTGACCGTTCTCGCTCCCACCACTCCATCAGACAATGCATTCCACGGCTCAACCACCCTCCACACAAAGAAACCACTCCTTACCCTCTTGCTCACAGTTTCCTTTCGTAACTTCCAGGGATGGCCTCTTGTCATCACTCCTTCCCGCTGATCAACCAAGCGAAAGAACTCCCCAGTGTCAACCCTGTAACCACCTCTCAACAGTTTAAAAGTCTCAATCATATCACCTCTCCTTCTTCTATCCACCAAACTCTGCAGTCCACATTCTCTCAGCCAATCCTCATAACTATCCTTGTACAGTCCTGAAACCATCTTTGTCATCCGTCTTTGTATCCTTTCCACAGTATCCCCTTTTTAAAGTAATATTTCAAATAATTATTGTGAATTAATTTCTACGAGAGCAAATTAAATGTTTTGTCGAGTAAGCGATTAGAAAAAAATTAGCACAAAAAAATTAAGAATAAAATTAAATTAAGGGGATAAGAAAGGGGATAAGGTTGGCATGAAATGCTTAGATCGTAGTTCTCGATCTCAGAGTTTCGTTTACTGGCTGAAAAACAATAAGGGATTCTTATCCCCTTAATTTATCAACTTCGCCAGAAAAATAGCCGTTTGGCTTTTCTTCTTAATTATAAGAATAAAATTAGTTCTCCAAGGTAAGGCTATATTTAAGTGAAGAAGTTATGCAAGGATCTTTATTTTGTCCAGACATTAAAATTGGATTGGACAATAAAAAGAGAAAACAAAACTATAAATAATTTCTCTATTTTTAGTCTATCCTATATAACTAAGATCCAGTTACCCAGCATAGAACAAGGAAGTGCATTTCTTGTTATATGGCAACTGAGAGGCAGCTACGAACATGAGATAATCCGATTAACTGTCCTCTTCAGCTTGAGGGTTTATCACACCTTCTAATGGACATGACGGTCAAATTGCACTTCTTATCCCTGTCCTTTCAACAGGGGGGCTGAATCATATCCAGATTTAGCTGGACGTCTATAGACGTCCTGGCCGTTTGGGAGGTTAATCATCTCCTCTACCTCCTTCAAAATTTTCCTGCCAAGTGAACAATTTGCATTCACATCCTTGCCTACCAAATTTCTAAACCTTGCACTTTGCGACATTGAACTGATAGTTTCACTCATAAATGTATTCAATCCAGTAAGTCTACATCGGCTTGACTCTCATAGTTCTCTCCTGTTTTGCATTGCTTGCAAACAGTTGATTAATCCTGTTTATCATTAATATCCAGTTAAACCCATATATATCATTAATATATATGTTAAACAATAATGGCCCCAAACATAGACCCCCCCTGGAGCATACTATTAATGACTTTCCTCTTTTACACCACATACACAACTTACTGATATCTGACATCCAACACCTATCTTACTAATCTAGTATCTAATCCCATGCATTCCAGTTTAGTTACAAACTTGCCATGTGGCAATCCTCATTAAAGTGTTTGCAAAATCTAAGTATACCACTGTATTTTCATCTCCCTTATTGTCAATTTATTCATTATCTTGTTATAGTGCTATAGCAGTAGTGCTATATATAGCAGAGTATATATATAGCAGTAGTGCTATATAGTATTACTATATAGCACTATATGTGACACCTCCATAGTCCAAGTACTCATTGAGAAGAGCACCCTACTCTATACACAGTCTCCTCTACTTAATCCTCCAATTACACACAATAACATTACTGCCATCAAGACACAAATTTTCTGTAAATATCACAACCAATGTGAGACCATATATGGGATGAAAAACACAGATTTCTGGGAGAAAAACCCTCCTTTCCTCTTCCCCCCCCCCATCTAAGTTTGGCTAACTCTCTTTCAATTGAAAAAAGCCTATATGAAGATTCCTCCCATCGTTACAAGAATTAAATTTTATGTAAATAATAAATAATAATTTTTTAAATAAATTTTTGCCAGCCTAGTTGGCTGAGTGGTCAGCCTATCTTCTCTCCAACCAAAAGGCTGTGCGAGTTCAAATCCCGCCATGGGCATGGATATTTGTGATTGTCTGTGAAAATACTATTAATGGTGGTGGTGAGCAGTAGATGGCATTAGTGTCATTGCAGTTCATTGTAGTTCATTAGTGGATTGTGAGTGGTGGAGACAGAGAGTTGTAGAGTAGGTGCCCTCCCTCGATGAGTCTTTGGACTCCCTGGAGGTGTCACATAATAATAATAATAATAATTGGTAAAACATGACCTACTTTTAACAAACTAATGCTCACCATCTCATAGAATACTCCTATTATTATTATTATTATTATTATTATTCAGGCCTCCATGGAGTCAAAAGACTCATCGTGGGAGGTCCTTCCTAAGAACATAGTCTGTCAAGACTCATCGAGGGGAGGTTCCCCCCCCCCTAAGAAACACAGTCCATCATACCACTCCTTAAACTCATTGACCGTTCTCGCTTTCACCACTCCATCAGGCAATGCACTCCATAGTTCAACCACCCTCCATGCAAAGAAACCACTCCTCACCCTCTTGCTCACAGTTTCCTTTCATAACTTCCACGGATGGCCTCTTGTCATCACTCCTTCCCACTGTTCAACCAAGCGAAAGAACTCCCCAATGTCAACCCTGTAACCACCTCTCAACAGTTTAAAAGTCTCAATCATATCACTTCTCCTTCTTCTATCCACCAAACTCTGCAGTCCACATTCCCTCAGCCGATCCTCATAACTATCCTTGTACAGTCCTGAAACCATCTTTGTCATCCGTCTTGGTATTCTTTCCACAGTTAATTTATCCCCTTCAAATCCTGGGGACCAAATCCGAGAACAATAGGCTATGTGTGGTCTGATCAGAGACTTATACAACAGAATGATAATCCCTTTTATCTCTGCAGGTCAGTGTCCTTCTCATAATTGCAGCAATCCTCTGTGTTACCTTCACCACCTTTGCAATATGTCCCCTAAAGGCATTATCAAGCCACTTCTGTATCCTAGCTTTCACAAACTCCACCAGCACCTTAACCATAACTCCAGTTATATAAATGAGCATCTAATTTGTAGTTTTAGCTTTATTATGACATTTGTGATGTGCAACAGTTTTACTCTCTCTTTCCATTTCTTTGAGACTTGTTCTGTCTTCCACATATGCCAGAGCCAATATGGAAGCCATGCATGCTAGTGCTACTGTTAACTCCCTGGAACATTCACTTAAGACACATAGTGATATGTCATTGAGTCCTATTGCCTTATTGACTTCCTCATATGCCTCTTACTCTCTCATAAATTTATTGTCACCCATTTCCTCTCCACTCAAACTAATTATTATATCAATAATAATAACAATGACAATCATTATGATTATTATAGTTATTATATCATCAGTATCATTATTTCCTTATTAAAATAGCAATGTAAATAATAAGATGTATTGATATCAAACATACAGTATATAATAATAATCATATATCATAATAATTTATATTATTTGATTAATATTAATAATATGTCTGCAAGGTTAGCCTAGTGGCTGTGTGCTCCGCAACCATATGCCTGGGAAAAGAGTGTCCTGCGTTCGATTCTCTTTGCCAACGTGAGGAGCTTAAGGATCTTCCTCAGCCATAGCAAAGTTAGCCACTTTTGGGCTTGGACAGCAGGGTTTATTATTATTATTATTATTATTATTATTATTATTATTATTATTATTATCTGAGACCTTCAGGGAGTCAAGGTCTCATCGAGGGAGGCTGTAAATTACCCAACCCAGCTATCATACCTTCTCTTAAATTCATTTACACTAGATGCACTCACTACCCCTAAGGGCAAATTATTCCACTCACTCACTCACTGCTCTCTCTCTCTCTCTCTGAGAGAAAAACCTAGCTCTTACCCCTTTCTTGGCTGAGAACAACCTTAACTTCCATGGATGCCCCCATGTTCTCTCCCCACCTTCCCCAGTTTATTGTTGGGTTTTTCCTCCCACAAAGCAGGCAAACCAGCCCCGTGATCATATGCTTCAACAGACATGGGATACTACCGAGAATGAGGAATAACCAACCTATTCCACAGGATTATCGGTTACGGAAGCTTACGCTGTAAAATGTGTGGGCTTGCATGAAAGAGTAACATATGACGAGGACAATGATTAATAATATTGATGAGATACCTGTTATCACTGAGTCAGAAATTCCTAAGGTAGCTTCTAGGGATTTTCCTTCTGTGGATCTGGACAACTGAGATGGTGAAGATGATGCAAGAAGTAAAGCATATGCATAGAAGAATGAAGAAGGGAAGGAAAGATGGTCATTTGAAAGTGGTAACGAATGATTCAAGAGAGTAGCTCTATATAGGAATTTAATTATTAGAATGAGAAGTGAATGAGAAGATGCATAAGGTTTGTTTTCTCAGAGGTAAGATGTGCAGAGTGATAGAGGCATTGGATAGGAGGAATAAGAGACCAAAAAGAGTTAGTGGTAGTAGGATAGAAATAAGGAGAATGTCTTACTGGATATAAGGAAGTTGTTGAGGAGAGTGAAGGATAATAGTGTGGTAGGGAAGGTAGTCAGTGTGTTGCACAGGCATGATAGTTATGTTAAAGATACCAAGCAATTTTAAACCTGGTTTTACTCCATTTTTTCCAAGTAAGCAAACAGACAATGTCAAGTTTGCGCCTGCAATTTATGCAAGACTAGCTGATCCCACAGGTAGTGCAAGACCAAGGCAACTCATGGTAAAAGTGGAGCAAGCTCTGATCACTAATCTTAATATTTACCCTTAATGCCAAAACACATCTCCAAGAAGGGGATGTATGATGTTTTGTATTAAAGGCAAGGGGCCACTACCCAGACCGGTTTCGACCTTTATTGAGGCCTCATCAGTGGGAGCCAGGCTAGAAATATCAAGATTTAGTAATGCAGAGCTTGTAAGTATTTTACCAAAACAAGTTACCATAAGGTGTTATAACCTTATTAAATAAAAATCTCAGGAGGAGATATAGATGTAGAAAGTATTTTTAACTTGGGTATAGTTATGTTAAAGATACCAAGCAATTTTAAACCTGGTTTTACTCCATTTTTTCCAAGTAAGCAAACAGACAATGTCAAGTTTGCGCCTGCAATTTATGCAAGACTAGCTGATCCCACAGGTAGTGCAAGACCAAGGCAACTCGTGGTAAAAGTGGAGCAAGCTCTGATCACTGATCTTAATATTTACCCTTAATACCAAAACACATCTCCAAGAAGTTAAAAATACTTTCTACAGGCATGATAGTGTTGAGTTGAGGTGGCAAGCAAAGATCATGAACGCTATGTTAGCAGAGGTATGCGAGAAAGGAGTGCATTTTTGAATCTGTGGGATGAATTTGAGGGAAGAATGGAACTGTATAAGGAAGATGGATTATATTTAAATGGTTTTGGTGTGAGTCAGCTTGAAAGAGTATTCCTGGAAGAAAGGGTAGTGAATAGAAGAGCTTATGTAGTGTAAGGTGTTGTGAAAGAGCAAGAAAGATATGGGAGCTTGTAAATAGAGAAGTGAGTAGCACATGAGCAAAGAAGATGAGAAGGCATGGATGCATCACAGACAAAAAATAGAGAAAGTCAGGGTGAATGGAAGGTCACTGTATGAAAAATGTGGATGCTGGATTTAAAAGTAAATGTGGGAGTGGGCAAGAGAGGATAGAGATGGCCTGGCATGGAATGGAAGTGTTTGGGAAGAATTGTAGCATTGGTGGTCATATAGAAAAAAGACCATATAGGAGAGTATTGAGGAGATACGTCTTCAAAGTGGTGTAAATAGGACTTGTAATAAAGTCAGAAATTGTTTATAATGTTTTTTTCACCAACGGGAGAAGTATCCAAAATAAGGCGAGTGAAATTATTGAAATTATTGCATTGATCAGGTCTATTTACCCAAAAATCATTTGAGTAAGTGAAACTTGGTTGAATAAGGATGTATCGAAACAGGAATAGAGATAAAGAGTTTTGTTATTTTTCATGAAGACAAGCAGGGAAAAAAGGGGAGGAGGAAGAGTGCTGTTAATGGCAGCAGAGGAGTTAAATCCATTTAAAGTAGAGATACAAGGGACAAACAATGCAAGTGGTTTTGAGGCAGTATGATGCAAGGTAGAGGTGGAGAGATAAAATATTTAGTTGAGCATTGCTATACATCTGGTAATATGGAGGGTAGTTAAAAGGAAATGTATAGGCAAATTAGCTTGGTAAATAAGAAAAGAATGATCCTTATGATTTAAGGTAATATAGACTGAAATGTTTAAGGGCCAAAGCTGTATAACTGAGAGGAGACCTCCACATAGCCTTTAAAGGAATGTGGAGAACCGACCGGGGCTTCTGACCTAATGTCCAATCTTCACCTTCTCGTGGTGCACCCTGTTGGGTATCTACTTTGATACTGAACGAACGAGGATGGGCTGGCAATTTGGGATTTAGCCGACCAAATTGTATTCTTATTGGTTAAACCAAAATAAAAAATGATGATACAACATGACAAAATTTCATGCCGGCTGGGGCGTCTCCGGTTAAACAAGGCCCCCATTGTTTTCGCCAGGGAACCAGGGCGAACAGCGAAAAGTCAGCTACTGGAACAAATCTGAAAACAAACCCCAACTCAACATCACCAGAGTTAAAGATCGGTACTATCAACGTAAGAAGCCTGAATGACAAAGAAATGGAGCTAGCTGAGGAATTAGATAAGTACCAGATCGACATAATAGGGGTGACTGAAACAAAAAAGACCAAAACTGGTGAGATCTTTCTGAGCAATTAATACAAAATGTTATATTCAGGCAATGACAATCAAGGAAAAGAATGAGTAGCCATAGTATTCAACACAAAATACGAGGCTAATCTTCTTGAATGGCAGTCAGTCTCAAGTAGAGTAATGTGGGCAAATATGAAAATGGGAAACTGGACAATGAGACTTATTTGTGCCTATGGTCCCACAGAAGGTTCTGCTAAGGTAGAAGTGGAGGAATTTTTTGACGCTTTAGAAAAAGCAACTGACACAATGAAAAAGGAAAAGTTGGTCCTTGTTGGGGATCTAAATAGCAGAGTAGGAAATGATTATGAGACATACAAAAATATTTTGGGAAAATTTGGAGAGAAGAGCAAAGCTAATAATAATGGCAAATATCTGTTGGATTTCTGCTCAGGACATGGACTGGTTATTTCTAACACCATGTTCCAACATAAAATGTGCACAAATTCACATGGAGAGAAGAGGCAAGGAATAAGAAAAGTCTCATTGACTATGTTATTGTTGATAGTGATGATTTCTCCCTGGTGCAGGACACCAGAGTGTACAGAGGATTTGAAATTGGAAGTGATCACTATTTACTCTTGAGAAGGATAAAATTGAATTTCATATTGAAAAGAATAACATGTAAGAAAGTTTTAAAGCGAATAAAAGTTGAGCAGCTCTCAGATGTGAACTAGACTAAAATACAGAAAGATTATTGAAAAAAAAATGAAAGAGTTTGAGAACAGGAATCAAACCTTGGAGATTCAGTGGCAAGCCTTGAAGAAAACCCTGATTGATTTTGCCAGAGAGGCATGTGGTGAGGTTGTGTGCAAGGATAAAAAAATCAGAACTCCCTGGTAGACACAGGAAGTTAAAGAGGCAGTGAAGGAAAAGAAGAAAGCATATCAAAAGTTCCTGGCAAATAAGTCAGCTTGTGCTCTTAGAGAATATAGAGACAAATGCAAGAATGCTAAACACTTTGTAAAACTAGCTAAACAAAAGGCGTGGGAGGACTTTGGCAAGAATATAGAAAATAAATATCAAGAAGGTGGCAAAATATTCTGGAGGTTGTTGAAGAAGCTTAGGAATGGAGAAAAGAGTGCTGTAAAAGGAGTTAAAGATGATAAAGGTGACATGAAAACGGTAGAAAAAGATATCCTTGAAGTATGGAGTAATTACTTTGAAAAACTGCTAAATGAAACAAGCAGTGATGACAGCACAGTGGTAAAAAACACTGACCAGGAATACAGTCAGGAATACATATCCATACCTGAGGAAGAAAAAGCCGTCAAAGGCTTGAAATGTGGAAAGGCAGCAGGAGTAGATGATACTCGACCAGAAATGCTGAAGTATGGTGGTATAAAAGTCTTACAGTGGCTGCACTGCATAGTTCAGAAAGCCTGGACAGAGGGACGAATTCCCAATGATTGGAGTACAGCTCTCATAGTGCCCATATATAAAAAGGGAAATAAAGCTGAATGTGTGAATTACAGAGGTATTTCCCTACTGAGTGTTCCTGGCAAGATCTATGCAAGTATACTTGAGAAATGGTTGAGAAGAATTGTGTGAAGAAAAGCTGGGTGAAGAACAAGCTGGATTCAGGCCAAATAGAGGCTGTCAGGATCAGATCTTCATTTTACGACAAATAGTGGAGAAATCATGGGAATATAACAAAGATCTGTATTTGAGTTTTGTCGATTTGGAAAAGGCATATGACATGGTGCCAAGAGAGAAGCTATTCAATACACTGCAGTTATATGGTGTCAATGGGGCATTATTTAAGCAATACTTCGTCTTTATTTGAGTTGTAAGTCAGCAGTTTGAATTGAAGGAAGTACAGGAAGATGGTTTAATGTTAAATCTGGTGTGAGACAAGGATGTACATTATCCCCTCTGTTATTCATTATCTATATGGATCACATTATGAAGGAAAGTGGCATTAAACATGATATCAAAATTGCAGATGTTAATGTCAGCTCTTTGCTTTATGCGGTTATGACAAAATGTCAACTGTGTTGTGAATGGAGAACCTGTGGAACAAGTAAAACATTTCAGCTACATAGGTACGATTTTTAGTGACGATGGTAAATTAAATATAGAAATAGACAACAGAATCAGCAAAGCTGGTATGGTGGGAAGTCAATTGAATAAATTCATATGGAATAAGAGAGAAATTAGTCGGAACACTAAATTAGCTGTATACAAGACGGTGTTCAAACCAGTTTTAACTTATGGATCTGAGAGCTGGGTCAGAAGTAAAACTCTTGTCCAAAGACTAGATACTACAGATATGAGAGTCCTGAGAAAGATTAGAGGCATGAACAGATGGCATCAATGGCAATATCTTATTAAAAATGAGGATATTAGGAAAGAACTTGGCATTGTCAGCATCCAGGAATGCGTTAGCAGAGCTAATCTCAGGTGGTATGGTCACTTAAATAGAATGGGAGAGGAAAGATTAGCAAAACAAGTGTTCTTTGCCAGGTTGGCAGGAAAAGGACCCAGATGATGACCAAGATATAGGTGGATTGATACGGTACAAAGTGCCTTTGACGATAGAAATATAAGATCTGATAATGTTGGTGTCTTGACAAGTAACAGACTGATTTGGAGGAAAATTGGAGATAGGAAGTTAGTAATGATGTAATTTTTTCATGTAGTACTATCATATCCTGTACACCCCTAGAGGGTACATGGCAGGAATTTGATGATGATGATGATAGACTGGAATGAAGAGATTGCAAAGAAATGAATTTTTGGAATTTTTGAGAGACAACCATCTTAGGCGGTATGTACACTGGTATCAAAGCTGCTTAATCTGATCATCTCATCAGATGATGTTGTTATTATTATTATTATTATTATTATTATTATTATTATTACCCAAGACCCCATGGAGTCAAAACTCATTTGTGAGGTTCAAGAAATGATATACGAAAAGGCACCCAGCTCCTTAAGGATTCTCTGTAGTGACTGCCTCAGTATCTCAAGTTTTACCGTTTTTCGGATCTGACTGTGTTTTGGAGACCGACACTTGCTCCAGAACACTCCCAAAACTTTCATATGTATTAACAGTTCATGGTCTCCCTGAATGCCATTTGCATTGCAGTAGATCACTTCCAGTACATCAGAACCTCTCAGTTAAGGCAACAATGCCACCATTGCTTTGGGAACGCTTATGGAAATGATGAACAACCTCTTGTAAACATGGCATAGGCTTGAACCATTGCATCTATCAACTTTGCACGAATGAAAATAATGCTCAACAATAAACATCGTTTCTTCCAATGTTAACACCATTAATACAGCTAAATGTAATTGCATAGACTCTGCATATGCTCTTCTAGTAATGTGCATGCAGTCAAATAGCATATCTCATAGTTCGTGCAAAGGGGTGTCAAACTTCAGTAGTGTTTTTTTTGGGGGGGGGGGCATAATGTAGTTGAGATATTTAATGAGCATTTCATAAAGGTATTTAATTCTCTTGAATATGACACCATGCAGATGAATACAGTGGGAAGGATTGAGGAGGAGGTATTCTTAGTGAGTGAACAGGAGATATATGAGGAACTGAGTAAACTTGAGGTTAATAAGGCAGTATGGCTTGATAATAATAATAATATTATTATTATTAACATCTCACCTCCATGTAGTCAGAGACTCATCGTGGAAGTACACACTATTGCATATAGTGCTCATCCAACCTTCTACTGATTCAACATGTCTACATTCACAACCAGTGGCACACCCAAAGAAAAAGGAAAAAAAGACTGGAAAATTTTCCAAAAATCTTTTCCTATTTATTTTTTTTTTTTTTTTTAAATTTATGCTGTGTCTTGTCTTCTATTTCTATACTACGTAAGAATTAGCGATCACTGCAGATGCTCAGTCATAGGTCATATGACTGACCATCTGCAATGTGTATTCTCAAATCATCTACTCAACTCACCCTCCCACCCATAGATTAAATCCTGAGTGCGCTACTTTTCATAACACACTCAGCAAATGCATTCAACTCACCAACTACTCTCCATACAAAGAACCTGTTCCTCACTCCTCTGCTTGCACCCTCCTTATACAGTTTCCAGGGATGGCCTCTTGTTCTAACTCCCTCTCCCATTCTATGAAAAATCTCTTCCATATCAACCTGATAACAACCCCCTGAATAACTTATAACACAATTTCAGTCATATCATCTCCTCCCCTCTTCTTCCTATTCACAAGACTTTGCAATTTACATTCTCTCAATCTATCCTCGTACTCCACATTCCAGAGACTACTGATCACCTTTGTGAATCGTCTCTGGACCTTTTCCAATGTATCCTCATCACCATGAAAATATGGTGATCAGATCTGTGCACAATAATCCATATGAGGCCTGATCAAGGCCTAATACAATATCATCATAATAATCTCTTTATTTCTATGTCAGGGTATTCCACACCGTTGCCATTATCTGATGTGACGTGATGTGATGTCTTTGCAACTTGTGCAATGTGACCCCTGAATTTCAGGCCCCTGTCCACCACTACTCCCAAATATCTCATCTCCTCTAATTCCTTTAAAGTTTCCCCACTAACTGAACACTTTGCATCTGATTGTTACGTACCAAATCTCAAAACCTTACACTTTACAACAATGAACTGACAGTTCCGCTTAGCTGCCCATTCATGCAATCTATTCAAGTGTTCTCCTGTAAGGCCATAACATCTGCTTGACTCTGCATTGCTCTTTAAATTTTACAGCTTCTGCAAACAGCTATATTTCACTAGTTATACCCATCCAAATATCATTAATATACAAAATGAATAAGAATGGTCCCAAAACTGACCCCTGCAGCACACCACTAGTGATCTTCTTCCTTCGGGAAACTGCATCCCCATATGCAACTTTCTGATACCTATCTGACAACCAGTCTCCAATCCAACTAAGAATTCTGTTATCCAGTCCCATCTGTTTCAATTTATTTACCAACTTGTCATGTAGCAGTCTATCAAACGATTTTTCAAAAGATGGACAGGCACCATCATCTTACTATGATCTTCTACAAGAACACAACTGTATATGCATCTCTCTCCCCTGTCCATGGTATTTGTCACCTTGTTATAGTAGTTAAGTAAGTTAGTAAAACATAATCTCCCTTTATCAAACCTATGGTGGTAACCACAGAGAATACTACTGTTTTCAACCCATTTCTGTATCCTTCTCACCATTTCTTTAGTACCTTCACCACAGCACCAGATATACCAATCAGTCTATAATTTGAAGCCACAGCCTTATCACCACCTTTATGCAGTGGAACAATTTTGCCTTCTTTCCACAAGACAATGTGTTGTGCTGTTGTAAGACAACAGCACAACAGATTGTCTTATTAAACAGGCATGCCAATGCCACTGCCAATTCCCTTCAGCATTCCCTTAAGACACGTGGTGATATGTCATTAAATCCTATCACTTTATTGTCATTATGATTATTCATCTCCTTAAATACCTCCTGCTCACTCACAATTAAACCATCCTCTCCTGTGTACTCTACACTTTAGTTCCACATGATTTCACCCTGATGAGGATGAAACACCCTTATAAATTGATCACTAGATTCTTCAACAATGTCTTCTGCAGCAGTTCCCATTCTACCATTTTCATCCATTAACATCATCTTACTATGATCGTTCTTTCCTCTACTTGCCACATATCTAAAAAACTCTGCAGTATTTTTCTTCTCTGATTTACCAATTTCTGCTCATACGACACTTTTGTTTTCCTTACTTAATAAATCTTTAATTTATAGTATAGCCAAGGGAAAGAACTTTCATCATCCATCTCTAATCCAGATTATTGTAGTAATAAGGTGTGACACCTTTTGGTTGCTTGTATATGGAAATAAGACTTCTGCAGTTGAACTGTTTGCTTTCTTGGAAATGTCAATGATTGCCAATACGTGCTTTATTTTGTTTCCAGGTCATATAAGAAACATCATGATTCATCACTAGTCACGATTCTCTCTAAAATAGCATGATCTTGGTCAACCATTTCAATGAAATGACGAAGTATTAACATTATCTCTCTCAAACTGCATCTGTGCATCTATAGAACTTATGAAACTATTGCATCATGCATATCTTCATTGGAAAGAGCGCTCTCTAGCATTTACAATATTCTATTTTTCCATTTCTTCTTACAGTATGCTGATTAAATAATCTGTCTCATTATGTAATGGACACAATGTGTCTAATTATATATATAATAAGGTTCAGTAGAGAGGAGAATGAAAGAAGTATAAAAAAGTTAGTAACAGGGAATTAGTGAAGATGAGAATATTGTATGGTTATTCTATGATAACATATATGCTTGACAAGAACAGGATGAAATGTCTTCCAAGTGTAATCAAGGATGTTCATGAAACTGCAGAAAGTGAGAGATGTTGAAAGAAAGTGAGAGAGTTGATTAATTTGAAAGGGAAATGTGTGGAATGAAATATGATATGAAAGAGTTATTCAGAGAAGTGGGAGAGAGGCAGTGTAGATTTTAAATCTGCTGCAACAATATGACAGGAGTGAAGTGAGAAGAAGAGTCATAATTGCAAATCAGTCATAAAAGTTGTATGGGATGAATGGTGTACAGTTTGTAGATATTTGAAGTGAATATAATGGTCGAAGGTATTTGTATATTGCCAGCAAAGGTTGGTTGATTGGAGAGCCTCTGCTAATGGCTCAGAAAAAAGTTAAGCAAGTTTGAGCACGGTTAGTTGTTGTAAGGAGTTAATTGTTCGATGCTGTTGGCACACTCTCCCTCAATGAGGCTTTGGACTCCCTGGATGTGTCACATAATAATAATAAAATGATTGATGGTTGCATTTGATTGGTACTAGAATTAGATGTTTGGGATTGAAGTTGCAGCCCTGAGTGATGCATACCCTGAGTGGAATAATTAAGAATGCCAAATGAAGTTTCTCAGGCAGGGGCATAGCTAGAAGGGGGGGGGGGGTCTGCCCTGAGTGACACTTTCATTTAAGAAATCTTGCGATACTATCTATAGAACAGCAACTGAGTGATGAAATAGACTTCGACAATATCATCGACAATTTTGCTAACGGAAAAGCAAGAAAAATAACATTTTTTTGCTTTTAATATAAAAATAACAGAAATAAACATAGTGTTTTAATCAAGGGCTCACTTTAGTGAGTACGGGCATGGCAAACCCGAAGTACCTGATGCTGGACCATGCCTTACTTCATGTAATATATATCTGTTATATTATTCTGTAGACTGGTCCCTCCTCTTCTTTCTTTGCTTCTTTCTCCTCTCCTTGCTCCTTCCCCCTGATGCTATTAGAGTATTCGAGGGCTAGGGGTGAGTCTTTTCTATCTTGCTAAGTCATTTCGTCTTATGCAGCCACCAAAGGAGGCAAGCTAGCCTCAATAGGTGCCGGTCCCAAGCCCGGATAAATGCGAGGGTTGATGTCAGGAAGGGCATCCGGTCGGAAAACTTCAGTGCCAACTCAAACTATGATTATGAGTCGAAGAGAAAATGATATAAGGGCTAGGGCGTACCCCTCAAGCGACGCGCAGCCACATCGCCCTACAGCTGTGAGAAGTGGACGAGGGCTACCGCATCAAGGGCGGGTGCGGTTAAAGAAGCGAGCCCAGCAGGTGGAGCGGATGTTGCGAGTGGGAACACTGAATGTTGGAAGCATGACTGGAAGGGGAAGAGAGGTGGCAGACATGATGAGGAAGAGGAAGTTGGACATTTTATGTGTGCAAGAGACAAGGTGGAAAGGGGGAAAGGCAAAGGAACTGGGAGATGGATATAAATTGTTCTACTCTGGAGCGAATAACGAGGGAAGAAATGGTGTAGGAATTGTGGTGTGTAGCAGAATGAAGGGTGAAGTACTGGACGTGGGTAGAAGGAACGACGGGATCATGCGAATGAAATTGGGTCTTGGAGAAGAGCAGGTGGTCGTATTATGTGTATATGCCCCGCACGTTGGTTGTACAGCAGAGGAAAAAGATGAGTTCTGGAACGTGTTAGATGAAGAAATGAGAGAATTGGAAGAAAATGAGATGGTGATTGTCGGAGGAGACTTGAACGGGCACATAGGAAGACAGAATAGAGACTGTGAAAGGGTGCATGGTGGCCACGGAGTGGGAATGATGAACCAGGAAGGAGAGAGGGTTTTGGACTTTGCAGTAGCGTTTGATCTGGCAATTGTGAACTCGTTTTTCTTCAAGAGGGAAGAACATTTGATAACATTTAGAAGTGGTAACAACAGCTCACAAATTGACTACATTTTGACTAGAAGAAAACATCTTAAGGTTGTGACAAATTGTAAAGTAATTCCAACAGATCAAGTAGCACAACAACACCGACTGCTGTGCACATACTTTAAAATAAGATCGAAGATAAGAACTTCTCGTTGCCATGGGATGAAGACAATTAAGTGGTTTCGCTTAAAAGAGGAGAGTGTGAGGAATCGTTTCAGGGAGAGAGTGTTAGAGAGGATTTCGGATGGACTGGAAAGTGTACAAGATTGGTGATAATTCAAAAGTAATCCTGAGCTGTGCAATCGAGGTGCTTGGTGAGACATCTGGAAAGATTAGAGAGCAGAAGGAGGGTTGGTGGTGGAATAATGATGTACAAGTGGCAGTGACAGCTAAGAGGAAGGCAAAGCAGAAGTCGGATGAGTCAAGAGTGGAAGAGGACAGAGAGGTGTACAAAGAGAGAAAGCAAGAAGCCAAGAGAGTTGTGGCACAGGCGAAGGCCATGGCATATCAAGATCTGTATGATCAATTAGAAACAAAGGAAGGACAGAGAAAAATTTACCAACCAGCGAAATGTAGAAATAAAGCAGCTAAGGACATCTTACATGTGAGGCAGATCAAAGATGCTGAAGGAAGAGTATTATGGAGGGATGTGGACATAAGAAACAGATGGAAAATATACTTTGAGGGACTTTTGAATGAGGAAAATGCAAGGACTCACAGAGGAGTTGGGCAGCCTTCTGAGGGGATGGTGCAGAACATCAGTAGAATGGAAGTGATGGAGGCCATGAAGAGGATAAGGAATGGAAAAGCGGTGGGCCCCGACAGAATTCCAGTGGAGGCATGGAAGGCACTGGGGGAAGAGGGAATTGACCTGCTGTGGGACCTGTTCATGAAAGTTTGCCAACAGGAAAATATACCTGAGGAATGGAGGGAGAGTACTCTTGTTCCCATCTACAAGGGTAAAGGGGATGCACAAGACTGTAAAAATTACAGAGGAATAAAGTTGATGTCCCACACAATGAAGATCCTAGAAAGGGTTCTTGATGGTAGATTGAGGGAGGAGGTGGAGATTGCAAAGGAACAATTTGGCTTCATGCCTGGTAGATCAACAACAGATGCTATCTTTGGGTTATGACAGATGATGGAAAAATATCGAGAGAAACAAAGGGAGCTACATCTGGTATTTATTGATCTGGAGAAAGCATACGATAGAGTGCCAAGGCAAGAAGTCTGGAGGTGTCTGAGGGAGAAGAAAGTGCCGGAGAAATATGTCAGGTTGGTGCAGGAAATGTACAGAAATGTGAAGACAAGTGTTCGGACCTGTTTGGGACAGACAGAAAGTTTTCAAGTAACAGTTGGCTTACATCAAAGGTCAGCATTAAGTCCGTTTCTGTTTAATATTGTGATGGAGGTGGTAACAGAGGAGGTGAGAGAAGATGCACCTTGGACAATGTTGTACGCAGATGACATCTTGCTGTGTGTAGATTCAAGAGAAGAAGCGGAAACTAAACTGGAAAGATGGAGAAAAGTACTGGAAGAGAGAGGAATGAGACTGAGCAGAAGTAAGACAGAGTATATGTGTTGCGCAGTGGGCCGTGGCCAGGAGACAGATCTGGAGCTGGAAGGAAATGTCATCAGGAAGGTGAGAGACTTTAGATACTTAGGTTCAACAGTGGAAGAAGATGGAGGAGCTGAGAAGGAAGTGGGATGCAGGATACAAGCGGGTTGGAGGAACTGGAGGGAGATGGCTGGAGTGTTATGCGATAAGAGGGTGCCGATCAATCTGAAAGGCAAAATTTATAGGACAGTAGTGAGGCCAGCTATGACATATGCTATAGAAACTGTGGCCCTGAGGAAAAATAACATCAGCAGGATGGAAGTAGCAGAGATGAGAATGCTTAGGTGGATGTGCGGTGTGACCAGAAAGGATCATCTGAGAAATGACTATGTCAGGGGAACAGTGAAAGTTACGAACTTAGGAGCAAAAATACAGGAGGCAAGGTTGAGATGGTTTGGTCATGTGATGAGGAGGGAGGACGAATATGTGGGAAGAAGGGTCATGCAGATGGATGTGCAAGGAAGGCGGAAGCTTGGGTGGCCAATGAAGAGATGGAGGAAGCTGGTAGAAGAGGATTTGAAGATGAAGAACTTGGATGTGGTGACAGCCCAAGACAGGAAGGTGTGGAGGAGACTCATAGCAAACAGTGACTCCACTTAAGTGGGAGAAGCTGTAGAAGAAGAAGAAGAAGAAACATAGTGTTTTAATTTATTTCCCTATATGTAGTTTTGACTTTTCGTAGTATTTTTGGTGTGTATTGAGAGGGGTGGCAAACTCATGGATCGCCCCGGGCGGCAAAAGCTCTAGCTGCAGCACTGTTCTCAGGTATTCAAATTCCAGAAACATCAGAAATGTGAGAAGTTTTTGACATTGGTCAGTTTGACCTGGTCAAAAATTATCAATATTAGTCAGACTGGATCAATAGAAAATTATATAATTACAGAGATAGAATGAGAGGTATTTTCAAGAGGGAACAGGTTGGGAGAGTGGTATTGCTAATGATAGTCAGAAAATTATAAAAAAATAAGTCAAGCAGGGGGAATTAATGGTGAGGAAATTTCATTTGAGGATGTGTCTTGTGTTAAATAGAGGCCAAAATGATGAAAGATATAGTTGGTTTGGTCTGAATGGGGGAAAAGCACAAAAAGATGTGGTGCCATGCATCAGTAGATTAGTAATTAGTATTAGCACTGCTTTCAAGCCACCATGAAGTTCGAACATTCATCACAGGAAGTTGAACACTCACAGACCACAATAACTATCATACCTTGTCTTGAATATATTCAATGTTGGAGCACTCACCACCTACGCTGGCAATGCGTTCCATTCATTAACTACCTGCCGAGCAAAACATTTTCCTTTTCATTTTCTTACTCACTTGACCTTTATACAGTTCAAGGGATTAACTCTTGTTCTCACATCACCCATTATCCTATGCAATAATTCTTCTTTATATCTGTTTGTTAGGTTCCTATTGCAAACTTATAGGTCTCATCATATCATCCCTCCTCTTCTCCCCTCCTTCTCTTCGTGTCTTAAGCTCAGAAGACCACATTCACTCAATCTGTCATCATACTCAATATTCCAGAGTCCTGAGACAGTCTTAGTTATTTGCCATAGCACACACACACACACACTCTCTCTCTCTCTCTCTCTCTCTCTCTCTCTCTCTCTCTCTCTCTCTCTCCAGTATTTCCTTATCATCAGTATAGCCAGGTGACCAGATTATAGAGGTGATAGTTTCACTATATAGGGCTTAATCAGTGCCCTTATCTGTACATGTCAGTATTCTTAATATTTCTTAATATTATAGCAGCAGTTTATGGGATAAACCTTAGAACTTTTGCAATATGTCACATGGACTTAATTTTCCTGTCCACCAACATCCTCAGATCCCTTGCCTCCTTCACCTCTGGAAACAAAGTTCCTCCAACATGATAAACCTCGTTCCATCTTCTCTGACTGAACTGCATAACTTTACACTTTATGCATTTTGTACATTTCTTAAGAGATAAGGAAAGCAAATGAGGGTTGAGAGTCTTAGGCCTGCTCATTTCAGATCCCTTGAGTGTCTAACCTTCTCCCATCTGGTGAGAGTGACTATGAGGTGATCACTAGGGCTGCAGCTAGAGTCATATAAAAACTTCTAAAAAGAAGGTAGAGAGGAGAATGAAAGGGGAAGAGAATGAAAGAAGTACAAAAAAGTTAGTAACAGGGAATTAGAGAAGATGAGAATATTGTATGGTTATTCTATGATAACAGATATGTTTGACAAGAACATAATGAAATGTGTTCCAACTGTGATCAAGGATGTTCATGAAACTGCAGAAAGTGAAAGAGTTGATTGATTTGAAAGGGGAAAGAACTTTCATCATCCATCTCTAATCCAGATTACTGCAGTAGTAAGGTGTGATACCTTTCACACCTTATTACTACAATATTATTATTATTATTACAATCAACTCTTTCACTTTCTGCCGTTTCATGAACATCCTTGATCACACTTGGAAGACATTTCATCCTGTTCTTGTCAAGCATATCTGTTATCATAAAATAACCATACAATATTCTCATCTTCTCTAATTCCCTGTTACTAACTTTTTTATACTTCTTTCATTCTCTTCTCTTTTCATTCTCCTCTCTATTTTCTTTTCAGAAGTTCTTGATCCTTGATCATTTCCATCCAGGAAATGTTTAGACAGTTGAGTTTGGCAAGTGCAAGAAGAATGATTGTTATGGGAGATTTTAACTACAGTAGGATAAACTGGGAAGAGGAAGATGCATATAGCAATAAGGGAAAGGAATTTCTAGGATTCTTGAGGGACAAATGTCTTAGGCAACATGTAATAGAGGGAACAAGAGTTTCAAGTGTTTTGGATTTGGTCACAGAATCAAAAGAGTTAATAATAACTGAGATGACATCTCTCCCACCAGTTGGAGAGAGTGACCATATGGTTCTGACTCGGAAAATGAATAGACATGCAGGAGTATCAAAGAGACGGAAACATATGTGGAATTATAAGGCAGGTGATTATAATAGTCTAAGATGTCAACTTGGGGAAGTTTCATGGAGGGAGGAATTAGAAGGCCGGGATATCATTAGTGCATGGGAAATTATGAAAGAATATTTGTTAGCAGCAATGGTAAGTTGTATACCACGAGTGAACAAGAGGATACAATTTGGAGTAAAGTGGATGACAAACAATATTAAACAGGAATTGCATGTGAAAAAGAGGCTATGGAAGAGATACAAGGAGAAGGAGAAGAGAAGATGCATGAAGAGTATAAGACACACAACAGAAGAGTGACTAGTGTGGTAAGGAAGACGAAAACTGGAATATAAGAGGAGATTAGCCCTAAGATCCAAAGAAAATCCTAGTGAATTTTTTAGATATGTGGCCAGTAAGAAGAGAAATGACTGTGGAAGAATGATATTGTGGGATAAAAATGAGAATAGAGTGACTGATGCAGAGGACATAGTAGAATTGTTCAATGAACACTTTATTGGAGTATTTCATCCTGGAGGAATCAGTTTTAATGCTAGAGGGATAGGGCAAGTTCGAGGTTCAGAGGTACAGGAGGAGAGTGTGTTTCAAATACTGAGTACTCTGGATGTCAGTAAAGCTGTGGGACTAGATGGTATTTCACCACAAGTTTTGACAGAATGTGCTAGGTAACTGACAGTGCCTTTGACCTGGCTTTTCAATGAAAGTCTGGCTACTGGAAAGGTGCCCATGGAATGGAAGGAAGGTAAGATAGTGCTATTGCATAAGGGCAGTAGCAGACTGGAAGTGTCTAATTATAGACCAGTTTGTGTGTCATCAGTAGTTAGTATGATCTTGGAGAAAGTAGTGAAGGACCATATACAGCATTGGACAGATGAGGGTAATGTTATATGTGAGAGTCAACATCGATTTGTGAAGGGGCGCTCTTGTTTTAGCAATATGCTAGCCTTTTATGATAAAGTTACAAGAGCATTAGATGAGTGAAAGGCATATACTGCCATTTTCTTAGACTTAGCGAAGGCATTTGACAGGGTGCCACATGATAAGCTGATATTTAAGTTGCAACACATGGGTCTGGATGTCAGATTGGTCAACTGGATTCAGGATTGGCTGTCCGATAGGTATCAGAGAGTTGTGTATGGTGGGGCAGTTTCAAGGAATCAGAGGGTTACAAGTAGGGTCCCACAGGGCTCAGTGCTGGGACCTATATTGTTTAACCTTTATATCAATGACATTGTCAGTGCATTGCAGGGGGATGTTCAGTTGTTTGTAGATGATGCAAAGCTGGGAAAGATTATTAGTAATAGTGCAGATGCAGTGGCCCTGCAAGAGGATTTGAATAAGCTAGATAGATGGACAAATGAATGTAGGTATCGGTTTAATGCAGCAAAATGTAAGGTCTTGAGGTTTGGGAAACATTGATGGGACACTGCATACTATATGGGAGGAGTTATAGTGGAGGAAGTAGGGGAGACAAGAGATATGGGATTGATGATTGATAAAAACCTGAAATTTAGGGGACATATTGCAAAGGTGGTGAAGGTAACACAGAGGATTCTGCAATAATGAGAAGGACACTGACCTGCAGAGATAAAACAGTTATCATTCCGTTGTATAAGACCCTGATCAAATCACACTTGGACTATTGTTCTCAGATTTGGTCCCATGGATTTGAAGGGGATAAATTAACTGTGGAAAGGGTACAAAGGCAGATAACAAAGATGGTTTCAGGACTGTACAATGATAGTTATGAGGATCGGCTGAGGGAATGTGGACTGCAGAGTTTGGTGGATAGAAGAAGGAGAGGTGATATGATTGAGACTTTTAAACTATTGAGAGGTGGTTTTAGGGTTGACACTGGGGAGTTCTTTTGCTTGGTTGAACAGCGGGAAGGAGTGACGACAAGAGGCCATCCCTCGAAGTTACGAAATGAAAGTGTGAGCAAGAGGGTGAGGAGTGGTTTCTTTGCATGGAGGGTGGTTAAACTATGGAATGCATTGCCTGATGGAGTGGTGAGAGCAAGAACGGTCAATGAGTTCAAGGAGTGGTATGATAGACTTTGTGTTGCTTAGGAAGGCCCTTCCACGATGAGTCTTTTGACTCCATGGAGGCCTGAATAATAATAATTATTATTATTATTATTATTCCAAGATCCCATGGAGTTAAAGGCTTCTAGGTGGGGGGGGTCCTTTTGTCATATCATACACACAGCTCATCATACCGCATCTTAAACACACTCAAATTCTCTGTAGATACCACACGCTCATGCAAGGCTTTCCTATCATTCACAACTCTGCATGCAAAAAAACCTGCTTCTCACTCTCCTACTCACACCCTCCATATACAGCTTCCAGGGATATCTTCTGGTTCTCCCCCTGATCTCCCACCATTTACTGTAAAACCTCTCCAACATTGATCCTATAACAACCCCTTACTAACTTGTAGGTCTCTACAAGTTAGTAAGGGGTTGTTATAGAAGAACGGTGACATATAACATAGTTGTTATATGTCATCCTTCTTCCTCCTATCCAATAGAATCCGTAAATTGCATCTTCTCAACCTTTCCTCATATTCGACATTCCAGAGATCAGAAATTACCTTAGTAAGCCCACCATCTTTGGACCCTTTCCAACATCTCTTCATCCTTTTGAAAACCAGGTGACCTAATCAAAGCCTTATACAATGGAACAAGAATCTCCCTACTTCTACACGTCAGTGTCCTCTGCATCATTCCCAGAATTCTTTGTGCTGTCCTCACAATTTTGGCAAAGTGTCCCCTAAATTTCAGATCCTTATCCACTATCATCCCAAGATCTCTTATTTCCTCCACCTCCAACAATATATCCCCACCAATCATAAATTCTACATTCCATCTTTGTTTCCCAAATGTTAAAATCTTACATTTTGCAACATTGAACTGGCATCCCCATTTTCATGCGCACTCACTCAATTTATTGAAGTCTTCTTGTAAGGCCACAACATCTTCTCTACTCTTCATGGTTCGTCCCAACTTTGCGTCATCTGCAAACAACTGAATATCCCCATCCAAATCTTTGCCAATATCATTAACATACAGGTTAAACAGCAATGACCCGTAAACAGACCCCTGAGACACCACCAGTGATGTTTCTCTTCCTGGATATTGCTCCCCCCTCCCCCCCATACACAACTTGCTGATACCTAGTAGATAGCCAGTCACTGATCCGATGCACTAATCTAATATCCAACCCCATCCACTGTCGTTTGACAATCAACTTATCATGCAGTAATCTATCAAAAGCCTTTGCAAAATCTAAGTATACTACTGTGTATCCCTCTCCTCTGTCCAAGGAAGCTGTCACCTTATTGTAATAAGTAAGTAGATTACTAAAACACGATCTCCCTATTATTATTGTTTTATAACAGACTTATTTAATACTTTATAACAATGTTATGGCCCGAGTCGGATATGTAAAATGGATAGACTATGATAATGTTGGATTTTGCTAAGGCATTTGATAGAATTCTGCAAAAAAGACTGTTGCATAAACTAGAGAATATCGGAATGGAATATAAACTGTTAACTTGTATCAGTGGATGGTTGACAGACATATCAAAAGGTAGTATACAGTGGGTATGAACCTGCCAGATTTAATGTGACCAGTGGTGTACCTCATGGTTCAGTTTTTGGGCCATTTATTCAATCTATACATTAATGACATTAGAAAAGGTCTAACAGCAATAGTGCAATTGTTTGCTGAGTTTGCAAAGATAGGCAGGGTAATCAGAGATGCTACTGATATCCATCACTTATCAAAATGATTTGAATAGGCTGGAAGTTTGGGCAAACAAAAATGGCGGCAAGATTAATGTTAGTAAGTGTAAAGTTATGCACTTTGACATGATGAGAGATTTCCAGTGGCACATTATATTTGAGGGATTAAGCTACAAGAACCTGATGAGGCTAGGGATCTTGGCATAATTGTGGATAGGAATTTGCAGTTCAAAAGTCACAAAGCAAAAGATGCAAATAGAACTCAGAAGATAATTGCGATGTTGAAGTGAACCCTGACACGTAAGGATAAGGAAGTAATTTTGCCTCTTTATCAGGCATTGATAAAATCGCATCTGATTATTGTGCACAGATTTAGTCTCCCACCTTTGAAGGGAATAAAGAAGCTGTGGAAAGGGTGCAAAAAAGTTACAATCCAGATTATGGGATTTAGATTATGAGGACAGATTCTGAGTATATGGATTACAGACCCTGGTTAACAGGAGAAAGATGGGTGATATGACAGAGGTCTATAAATTTCTGAATGGGTGTTATAGGATATCGTCTGATGAATTTCATGAAATTTATAGACCTCTCTCAATGTGGGGAGAGAGCATGGGGGACATGAAGTCAAGAAAGGGGTAAGAGCTAAGTTTTTGTCTCACAGAGCAGTGAGTGAGTAGAATAGTTTGCCTTTTGGGTTAGTGAGTGCATCTAGTGTGAATGAATTTAAGCGAAGGTATGATAGCTGGTATGATAGTATAATTGTTTAATAATAATAATAAAGGGAACCTGGGGCTTCATCTGGGAATAGCATCAGAAGAGGATGGGAATAGCATCAGAAGATGTATTATTATTATTATTATTATTATTTTTGACACCTACAGGGAGTCCAAAGACTCATCGAGGGAGAGTGTGCCGACAGCATCGAACGATAGGTCCCCTTCCAACTACTAACCGCGCTCAAACATACTTAACTGAGCCATTAGTAGCAGAGGCTCTACCAATCGACCAACCTTCGCCGGCATTCATAACTAAAAGCATTCTACCTCCTGTTAGATGGAGCAATAATTCAGTCCTGGAGGTCCTAAACATTTGGAAATTTCAGTTAAGAAGGGATGTGTATATATATATTAAAATTATTTAATGACTGAAAACCGAGGTTTTTTAGAGCAAAGATTGGCCAAGCCTCTGCTACTAATATCTTGCAAAAAGTTAAGCAATTTTGAGCATGGTTAGTAGTTGGAAGGGGTTATCATTCATGGCACACTTTCCCTCGACGAGTCTTTGGACTTCCTGGAGGTGTCACATATTAAAAATATACCTTCAATTTAATAATATATATATAGTAAGTCCTCAACCTACGTGGATTTCAGTTAGTCGGATTTGTAAATATGCATCTACAGTACTATTGCCACTTTGTGAGCATTTAGGCTCAATTAATGTTTTAGCAATCTAATAGATAAGTTAAAAAGATAGGAGCCAAAAGTCATCAGTTTAGCACAGGTAAGATATTAAAATGTGGGATATTATGAATTCGGCCATATTTTATAGCCAAATATAGAAATTAACTTAAAAAGTTTCAAAAATTTATCAAATCTTCACCTTTTATAGGGTGAACATATGGACTGATAGGAAGAGCTTTGTACTAGTGCAAACCAAGACAACTCTACTGCCGAAGGTTACATTCTCGCAAGCTCTTTTGTAAATGAATTTTTTTTTTTTTAGATTTGTCTTTAAAATATAGCTGGATCCATAATATTCTCTATATTAATATAATAGATTGCTTTCCTAGTAAGCTGACACAGAGCTGATAATTTCATTGCTTTTTTTGATTCTGCCTTGAGTGTGAGTTGTGTCTTGTTGGAAAACCAAGGTAGGTGCTTATTGTAAACAAAATAAAAACCTTAAATATATCTGAAAAACATAAAAGCAATGAGAAAACATGTATTCACAGTGGAAAGAAAAGTTGTGCTATAGCTATGGCAACTTATTAAATGACATGAAAAAAAAAAAAAAGGTAATTACGTTTGAAGGTGTTGTGCATGCTTACAAAACGAATGAATCGACTGTTTGATTGTTATAAAAGATAAAATTCGCCTTTTGCAACAAATGAACAGTTCAGCTATTGTAATTCATGATCACTGCCAAGAGAAAATTGATGCTGATAAGTCTTAGGTACAAGCTATGAGCTTATTCACAACTGAGGGGGGGGGTAAAATGCTGCAGCAGTATGGACTGTACCTGTACCTCCAGTACAGTCTGTAGAATAAAGATTGCAAGCTCAAAACATCGAAATGCTCTAATGATGAGGGCAACAACCAGAATACTTTCAAGCATGCCAAAGGTGGAAGGATGAAAAGGAAATAAAAAAAATTAAAAGCTGAGCAATGTGTCACCTATCAGGAGGTGAAGAGGCAGTATACCACAAGTTGCTTCAAGTTGTGCAAAAGAAACCACAGAGAGGAAAGATAGTGTGTGTTACCCAGGTATGATAATGACGAGCTGAGAAGATGACTCTAAAGAAAATGCCAGTCAGGACGTTGACATGTGTTAATCCCGCCTTCTCTCAGCTACAACATCCCTGAAAGATGTAACTTGCTCACTATCTCCTTAGAGTGAATTAAAGAGAAAAATCAATACAGACTCACTCCTGAAGACAAAAATGATCCCACTCCATGAAAATCCTCTTAATAAAAAATAATAATGGAACATACAATACAGAAGATCAAAGACATGTCTCCACTTTATTAAATGGCCTATCAACAGATAGTATGGATACTTCCACTCTCCCTTTGAAAGATAAAGTAATTAATATACTCAGTACTCTAGATGGAATGGAAAATGATGGATACTGACAATTCACAATTCTCAAAAAAGAAAAAACGCCAAAACTAATGAAAACTAATAAAAATGAGGTAGTCTGGCATAGGAAGCCAGACTACCTAAAAGAAATAATGAAAACATTTCTACAATGGAATTGTCGTGGATTTTGACAAAATATCGATGACATCAAAGCTCTCTTATAGAAGTATAAAATGTCATCAATATAATGAAACCAAAGAGAGGATTGGGATGAATGAATGAATGAAAATAAGGTATCTTTTAGATGGCTCAAAAATAGTTTTCTAAGGGTGGAGACAGATATTTCAATCCGTTTTGACAATGTTTCTCTATTCACTAACATTCTGTTATCTGACACTGGCAAAACTGTTACTATATAAAATAATTTTCCTCTTGCTCCACCTTTGCAAGGAGTTGCCTGGTGTTGCACCACCTTACCCCAGTCCTGAAGATACTTTCAGGTGCAAACTTTGTTTGCTCACACTTGGATAAAGGATTAAACTAAATTTATTATATTCTAACCAAGTGAAAAATAAACTTTCAAAACCTGATGTGAAGATTTTTGAATTTGTTTTAAAATCAGGATATTTCAGCTAGAAAAACAAGATCTATAAACAGACTGAAGGCACAACCATGGGATGCCCTCTGTCTCCACCTTTGGCAAACTTTTTTGAACCATCTAGAAGTTACCTTGTTTTTCATCCATTCATCCCTAGCCCTCTCTTTGGTTTCATTACATCAATGATGTTTTTGCTATTTGACCTCAATCTGAAAATGAACTTATCACTTTCCTACAATGGGACAATAGCCTCCACCCATGCATTCATTTCACTATGGAAAAAGAAAATGCTGGTAGTTTACCATTCTTTGAAATCCTTCTTACTTGCACAGCCTCAACCAGTGTTTATCAGAAATCCGCTTTTACTGATAGATACATTCATCAAAAGTCTGCTCATCACACTCCCAAAAAATTGGTGTTATCAAGTAATTAAAATAGAGCACACAATGTTTGCTCAACTCTCTCAGGCTTACAACAAGAACTTCTCATTATCAAAACTTTAATGGAATTAATTGGTTACATTCCTCATCAAACCCAACAGATGACTAATTGGTAGAATTTTGAAGAAGCTTCACCTTAATCCCACGTATTATATTTTCCTATCAACAAAAGTTCTCGTCTTGCCATCTACAAAAAACAAACTGCCACTTCTATCTCTAGCTGGTGTTTACCAGATCCCTTGTGACTTGAAATATTTTTGGCAGACAGGGCTGTTCTATGGAAAAAAGAATTAATGACATCATTACTACATTGAATACTATTATTATTATTATTATTATTAACACATTCACTGCCAACTACGAGTATACTCGTATGACATTACTGCCGGCAATGAGGTTACCCGTACTAACCTTAAAGAAGTGAAAATACTTGGCTTGTGGAGCTAGCAGCAAAACTGTGTATACTCACAGATGGAATATACTCTGCACAAGCCAACTATGAGTATACTCGTATGTTGATTACCGCCGGCAACGAGATTACCGAACTGACCTTGAAGAAGTGAAATTGCTTGGCGTACAATGCCGAAGTAATGTGGCAGCAAACGTGTTAACATCTGACCTCCATGGAGTCAGAGACTCATCGTGGGAGGCAAAAAAAAATCCACAGCCCACAATGAACATCAATACTACATTGAATATAATTAACATTAATACTATATTGAATACCTGAAACCTCAAAAATCTAATCTGGCACAACATGATATTGATACTAAACACAGCATCCTGTGAGATGAAACTTGTCTTCTCCATAGAAGCATTTTAAATATGAATGCCTTTTCAAAGGAAGTTGTGAATACCTTTTACATCAGCCTAACATGAATCGGAATGATCATCTCTCTCTATCCCAAGAGTTGCGGAAATTCTTATCTTATGTAAATATCAAAAATAGTATTAATATTCCTTATTGTTTAATATGTGGTAGGAAGATAGGATGCCAGAGGAGTGTTTGCCTGGAGAAACAAGAGAAAGTGTGTGGATGTGCAATTAAGCATGGTGAAAGGGTGAATTAGATGATTGTGATGGTGAGCACAAATGACTTGAGAGACAGTGTAAATCAGGTGGCAAGAGATCTGAGATTCATGCTTCAAGTTGTGCAAAAGAAAACACAGAGAGGAAAGATAGTGTGTGTTACCCAGGTATGATAATGACGAGCTGAGCAGAAGAGCAGTAATAATAATTATTATTATTATTCCTGACACCTCCAAGGAGTTTGAGGACTCATTGCGGGTGGACACCTACAACTCTCTCAACCACTACACCAAACCTCTACTACGAATCAACGCCATCTACCGCCCACCACCACCACCACAACTAGTATTTTTTGTCTGTAAATTGTGTGTGTTCTGAAAGGCCAATTTGTCTGTATGCGGGATGAAAAACCTGAGTTTCCGGGAGAAAAAACCCTGCTACCTCTGTATGAGATCGGCTAACTCACCTTCGATTGAAATCGTCCAGCTAAAGATTCTTCCCGTCACGATGAGAATCAAACTTAGGCCTATTCCAATCAAAGGGCGCAATGTACCGTCGTTCTTCCAATTGCACTATGGAGGCGCATAATAAATAGCATAATACCTAAATACCCAGAATGTGTCAGAAGAGAGGATTGGAATATGTGAATGCTTGGAGGACATTTGAGGACAGAAAGGAACCGTATGCAAGAGATGGATGGCATATGAATGAGGAAGGATGTAGACATCTGAAAAGAATGCTCTTCTCTGAACAAGTCAGTGTGTCAATACAGGGAAACTAGAATTATCAGGGTGGATGGTAGCAGGGGTGGTCTCTTGTAAGAATAAGTGTTGGGAGAAGAGGGAATACATTGGGTAATGCTGAATCCATTGGATTCTGGAGGAGATAATAATAGGTATAGAAACAGTGCCAGTGCCTTGATTTATACTAATGTCAGGTATATACGGAATAAAGGAGATGAATTGGTGGTGCTGATGGCATCAGCCTGTCCAAACATTATTGGGATCCCTAAGATGTAGTTGATGGAAGATGATATACCGACAAGAATAGAAGTAGCAGAGAATAGCATTTTTTGACAGGATCGGAAGGGGAAACACAGTGGTGGTGACGCTTGTGATAGGTGCTTTGATTTTTGCCCTCCAAATCCTCTCAGAGTGGAGGATTTGGAGGGGAATGGCACTAATGGTTTTGAAAGCATATTTAGTGGGGGTGTTGCCATAAGCCAGGGAGCACAAAAGATTAAAGTGCAGGAGATGTTTAGAGAGTTGAGTTTGGCAAATGCAAGAGGAATCATTCTTATGATAGATTTTAACTACAGCAATATAAATTGGGAAGAGGAAACTGAATGTAGTAATAAGGGAATGGAATTTCTAGAATTCTTGAGGGACAAATGTCTTAGACAACATGTAATAAAGGGAACAAGATGTTCAAGAGTTTTTGGATTTTGTCATGGCATCAGAAGAGCTGATAATAACCGAGATGACAATAATTCTTCAGGTGGAGAGACTGGCCATGTGGTTGTGACTTGGAAGATGAATAGACATGCAGGAGTGTTAAAGAAAAGGGAATGTATATGGAATTATAAGGTGAGTGATTTTAATATTCTTAGATATCAACTTGGGGAAGTTCCATGGAGGGTGGAATTGGAAGGCCAAGATATCATTAGTGCTTGGGAAATTGTGAAGGAATATTTGTTAGCAGCAATAGTAAAAGCTGTATTCCACAACTGAAGAAGAGGACACAATTTGGTGTAAAGTGGATGACAAACAATATCAAACAGAAACTGCAGGTGAAAAAGAGGTTATGGAAGAGCTATAAGGAGAAGAGTGGAGAGCAGATGCATGAAGAATATAAGACTTGAGCCAGGAGAATGACTAGTATGGTGAGGAAGGCAAAACATTAGAAGAAATTGGCACTAAGATCTAAAGAAAATCCTAGGGAATTTTTTAGCTATGTGGCCAGTAGGAGGAGAAATGATTGTGGAAGAATGACATTGTCGGATAAAAATGGGAATAGTGATTGATGGAAAAGACATAGTTGTTCAATGAACACTTTATTGGAGTATTTCATTTATTGGAGCAGTAAATTTTAATACTAGAGGGATAGAGCAGGTTCGAGGTTTAGAGGTGCAAGAGGAGAGTGTGTTTCAAATACCGAGCACCCTGTATGTCAGTAAAGCTGTGGGACTGGATGGTATTTCACCATGGATTTTGAGAGAATGTGGTAAAGAACTGACATCTCTGTTGACCTGGTTTTTTCAATGAAAGTCTGACTATGGGAAAGGTACCCAAGGAATGAAAGGAAGCTAAGATAGTGTTATTTCATATGGGCAGTAGCAGACTGGAAGTGTCTAATTATAATGTCAGTTTGCGTTTCGTCAGTAGTTGTTAAGATCTTGAGAAATTAGTGAGGGACCATACACAGCATTGGACAGATGATGATAATGTTATCTGTGAGAGTCAACATGGATTTGTTAAGAGGCGCTCTTGCTTTAATAATATGATTGCCTTTTATAATAAAGGGACAAGAGCAGTTGATGAGGGAAAGATATATGCTGCTTTTTTTTTTTTTTTTTTTTGATTTAGCAAAGGCATTTGACAGGGTGCCACATGATAAGCTAATATTTAAATTGCATCATATGGGTTTAGATGTCAGGTTAGTCAACTGGATTCAGGATTGGCTGGCTGATGGTATCAGAAAGTTGTGTATAGTGGGGCAATATCAAGGTAGCAGAAGGTTACAAGCAGGGTCCCACAGGACTCAGTAGTGGGACCTGTATTGTTTAACCTTTATATCAATTACATTGTCGATGGATTGCAGGGGGATATTCAGTTGTTTGTAGATGATGTGAAGCTGGGAAGGGTTATTAGTAATAGTGTAGATATGGTAGACCTGCAAGAGGATTTGAATAAACTAGACAGATGGGCAAATGAATGGAGGTATCGGTTTAATGCAGCAAAATGTAAAGTCTGGAAGTTTGGGATACATCGGTGGGAGGCTGCATACTCGATTGGAGGAGCTGTATTGGATGAAGTAGGGAAGACAAGAGATCTTGTGGTGATGATTGATAGAAAACGGAAATTCAGGGAACGTATTGCATTCCCAGAGGATTGCTGCAATACCAAGAATGACGTGACCTACAGAAATAAAAGAGTTATTGTTCCATTGTATAAGACCCTGATCAAACCATACTTAGACTTTTGTTCTTAAATTTGGTCCCCATGATTTGAAGGGGATAAATTAACTTGGGGAAGGGTCAGAGGCAGAATACAAAGAGGTTTCAGGAATGTACAATGTTACTTATGAGGATTTGCTGAGGGAATGTGGACTGCGGGGTTTGGTAGATAGAAGAAGGAGAGGTGATATGATTGAGACTTTTAAACTGTTGAGAGGTAGTTATAGGGTTGACACTGGGGAGTTCTTTTGCTTGGTGGAACAGTGGGAAGGAGCAATGACAAGGGGCCATCCCCAGACGTTATGAAAGGAAGCTTGTGAGCAAGAGAGTGAGGTGTGGTTTCTTTGCATGGAGGGTGGATGAACCATGGAATGCATTGTCTGGTAGAGTGGTGAGAGCAAGAACGATCAATGAGTTCAAGGAGTGGTATTATAGACTTTGTGTTTCCTAGGAAGGACCTCCCATGATGAGTCTTTTGACTCAATGGAGGGCTGAATAATAATAATATTATTATTATTAATTTCTAGTATATGGCAACTGCTTTTAATTGGTGAACTAACTGTTGTACCTTATATATACTTGTATTACAGTTCTTTGATTTGCTTGTTGTTTCCACATACTGATGATGTACTGTTAGTTTTGGTATGAAATGTTTGTACTTTTTGTTAAAGTTTATTACTATGATTACATGTAATATTTCTGTTTTATCAGAGGAAAAGTTACTGTGCTAATGCTCAGCAACAACAACAACAATCTCTCTCTCTCTCTCTCTCTCTCAAACACAGGAAGTAACAAATCTTTCATATACCTTCCCAAATATTCACTGCCATCAATTGAACTATCTGCTCACCCTATTTTTTTGAAATTTTTATAAGTTGAAATTTATGATAACCTATTTTGGTGTGAGATTCATTTTTCTTCATAAACAACTATGTACTACATCATGGACATCATAGTGGAAAATTGAGCATGCTGACTGGTCTGCATTTTCTTCATTAGCTGAATTTGATTGTCATCTCCTATCAGTGATGCACTGAATCATGTAACAGAGAGTATTATAGGAGCTTCCAGAACTGCCATCTGCAAAACATCTAGTGTTTTCATGCTTCATAAGCCATGGCAAAATGATTACTGCAGCAGCTAAAGAAGCCCAGAAGAAAGCTTGGGGTATTTTTCACAAATATCACCACAAAAACAAACCTAACTGCTTTCGAACTCGCCTGAGTCCAAGCAAGATGCATCTATCATCAGAGCCAGAAAATATCCTGGATCCAATATACATCTACTATAACAAGATCCACCACAACGGCAAAGAAGTATGGGAAAAAATCCAGGAAAACACTATCCACCAGTTCTCATCCCAGAACATAACTGTTGCACAGTTTCTGAGCTAACAGTAATTGCCAAAATCCTTAGGGAGATTTTTCTAAAACATCAGCAAAATCTTGTTATCTCTCCCCCCCTCAAGTTCCTTGCCCAAAAATCCAAAGGGAAAAAAAATTCTCTTTTCTTCTAATTGCATTGAAGAATAAAACAATAATGATAATAATAATAATAATTATTATTATTATTATTATGATTCAGGCCCTCATGGAATCAAAAGACTCATCGTGGGAGGCCAATCCTAGAAAACACAAAGTCTGTCATACCACTCATTGACCATTCATGCTCTCACCACTCTATCAGGCAATGCATTCCATGATTTAATCACCCTCCATGCAAAGAAACCACTCCTCACCCTCTTGCTCACATCTTCCTTTCGTAATTTCCAGGGATGGCCCGTTATCATCATTCCTTCCTACTGTTCCACCAAGCAAAAGAACTCCCCAGTGTCAACCCTAAAACCACCTCTCAACAGTTTAAAAGTCTCAATCATATCACCTTTCCTTCTTCTATCTACCAAACTCGGCAGTCCACATTCCCTCAGCCTATCTTCATAACTAACATTGTATAGACCTGATACTATTTTTGTTTTGTATTATAGTTTGACAGTTGCAGTCTGATACTGCCCTTATGGCACTGTCTTACCTCCTTCCACTCCTCGGGTAACTTTCCCATTCCCAGACTTTGGCTGAAAAGACAGGTCAATGAAACTGTCAGTTCTTTAGCACATTCTCTCAAAATCCATATGAAATCCCATCCAGTCCCATTGTTTTATTGACATTCAGAGTACTCAGTATTTGAAGCACACTATCTTCTTCCACTTCTAAACCTCAAATCTGCCCTCTCTCTTTCTAGATTTAAAACCTACTTCTCCAGGATGAAATACCCCAATAAAGTGTTCATTGATATGTCCTTGGCATCAGTCACTCTATTCCCATTTTTATCCAACAATGTCGTTTTTCCACAATAATTTCTCCTCCTGCTGACCACATAGAGAAAAAATTCCATAGGATTTTCTTTGATTCTCAGGATTAGTCTCTTCTCATATTCCAGTTTTACCTTCCTTATCATACTAGTCCCTCTTTTGTCCTGAGTCTTATATTCTTCATACATCTGCTCTCCACTCCTCTCCTTATATCTCTTCCATAACCTTTTTTTTACTACAGCTCATGTTTGATATTGCTTGTCATCCACTTTACCCCAAATTGTATTCTCTTCTTCACCTGAAGTATATAGCTTGTTATTGCTGCTAATGAATATTCCTTCACAAGTTCCCAAGTACTGATGATATCTTGGCCTTCCAAATCTTCCCTCCATGGAACTCCCCCAAGTTGATATCTAAGACTATTATAATCACCTGCCTTATAATTCCACATACTTCCTTTTCTCTTTTATTCTCCTGCATGTCTATTCATCTTCCAAGTCAAAACCACATGGTCACTCTCTCCAATTGGGGGGGGGGGGGGGGGGGCAGAGATGCCATCTCAGTTATAATCAGTTCTTGTGATGCTATGACCAAATCTAAAACTCTCAAACTTCATCTTCTCTCTGCTACATGTGGCCTAAAACATATGTCCAAAAATTCCAGAAATTCCATTTCCTTATTACTAAATGCAGTTTTCTCTTCCCAATTTATACTGCTGTAGTTAAAATCTACCATAAGAATCATTCCTCTTGCACTTGCCAAGCTCAACTCCTCTCTAAACATCTGCACTTTATCCTCTATGCTCTCTGGCTTATAGCTATACTCCTAAATAAGTTTTCAACCATCAGTGCCATTGCCCTCCAAATCATCATATATCACTTATCATAAGTGCCACCACCACCACTGTGTTTTCCCTTCCGATCCTGTCGAAAAATGGTATACTCTGCTATTTTTATTCCTGTCAGTATATCATCTTTCATCAACCACATCTTAGCGATCCCAATAATGTTTGGACAGGCTGATGCCATCAGCACCACCAATTCATCTCCTTTATTCCGTATATACCTGACATTAGTATAAATCAAGGCACTGGCACTGTTTCTATACCTATTATTATCTCCTCCAGAATCCAATGGATTCAGCATTACCCAATGTATTCCCCCTTCTCCCAAGCACCTGTTTTCACAAGAGACCACCCCTGCTGCCATCCACCCTGATAATTCTAGTTTCCCTGCATTGACACACTAATTTGTTCAGAGAAGAGTATTCTTTTCAGATGTCTACATCCTTCCTCAGTCATATGCAATCCATCTCTTACACACTGTTCTTCTCTATCCTCAAATGCCCTCTAAGTATCCACGATTTGACACATTCTGGCTATTATACTATTCATTATTGATACTCTTCTATTCAGCTCTGCATTACCATGTAGAACACACACACACACACACACACACACACATGCTTACATACACTATCTTCCCTCTCAGTTTTCTTCCATACAACTTCAAGCATGAGACTCAAATCTCTTGCTACTCAATTTCCACTGCCTCTCAAGTCATTCGTGCCTGCCATCACAATTATCTCATCTACTCTTTCACCTTGCTTAATTGCCATAATCACACTATCTATCATTCTTTAAAACACTCCTCAACCATTCTATTTTGTACAGCACAGCTCATCAAGTCTCTGTACGTCACGCCTCTTACCACTCTGTTTCTTCCTTGCTCATCTGCACTCCTCACTCTCTCTCTTCTAATACTTTCTTTCTATCTTTCCTCCCCTACTTACCTGTTGAAGTCCATTATACTAATGTCTAACTCACAAAGTTTTTCCCATTTTTTACATTTTCCACATATATGCACTCTCCAATCTCTCATATGCCACATATCTAATTGTCAGGATGCATATATTCCACAAGCACCGCATACCACAAAATCCTATAGTATGATGTGCAAAATGTAGTCCTTAAATGGGAGGGGGAACTTGGTGATAAGCCATTGTGATAAGCGGAACAGAAAAGATGTTGATAATGCATGGAAACTCATAAGGCAGTATCTGACAATAGCAATGTCGACTGCATACCGAGGGTTAAGCGAGTAAATAGAGTGGGAGTGAAATGGATGAACAGCGAAATCAAGCAAGTTTTGCTGGAAAAGAAAATGTTAAGGAGAGGTACAAGACAGTTGGTGGTGATCTGGCCTATAAAGAGTATAAGGTGCAGGCTAAGAAGGTGACATGTAAAGAAAGTAAAGATAGTAAAGAAAGAAAAGGTGCAGTATGAGAGAGATTGGCTGGTCAGGCCAAGGTTAACTCAAGGGAATAATTCTGCTACAAGGGAATGACAAGCAAGAGGAAGAATAACTATGGTAGACTAATATTGATGGATAGTCATGGCAGTAAAACTAACAGCTGCAAAGGGTGCAGTGGAATTTTATTGAACGAGCACTTTATCAGTGTATATCATACTTGTCTAAATGATCTGGTGCAATATATAGAAGGGAGGCAAGTATTAGGAGAATTGGAAGTGAAAGAAACAGAGGTGTATCAGGTGTTGGCTGGGTTAAATGTGAATAAGGCTGTGGGATGACATATCACCACATATGCTTTAGGAATATGTGCACCACAGTTGGTTCAGGAATATGTGCACCACAGTTGGTTATGCCCTTAACACGGTTATTTAATGAAAGTGTTGCAGTGGGTAGTATTCCTAAGGAGTGAAGAGAAGGCAAAATAGTACCACTCCACAAACATACTTCTAAGATAGAAGTTTCCAACTATAGGCTAGTCTGAATAACTGCAGTTGTGGTCAAGGGATTGGAGAGATTGGTAAGGAATAGAATACAAAATTGGGTTGATGAACATGGCATTCTTTATAATAGTCAGCATGGATTTGTAAAGGTAGGTCCTGTTTTAATAATTTACTTGCATTCTATGATAAGATGATAAGAGTGTTAGATAAGTTAGAATCATACACAGTGATATTCTTAGACTTTGCAAAAGCGTTTGATAGATTACCATGTGATAAGTTGGTGTACAAGCTGCACAGGATGGGAATAGATAGTATTATATATAGGTTAGATGGATCATAGATTGTCTCTCTGAGTGATACAGTAGGTTGTGTATGATGGAACAGGGTCTCAAAAAAGGAGGTAACCAGTGACTTGCCCCAAGGGCTCTGTTCTTGGCTCCTGCTGCTTAACTTGTTTGTAAACGATATATCATGTGGAATGACTGGGTATCTTCAGTTATTTCCTGATGATGCAAAGTTTGGAAGAATTATAGGTAGCACTGCTGATGCTGAATCCCTTCAGGAAGATAGGCTTTTTACTTGAACAAGTAACACACTGATTTGGAGGAAAATTGTAGATATGAAGTTATTAATGATGTAAATTTTTCATGTAGTACTATCATATCCTGTATATCCCTTCAGGGTATATATCAGGAATCATGATGATGATGATGATGACTGATGTGAAAAAAAAATTATGTGTATTTATATTTAAAGAAAAAATATTAAAAAGAAATAAGGTACTTTAAACTGCATACAGAATTTTGTACAGAGTAGAAAATGTAATATGTCTTAACTGTACATATGTAAATACTCTATATGATGATAATAGAAAAAAATTATTATTATATAAAGTAATTATATCCATTGTTATTGTGTATATATATATATAGAGAGAGAGAGAGAGTGTCTTCTTCTTCTTCTTCTTCTGCAGCTTTTCCCACTTAAGTAGGGTCGCTGTTTGTGGTGAGTCTCCTCCATAACTTCCTGTCTTGGGCTGTAGCCACATCCAAGTTCTTCATCCTCAAGTTCTCCTCCACCATCTCCCTCCATCTCTTCTTTGGCCATCCACGCTTCCTCTTCCCCTGCACATCCATCTGCATGACCTTTCTTCCCACATACTCTTCCTCCCTCCTCATCACATGACCAAACCATCTCAATCTTGCCTCCTGTATCTTTGCTCCCAAGTTCGTAACTTTCACCGTTTCCCTTATATAGTCATTTCTCAGATGATCCTTTCTGGTCACACCACACATCCACCTAAGCATTCTCATCTCTGCTACCTCCATCCTGCTGATGTTATATTTCCTCAGGGCCACAGTTTCCAAAGCATACGTCATAGCTGGTCTCACTACTGTCCTGTACATTTTGCCTTTTAGTTTGATCGGCACCCTCTTATCACATAGCACTCCAGCCATCTCTCTCCAGTTCCTCCAACCTGCTTGTATCCTGCATCCCACTTCCTTCTCAACCTAACCATCCTCTTTCATTGTTGAACCTAAGTATCTAAAGTCACTGACCTTCCTGATGACATTTCCTTCCAGATCCAGATCTATCTCCTGGCTGCCATCCACTTTGCAATACATATACTCAGACTTACTTCTGCTCCATCTCACACCTCTCTCTTCCAGTACTTTCTTCCAACTGTCCAGTTTGGCTGCCACTTCTTCTCTTGATTCTGCACACAGCACGATGTCATCTGCATACAGCATAGTCCAAGGCACGTCTTCTCTCACGTCCTCCATCACCACCTTCATCACAATATTAAACAGGAAAGGAACAGACTTATTCAGAACTTGATGCAAGCCAACTGTCACTGGAAAACTTTCTGTCTCTCCCAGGCAGGTTTCAACTCCTGTCTTCACATTTCTGTACATCTTCTGCACCAACCTGATATATTTCTCAGGTACCTTCTTCAGACACATCCAGACTTCTTGCCTTGGCACTCTATCATACACTTTCTCCGGATCAAGATCTTCATCTTGATCTGGAGAAAGTGTAGATCCAAAATGGAGAAAGTGGAGATCCAGATCAAGATCCAGATGAAGAAATAAGGGAACTTCCAGTTACCTCATTTCTTCATCTAGCACGTTCAAGAATTCATCTTTCTCTTCTGCTGTACAGCCAATTTGTGGGACGTATACACATAAGATGACCAGTTCTTCTTCTTCTAGACACAGTTTCATTCACATGATCCTGTCATTCCTCCTACCCACTTCCAGTACTTCACCCTTCAATCTGCCACACACCACAATTCTGACACCATTTCTTTCCTCTTTATTTGCTCCAGAGTAGAATAATTTATACCCATCTCCTAGTTCCTTTGCCTTTTCTCCCTTCCACCTTGTCTCCTGCATGCATATATATAGAGTGTAAAAATTGCAAAAAGCATCTGTAATAATCATCACTGTTAATATTATAATAATATACATTGTAAAAATTATTATTCTTATTTAAAAAATATTATATGGGGTGCTTAAGGGTCAAAGCTGTATAACTGAGAGGAGACCTCCACATAGCCTTTAAAGGAATGCGGAGAACCGACCAGGGCTTCTGACCTAATGTCCAATCCTCACCTTCTCGTGGTGCACCCTGTTGGGTATCTACTTTGATACTGAACGAACGAGGATGGGCTGGCAATTTGGGATTTAGCCGACCAAATTGTATTCTTATTGGTTAAACCAAAATAAAAAATGATGGTACAACATGACAAAATTTCATGCCGGCTGGGGCGTCGCCCGGTTAAACAAGGCCCCCGTTGTTTTCGCCAGGGAACCAGGGCGAACAGCGAAAAGTCAGCTACTGGAACAAATCTGAAAACAAACCCCAACTCAACATCACCAGAGTTAAAGATCGGTACTATCAACGTAAGAAGCCTGAATGGCAAAGAAATGGAGCTAGCTGAGGAATTAGATAAGTACCAGATCGACATAATAGGGGTGACTGAAACAAAAAAGACCAAAACTGGTGAGATCTTTCTGAGCAATAAATACAAAATGTTATATTCAGGCAATAACAATCAAGGAAAAGAAGGAGTAGCCATAGTATTCAACACAAAATACGAGGCTAATCTTCTTGAATGGCAGTCAGTCTCAAGTAGAGTAATGTGGGCAAATATGAGAATGGGGAACTGGACAATGAGACTTATTTGTTCCTATGGTCCCATAGAAGGTTCTACTAAGGTAGAAGTGGAGGAATTTTTTGAGGCTTTAGAAAAAGCAACTGACACAATGAAAAAGGAAAAGTTGGTCCTTGTTGGGATCTAAATAGTAGAGTAGGAAATGATTGTGAGACATACAAAAATATTTTGGGAAAATTTGGAGAAAAGAGCAAAGCTAATAATAATGGCAAATATCTGTTGGATTTCTGCTCAGGACATGGACTGGTTATTACTAACACCATGTTCCAACATAAAAATGTGCACAAATTCACATGGAGAGAAGAGGCTAGGAATAAGAAAAGTCTCATTGACTATGTTATTGTTGATAGTGATGTTTTCTCCCTGGTGCAGGACACCAGAGTGTACAGAGGATTTGAAATTGGAAGTGATCACTATTTAGTCTTGAGCAGGATAAAATTGAATTTCATATTGAAAAGAATAACATGTAAGAAAGTTTTAAAGCGAATAAAAGTTGAGCAGCTCTCAGATGTAAACTGTAGACTAAAATACAGAAATATTATTGAAAAGAAAATGAAAGAGTTTGAGAACAGGAATCAAACCTTGGAGATTCAGTGGCAAACTCTGAAGGAAACATTGATTGATTCTGCCAGAGAGGCATGTGGTGAGGTTGTGTGCAAAGATAAAAAAATCAGAACTCCCTGGTGGACACAGGAAGTTAAAGAGGCAGTGAAGGAAAAGAAGAAAGCATATCAAAAGTTCCTGGCAAATAAGTCAGCTTTTACTCTTACAGAATACAGAGACAAATGTAAGAAAGCTAAACAGTGTGTAAAACTAGCTAAACAAAAGTCATGGGAGGACTTTGGCAAGAATATAGAAAATAAATATCAAGAAGGTGGCAAAATATTCTGGAGGTTGTTGAAGAAGCTTAGGAATGGAGGAAAGAGTGCTGTAAAAGGAATTAGAGATGATAAAGGTGAAATGAAAACAGGAGAAAAAGATATCCTTGAACTATGGAGTAATTACTTTGAAAAACTGCTAAATGAAACAAGCAGTGATGACAGCACAGTGATAAAAAACACTGACCAGGCATGCAGTCAGGAATACATATCCATACTCGAAGTAGAAAAAGCCATCAAAGGCTTGAAATGTGGAAAGGCAGCAGGAGTAGATGATATTCGACCAGAAATGCTGAAGTATGGTGGTATAAGAGTCTTACAGTGGCTGCACTGCATAGTTCAGAAAGCCTGGACAGAGGGACGAATTCCCGATGATTGGAGTAGAGCTCTCATAGTACCCATATATAAAAAGGGAAATAAAACTGAATGTGAGAATTACAGAGGTATTTCCCTACTGAGTGTTCCTGGCAAGATCTATGCAAGTATACTTGAGAAACGGTTGAGAAGAATTGTGGAAGAAAAGCTTGGTGAAGAACAAGCTGGATTCAGGCCAAATAGAGGCTGTCAGGATCAGATCTTCACTTTACGACAAATAGTCGAGAAAGCATGGGAATATAACAAAGATCTGTATTTAAGTTTTGTCGATTTGGAAAAGGCATATGACAAGGTGCCAAGAGAGAAGCTATTCAATACGCTGCAGTTATATGGTGTCAATGGGGCATTATATCAAGCAATACTTAGTCTTTATTTGAGTTGTGAGTCAGCAGTTAGAATTGAAGGAAGTACAGGAAGATGGTTTAATGTTAAATCTGGTGTGAGACAAGGATGTACATTATCCCCTCTGTTATTCATTATCTATATGGATCACATTATGAAGGAATGTGGTATTAAACCTGATATCAAAATTGGAGATGTTAATGTCAGCTCTTTGCTTTATGCGGATGATGTTATACTTCTAAATAAATCCGCTACAAGTCTGCAAGATTCTCTGACTAAATTGAATAGCTGTTGTAATAGATATGGTATGAAGGTCAGCAATAAAAAGACAAAGACAATGAAAATAGGCAGAATCATTGAAAATGTCAACTGTGTTGTGAATGGAAAACCTGTGGAACAAGTAAAACATTTCAGCTACTTAGGCACAATTTTTACTGAAGATGGTAAACTAAATATAGAAATAGACAACAGAATCAGCAAAGCTGGTATCGTGGGAAATCAATTGAATAAATTCATATGGAATAAGAAAGAAATTAGTCGGAACACTAAATTAGCTGTATACAAGACTGTGTTCAAACCAATTTTAACTTATGGATCTGAGAGCTGGGTCAGAAGTAAAACACTTGACCAAAGACTAGAGACCGCAGATATGAGAGTCCTGAGAAAGATTAGAGGCGTGAACAGATGGCATCAATGGCAATATCATATTAAAAATGAGGATATTAGGAAAGAACTTGACATTGTCAGCATCCAGGAATGCGTTAGCAGAGCTAATCTCAGATGGTATGGTCACTTAAATAGAATGGGAGAGGAAAGATTAGCAAAACAAGTGTTGTCTGCCAGGTTGGCAGGAAAACGACCTAGAGGAAGACCAAGATATAGGTGGATTGATGCGGTACAAAGTGCGTTAGACGATAGAAATATAAGATCTGATAATGTTGGAGTCTTGACAAGTAACAGACTGATTTGGAGGAAAATTGTAGATAGGAAGTTAGTAATGATTTAATTTTTTCATGTAGTACTGTCATATCCTGTACACCCCTTGAGGGTACATGGCAGGAATTTGATGATGATGATGATGATGAAAAAATATTATGCATGTGCAAATATATGTTATGCACAATTGTGTTCATGTAATGTATGTAATTAATCTGAGAAATAATAAAATGTTAAAAAAAAATATTAGACAATACCCCATGGAGTCAAAGACTCATCTGCGAGGTCCTTTTGTCATACACACAGCTCATCATTCTGCATTTTAAACACACTGAAATTCTCTGCAAACACCACCCTCTCAGGCAAGGCATTCCAATCATTCACAACTCTGCATCCAGAAAACCTGTTTCTCACTCCCCTGCTCATACCCTCTTTATGCAGTTTCCAGTAATGACCTCTAATTTCCCCCTGATCTCCTACTATTTTCTGTTGAACCTCTCCAACATTTATCCTATAACAACCCCTTACTAACTTGTAGGTCTCTATCATATCTCCCCCTCTTCCTCCTATCCACTTGACTCTATAAATTTCATCACGAGTTTGGAATGCTTCCTATGGAGAGAGGTTGAAGAGATGTGGATTACAGAGTTTAGTGGATAAGAGGAAGAGAGGTGATACAATATATTTAATTTAGTGAGAAGATTTTATCAGATTAATCCAGAGGGGATTATAAAAAGAGTAAAATTTGAGAGAGGAAAAACCACAGGTCATTCCTGTGGTTTTTCCCCATTAAAGTTATGTTAACGTGTGGTGAAGAAGGATGTGAGGAGTAGATTTTTTACACGGAGAATTGTCAGTGAATGGAATGCATTGCCAGAATGTGTTGTTAATGCAAGGAGTGTTAAGGACTTTAAGATTCTATATGATAAATATGTTGTCAGTTGAATGAACCTTCCATGATGAGTCTGTTGACTCCATGGAGGGTGTAATAATAATAATATTAAGTATTCATGAAATGTAATTCATAGAGCTACTCAACATTGCTTTGTTGCATTCTTAACTTCATTTGTACATTATCTTACATATGATTTTAGAACTTAAACTGCATACTTATTTATAATTCATAAAGACTGATCAGTAATGTTATTGTGTAATTTATGTGGGTAGAATTATAATCACTATTGCCAGTAAGTGCTATTGATGAACAATGCCTGTGCTAAAAGTATTGTATTTTTATAAAGCAGCTTATCCACTAATGTAATTTCATTTTCATGTCAAAATTTATCATCATCATTTTTATGATTACTGCATGAACAAAAATGAAATTGTATTCTACACTTTCAGACTCACAAGCTTTCCAGGCTATTATGTTCCAAGAGATGGACGTCTGAATACTTACATTGAATATATTGATATGTTACCAGCAACAGATCATCCTGAAGTTTTTGGCCAAAATCCCAATGCTAATACCTCGTTTCAGTTTGAAGAAGCTGAATTGTTGCTTGCAACACTAGCATCACTGCAACCTCATACAGCTGTCATTAGTAGTGAGAGAGTCGAGGATAAGGTATTAATTCCATCTTATGTTCTTTTCTCTTAAACAGTTACCACACTTTTCAAATATTTTAATGTAATGTATGCAAGTTCTTCAAAATTGCTATTATACATACCATTTAGAGAGAGAGAGGGAGATTTATGTGCATTATCAAATATTATATAGTTGGCTAAAACATTGTTATAGCAAACTCATCTGAAGTTAATTATTCTAAAGGCAGTTCATCTTAGCAAACTGTTCTAAAAGATACTTACCATAGAAAACTATGGTTCGATTTAAATATTAAAAAAAATATAAAAAATCGGTCAAATTTTGAAACTATCAATGTTTCTACATATATTTGGCTTTAAAATAAGGTTGGATCTTTAATATCCCCTATGTCTATTTTACATAGCCAAAATGAAGCCTCATGATTCTTTCTTATATAAAAAAGCATTTTTATATAAATTTGATTATAATGAGCATAGTGATATAAGGCCCATTTTTATGGGAATATTTAATAACCTTATAAGCTTTTATTATTTAACAGTAATTCATTTATTAACTTACTTTACTGTTCCTTTCCCTTCTTAGGTATTGCAGATGAGTTTGGATGTGCTTGAAAATCTACCTGATCCTGTGGATGAAACTGCCGTTACCACATTACATTCAAATGAACCTTCTCCAATTAATGTAGTTTTAGTACAAGAGGTAAGCTAACTAATGTTAAAAAACTATAGTATTATTGTTATTGCCATCATCTCAAGAGAACCGCCATGGAGGCAAGAAACTCATTGGAAGCCTGTCTAGAACTCACTGAGTTGGTCAGACTGGTATATAATGGTAATGGCAGTTCGGTGTAGTTGGTGAATTAAGTGGTGGACACAGAGAATTGTAGGGTAGGTGCTCTCCCTCGATGAGTCTTTGGACTCCTTGGAGGTGTCACGAAATAATAGTAATAGTAAATCATTCACTGTCTGCACACATTTATCAATCCTGGGACAACTTTCAGAGACTGCCACTCATTCCTATCAGTTCCCATAGTACAACCCTCTAGAAAATTTCTGGAGCCAATTCCTGAATCACAGTAGTTATGAATACTGCAAATTATAAACAAAAAATATCTCTTTTACTATGGGACAGATCGACATACCAGGAATTGGATCACAATCCACTAGCAGACAACTCAGAAAATTAAACTTACTACTAGATGAAGTTGTAAGCCAGGATGCAGACACCATAGAAAAAATTAAAACTTATTTTACTAGACCCCCTTTGGTTCTATGGTCTATCTAAGATCCATAAGGATTCTTCCTCTTCATCCAATTATTTATATGTCTATAATTCTGTATAGATTTGCCCACTTATTGCATAGCCAAGTTTTTAGCACATTTATTAAAAGCTCATGTTGGTAATTCCTGTTCCTTTATAAAAAAATTCATCCAATTTTCTAGATAAAGTGAAAATGTTTCAGTTTAACCCACTGATTTAATGGTTAGTTTCAACACAGAATCTCTCTTCACTAATATACCTCTAGAAAATACACTACATCTGCTTTCACAAGCCTTTCCACAAGATATAGTGAAATAATTTGACTTCGTTATTCACTCCATATATTTTCTTTGTCAGAATAAGCTCTACAGTCAAATTGAAGCAACTGCCATGGCAAGTTCACTCTCTCCTGCTCTCGCCAATTTCCATTTAGAACATTTAGAAGATATCCTGTTCTCATCCATATACCTTTAGCGTTCATTTTAGGATGGCTATATAGATGACGTTTTTGCATCTGGCCCTAAAATGAAGAAATATTACTTAATGCTTTATCTATTATAAATAATCTACATCCACAAATTAAATTTACTATAGCAATAGAAAAAATATAACAAATTATCCTTCTTAGATATTCTACTCTTCTTCTCATCATCAGATGAACTAATTACTTCTGTTTATCAAAAGCCTACTTTCATTGAATGTTACATTCAACAACAATCTGCTCACCATCCCTCCCAAGGACTTGAATGATCAAAATTTTAGTGTAACGTGTTCTAGATCTTAGTAATTACAGCAAGAACTCTTAAACATCAAATTATATATGAAACTTAATGGCTTCTCAGAAAGGACCACACAGCATCTTTTTTCTGGGATTTCTATAATCCTAGTTCAAATAACAAGAAAATAATATTGAATCCCTATCCCATATATTTCTCTCATCTCAGAACCAATTTCCAGAATTCTTAAGAAATACAATTTAGTGGCTACATTTATTCCTGCCAGCAAATTATCATTTTAGTTTCTATCTTCTAAAACAGTGCTTCCCAAACTTCTGGATGTCAGGGCCCCCTTTGGAAAAATTAAAATATTTCACGGCCCCCCTCGAAAAACAATCATAATATAGACATATATTATGATAATATTTATTGTATTTATATTCAATACAAAACATACACAGCAAATATTGCAAAAATCAAATGCAAATATTACATTTTTAGCATCTTATATACACATTTGACATGGCACATTATCTCATATTTTTATATAGATAGATATATTGTTATTGTACATTTGCAGTACAAGCACATGAAATGTAAAATTATTAGTAATAAAGACGTTTCTTTTAAGATAAAAAAATCTACTTAGTCTTAAAACATTTTAAATTTGTTTTCATTATTTCACAGCCCCCCCAACAAAACCTATGCCCCCCCCCCCCAAGGGACCATGGCCCACAGTTTGGGAAGTGCTGTTCTAAAAGGCTCCCTCCCTCCTCTGTTTCAGTACTGCTACACAAAAAGTCAATATCAGGTGAAATATTTGAAACTGCAATTCTTAGATTTCTGCTTTGAAATGAAACTTATATAAATAAGCATATACAGTATTTACTAATACTCATTAAGCGCAGAAATGTGCAGGAAGCAAAATTTGTGAACCCGCACCAATGTGTGATTTTTTTCCATTAAAATATAAAAAATAACAAAAAAGAAATAATAAGTAATAAAAATTAAATATGTTTCTTTTAAGATAAAAAAAAATCTACTTAGTCTTAAAACATTTTAAATTTGTTTTCATTATTTCATGGCCCCCTCAACAAGACCTACAGTCCCCAAGGGTTCTCACAGTTTGGGAAGTGCTGCTCTAAAAGCCCCCCCCCCCCCCAACTCTACTTGGCATCTACCAAGTTCCTTGTGACTGTCACTGTTCTTACTTTTGACAAACTGGACACTAGTGGATGCCTAATCTTACATCAGCAACAGGAAATCTGAGAAATCTGAACTAGCACAGCATAGAATAGATACAGAACCACAATATCCTATGGTCTGAAACATGCTTACTTCATCTTTATTGTTATATTGTTATACATTTAAATGTTTATTTAAAGAAAGCACTGAAGCTGTACTTCATCATTTGAACTTAAATCAGAATGACTGTCTCTCACTATCTAAGATATGAAAAAGTCTTATTCTAATGACACATCATTAAAGTTTTTTTTTTCAATACAGTTAAATAATGACTAATAATATGACACATTTATTAGATATGTGAAGAGCCAAAGGCTTCAATTTGGCGACATATAACTTGTTTAAGTTAAGGGATATTACATCCCATATAGTTTCTTAGCCGAATAAGAAACTCAAAGAGTTTCATGCCGAATATAGTAAAAACTATATATAAAGTTCGGCGATTCTAAGCGTAAGCAAATACCTGGATACTGCAGCACTGATCCCAAAGGGTAGTGCAAGCTGGGGCAACTCGTGGTAGAGGTGGAGCGAGCTCCGATCACTATTCTTGATATTTGCCCATAATGTGAACTTAGCTCCTAGGAACTGTATTTTGTTCACATTATGAGAGAAGGTCACTACCCAGACCAGTTTCGACCTTTATTGAGGTAGAATGGGAGTTCATGTCTCTCATCATTGGCCTTTGGAGAATAAAGCATGCTGAGGATCAGCAGACAGTAAAAGAGGAGTATGATATAAGATAGGGTAGGATAGTAGGAGGTAAAAAGAGGCCTCAGTCAACCTGTTTAGTCTTATTGGCTAATTGGTCTGTAATATATAATCTCAATTTATCTGTTCAGAAAAAAAGGTTAAACATAGACTTTTGTCTGTAGTTCACATATTATTTTATCTAAAGTAATGATTTACTCCAGTGTTAATGGAGGTTCTTTTTATGTTACTAGATATAATATCCTTATGTTTATTCCAGGTAAATAATTTTTTTTTTTTTTTTTTTTAAGACAAGATGTAAATAATAGGACTTATTTAAATATTTATTTTAAATCTAAAATAACAGCACTTAAGGTCCGGTAAGTAGGAATGAAGAGGAACTTACTGAGGAACGTGTATACCTGGTACCACTGGGACTTAGAATGGGGAAGAGACTGGCCCGGGAGATGCCGCTCACGAGGAGCGGCACCGCCTTGCAGTAAGCCTTTGCCGCCCGGGTTCTCAGCTCTCCCCCCCTTGTTTGGAGTAAAGAAACCATGCCAGCGAAAGCTTTGTGGCTAGGGGAGACAGAGTGGTTATTCTTTTTCCTGGGGTGGGGGGGATGGTGGGTTTTTTTGGGTTCTAAAGAGATATATAGGGCCTGATGCATCCCTGTATAAGAAAGCATATTGTCGGTGGTTTGCAGTATTGATTCACAAATTTAAAGTCTCCTAGTAAGTGCCTTTCTTGTGCAAGAAATTTGGGTAAGTAGAAAAAGAAACCTTTTCTTATTCTTGCATACATTAAATTTGCGTCTCGTACCTGGGATTTTTTCCGTACTTTCCAGATGTGATATTTTAGTACATTGATTAGGAAGATAGCGAACTTTTGGGTTTTTTTGGACTGGTGGCGGGAATTGTAGTCGTACGACCTCTTCTACTGTCAGCATGGGGATTCCCAATGCTGTGCTGAGTCTCCACCAGATGCGTTGGGCTGGTGGGCAAAAATAAAAGAAGTGGTCCACCGTTTCCACGTCCCGGCAGACATCGCAGAATGGGTCGCACGGGTTAGGTACATACCAGGATTTCACCTGTTTCACCGGGAGCCGCCCGTAGGCTATTCTCCAGGCTAGATCCCGATGAAAAGGCTGTCCCCAGCTATTTTTGATGTTTCTGAAGAGAATTTCATTATTTGTACTAAGATTGGGTGTATCACGCCTGGAAAGCTGGAAGAAATCCCAGTATACTGCTTTGGGTTTGTGTGTGAGGATTGCTATTCCTCTGTCTCTGAGTGTTGTGATTGATTTCACTACTATACGGTACCACTTGGGCACCCCCCTTGCGCGGGGTCCAGCATAGTCCGTGATCCCAAAGAGGGGGAGGAAAAGTCCTATAAAATATCTAATTAGTAGGCCAGAAATGTGGTTGGAGTTTAAGGCCTTCCGTACGGTTTTGAACGTGTTTGCTTGTAGCAAGATTTTGTGATCGGGCAGAGCATAACCCCCTTCTTCCTGTTTGAGTTGTAGGTATTCTTTCTTTACTTCGTGTTTTCTCCCATTCCAGAAGAAATCCAGGAGTTCTTTTGATAACTTATTTTCTTGTGCCAGTGTGATGCCTGTGATATTGACAGTGTGCATCAGCATTGGGGTGACGATTGTTTTTATTACTGTCGCTCTGCCATAAAAGAAGAAGAAGGTTGGTTTGAACAGCCTTATCCTTTCCCTGCTTGTCTCCTGCAATTTTTGGATTGGTAGTGCTAGGGTGTCTGAAAAGGGCACGCCTAGTATAGTTAGGGGCTGTGTCTGTAGCGTTAAACCGTAGGGAAGTCCAGTGCTATGGAAATTTCCGAAACTTTTGATTTTGGTTTTTTGTACGTTAACGCGAAGACCACTGACTATGCTGAATTTTTGCAGCGTGTGCAGATAGATATAGATGGACTCAGAGTCTCTGAGTGTAGCCACTACATCGTCCGCATATGCCACTATTTTGCATTGTCTGGAGCCTTGGGGCAGTGGAATACCGTTAATTGCGGGGGTGTTATCAATTCTTTTGATTAGGGGTTCTAATACTAGGGAGAAGAGGAGGGGGCTTAGCGGGCAGCCTTGCCTAACCCCTCTCTTTATGCGGATTGGTTCTGTTAGAAACCCATTAATAGATAGTTGGGTCGTGGCTTCCGCATGCATGTTTTTAATTGTACGCCGAAGTCTCGGGCCCACGCCTGTTTTTTGTAGGATGTTCTGCAAGCACCTGTGGTTGACGCTGTCAAACGCTTTCTCCAGGTCAGTGGAGAGAAGTGCCAGGGGGTATTTTTTCTCTTTGGCCAGTTTGATCAAGTCTCTTAACAAAAAGAGATTGAATTCCATAGATCTACCAGGGATCCCGTAGACCTGTGAGCTTGTTATTATTTTTTCGCCCTTAAGGCGCGTGCAGATAATTTTTGCAAAAATCTTGTAGTCTACGTTGGTTAGGGAGATTGGATGCCAGTTATTCGACAAGGTCCGATCTCGGTCTTTCTTGGGGATAAATATGGTGTGGCTCTTAACGAATTCCTCGGGGATGTTTCCCGAAGTGAGGAATTCGTTAAAGATGTTTATTAACGCTGCCAATGCAAATTCCCAGATAGATCTATAGAATTCTATCCCCAGTCCATCTGGCCCTGGGTTCTTCTTTGTTTTCATCATTCTGCATGTGGCCTTTAATTCGGCTGCAGTTATCGGCCTGTCCTGCAGGGCACTAAGATGATCAGGAAAACGTGTTGCGTCCCACTCACTGAAGTCATCCATGCCCTGCCGGTCAGAGAAGATACCGATATACTGCTGATGAAAGTGACGGAGTATTTCGTTGGTTGAGCATAAAATCTGGCCCTTCTCTTCGATCTGGTGAATCGTTTTCTTGTCATTAGCCGCCACCCGTTGTTGGTTGTAGAATGCGGCGGAAGGTGTTTCCAAATTTCTGAGATAGAGTCTCGTTCGAAAATCGAGGTCTTCGACTCTACTCTGCCGCTCTTGCTGCAGCTCTATTTCTACTTGCCTGATAAGATGTCCGCAGGGAACTCCGCTCCGTTAGTTTGTCCGGTACCAGCCGAGTTCCCTGTAGTGATCCCTCAGCTGTTTGCGTTGTTGGTAGGCCCTTTCGTGAGCGCATTTTTGGAACAGTTCCCTAGCCTGCCACTTGAAGCTCAGCCAGTTTTCCCAGTCCCAGTTGGTATTTGTCCATCTGTCACAGAGGTTCTGTAGCTGGTCGCTAAAAAGACTGGGAAAGGTGGGAGGAAGCCTCCAAGGCCCTCTGGCTGTTTCCATAACCTCCGGGAGCGTGATTTTGAGTATGACCATTTTGTGGTCAGTTGTCATGTTGTGCACTGTGGTGTGACGTATCCTCTGAACATATTGTTCCAAGTTTTGGGACACATACACCCTGTCTAGTCTTGTCGCTATCTGGCAGTGGCACCACGTAGTTTCTACTTTGGAGGGTTATTCCGCCTCCAGATATCGACGAGATCAAAATTAATACAGCATCGTTTTAAAGCGTCACTGCCGCCAGTTCCGGTGTTTGGATTCCCACCAATTTTGTCTAGACGTGTGTCTTCCACACAGTTCCAGTCTCCTGCAACTATTAGGTGTTCTGCTCCCAGGAGATAGTTTTCAAAGGCAGAGAAGAGACCAATTCTGTGGTATGGATTGTTCGGGGCATAAACTGCAGCAAGTCGGATGGTACGGCCACCGTACTTCCAGTCCACCATTACTAGGCGTCCTGTGGCGTCCTTTTGGATGTTGAAGAACCTCCCCGCGATTGGGGGGCGAATTAGTATCCCCACCCCTCACGAGTGAGCTTCCCCGAAGCACCAGTAGCTGGTGACCAGATAGCTTCTCGAGAAGTTCTCCACGTCCCAGTGCTTATAGAAATGGGTTTCTTGTATCAGGCGGATATTGATTTTGTGTGTTAACATTAGCCTCCAGACAGCACTTTGCGCAAACGGGTTGCGTAGTCCGTTAGTGTTTAAGGTTGCGATTTTAACTTCCATGTTGGTGTTAGTATGGGGGGGGACATTATCTGTTGGTTGTTCTATGCAGGCCATTTCTGGTTCATCGTCGGTGCTGGTTGCACTTTCAGCACCTGAGTCAATGACGAGCCTGTCTGGGGAGTCCCTCTCCCCTACGTCTTCAGAGTCCATTTCATGGACTTGTGGTTCTGCCGGTTGATCCCTTACTGGGGATAGGCTCTCTAGCATTGTTACGTCATTGTCGAGGGGCTTTGTGCTTATTGTTTGACGTCGACCCGTAGTATGGGTATACTCTGTTTCATCCTCCGATGACATCAGGTTGCTTTGTTTCGCTTTTTTCTTTTCTTTTGATTCCATTTCTCTTGTGCGCTTTGTTGGGGCGCTGGGTGTGACTTCTTCCTCTTTCCTAAGCGTTTCATGGTTTGCTACTTTGATACTGGCGATGTTGTCCTGCGTGTGGCAGCTTGCCTTGGGTATCTTTTGGGTTTTTGTGGAGGTTGTGCTTTCCGTTGATGCTCCCTTTTCAGCCTGTTGGCAGAGCTCCGGAAAATCGCTCCTTACTACTGTCTCAGGCTTCCCGATGGGTGTAGCCCTAATCGGTGTTATGGTCCCTCCAGTTGCTTCTGAGACTGTCCTGTTTGGGCATGTGTCCACTTTGTGGGTCAGATCCCCACACTTCAGACAAGGTTCCATACAGCTTTCTATTTTATGTTTTGATGCTTTGCAATTTTTGCATTGTATTCGAGGGCAATCTGCCTCAAGGTGTTCCTCCGAGTTACATCTAAAGCACCTTCTTTTCACACCTGGGTAGTTGATCATTACCCTCGTTCCCCCCAAAAAAACGAAGTTGGGGACTTCTTTTTCCATTTCAATCTGGATTTCGACATCTCCTGTTTTCCATCCTTTATAGTCTGCATGCTCAATTGCTTTAATCTCGTGAATTTCCCATTGACTAAAGAATTTCTTGACTTCAGGTTCGTTCTCTAGGTATTCTAGTGGAAACCTGGTTATTTTTAGCGTTTTGCGTAGGCCCCATTTTAGAAACGGTCTGATAGTTTGTCCACAACAAATGAAACCCTCTAATAATTTCTTTTTTGTTTGTTCCTTTTTGACCACTATTTGGAATCTATTGTTCCCGTAAGGTATAAAACCGTATATATTTTCAGCCCCTACTGTTTCGATTAGAGCTCTCGCTAACGCCCGCTGATCTACGGGCTTTGTGAGCTCGATACCGAGTGTCCTAATTCTACGCAAAAAATGCGACATGGTTACAGAAATTCCTGACTACTGGCTGTAGAAAGGGGATGTAAGGGAGGGAAAAATCGAGGAACGTTGGGCGTTCCTCGCCGCAAACAAAGCGATACCAGAATAGACCGATAAAACAGGCAATAAAAAGAAAAAAGGTCTTACCAAAGCTGGGGTACTACTGTGAAATCTGAACATGGAGCTCTCTTTTCGGGCCGTTGAAACTGGATCTTCTTGAGAGGTAAACGTCCACCTTTGGCCGGAGCTTTCTCGGGGGTCCTTCGGAACTGTCGCTGGAATCCGCTGCGTTCTGTCGATGTCGATATTGAGGTCTCATCAGTGAGTAGCCAGACCTAGTTAATATCAAGTTTGTAGCGAACAGAACTTGTACCCCTACTACGAGTATTGCCGTGAGGTGCTCTAATAAATTATTAGATATGTGAAGAGCCAAAGGCTTCAATTCTTCGACATATAACTTGTTTAAGTTAAGGGATATTACATCCCATATAGTTTCTTAGCCGAATAAGAAACTCAAAGAGTTTCATGCCGAATATAGTAAAAACTATATATAAAGTTCGGCGATTCCAAGCGTAAGCAAATACCTGGATACTGCAGCACTGATCCCAAAGGGTAGTGCAAGCTGGGGCAATTATATACGACAAGTTATATGTCGCCGAAAAACTAGGTCTGGCTACTCACTGATGAGACCTCAATATCGACATCGACAGAATGCAGCGGATTCCAGAGACAGTTCCCGAGGATCCCCGAGAAAGCTCCGGCCGAAGGCAGACATCTACCTCTCAAGAAGATCCAGTTTCAATGGCCCGAAAAGAGAGCTCCATGCTCAGATTCCGCAGTAGTACCCCAGCTTTGGTAAGACCTTTTTTTCTTTTTATTGCCTGTTTTATCCGTCTATTCTGGTATCACTTTGTTTGCGGCGAGGAACGCCCAACGTTCCTTGATTTTGCCCTCCCTTACATCCCCTTTCTACACCCAGTAGTCAGGAATTTCTTTAACCATGTCGCATTTTTTGCCTAGAACTAGGACGCTCGGTATCGAGCTCACAAAGCCCGTAGATCAGCGAGCGTTAGCGAGAGCTCTAATCGAAACAGTTGGGGCTGAAAATATATACGGTTTTATACCTTATGGGAACAATAGATTCCAAATTGTGGTCAAAAGCGAACAAACAAAAAAGAAATTATTAGAGGGTTTCATTTGTTGTGGACAAACAATCAGACTGTTTCTAGTAGGGAGCCTATGCAAAATGCTAAAAATAACCAGGTTTCCACTAGAATACCTAGAGAACGAACCTGAAGTCAAGAAATTCTTTAGCCAATCGGGGGGAAATTCACGAGATTAAAGCAATGGAGTATGCAGACTATAAAGGATGGAAAACAGGAGACTCGAAATTCAGATTGAAATGAAAAAAGAAGTCCCCAACTTCGTTTTTTTGGGGGGAACGAGAGTAATGATCAACTACCCAGGTGTGAAAAGAAGGTGCTTTAGATGTAACTCGGAAGAACACCTTGGAGCAGATTGCCCTCGAATACAATGCAGAAATTGCAAAGCATCAAAACATAAAATAGAAAGCTGTACGGAACCTTGTCTGAAGTGTGGGGATCTGACCCACAAAGTGGACACATGTCCAAACAGGACAATCTCAGAAGCAATTGGAGGGACCATAACACCGATTAGGGCTACACCCATCGGGAAGCCTGAGACAGTAGCAAGGAGCGATTTTCCGGAGCTCTGCCAACAGGCTGAAAAGGGAGCATCAACAGAAATCACAACCTCCACAAAAATCCAAAAGATACCCAAGGCAAGCTGCCACATGCAGGACAACATCGCCAGTATCAAAGTAGCAAACCATGAAACGCGTAGGAAAGAGGAAGAAGTCACACCCAGCGCCCCAACAAAGCGCACAAGAGAAATGGAATCAAAAGAAAAGAAAAAAGCGAAACAAAGCAACCTGATGTCATCGGAGGATGAAACAGAGTATACCCATACTACGGGTCGACGTCAAACAATAAGCACAAAGCCCCTCGACAATGACGTAACAATGCTAGAGAGCCTACCCCCAGTAAGGGATCAACCGGCAGAACCACAAGTCCACGAAATGGACTCTGAAGACGAAGGGGAGAGGGACTCCCCAAACAGGCTCGTCATTGACTCGGATGCTGAATGTGAAACCAGCACCGACGAGGAACCAGAACTGGCCTGCATAGAACAACCAACAGATAACGCCCCACCCTCATACTAACACCAACATGGAAGTTAAAATCGCAACCTTAAACACTAACGGACTACGCAACCCCTTTGCACAAAGCGCTGTCTGGAGGCTAATGTTAACACACAAAATCAATATCCTCCTGATACAAGAAACCCATTTCTATAAGCACTGGGACGTGGAGAACTTCTCGAGAGGCTATCCGGTCACCAGCTACTGGTGCTTCGGGGACGCTCACTCGTGAGGGGTGGGGATACTAATTCTCCCCCCAATCGCGGGGGGGGTTCTTCAACGTCCAAAAAGACTCCACAGGACACCTAGTAACGGTGGACTGGAAGTACGGTGGCCGTACCATCCGACTGGCTGCAGTTTATGCCCCGAACAATCCATACCACAGAACTGGTCTCTTCTCTGCCCTTGAAAACTATCTCCTGGGAGCAGAACACCTAATAGTTGCAGGAGACTGGAACTGTGTGGAAGACACACGTCTAGACAAAATCGGTGGGAATCCAAACAACGGAACTGGCGGCATTGCCGCTTTAAAACGATGCTGTATTAATTTTGATCTCGTCGATATCTGGAGGCGTAATAACCCCTCCAAAGTAGAAACTACATGGTGCCGCGGCCAGATAGCGACAAGACTAGACAGGGTGTACGTGTCCCAAAACTTGGAACAATATGTTCAGAGGATACGTCACACTGCAGTGCACAACATTACAACCGACCACAAAATGGTCACACTCAAAATCACGCTCCGAGAGGTTATGGAAACAGCCAGAGGGCCTTGGAGGCTTAGCGACCAGCTACAGAACCTCTGTGACAGATGGACAAACACCAACTGGGACTGGGAAAACTGGCTGAGCTTCAAGTGGCAGGCTAGGGAACTGTTCCAAAAATGCGGGCACGAAAGGGCCTACCAACAACGCAAACGGCTGAGGGATCTCTACAGGGAACTCGGCTGGTACCGGACAAACGAACGGAGCGGAGTTCCCTACGGACATCTTATCAGCCAAGTAGAAATAGAGCTGCAGCAAGAGCGGCAGAGTAGAGTCGAAGACCTCGATTTTCGAACGAGACTCTATGCCAGATTTTACGCTCAACCAACGAAATACTCCGTCACTTTCATCAGCAGTATATCGGTATCTTCTCTGACCGGCAGTGAGAAGATACCGAAGATCCCACTCTCTGACTTCAGTGAGTGGGACACAACACGTTTTCCCGATCATCTTAGTGCCCTGCAGGACAGGCCGATAACTGCAGCCGAATTAAAGGCCACGTGCAGAATGATGAAAACAAAGAAGACCCCAGGGCCGGACGGACTGGGGATAGAATTCTATAGATCTATCTGGGAATTTGCATTGGCAGCGTTAATAAACATCTTTAATGAATTCCTCACTTCGGGAAACATCCCCGAGGAATTCGTTAAGAGCCACACCATATTTATCCCCAAGAAAGACCAAGATCGGACTTTGTCGAATAACTGGCGTCCAATCTCCCTAACCAACGTAGACTACAAGATTTTTGCAAAAATTATCTGCACGTGCCTTAAGGGCGGTATCGAAAAAATAATAACAAGCTCAAACTTCCATTAAAATTTGCTCTATGTGCTCACAACATGCTCACATTTTGTTTTGCACATAGCTGTGCAAAACAAAATGTGAGCATGTTGTGAACACATAGAGCAAATTTTAATGGAAGTGAGAACATTTTAAAAGAATTGAGCTGCATTGAAACCAGTTTCGTGCTAGATATTTGGTACTGCTAATACATACATAGATATATATATATGTATATATATATATATACATATACATATATATATGTTTTAAAATATGTATACATACATACATAGAAAGAGAAATGGAGGGATATAGAATGTCCATAACATGTGGAAGCAAGAAAAAAAATAAGATGGATAGAGAAACTGTTAAAAGGAACTGGAGCTAAAAAGTGCAGAACATGTGATGGCTCTGAAGCCATTTACTATTTAAAAATTTTTCATGTGAATCCCACCTGCAAAAGGCTGTAAATCAGTACCAGAAACCTTGTTCTAGAAACCAAATATGGAACATTTTCAAGCCACTTCAGGCAGTGTGCTTAAACCAAGTAATGAAATTCATCTACCATCCAAAACATCTCAAACATCTATGGCAACAGCAGAATCTGAATCCATGACTGTTTAGAAAGTGAAAATATTATCTACTTCAGCCAACCAGAGCAGTATTTGAAGTGAGATTCAGATAAATAGAATAAGATAGCTTAGTAGGGCACTTTGATACACCTTGAGATGTACAAGATAATGATCATAAAATGCTGAAGCAAATTATGGGAACATGAACTAGATAGAGAGAGAGAGAGAGAGAGAAAAAGAATAAAAGATTGCTTATGAAAACTATCTTCTTTCTTTCTGATGTTTTGAAATATGAGACCTTTGTTCAATGTGCTATTGCATTTCCTGACTTTATCATACCAATCATATCAGTGGTGTAGCTAGAGCTTTTGCCACTCCTCTCAATACACACCAGATATACTACAAAAAGTTAAAACAACGTAAAGGGAAATAAATTAAAACACTATGTTTATTTTTGAAGTAAAACTTTAATTTCAACATTCTAAAAGGTTATTTTTCTTACTTTTCTGTTAGAAAAATCGTCGATGACATTGGCAAAGTCTATTTCATAGTAATGTAGGTAATTAATCATCATCATCATCATCATCATCATCAAATTCCTGCCATGTACCCTCAAGGGGTGTACAGGATATGACAGTGCTACATGAAAAAATTACATCATTACTAACTTCCTATCTACAATTTTCCTCCAAATCAGTCTGTTACTTGTCAAGACTCCAACATTATCAGATCTTATATTTCTATCGTCTAAGGCACTTTGTACCGTATCAATCCACCTATATCTTGGTCTTCCTCTGGGTCGTTTTCCTGCCAACCTGGCAGAGAACACTTGTTTTGCAACTTGTTTAGGTAATTAATTCTTAATCAATTTTATTTTGAAAAACTCCTCTCACAACTAGCAACACTTACAGTAATTGTGAGGAAAATTCACCGTAGTATTACAATCTTTGAAAATGAGTTCTTGAGACTGTATTTTAAAATTAACTGCAAAAGTTCAAAAAGGTTCAAAGTGCTGCCCGGGGTGGACCCCCCCCTCCGCCTCTGAATCATATCCCAGTTCATTGCAGTGATAATACGGCAGAGCTGCATTCAATTTGGCTTTCACTTGTGCATATAAAAGAAAACTGATACCAAAGGTGTATGCTTTATGCAGACTCATTGAGTTCTATACAGACTGTCTCATCTCCTATGTACAATCTACATCCAGTGCTTGTACTGTTGTGCATATTGAAGGTCTGTAATTTTGATATTCAGCTGCCCTGGATTCCCTGCCACATTGGAATTGAGGGAAATGAGACCATAGATACAGCTGATAAATCAGCTGATAATTTTTCTATATACTGTTTGTAAGTCCCATATACAGACTACAGACAGTTTACAAAATAAAATCTAATAACCTAGTGGCAATCATCACAGTAGAAAGCACTGAGAAATAAATTTTATGAGATTAAGCTTGAAATTAAATATGGGCAGTCTAGCTAGCATACACACAGAAGAGAAGAAGTTGTTCTTGCTAGGCTCTGCATAGGTGACACTCATCTTACACATTCATATTTACTGAGGCCTGATGATGGAGTAATTTCTGGTGGACTGCCATCACCTCACTAAAGAAAGAATTAATTTTTTACTAATTTGTCTGAGCCATATACCCTCAGGGAGATCTTATCATACTCAGACAAATTGCATGAGGCTTTTTAACTTATTAAAAATAATTAATTTATACAAACATATTTGATTATACAAGATGTCCCATAAGTCATGAAGGGATTTAAACATTTAATAACTTATTTTAATTATTAAATGGCAGCAGTGGCAGTAAGAATATGCCAGCAATGCAGAAGGTCTCAACTTGATGATCGAGTTTCTCCTGGACTTTTCACAGTGGATACAATGTGACAGTTGTTTTGCGTATACACCCAAAAACGTTAAAGATTTATGGAATGGTATTTTAAATGATAAAAAGGAACATATTATACTGTGTAAGAAGTGTGATGAAAGGTTAAGATGTTCCAAAAACGAGAACTGTGTTACCAGGAATAATCAGTAAATGGATGGAAGTGCTTGCAACAGTAATAATAGAAGTGACATGGAAGAGTTTAGGCAAGAGATAATGAAAATGAAGTGTAAGGTTAAATGTATGGAGCAGAAAACTGAATGGTGATGTAAATGACAAGAAGGTTAATGATAAGAAGAAAGTATCTGAAGATGATAGGGTTTCTTATATGGTAATTCAATCATTAAAGATGCAGTAAAAAATAAAGTGCAGCACACAGGTTTTCCAGGTGGTGCAATAAAAGAATATCACATGCTTTGCATAGAAGTAAGAAATGGGCATCAAAAATAGTGATAGTGGTGGGCACAAATGACTTAGATAGTGAGACAAAGAATGTGGAAAGGGATTTGAAGAAATTGTTGCAGGAGATGATAAATAATGGTGTCATTGGGAAAGTGATTAGTTAGTTGCCCAAATATGACAGTGGTGAACTGAGGAGGAGAGCAATGATACTGAATGACAAGATAGCTGAATTGTGTTCAATTTGTGAATGAATGGAATGAATTCAAATGGAAGTTTGAATTTTTCAAAGCTGATGGAATGTATTTGAATGGATTTGGTGTTGGTCATTGGAGTAATTGTTGTTTACCACAAGTACACGGGGTTCATATGAAATTAGTACTGCTAAGAGTCAGAGAGAGAGGTTGAGAAGCAGCTTATGGAGGGACAGGAAGAAGATGGATAAAGGTGAGGAAATGATTACAGCAGAGCACAGTGATGCAGAGCAAAATAATAGGAGGATGATAATAATATGAATGAAAATCAGAGTTTCAGTCAGGGAAACAGGGATGGTCAGAATGAAGAAAGAAGTGTACTAAAGGAGAGAGAGAGTACAGAGTGATTGCGCTGACAGGATGGCCTCAAAGAGTTGAGAATTTTATTACTTGTATACTAATGTATACAAGCATAATAATTGGAGTATCAAAAATAAAGGGGCTGAGTCAGCATTGATTGAGTCAGTACACCCAAAGATAATTGGCATAAGTGAAACTTGGTTGACTGAGGATGATATACTGTCAGGACTTGAAATAGTAGGATAAGAATTTTCCAAAAGTATAGGAGGGTGAAAGGAGGAGGGAGAGTAGTGTTAATGATAGCAGAGGAATTGTGTCCTTCAAGTGTGGAAGTAGACAATAGAAGTGTGTGTGTTCTATTGTCTACTTCAGATTTTGAAGCTGTCTGGTGTAAAGTTCAGATCAGTAGAATAGTATATCTAATAGGATGTGCTGTTATAAGCCAAGGAATGTGGTGAGAATTGATTGTGAAATGTTTAGACAAATTAGTTGGACAAGTAAAAGTAAGATGATCCTAATGAGAGATTTTAATTATAGGAATGTGGATTGGAAAAATGAGATAGTGTATGGTAACAAGGAGAGTGAATTTGTTGAGTTTTCTGCGGGATAACTATCTAAATCAGCATGTGATGTAAGCAACGTGAGGTTTATCGGTGTTATATTTTCGTGATATCCTCAGAGGATATAGTTGTGAATGAGTTATAAACACTGCCACCTGTTGGTGAAAGTGATTATTATTATTATTATTATTATTTAGGCCTGCAAGGAGTCAAAGCACTCATCGCGGGAGGTCCTTCCTAGGAAACACAAAGTCTATCATACCACTCCGTACACTCGTTGACCGTTCTCGCTCTCACCACTCTATCAGGCAATGCATTCCACAATTCATCCACTCTCCATGCAAAGAAACCACTCCTCACCCTCTTGCTCACGGTTTCCTTTCGTAACTTCCAGAGTTGGCCCCTTGTCATCACTCTTTCCCACTGTTCAACCAAGTGAAAGAACTCTCCAGTGTTAACCCTGTAACCACCTCTCAACAGTATTTAAAAGTCTCAATCATAATCACCTCTCCTTCTTCTATCCACCAAACTCTGCAGTCCACATTCCCTCAGCTGATCCTCATAACTAACATTGTACAGTCCTGAAACTGTCTTTGTTATCCACCTTTGTACTCTTTAAACAGTTAATTTATCCCCTTCAAATCCTGGGGACCAAATCTGAAAACAATAATCTAAGTGTGGTCTGATCAGGGTCTTATACAATGGAATGATAACTCTTCTATCTCTGGAGGTCAGCATCCTTCTCATTATTGCAGCACTCCACTGTGTTACTTCACCACCTTTGCAATATGTCCCTTGAATTTCAGGTTTCTATCAATCATCAACCCCAGATCTCTTGTCTCCCCTACTTCTTCCAGTATAACTCCTCCAATAGAGTAAGTATACAGCATCCCATCGATATATCCCAAACCTCAAGACCTTACATTTTGCTGCATTAAACTGACAATCCTCATTCATTTGCCCATCTGTCTTGCTTATTCAAATCCTCTTGCACCACTATTACTAATAACCCTTCCTAGCTTCACATCATCTGCAAAGAACTGAATATCGCCCTGCAGTCCACTGACAATGTCATCGATATAAAAGTTAAACAATATAGGTCCCAGTACTGAGCCCTGTGGGACCGCACTTGTAACCCTCTGCCTCCTTGAAACTTCCCCGCCATACACAACTTTCTGATAGCTATCGGACAGCGAATCCTGAATCCAGTTGACCAATCTGACATCCAAACCCATGTGCTGCAACTTAAATAACAGCTTATAATGTGGCACCCTGTCAAATGCCTTCGCTAAATCCGAGAAAATGGCAGTATATACCTTTCCCTCATCTACTTCTCTTGTAACTTTATTATAAAAGGCTTGCATATTACTAAAACAAGAGTGCCCCTTCACAAATCCATGTTGACTCTCACAGATAACATTACCCTCATCTGTCCAATGCTGTATATGGTCCCTCACTAATTTCTTCAAGACAACTACTGATGACACACAAACTGGCCTATAATTAGACACTTCCAGCTTGCTACCGCCCTTATGCAATGGCACTATCTTACCTTGCTTCCATTCCCCGGCCACCTTTCCCGTAGATAGACTTTCATTGAAAAACCAGATCAAAGGCACTATCAGTTCCTTAGCACATTCTCTCAAAACTCATGGTGAAATACCATCCATTCCCACAGTTTTACTGACATCCAGAGTACTCAGTATTTGTTACACGCTCTCCTCCTGCACCTCTAAACCTCGAACCTGCCCTATCCCTCTAGTATTAAAGTTTACTTCTCCTGGATGAAATACACCAATAAAGAGTTCATTAAACAATTCCACTATGTCCTCTGCATCAGTTACTCTATTCCCATTTTTGTCCCACAATGACATTCCAAAATCATTTCTCCTCCTCCTCCTAATGGCCACATAGCTAAAAAATTCCCTAGGATTTTCTTTGGATCTTAGGGCCAATCTCGTCTCATATTCCAGTTTCACCTTCCTTACCATACTAATCACTCTTCTGGCCTGTGTCTTATATTCTTCATGCATCTGCTCTTCACCTGTCTCTTCATATCTCTTCCATAGTCTCTTTTTCACATGCAGTTCCTGTTTAATATTGTTTGTCATCCACTTTACACCAAATTGTGTCCTCTTCTTCACTTGTGGAATACAGGTTACTATTGCTGCTAACAAATATTCCTTCACAATTTCCCAAGCATTAATGATATCCTGGCCTTCCAATTCCTCCCTCCATGAAACTTCTCCAAGTTGATATCTAAGACTATTATAATCACCTGCCTTATAATACCACATATGTTCCCATCTCTTTGATACTTCTGCATGTCTATTCATCTTCCAAGTCAAAACCACACGGCACTCTCTCCAACTGGTGGGAGAGATGTCATCTCTGTTATCATTAACTCTTCCGATGTTATGACCAAATCCAAAACTCTTGAACCACTTTTTCCTTCATAATAGAGGAAACCAACCCCCTCCCTCGAACATGTAATAATGTTGCCTAAGACATTTGTCCCTCAAGAATTCTAGAAATTCCATTCCCTTATTGCTACATGCATCTTCCTCCTCACAGCTTATACTGCTGTAGTTAAAATCTCCCATAACAATCATTCTTCTTGCATTTGCCAAGCTCAACTGTCTCAACATCTCCTGGTCCCCACCCTCTGTGCTCCTTGGTCTGTAGCAACACCTCACTAAATATCCTGTCTTGCCCACCTCCACCTCACACCATATGCTTCAAAATAATTAGTGTCACAGCCTTCCAAAGCCTCCACTCTTAGAAGACATAAATCATCACTTATCATAAGCAGTACTCCACCACAATGCTTTCTCTTCCTATCCTGCCGAAAAATGCTGTACCGTGCTATTTCTATTCCTGTTATTATATGCTCTTCTGTCAACCATGTCTCAGTGATCCCAATAATTGTTGGCCAGGCTGATGCTATCACAGCTACCAATTCCTCTCCTTTATTCTGGATAGTGCCACTAAAAAAATGCCACTATTTCTATACCCAGCATTATCCCCCTCTAGACTCCACTGGACTTTGCATTACCTTATGTTGTCCCCCCCCTTCTCCCAAGTACCCTTTCCCACAAGATGCCACCCCTGCTACCATCCACCTTGGGTATTCTAGTTTCGCTGCATTGACACACTGACTTATTCAGGACAGCAATCTCTCCAGATGCCTATGTCCTTCCTCTTTCAAATGCAAGCAGTATCTCACATACCATTCCTCTCTGTCTCAAATGCCCTCCAAGCATCCACTTATTCCAATCCTCTTTTCTGATACATTCTAACTATTATGTTATTCAATATTACTGCTCTTCTGCTCAGTTCGTGACTATCATACCTCGGTAACATGCACACTATTTTTCCTCTCTCTGCATCTTCTTTCGTACTACCTCAAGCAAGAATCTCATATCTCTCACTGCCCAATTTACATTTCCTATCAGGTCATTTGTTCCTACCATCACAATCATCTCATCCACCCTTTCGCCCCTCTTAATTGCCATAGCCACACTTTCTATCGTTCCTCCTGGCAAACACTTCTCGTGCATCCTATCTTGCACACCACGAATCATTGAGTCACCATACATTACACCTCTTACCATTTCCTCTCTCCTACTGTTTCCATTCTCTCATCTTTTGTCATTCCCATATCTCTCATTCCCTCTCTTCCACTTATCTTATTCTCTTCTCTTCTATCATTCCCATAACTCTCTCTCATTCCCTCTCTTCTACTGTTCCCTCATTCCCTCTCTTCTACTGTTCCCATTCTCTCCTCTTCTATCATTCCCATACCTCCCTCTCATTCCCTCTCTTCTACTGTTTCTATACTCTCCTCTTCTGTCATTCCCAAACCTCTCTCTTATTTCCTCTCTCCTACTGCTTCTATACTCTCCTCTTCTATCATTCCCAAACCTCTCTCTCATTCCCTCTCTCTTATTGCTTCTATACTCTCCTCTTCTATCATTCCCAAAACTTTCTCTCACTCCTACTCTGATTCGTCTTGCATACATCTCTTCCATTCTCCTAATCTCATCTTTCATATTTCTCATCTCGTTCACAAGACATTCTGCCCTCCTCTTTCAGCTCATCTATTCCTCTCTGCAAGTTAGTCACTCTTACTCGCCATTCATTTACCCAATCAAAACCATCTCGTAAACTGCACAGTCATTCAAGCCTTCCACACTCCTGACTCTTATTTTCTCATTAATACTTCGCTCATCATTCTCTCCTATCACACTACTTGTCTCCCGACATTCATTTCCCATCCCTGAAGCAACTAGGTCGGTTATCGAAATATCTAATTCATTGATTTCCTCCCACTGTCTGCATTTTGCACATATACGCACTCCCCCTTCTCTCACCTGCCACATATCCAGCTCCCGGGAACCATACATGCTGCAAACACTGCATGCCACAGAGTCCTTTATTATGTTATGTATAATAGAGTTCTTAAATGGCGGAGGACTTGGTGACATGCCATTTGTAATTGCAGCTGTGTCTGCCATTTGGAAGGTAGTCAAACAGGAAAAAGTTGTTATCAAGAAGGTCTATGAAGAAACTCTAAAGTGGGTGATTACGAGAAGCTCCATAGTCAACTATTGTCAATATATCGGTTTGATGAATTGTGTAGAAAAGATGTTGACAGTGCATGGGAAATGATAAGGTGGTATCTAGGAAGTATCTGTCTTGTACTTCCTTGTGGAGTAAGTACAAGACAGTTTGCAGTGAACAGATCCTTAACTTGGACAAATGAGTGGGGTTACCGTTTTAATGTTGAAAGTTTATTTTTCACTTGGTCAGACTATAATAAATGTAGTTTAATCCTTTATTCAAGTGTGTGCAAACAAAGTTTGCACCTGAAAGTATCTTCAGGACTGGGGTAAAGTGGTACAACACCAGGCAACTCCTTGCAAAGGTGGAGCAAGCTACCAACATTCTTATCTCAGTATCTCACATATAATGCAAAACACATCTCCTTGCGGATATGTATAATGTTATGCATTAAGGAAAGGGCCACTACCCAGCCTAATTTTGACCTTTATTGAGGTCTCTTCACTGGGAGCCAGGCCCAAGTGGAGATACCAGGCGGAAGCATTAGCAAGGTCATCTCCTCCTATAGGAGCTGCCAAACGGTGTGCCACCTTTTTTATTAAATTACTCAGGATTTAGAGAAAGATGTTGAAAGTTTATTTTTCACTTGGTCAGACTATAATAAATTTAGTTTAATCCTTTATCCAAGTGTGTGCAAACAAAGTTTGCACCTGAAAGTATCTTCAGGACTGAGGTAAAGTGGTACAACGCCGGGCAACTCCTTGCAAAGGTGGAGCAAGCTACCAACATTCCTATCTCAGGAATGTTAGTAGCTTTTCATTGTCGAACAGTTGTTCTTAACATGATGTTAGGGCCTCCCTCGATGAGTCTGTCGACTCCCTGGAGTTGCCCGTAGTAATAATAATAATAACAACATGGGGGGTTGCTTTGTTCCATCCACGCAACAAGCTAAAACTACATTGTAGTGTAGTTTTTTCATGACCTGTTGTTTTGATCACTATTGATTTGGTGCCTTTTGAATCTACTGTCCGATTTGAAGAATATCAAAAGTTAGAGGCACTTCATCCATGTTCGCAATTTGATTAAGCTCAAAGTTAAATTTCCTTCTCTCTGATATGACAAATCTATGGAATTCTATAATTTTAGCTTCATAGTCAGCCGGCATTTTTTGGACTAGAGTGGTTTTTGTATGCATGCATAACACGTCTTTTCATAAATCTAAAGCACCAAGACTCTAAAATCTAAAATTCCATTAGCAGTTGCCCATCGTTTCGCTTCAAAAATTATCATTTTCGTAGAAACAGATATTCCCATATTTCAGTGATTTGTTACCCAATTTTTCATTTGTACTTCTAATTGTGGCCATTTTTCTAGGTGCGAACGGAATGTTTTCTTGTGTTTACATAGCAGTTTTAATTGTTCCTCTTGTTTTCTCTGCTCGTGAACCATTTTTTCTGTTGGTGGTGGACCAAAATGTCTTTCTGCTGCTCTGTTTCCATATTGTTTTGCATAATTTATCACATTTAATTTATAACTCATGTTATATGAAAGTCGTTTTTGTTTTACACTCATTTTTTTCTAATTTTAAGATAAAAATTTTAACGACGTATAAAAAATAATTCAAATGAATCGTACAAAAGCACATATGTTTACACACTAATGACTATTGACACTCTAAATCGGTGATTCACCCACATGCAGCAAGATAACTTAGGTACCTACCTTCAGTGGCGTACTTACTAATTTTATTAACATATTGCGCCAGTAATTGAACTTCGCTAACAGCTTTGGTACAGTATAAAGATTCGTATTTTAATGTTACCTTTGGACCATAAGCTGCACCCCAATTTTAAGTTGATTTTTCTGTAAAAATGTGCGTCTTATGGTCCAAAAAATAAGATAATTAATTCTGAGTAATACTTTTCGATAAGTCTCTGTTTTGATACTGGCTACTTGTCTCTGAAAGTGATGACGTTATATTAGGGGCATCAGGATGGAGTCCAGTAGCTGACAGTCTTAGAGTATGTGGTCAGCAGTCTGTTGAAGGTGTGGACTACAAATGCATGATGGCGATTCCAGGATATGGAATCTGTGTAAGTAGTATCAGTTTCCATGTCCCATTAGTAGTGTGGATAAACCTGGAGAAATGGCATGTCTTTTCAGCCGGAGTCTGCTTCTGATACTTGGAAAGAATTCTTTTGTTGTTGATCTGTTTTTTGATGTCTTCATTCTTCTTCCCACAAGTCTAGGCTTTTCTCTTCTGCTAGTGTTTTTATAGCAGATTTTGAGTACTTTATTTAACTTGTTTCTAGCTGCTTCTTTAGCCAGCTGATCTGCTCTCTCGTTTCTTGTCCCCAGTATGTGCATTCACCCAGCAGAATTTGATTTCCCATCCCTCTAGAGTGAGATTCTGAACCAGATTTCTTGTCTGTTCTATTAATGCTGTATGGGTGCTGCTGTCTTTTGATGAGAGGTGTTGAGTTCTAATTCCCAAAGATATGTAAGTGACTGAACTATAGCAAGTTGTTCTGCTTGGTTGTTGGAACAGAGAGGATGCAGCCTAGAGCAGCATTCTTGTATAATGAACTGTCTGTTGTATGCAATGAAAGAACAACTGACGTTCCCTTCAGTTTTGCTTCCGTCAGTGTATATTTGAAAATCGTTGCTTTCAGAGCTTTCCTTCTCCTTAATATATGTTCTCATTGCCAGGGAGGCCACCTACTGTAGTGAAGCGGGCGTTCGTAGTAATTTGGATCCATTTACCATTAACATTACTGACAGGATGGGTGAAGCACAAGTGCTTTTCATATTCCCCTTTATCTGTGATGAGAGTTGTTTGGGAATGGGAGGTTTGTGAGCAGTTAAGCTCGCCCTCTGAGGGCAGTTGTGCTAGCTATGATCGGTTGAGAGAAGAATAGCCTTCGGTCTTTTGTGTTTGTAGTAATCAGTCTCATTGTAATTGACAGCTTGTACAATTAGTGGGTTTGAATGTGAACTTGACTTCACAAAGAATTTTTCTGCAAGATCACAAAGAAGGGATAATGTTGGAGGTTTAATGGATTTTTTACAAACACTCAGAAAGGATTAAAAAGAATTTAATACTTCCTATATTTCGTCCTAGTCACTAGGACATCTACGGGGATTACAAAAATAACTAATGTAACATAACACAAATATCATACAATACTAAGCCCAACCACGTGGGTGACACTAAAGTACTATCTAGGTGGAGCGCCGTCTAAGGGCAGTTGTAGGCGGCCTGGAATATAAAGTAGGACATCTGGTGATGAGTGTTTCCCAAATTTTCGGAAGCTTAATGCAACCGTATTTATTAAGATTTGGTTGATTTCTAAGAGATGCTGCTGCTTCTAAGAATAGTCTCTCTTTCTTGAATTTGCTGTGATGGATCATGGTGGTTTTCTTCCATGATACTCTGTGGGTTGTGTTCCTCTAAGTGGATGGATGCTGATCTGCCTGTCTGTCCAAAGTATGCCAGCTTACAGGAACAGGGTACTTTGTAAACTCCAGGCACAGAGAGAGAGGAGGGAGCTGATCTTTTGTAGAATGGATAAGGGTAGCAAGTTTGCGGTGGGATTTATATTCTGTGTGTAGGTTGTACTTTTTTAGAATCTTGGCTATTTTTTCGGATGTGCCACGGATGTAGGGTATGGTGATGGCATTTTTAAATTCTTGTTGACGAGAAGGACCGGAAATGGGAGAGGAACTAATTATTTTTTTGATACTGTGATCGCTGTAGCCATTGGAGAGGAAAGTGTTGTGTGTGTAGTTAAGCTCAGTAGAGAGGGCGGTTCCACTGGAACAAAGATTGTGGGCTCTCTTGGTAAGAGTTTTAATAATGCCACATTGTTGAGAGGGGGGGTGGTGTGAGAGTTTGTGAATGTATCTGCCTGTGTGTGTGGGTTTTCTGTATACAGTGAAGGCAAGTGTATCATTAGGCAGGCGTGTGACTAAGGTGTCTAGGAATGGTAAACAATTGTTCTTTTCCTTTTCCATAGTAAACTGGATTCTTGGATGTAGGCTATTGAAACGACTGAGGAAGGAGTCTAATGTGTCTGGGCCATGAGGCCAAATAGAGAACACATCATCTACATATCTTAGCCAGATAGAAGGTTTGAGTGGGGCTGCGTCTATGGCTCGTTTTTCAAAATCTTCCATATAGAAATTGGCAAGGGGGGGGAGAGAGGGGGGAACCCATGGAAGTTCCCTCTATCTGCTTGTAGATTTTGTTCTTCCAAGAAAAATAGAGTTAATGGCAAAGGAAAAGAGATCTAAGATGTCAGAAGGGAAAACTTTTTGTAAGAGAGATTATATCTCTCTTACAAGAGCCATAGACTCAGCCCCACTCAAACCTTCTATCTGGCTAAGATATGTAGATGATGCGTTCTATATTTGGCCTCATGGCCCAGACACATTAGACTCCTTCCTCAGTCATCTCAATAGCCTACACCCAAGAATCCAGTTTACTATGGAAAAGGAAAAGAACAATTGTTTACCATTCCTGGACACCTTAGTCACACGCCTGCCTAATGATACACTTGCCTTCACTGTATACAGAAAACCCACACACACACAGGCAGATACATTCACAAACTCTCACACCACCACCCCTCTCAACAATATGGCAATTAAAACTCTTACCAAGAGAGCCCACAATCTTTGTTCCAGTGGAACCGCCCTTTCTACTGAGCTTAACTACATACACAACACTTTCCTCTCCAATGGCTACAGCGATCACAGTATCAAAAAAATAATTAGTTCCTCTCCCATTCCCGGTCCTTCTCGTCAACAAGAATTTAAAAATGCCATCACCATACCCTACATCTGTGGCACATTCGAAAAAATAGCCAAGATTCTAAAAAAGTACAACCTACACATATAAACCCCACCGCAAACTTGCTATCCTTATCCGTTCTACAAAAGATCAGCTCCCTCCTCTCTCTCTGCCTGGAGTTTACAAAGTACCCTGTTCCTGTAAGCTGGCATACTTTGGACAGACAGGCAGATCAGCATCCATCCGCCTAGAGGAATACAAGTCTTACATCTGTAAACACAACTATGGTCATTCAGGCTTGGCTGACCATGTCTTGGACACCACCCACAGAGTATCATGGAAGAAAATCACCATGATCCATCACAGCAAATTCAAGAAAGAGAGACTTTTCTTAGAAGCAGCAGCATCTCTTAGAAATCAACCAAATCTTAATAAATACGGTTTCATTAATCTTCCGAAAATTTGGGAAACACTGATCACCAGATGTCCTACTTTATATTCCAGGCCACCTACAACTGCCCTTAGACGGCGCTCCACCTAGATAGGACTTTAGTGTCACCCACGTGGTTGGGCTTAGTATTGTATGATATTTGTGTTATGTTACATTAGTTAATTTTGTAATCCCCGTAGATGTCCTAGTGACTAGGACGAAATATAGGAAGTATTAAATTCTTTTTAATCCTTTCTGAGTGTTGTAAAAAATCCATTAAACCTCCAACATTATGTCTTCACAGCACTTAAGCCTCTATACACGAACACGAAGAAGGGTGGAGATGTATGGAGTGTTGGTTTCTCGGTGAATCTGTGAATTTCTGATGAACCATGGTGCATCCAGGATCATCATAAGGCATTTGTTTTGGATTCTCTATAATTTTGAAATGTTTGATCTTGAAGTGTGACTCCATGCTGGTGAGGCGTAGGTAATGACTGGATATATTACCATCTGGTAAAGAAGCAATTTATTATGTAGGTTCAATTTGCTCTTGCAGTTGATCAATGGGTAGAGCTGTGCTATTACTTTAGAAGATTTGGAGCAAATCAGATTGATATGTTTGTTAAAAAAGAGTTTCTTATCCATTAATACCCCAAGATATTTGGTCACTGATTGCCATGGTCTTATGACCAGAGAGCAGGATGTCTTCTTTGTTGCAGATCTTTTTTCTTGAAAACACTAAGGCTGAGCTTTTGAGGGGGTTCACTTGAATCCTCCAGTTGGTGAACCAGTTTGCTAGCTCATTGATACTTCCTCGGATCTTGTGATTGCTAGGCGAGTGCTGAGTGATCTAGCTAGAATAGCGGTGTCGTCGGCATAAACGGCCATAGTAGTTGTTCTTGAATTGAGAGGAATATCTGCCATGTAAGTTGTGAAAAGTATTGGGGCCAGAAGAGAACCCTGAGGTACTCCCGCCAGCATTTTGCGCCTTGATGACACAATTCCATTGAGTTTTACTTGCATGTATCATTAAGGGGTGCTTAAAGGTCAAAGCTGTAAAAATGAGAGGAGACCTCCACATAGCCTTTCAAGGAATGCGGAGAACCGACCAGGGCTTCTGACCTAATGTCCAATCCTCACCTTCTCATGATGCACCCTGTTGGGAATCTACTTTGATACTGAACGAACGAGGATGGGCTGGCAATTTGGGATTTAGCCGACCAAATTGTATTCTTATTGGTTAAACCAAAATAAAAAATGATGGTACAACATGACAAAATTTCATGCCGGCTGGGGCGTCGCCCGGTTCAACAAGGCCCCCGTTGTTTTCGCCAGGGAACCAGGGCGAACAGCGAAAAGTCAGCTACTGGAACAAATCTGAAAACAAACCTCAACTCAACATCACCAGAGTTAAAGATCGGTACTATCAACGTAAGAAGCCTGAATGGCAAAGAAATGGAGCTAGCTGAGGAATTAGATAAGTACCAGATCGACATAATAGGGGTGACTGAAACAAAAAAGACCAAAACTGGTGAGATCTTTCTGTGCAATAAATACAAAATGTTATATTCAGGCAATGACAATCAAGGAAAAGAAGGAGTAGCCATAGTATTCAACACAAAATAAGAGGCTAATCTTCTTGAATGGCAGTCAGTCTCAAGTAGAATCTTCTTCTTCTACAGCTTCTCCCACTTAAGTGGGGTCACTGTTTCTTATGAGTCTCCTCCACACCTTCCTGTCTTGGGCTGTCACCACATCCAAGTTCTTCATCTTCAAGTCCTCTTCTACCAGCTCCCTCCATCTCTTCTTAGGCCGCCCACGCTTCCGCCTTCCTTGCACATCCATCTGCATGACCCTTCTTCCCACATATTCGTCCTCCCTCCTCATCACATGACCAAACCATCTCAACCTTGCCTCCTGTATTTTCGCTCCTAAGTTCGTAACTCTCACTGTTCCCCTGACATACTAGAAGTCTCAAGTAATATAATGTGGGCAAATATGAGAATGGGAAACTGGACAATAAGACTTCTTTGTGCCTATGGTCCCACAGAAGGTTCTTTATTATTATTGTTATTATTCAGGCCTCCAAGGAGTCAAAAGACTCATCGAGGGAGGTCCCCCCCTGAGAAACACAAAGTCTATCATACCACTCTTTAAACTCACTGACCGTTCTCGCTCCCACCACTCCATCAGGCAATGCATTCCACGGCTCAACCACCCTCCACACAAAGAAACCACTCCTTACCCTCTTGCTCACAGTTTCCTTTCGTAACTTCCAGGGATGGCCTCTTGTCATCACTCCTTCCTGCTGATCAACCAAGCGAAAGAACTCCCCAGTGTCAACCCTGTAACCACCTCTCAACAGTTTAAAAGTCTCAATCATATCACCTCTCCTTCTTCTATCCACCAAACTCTGCAGTCCACATTCTCTCAGCCGATCCTCGTAACTATCCTTGTACAGTCCTGAAACCATCTTTGTCATCCGTCTTTGTATCCTTTCCACAGTTAATTTATCCCCTTCAAATCCTGGGGACCAAATCTGAGAACAATAGTCCAAGTGTGGTCTGATCAGAGACTTATACAACGGAATGATAACCCTCTTATCTCTGCAGGTCAGTGTCCTTCTCATAATAGCAGCAATCCTCTGTGTTACCTTCACCACCTTTGCAATATGTCCCCTAAACTTCAGGTTTCTATCAATCATCAACCCCAGATCTCTTGTCTCCCCTACTTCCTCCAGTATAACTCCTCCCATAGATTATGCAGCATCCCATCGATGTTTCCCAAACCTCAAGACCTTACATTTTGCTGCATTAAACTGAAACCCCCATTCATTTGCCCATCTATCTAGCTTATTTAAATCCTCTTGCAGGGCTACCACATCTGCACTATTACTAATAATCCTTTCCAGCTTCGCATCATCTGCAAACAACTGAATATCCCACTGCAGTCCACTGGCTATGTCATTGATATAAAGGTTAAACAATATAGGTCCTAGTACTGAGCCCTGTGGGACCCCACTTGTAACCCTCTGCCTCCTGGAAACTGCTCCACCATACACAACTCTCTGATACCTATCTGACAGCCAATCCTGAATCCAGTTGACCAATCTGACATCCAGACCCATATGCTGCAACTTAAATATCAGCTTATCATGTGGCACCCTGTCAAATGCCTTCGCCAAGTCTAAGAAAATTGCAGTATATGCCTTTCCCTCATCTAATGTTCTTGTGAGTTTATTATAAAAGGCTAGCATATTGCTAAAACAAGAGCGTCCTTTCACAAATCCATGTTGATTCTCACAGATAACATTACCCTCATCTGCCCAATGCTGTACACAGTCCCTCACTACTTTCTCCAAGATCTTAACAACTACTGATGACACACAGACTGGCCTATAATTAGACACTTCCAGTCTGTTACCACCCTTATGCAATGGCACTATCTTACCTTCCTTCCATTCCCTGGGCACCTTTGCCAAAGCCAGACTTTCATTGAAAAGCCACGTTAAAGGTACTGTCAATTCCCTAGCACATTCTCTCAAAACTCGTGGCGAAATACCATCCAGTCCCACTGCTTTACTGACATCCAGAGTACTCAGTATCTGAAACACACTCTCCTCCTATACCTCCAGACCTCGTACCAGTCCTATCCCTCTAGCATTAAAACTGACTCCTCCAGGATGAAATACTCCAATAAAGTGTTCATTGAACAATTCCACTATGTCCTCTGCATCAGTCACTCTATTCCCATTTTTATCCCACAATATCATTCTTCCACAGTCATTTCTCCTCCTACTGGCCACATAGCTAAAAAATTCCCTAGGATTTTCTTTGGATCTTAGGGCCAATCTCCTCTCATATTCCAGTTTCGCTTTCCTTACCACACTAGTCACTGTTCTGGCCTGTGTCTTATATTCCTCATGCATTTCTTCACCTATCTCCTTATATCTCTTCCATAGCCTCTTTTTCGCATGCAATTCCTGTTTAATATTGTTTGTCATCCACTTTACTCCAAATTGCGTCCTCTTCTTCACTCGTGGTATACAACTTACCATTGCTGATAACAAATATTCTTTCACAATTTCCCACGCACTGGTGATATCCCGGCCTTCCAATTCCTCCCTCCATGAAACTTCCCGAAGTTGACGTCTAAGACTACTATAATCACCTGCCTTATAATTCCACATAAGTTCCCGTCTCTTTGATACTCCTGCATGTCTATTCATTTTCCAAGTCAACACCATATGGTCACTCTCTCCAACTGGTGGGAGAGATGTCAACTCAGTTATTATCAACTCTTCTGATGCTATAACCAAATCCAAAATTTTTGAACCTCTTGTTCCCTCTGTTACATGTTGACTAAGACATTTGTCCCTCAAGAATTCTAGAAATTCCATTCCCCTATTGCTACATGCATCTTCCTCTCTCCAATTTATACTACTGAAGTTAAAATCTCCCATAACAATCATTCTTCTTGCACTTGCCAAACTTAGCTGTCTAAACATCTCCTGGTCCCCATCCTCTGTGCTCCTGGGTCTGTAGCAACACCCCACTAAATATCCTGTCTTGCCTACCTCTACCTCACACCATACGCTCTCAAAATCATTTGTCTCACTTCCTTCCAAATTCTCCACTCTTAGAGGACATAGGTCATCACTTATCATAAGCAGTACCCCACCACCACGCTTTCCCCTCCTATCCTGGCGAAAAATGCTATACCCAGTGACTTCTATTCCTGTTTTTATATCCTTTTCTGTCAACCACGTCTCAGTGATCACAATAATTTTTGGCCAGGCTGATGCTATCTGCGCCACCAATTCCTCTCCCTTATTCCGGATACTCCTGGCATTAGTATACAGCATATAAATGCCATTTTTTCTATACCCAGCATTATCTCTTCTGGACTCCACTGGGCTCAGTGTTACCTGACATTGTCTCCCTTCTCCCAAGTATCCATTCCCACAAGAGGCCACCCCTGCTATCATCCTCCCTGGGACACACTGACTCGTTCAGAACAGCAATCTCTCCAGATGCCTACGTCCTTCCTCATTCAAATGTAAATGGTCTCTCGCATACAACTCCTCTCTTTCCTCAAACACACTCGAGGCATCCACATATACCAGTCCTCTCTTGTCACACATTCTCGCTATTATGCCATTCAATATCACCGCTCTTCTGCTCAGCTCATCATTATCATACCTAGGCAACACGCACACTATTTTTCCTCTCTCTGTCTTTTTCCGTACAGTCTCAAGCAAAAATCTCATATCTCTCGCTGCCCGACTTACATTATCACTCAAGTCATTCGTTCCTACCATCACAATCATCTCATCCACCCTTTCACCTCTCTTAATTGCCATAGCCACCCTTTCTATTGTTCCTCCTGGCAAACACTCCTCACGCATCCTATCTTGAACACCACGGATCATTGAGTCGCCATACATTATACCTCTTACCATTCCCTCGCTCCTATTGTTTCCATTCTCTCCTCTTCTTTCATTCCCATACCTCTCTCTTCTACTGTTTCCATTCTCTCCTCTTCTACTGTTTCCATTCTCTCCTCTTCTAGCACTCCCATACATCTCTCTCATTCCCTCTCTCCTACTGTTTCCATTTTCTCCACTTCTAGCACTTCCATATCCCTCTCTCATTCTGTCTCTCCTACTACTGTTTCCATCCGCTCGTCTTCTAGCATTCCAATACCTCTCTCTCATTCCATCTCTCCTACCGTTTCCATTCTCTCCTCTTCTAGCATTCCCATACCTCTCTCTCATTCCCTCTCTTCTACTGTTTCCATTCTCTCCTCTTCTAGCACCCCCATACCTCTCACTCATACTCCCTAAATTCTCTCTCTCTCTCCTACTCTGATTCGCCTTGCATTTATCTCTTCCATTCTCCTAATCTTATCTTTCATACTTCTGCTCTCATTCACAAGACATTCCACCTCCTCTTTCAACTCATCTATCTCCCTCTGCAGGTCAGTCACTCTTAATCTAAATTTACTCTCCCAAACAAAACCATCTCCTAAACTTCCACAGTCACTCACACCTTCCACACTATCAACTATTATTTTCTCATTCTCTGCTATCATACTACTTGTCTTCCTACGTTCATTCCCCGTTCCTGGAGCAACAAAGTCGGATATCGATATATCTAATGTACTTATTTCCTCCAACTGCCTGCATTTTGCGCACATACGCTCTCCACTCTCTTTAACAAGCCACATATGTAATTCACGAGACGCATACATGCCGCAAGTACTGCATGCCACAAAGTCCCTTATGATATTGCTAATAATTGAGTTCTTAAATGGCGGAGGACTTGGCGTTACACCACTTGCGACTGCTGCTGAATCCACCATCATTCCTTACTGCCGAGTAGCGTAATCTTTAATAATTATTCAATTAATAAATAAGAGGGAAAAAAAAGTACAAACATCAGAACATTTAAGTACTAAATATAATTAAATAAAATGAAATATAACTAAATACAGTAACTTAGCTTCGTTTTGTCTTCCACCGTTACGCGTTCGATTCCGACGGTACCAAAATATATTATATTGCGACAGCAACTAACTTCCAAAAAACAACCATTGAAGTACACTCGTATTCAGAGAAACAATTTAGCACTCAAAAACGTAGAAAAACGGGGGAAAAAGCGGACTATTCACCGATTAAAAATCACTTTCTTCTGCACAGCTCAAATTCACCACCACGTGCTACGGCGACGCTAGCGCCTTGATCAAAAAAAAGGTACCTTCTTCTAAGGTAGAAGTGGAGGAATTTTTTGACGCTTTAGAAAAAGCAACTGACACAATGAAAAAGGAAAAGTTGGTCCTTGTTGGGGATCTAAATAGCAGAGTAGGAAATGATTATGAGACATATAAAAATATTTTGGGAAAATTTGGAGAAAAGAGCAAAGCTAATAATAATGGCAAATATCTGTTGGATTTCTGCTCAGGACATGGACTGGTTATTACTAACACCATGTTCCAACATAAAAATGTGCACAAATTCAAATTGAGAGAAGAGGTTAGGAATAAGAAAAGTCTCATTGACTATGTTATTGTTGATAGTGATGTTTTCTCCCTGGTGCAGGACACCAGAGTGTACAGAGGATTTGAAATTGGAAGTGATCACTATTTAGTCTTGAGCAGGATAAAATTGAATTTCATATTGAAAAGAATAACATGTAAGAAAGTTTTAAAGTGAATAAAAGTTGAGCAGCTCTAAGATGTGAACTGTAGACTAAAATACAGAAAAATTATTGAAAAGAAAATGAAAGAGTTTGAGAACAGGAATCAAACCTTGGAGATTCAGTGACAAACTCTGAAGAAAACATTGATTGATTCTGCCAGAGAGGCATGTGGTGAGGTTGTGTGCAAGGATAAAAAAATCAGAACTCCCTGGTGGACACAGGAAGTTAAAGAGGCAGTGAAGGAAAAGAAGAAAGCATATCAAAAGTTACTGGCAAATAAGTCAGCTTTTACTCTTACAGAATACAGAGACAAATATTATTATTATTATTATTAAACAAGACCTCATGGAGTCAAAGACTCATCTAGGAGGTCCTTTTATCTTACACACACATCTCATCATACCGTGTCTTAAACACATTCAAACTACTTGCAGACACCACGCTCTCAGGCAAGGCATTCCAATCACTCACAACTCTGCACGAAAAAAACCTGCCTCTCACTCCCTTACTCACACCCTCCTTATACAATTTCCAGGGATGACCTCTGGTTCTCCCCTGATCTCCTACTATTCTCTGTAGAACTTCTCCACCATTGATCCTATAACAACCCCTTACCAACTTGTAGGTCTCTATCATATCTCCCCTCTTCCTTCTCTCCACGAGACTCTGCAAATTACATCTTTTCAATCTTTCCTCATACTCAACATTCCAGAGGTCAGAAACTACCTTAGTCAGTCGCTTTTGGACCCTTTCCAACATCTCTTCATCCTTCTGAAAACCCGGTGACCAAATCTGGGCACAATAGTCCAAGTGTGGCCTAATCAAAGCCTTATACATTGGAACAAGTATCTCCCTACTTCTACATGTCAGTGTCCTCCGCATCATTCCCAGAAGTCTTTGTGTTGTCTTCACAATTTTGGCGATGTGTCCCCTAAATTTTAGATCCTTATCCACTATCACCCCCAGATCTCTTATTTCCTCTACTTCCAACAATATATTCTCACCAAGCATAAATTCTGCATCCCATCTTTGTTTTCCAAATTTTAAAACTTTACATTTTGCAACATTGAACTCACATCCCCATTTGCTTGCCCAATCACTCATTTTATTCAAGTCTTCTTGCAAGGCCACAACATCTTCACTACTCTTTATGGTTCGTCCCAACTTTGCATCATCTGCAAACAACTGAATATCTCCATCCAAATCTTCACCAATATCATTAATATATAAGTTAAATAGTAATGGCCCTAAAACAGACCCCTGAGGCACTCCACTAGTGACTTTCCTTTTCCTGGATATTGCACCCCCATACACAACTTGTTGATACCTATCAGATAGCCAGTCTCCAATCCAATGCACTAATCTAATATCCAACCCCATCTGCTCTAGTTTGACTGTCAACTTATCATGAGGTACTCTATCAAAAGCCTTTGCGAAATCCAAGTATATTACTGTGTATCCTTCTCCTCTGTCCAAGGAAGCAGTCACTTTATTGTAATAAGTAAGTAGATTACTAAAACATGACCTCCCTTTAGCAAATCCATGCTGTCCATCAAAGATTATACCATTGTTGTCAACCCAACTCTGGATCCTAGCTCTCACAAGCCTCTCCAACAACTTAACCACAACACCTGACACACAGATAGGCCTATAGTTTGATGCTTGAGTTCGATTACATCTTTTCAATCTTTCCTCATACTCAACATTCCAGAGGTCAGAAACTACCTTAGTCAAATCTAAGAAAGCTAAACAGTGTGTAAAACTAGCTAAACAAAAGTCATGGGAGGACTTTGGCAAGAATATAGAAAATAAATATCAAGAAGGTGGCAAAATATTCTGGAGGTTGTTGAAGAAGCTTAGGAATGGAGGAAAGAGTGCTGTAAAAGGAGTTAGAGATGATAAAGGTGACATGAAAACGGTAGAAAAAAATATCCTTCAAGTATGGAGTAATTATTTTGAAAAACTGCTAAATGAAACAAGCAGTGATGACAGCACAGTGATAAAAAACACTGATCAGGCATGCAGTCAGGAATACATATCCATATTTGAAGTAGAAAAAGCCATCAAAGGCTTGAAATGTGGAAAGGCAGCAGGAGTAGATAATATTCGACCAGAAATGCTGAAGTATGGTGGTATAAAAGTCTTACAGTGGCTGCACTGCATAGTTCAGAAAGCCTGGACAAAGGGACGAATTCCCGATGATTGGAGTAGAGCTCTCATAGTACCCATATATAAAAAGGGAAATAAAACTGAATGTGAGAATTACAGAGGTATTTCCCTACTGAGTGTTCCTGGCAAGATCTATGCAAGTATACTTGAGAAACGGTTGAGAAGAATTGTGGAAGAAAAGCTTGGTGAAGAACAAGCTGGATTCAGGCCAAATAGAGGCTGTCAGGATCAGATCTTCACTTTACGACATATAGTCGAGAAAGCATGGGAATTTAACAAAGATCTGTATTTAAGTTTTGTCGATTTTGAAAAGGCATATGACAAGGTGCCAAGAGAGAAGCTATTCAATACGCTGCAGTTATATGGTGTCAATGGGGCATTATATCAAGCAATACTTAGTCTTTATTTGAGTTGTAAGTCAGCAGTTAGAATTGAAGGAAGTACAGGAAGATGGTTTAATGTTAAATCTGGTGTGAGACAAGGATGTACATTATCCCCTCTGTTATTCATTATCTATATGGATCACATTATGAAGTAAAGTGGTATTAAACATGATATCAGAATTGGAGATGTTAATGTCAGCTCTTTGCTTTATGCGGATGATGTTATACTTCTAAATAAATCCGCTACAAGTCTGTAAGATTCTCTGACTAAATTCAATTGCTGCTGTAATAGATATGGTATGAAGGTCAGCAATAAAAAGACAAAGACAATGAAAATAGGCAGAATCATTGAAAATGTCAACTGTGTTGTGAATGGAGAACCTGTGGAACAAGTAAAACATTTCAGTTACTTAGGCACGATTTTTACTGAAGATGGTAAATTAAATATAGAAATAGACAACAGAATCAGCAAAGCTGGTATGGTGGGAAGTCAATTGAATAAATTCATATGGAATAAGAGAGAAATTAGTCGGGAACACTAAATTAGCTGTATACAAGACAGTGTTCAAACCAGTTTTAACTTATGGATCTGAGAGCTGGGTCAGAAGTAAAACACTTGACCAAAGACTAGAGACCGCAGATATGAGAGTCCTGAGAAAGATTAGAGGCGTGAACAGATGGCATCAATGGCAATATCATATTAAAAATGAGGATATTAGGAAAGAACTTGACATTGTCAGCATCCAGGAATGCGTTATCAGAGCTAATCTCAGGTGGTATGGTCACTTAAATAGAATGGGAGAGGAAAGATTAGCAAAACAAGTGTTCTCTGCCAGGTTGGCAGGAAAACAACCCAGAGGAAGACCAAGATATAGGTGGATTGATACGTTACAAAGTGCCTTAGATGATAGAAATATAAGATCTGATAATGTTGGACTCTTGACAAGTAACAGACTGATTTGGAGGAAAATTGGAGATAGGAAGTTAGTAATGATGTAATTTTTTCATGTAGTACTGTCATATCCTGTACACCCCTTGAGGGTACATGGCAGGAATTTGATGATTATGATGATGATGATGATGATCTTTCATTAATATATGAATATATTAGTTTCACTAGTTTAATTGGGATTTTGTTTTCAATTAGTTTGAAGATAAGGCCTTGATGCCAGACCTTATCAAAGGCCTTGGTAACATCCAAAAATACAGCAGCAGTGTGAATGTGCCAGTTAAGGTTACAGGAAAATTCGTTGAAAAGCAAATTCTTCGAAAGACAATTCATCGAAAAGGCAATTCATCGAATGAACAATTCATCGAAAGGCAATTCGTCGAAAATGCAATTCATCAAAAAACAATTCACCGAAAATTTTAAATTTTCGATAATGTTTTGGTAAAAGTAATCCATTTAGAACAAAAACTGAACCATGCAGACAGCTTCTTGTATCAACAACTTCTACTAAGTCATTTAAGAGAGAGTTTTGTAATACAGTACATAATTTGGACACATTATTTCATTGTCTCCCCGAATATAGCTCAACTGAAAACTGGAAAAGTTCGACATTTTCTTGTAAAAGTTTCAAATAGCGAATCTGAATAAAATTCATCCCATAAAAATTGCTGTATTGAAGTCGCATATTACTACTAGCAACAATAATAATAATGAAGCCCGCATAGTTCAGTCGGTAAAAACGAAGCCGTTTAGTTACAAAGACCTGGGTAGTTGGTCCCATTTATGCATAATTTTTATCAGTCCTGTTCTGCTAAAGTTAAGTTATCAGACATAATATAGATACGGCTGGGCTTTTCTTCCGGAAACAGGCAAATCAGTCCCATGAACAGACATGAAACAGTTATCGGACAAGAAAGATTATAAGAACCATATTGTTCTATAATTTTTCCCTGTGAAAGTAGCTTTGTAATCTCCTTATTCACGGTTCTGGGTTTGCTCAAAATGGATCGATTTTCTCATAACATTTTCGAAAATTTTAAATTTTCGGTGAACTGTTTTTTCGATGAATTGCATTTGCGACGAATTGTCGTTCGATGAATTGTTCATTCGATGAATTGCTTTTCGATGAATTGTCTTTCGATGAATTGCCTTTTCGATGAACTCTCTGGATTCCGCCAGTTAAACCATAAGTGATATGTTCTGTTAGTCGGTGAATTTGTTGCACCATGTTGTGAGCTTTGTGAAACTCAAATTACTCATTTGGGATTATTTTCTGTTGGTCCACTACTGATTGTAGTCTTGATAGGATGACCTTTTCTATTACTTTGCCAAGACAGGAAAGGAGACTGATGGGCCTGTAGCTATGGGGAAGTTGTGGGTTATTACCAGACTTTTTCAGAGGTATAATGTCCACGATTTTCCAATCTGTGGGAAAGTACTGGAATCTTAAAATGGAATTGGTAATATTAACTAGATGAATTATGGCTTTCTGTGGGAGTAGCTTTATTATTCTATTCGTAATGCCGTCAGGGCCTGGGACCTTTTTATTCTTCAGATGGGAAATGATATTTATTATTTCTGTTGGAGATGTGGGGGTGATGGTTTCTGAATCATCCTTAGGCTGACTTAGTGCATTTCTAACTTTACGATAAACTTTGTAAATAAGATTGAAATTTAAGTTTGCGTAAGATGGGCTGCATTGATTTTCCAGATTGTCAATTAGGGCTTCCACTTTTTCTTCATCTGAGTGTGCAATTCAAAGATTGGTCTTTAAAGGAGGAAGTGGTTGTCTTTTGGTACGAAGAGATTTTACAAACTTCCACATGGAGTTATCTTCTTGGTTGATTTCCTTGAGTTTGGATTCCCATTTGGAATTCCTGTGGATCTAGAGGGCTTCTTGAACCTGTCTGTTTAAGGTTGCTTTGTCCTGCGGGGCTCTGGTGTTGTGATATCGCTTTCTGACTTTATTTTTGGCCCTAATCAGGTCCATTATCTCTTCTGGGATCCAATTAGGAGCGTGGAAGACAGTGGTTTGAGTGACTGATGCTATTGCTGTGTTGATTTGCCTAGTTAAATTGCTTACAGCTTGGTCTATTTCTTCTTTTTTATGAATAACAGGGGGTGGACCGATGTGGACTGGGAGAACCTTAGAGAGCTTGTCCCATGGTATGAAAGAATGATGGGGAGAGAGAGCTGATCTTGAAGTCCTAACCTAAGCAGGATGGGATTATGATCTGAGTTAAGCTCTTCTACTGTCTCCAGCTGGTATTGATATTTGATGTTTCTGAGGATAACTATGTCTAATACATCAGAACTTCCTGATGGGCTGTAGTGGGTGGGCTCAGTGGGTCCAGCTACTATTGATGAGTTGAGTAACGTGTAGTTGAATAGTAATTTGGATCGATGTTGTAACTTTCATTATATCTTCCAGAAGTGATGTCATATACAAGAGATAATTCTTGTATCTTCAGGCAGAGAGCTGCAATAACGCAAGCTGCCTCGAAAGATATCGTCTTGTATTCTTCAATAGTTTTTGTCGGTTTATCTTTGATTTTAGTGTATTTTTCCAGGCAGGTGCAGCATAAGATATCAGTGGTAGTGTAGCACTGGTATATATTGTTTTCAGTATTCGTTGGCCTAATCCCCACTTAATCCTTAAACCTCCTAGCTAAGTCGTAGGTTTACTACTTGTAAGCTTTTTTTGGCAACATATGAGATGTGCTTATTGAAGGTAAATTTTTCATCTATTATCACTCCTAGGTATTTTAACTCACTGGCTACCTCGAGAACGTCTCTGTTTAGGAAGACCATTACGGATTGTTTTGATTTTTTGCATGAGATGTGGAGCACTTTAGACTTGGTGCTATTGAAGGTAACTTTTTTTCTTGCGTGCCCACTCTGCAATTTTAAAGAGCTCTTCATTGGTCGTTACTTCTAACTGTAAGCCGTCGCATCCCCGAATCATTATTATCATGTCAATGGCGAAGGCCATGACTTTTGTTTCAGTAATTTGAAGACCTCCTTTCAATAGTGAAAGGAAGTCTTCAAAGCGAGTCATACTGAATGTTCCAGAAACCTGGCCCACAGCAGGAACCTTGCGGGCAGCCTCGTTTGACTTCTTTTACTACAGTTGTGGTTTTTAATGTCATGGTTGCTCTTCTGTCTGTATAATAATTTTTTATAAGGTAGAGTAAGTTTTTTGGGCATTTTAAATCTATTAACTGATTGATTATAGCTGGCCACCATGCAGCATCGAAGGCTCCTTGCACATCGAGTGAGATCAGTAGTACTTCTTTTTTTTGCTGTAGACTGTCTTCTGTGAACTCTTTAACCTCCATATTTGCATCTACTGTGCTGGGCTGAGGTCTAAATGTGTATTGATTGCTGCCTAATAGGTTTCTTGAGTAGACATAGTGCATTATTCAGTTTATTAGGAGTTTTTCTTGTACCTTACCAGCAACATTTATGAGACTGATTGGTCTGTATTTGCTAATTTCGTCAGATGTTTCTTTTCCTGGTTTGATTATGGGTATAATTTTTGAGCGTTTCCATATTGATGGAAATCGTCACCTTTTTAGGCATTCATTGTAAACTGTTGTTATGAATTCGGGGAATTCGAGAAATGCTCTTAGGAGTATATCGCTGGTGATTCTGTCTTCTCCAGGAGTTTTTTTTGGATCCATTAATCTTAATAGTAACTTGATTTCATTAGATGTAAATAAGTAGTCATCAGGAGTGTCTATGTCTGTTTTCATTCTTTGTCTGTAAATTTTGTGGATTTCTTCATCTGTTGATTCATCTTCATTGGAAACGAACTTCTTTATCATAATAGCTGCAGTTTCTGCTAAGTTTTTAGTGTAGATGCCTGTTTTCTTGATAGTTGATAATATAGGTGTTGTCTTATTCTTACTTGCTGCTAATTTATATATTATTATTATTATTATTATTATTATTATTATTATTATTTGTAAAACTGATATTCTGGGAACAACCCACTCTTATGCAAGAAGCACGGACAAAACACAAAATATTTAAGGTGAAACACTTATGCCACTAACAGTCATGTTAAAACATTACCACAACCCAACATATAGAGTAACCAGAACAACATATCAAATAACAAGACTACAGTCAACAAACCACATAACATATAAATATAACAATCACTACATCAAAGCCACCCGAAACTTCTACGTACCTGACATGATAAACAAACTGCCGTTCGACAACAGAAACCTAGGAACATACAGAGAGCTGAAACAGGAGCTGTATAAATATTATAGCGAGAATGAAAATTAGAGCAATTCCTGTTTCTCTCTCCCCCCAACACACACACGCACACACACACAAATATGATAAAGCCCCTCTCAAAAAACCATCACTACAAGAACACAAAGAAACAAATATGCCATGTCTAAATCCAACCCTATTTGCGCAAAAAAAAAAAAAAGTTAAACTGTAATAGCAGTCGAAGTCTTCCAAGCACGTACCAACAAACAGTAAAATCAACACCCGGCTTGTGACCAGTATAGGAACATAACCATGAAACCACCACCATCTATCATCTATTATTTTCCTCAGATAAGCTCTGCTAAGCTTCGAGGAAGAAAATTATTAACTTGCAAGTATCAGTTATTCACAATTGTAATGTTTTATAAATATTTATAATTATAAATTTTATAATTATAAATTTATAATTATAAATATATTTATAATTATAAATAATTATAAATATATAATTATTACAGCATCTATGTATGCAATTTATCTGAGACATAAAAAAAAAAAATAAATAAATTATTATTATTATGTATATTCTATATTCAAAAATTCTGTATAATCTTTATTGTAAATATTAGAAGAACATGTGTTGTAAATACATAATACAGAGGCAAAAAAAGTATTTTTAAAAATTTTAATTGAAATCCAATGCAGCAAATGTAGCACTTTGTGCTGAATTCTGTAAAAAAAAAAAAAAAAAAAAAATTATTTGACACCTCCAGGGAGTCCAAAGATTCATTGAGGGAGAGAGTGTGCCAACAGCATCGAACGATTGGTTCCCCTTCCAACTACTAACCACACTCAAACTTACTTAACTGAGCCATTAGTAGCAGAGGTTCTACTAATCAACCAACCTTTGCAGGCAATATGCAATTCCAAGGATTCAATACGGTTGAAACTGTATAGAATTTTTTTCCATGAAAAAATTGGTATAGTCGTCGGTGTGCATTAACATATTTTCTTAGGACTGATAGTTTGTCGTTCCACCAAGGTATTGATTTTCTTCCATTGATGTTTAGCTTATTAGTTGTTCTGAGTGTTTGGTCACAGGATTTTATCAGACTTGATGAAAGTGCAGAAGCAAGGAAGTCTGTATCAGTTTGTACTGATGCCCAGATGGCTTGGTTTTTGTCTAAGCTGGGCTGTTGTTTGCTGTTCATATTATAGTGATCTTTTGAGATTAGGCGTGCAAATTCTCTTTTTAATGCTTTTATAAATTTCTCTAAGTTGGTTTTATTGGTGAAGTACTTGGTATTAATTCGATGGTTTGTGTTGTGTATTCTGTTTAAATTTTTGTTACTGATAATGAAACTTAATATTCTGCTGCTTCCTCTGGTATTTTCAAATGATGGACTGTTACAATCGTTGTAACAGTCCATCATTTTTTTTTCCACGGCCAAATTTTTTTTTCCTCTATTGTTTGTGTTTTTGTTACACTATAATACCGAATGGGCATTGCTATCTATTCCTAGAATTAGGCCGTGGTTGATGGTAAAATCCATGATGTTGCTCAGTTTTTCTAGGTTGTATTTTATGTCAGCAGTATAGTTTAGATACATACTTGCAGCAAAAGTTTTAATTCCTCTGTATGTAATTTCGATAACTACCGAGTCTTCGTTGCTGTGCTGAGAAATTAATATTGCCTCGACTTCAGGGTTGATCACTAACATTGCAGCTCTCTTTCTTTCTGATCACTTTGAAAATATTTTATAATTACTTGGAAAGCCACATATTTTGTTGTTGATGTTGTAGGGTTCTTGTATTAATGCTAGTCCTATATTTTTTCTATTTATGAAAAAGTTATTTTATTAAGTTATTTACAGCCTTTATAGAGTGTTGAAGATTTATTTGAAAACATGACAGGGAAGTAGTGCTGTTTCTGCTAGCTTTGTTATTGCTTTCCATAATCTGTGTTTTGAATTTTGAACTGTCTGTAGTAGTTGTATGTCAGGCAGTCTTTGCTGTGTTTGCAGTGCCATGTGTTTGCAGTTTTTTGGTTTTGGCATGCTTGTTGTGATTTTGGCAATTTATGCAGTTCATCTCGGGCTTATTTCGTGGGCATTCGCTGACCTTATGTTCTTTAGAGCAGAATGGACAGCTGGTTTCCCCTTGCACTCTCATGTGTGATGGTGGAATTTATTGCAGTTAAAGCGCCTCAGAACGTTTACAGTCTACCCAATGGCAAATTCTCCACAGCATTTTGACACTAGTTTTTAGAAATTTGATCCTCACTGTTGGATCGACTTCAATAATTAAGTTTCTCTTGTTCGTTTTTTTTATTTGTCATGATAAATTTCTGTGTCAGCTTTGTATCAGTTCTGAAGAGTTCTTCATTCTGCATGCGGATTGAGTTGATTGCGTCGTTCGTATCAATTTCACTGGGAATATCATATATAATTAGTCTTGAAAGATATTTCTTGCTGGGATTTGCTACTAACGTGTCTTTGCATTCCTTCGTGATTTCATTATGTAGCAAGTCTATGTCATTCTTTTCTTTGGATTCAATTAAGACTCCTCCATTATTAATACATTTCATTTTTGTTTTCCAATTTTGATTTTCCATGGGTCTTTTTTCTTTCATGATATTTTTAGTTTCCTCACTATTTAGTTGAGCTATCAGTTTCACTATTAGTTTATAGCATGGATTGTTTTCAAATTTGTCTTTGTTTTTATTATTGTTTTAATGACTTGCGAGTATAGCTGAGTAGGCTGAGTTAAGTTAACCTGTTCCTGGTTGCTTGTAGCTGCCTGTAGTTCTATTGTTATTTTAGTTTCGTTTTTCATTTTATTGAAAACTTTTGTTAGTTCGCTAACTGCGGTTAGTATGTCCTTTTTTTAAATCGTTTCTTAAATTACCGCTTACTTGGGCAACGTTAGGCAGCAAATCTAGGACTTTTTCGAACTCTAATTCGTCCTGTGCCACCATCTTAATGTTATTTAAAGTTGTGTGTTATAGCCTTCCTATTGAACTGCTACGCTTTCTAAGATACAAAGTTTAAGATAGTGTACTTACAGTTGTTGTCCTGCTTGTTCCTAGAGGTGACGATTCCATTGAATAGGCTTCAGTAGCAGCAGTTGGGGGGGGGGGGGGGTTAGCCCTTGCTGTCGCAACTAAACCTATTATGACCAGGACATTGTCCTTGAGGTAGCTGAACAATAGATAGTCTGACCAGCAGTATTCAGTTCATAAGGATAGAATAAAATTTCACTCATACACGGTTAGAACTATGAAACTATAGAGTAAATTACTCACTTAGATAGAGCACTGTACGAGCTATCAGTCAATGCTAGATACATCCAGTTTTTCTGTTCGATACCGCACTAATTCAAGGTAAAAGCAGGAGCGATTTCAGGCATGTCCACTCGCATCCGAACTTGTGCGACTTCTCGTGTGTGTGTGTGTGTGTGTTGGAATGGTGAATGCATTTAAGCCATGATTTAATTAGCTATATATGTGACAGTATGTATTCCTGAGCTAAATCTTTTGATTCCACAGAAGTCTGATGATGATAATTATGAATATAATTTGTACCATAGTAATACAGTAAAGATTATTCGTAAGAATGGATCAGGATAAGTGTAGAATGAGAGGTCATTCTGGAAGTTATATAAAATGTGAACAAGGGAGCAAGGAGCAGATTTGTTGCTTCAAGAGTGGTTATGGAATATAATTGGTGAGTGCATAAACAAAAAAACAGTTTAAAGCATAGTCTCATGTTGAATTTTTTAACAGTTTTAATTCATAACACAAGACAATAATAAGAAAATAAATAGTATATTGATTTACTTAGTTGCCGATATTTTGTTTCTTTTATACCCAGCATCTTTAGAGCACAAACACACACAGCAATAATTAATTTAACAGTGGGAACAGTTTAAAATTATAACAGATACACAAAGAACTAAAGTCCTAATTAGCACAATCTGTTGTTGGATAGAGAGAGAGAGAGAGAGAGAGAGATTAACAAATATTACACTAATGTGATCTTAAAATGACTGTCATCTAGATTTTTGGTAAATTGATTTGATACAGCCATTTGCCAACTTTTGTAATACATTTCCATGTGGTATTCTGCCTTATGCCTTTGCAAAGTAAGGCAGTATCATGTTGTAGCCATTTCCTTTATCCAATTCTGCTGTCACTTTATTATAAAATGTAAATAAATGACTACGACAGGACTTGCCCTTTACAGAACCGTGCCTCCCAATATAAAATATTGCATCATTATCGGCTTAGTGCTGGATTTTATCTTTAACCAACTTTTTCAATACTTTAACAACCATTTCTGATGTATTAATTGTTCTGTAGTTTACCACTTCCATCTTGGAGCATCTTTACACTCCCCTAAAACCTGCCAGAGCTGACTTAGACTGAACAACTTCATCAGAGGCAATGCCAATTCTCTTGCACATTCATGCAGTACAGGGGCTGACATGCCATCCAGTCCTCCTGCTGTATTAACATTCATAATTTTCAATATGCTAAAGACATGATTGCGGAAGAATGACATTATGGGATAAAAATGGGAATAGACTGACTGACGCAGAGGACATGGAGTTGTTCAATGAACACTTTATTGGAGTATTTCATCCTGGAGAAATAGGTTTTAATACTAGAAGGATAGGGCAGGTTTGAGGTTTAGAGATGCAAGAGGAGAGTGTGTTCCAAATACTGAGTACTCTGGATGTCAGTAAAGCTGGGGAATTAGATGGTATTTCACCACGGGGTTTTGAGTGAATGTTCTAAAGAACTGACAGCTCCGTTGACCTGGCTTTTCAATGAAAGTCTGGCTACTGGAAAGGTACCCAAGGAATGGAAGCAAGGTAAGATAGTGCCATTGCATAAGGGCAGTAGCAAACTGGAAGTGTCTAATTATAGGCCAGTTTGTGTGTCATCAGTAGTTGTCTTGAAGAAATTAGTGAGGGACCATATACAGCATTGGACAGCTGAGGGTAATGTTATCTGTGAGAATCAAATTGGATTTGTTATGGGCGCTCTTGCTTTAGTAATATGATTGCCTATTATAATAAAGTGAAAAGAGCAGTTGATGAGGCAAAGGCATATTCTGACATTTTTTTTTATTTTACAAAGGCATTTGATAGGGTACCAAATGATAAGCTGATTCTTAAGTTGCAGCACATGTCTTTAGATGTGCTGCAACTTTAGATGTCAGGTTAGTCAACTGGATTCAGGATTGGCTGTCTGATAGGTATCAGAGAGTTGTGTATGGTGGGGCAATACAGGGATGCGCCAGTAGTGTCTGGCACCTGGGTGCAAAACTTTAATTGGCACCTCTATACCCAGTAGCACACTAGTAGTGTCTGGCGCCTGTGTGCAAAACTTTAGTTGGTACCCCTATCCCCCCCCCAATAAAAAATCACTTTAAAAAAACGTTTTTTTTAAGTATTTCCTCCTCTGTGGCGCCTTTACTATTCTGGCACCTGTGTGCATCGCACACATTGCACATATGGCTGGCGTGCCACTGGGGCAATATCAAGGAGGCAGAAGGTTACAAGTGGGGGTTCCACAGGGCTCAGTACTGGGACCTGTATTGTTTAACCTTTATATCAATGACATTGTCAATGGATTGCAAAGGGATATTCAATTTTTGCATATAATGTGAAGTTGGGCAGGGTTATTAGTAATAGTGCCGATGTGGCAGCCCTGCAAGAGGATTTGAATAAACTAGACAGATGGGCAAATGAATGGAGGTACTGGTTTAATGCAGCAAAATGTAAAGTCTTGAAGTTTGGATACATCGATGGGAGGCTGCATACTCAATTGGAGGAGCTGTACTGGAGGAAGCAGGGGAGACAAGAGATCTTGGGATATTGATGGATAGAAAACTGAAATTCAGGGAACATATTGCAAAGGTGGTGAAGGTAACCCAGAGGATTGCTGCAATACTGAGAACGACACTGACCTACAGAGATAAAAGAGTTATTATTCCATTGTATAAGACCCTGATCAGACCATACTTAGACTATTGTTCTCAAATTTGATCCCCAGGATTTGAAAGGGATAATTTAACTGTGGAAAGGGTACAGAGGCAGATAACAAAGATGGTTTCAGGACTCTACAATGTTAATTATGAGGATCGTCTGAGGGAATGTGGACTGCAGAGTTTGGCAGATAGAAGAAGGAGAGGTGATATGATCGAGACTTTTAAACTGTTGAGAGGCAGTTACAGGGTTGACACCACTGGGAGTTCTTTCACTTGTTGGAAAAGTGGGAAGGAGCAATGACAAGGAGACCATCCCTTGAAGTTACGAAAGGAAGCTGTGAGCAAGAGAGTGAGGAGTGGTTTCTTTGGGTGGAGGGTGGTTGAGCCCCGTGGAATGCATTGCCTGATAGAGTGGTGAGAGCAAGAATGGGCAATGAGTTCAAGAAGTGGTATGATAAACTTTGTGTTTCCTAAAGTCTTCCCACGATGAATCTCTTGACTATATACAGGGTGTTCGGGATAAATTTGACAGTTTCGTAAGGAAAAAGAAAATCTTCTTTGTATCTATTAAATTTAATGAATTGACAAAAAAACATTACAGGCAGAGTTAATTACAATACTATCAACAAGATTTACTCAAAATAACCACCATTAGCATCAATCACAGCTTCAATTCTGCTTCGGAACCTCGAACAAGCTGATGCTACAGTCTCCCTGGGAAGGGCCGCAAAAACTGTTTTAATTTTATCCATTAACTGGGCTTTTGTATTACTGGAAGTGCGATTGGTGTCTTTTTCAACTGCGCCCCATACAAAATAATCCATGGGGTTAAGGTCTGGGGAGTTTGGAGGCCAAACATTTGGACTGGTGAAGTCGTAGAAATTTTCAGACAACCATTTTTGACTTTTCCCAGAGGTGTGGCAAGGGGCCGAATCCTGCTGCCATACATACGGCCTACCATTGGCTACCCTTGTTATCCAGGGCTTGACTACAGTTAGCAACTCCACGAACAAAGCCCGAATTCCAATGCCAGGGTTCTTCAACACCTGTTCCTGCAGATTTGCGAGGAATTCTGCTGTACGAACGCAATCAGATCGTCTGCTAGGGATCTTTCTTCTTGCTACATCCTCGTAGTCACCATTGCAAGTCTCTAGTTCATGCCTGATTGTTTTTACTGTATTCAGGGAGCATTGGGCAGCAGTCGTAATATCCTTATTTTGATGGCGGGCACGAATCATCATGATACAAGTTATTCTCTTCCATGATTCAGGTGGGTTCCAGCTATCCATCCTTTCTGACATCTTGTATATGAATGAAGAAGGGTCCAAACTTTTAAATGAAGAGAAGTGTGTGTTAATACATGTAACTTACGGAAAAATATAATTAATTATAAATATGTCAAATTTATCCCGAACACCCTGTATATATACCTCCTTCCTAACATCTTCTTCTTCTCCAACATTCTGTCTGTTTTCACTGTTCATCTATTTCACTCATACTTTATTTATTCACTGAACTCTTTTATACAGCTATGCATTACCTGTGTCAGATGCTGCCCTAATCAATTCCCATGCTCTGTCAGCTTCTTTTCTGGACACAACTAACAAGCCCAATGTACAGATACTAGTTGACTATGGAGCTTCACAATCAAAATCAAATGTATTATTCCATATATATTCCTTTTTTTTGACAGTAATTTTTTCCTGCTTGACTGTTTCCCAAACCAGTACGTCATGATCACTGTTTGCAGCATTGATACCTGATTAGCAACCACATAATTCTTCCTGTTGTTCAGTTTTTTGTTTTTTTTTTAATGCCCATGAAAAGTATTTACTGGCTTCAGTTCTGTTTTCAGAGAATAATTAAAACACATTAACTAATACTACAGGTCATCCTGTTCTAAGTTACATATATTTTGTTTCTAACCAGCTACAATATATTACCAGAATATGTCCTGAGTGACATTTTCTGAGATGAGCACATAATTTTCTCAATATTTAAAATGCAATGAACTATAAACAGCCATGTGAGATAAACTGAAGTGCTAAAATTCCCTCTTTTTTTTCTTTTAGGTAGAACGATATAATGCATTCATCAGGCTTATTCAGGATTCTCTTAATGCTTTGCAACAAGGCATTCAAGGTATACAGCTCATGACCCCTCATTTAGAGGAGATCATTTCCTATATTTATGATGCACGTGTTCCTCCTCTTTGGCTGAAGGTATTTTATATTTTGTTTTGCATAGAAATATACTAGTGTGTAGTCAATGATACACTGAATCTTATCCAAAATCTTTCACCACAATCATTTATTTGCTCCTTAATCACTATCTTACTTTATTTAAATCTTGGTATTTTAGATGAGACAACCAGCTCTGTGAATAAATCAGAGTTGTATTAATGAGCTCCCCACTCTCATTACTGACTTATATGTGGAATCTCTGGAACTCTGACTCTAAACTCAGTCCTCTTTAACCAAAAATGTTGTTGAGATCTTAAAACAGCGCCTTTGCCAGTTGACTCCATGACTACACACAGGCTCTTTTAGACATTTTTATAATTAATTATAGAAAATCTTAGATACCCACAATTAAGATAGCCACAATTCAAGGCTGTCAGAAAGTTCTCTTTTGTGTTTCGTTTACCATAAACACATATACTGGCAGTTATCTACATGCTACTTCACTCTGGCCAGAAACCAGAAAATTTCAGAACTTTAAATTCCAGGACAATCCAAAGTTTATCCTTAGAACAACAATAAAAAGAAATGACTAAACTCATTAAAAATAATAAATTAAAGATACCAAGAAATTATATTCTTGGTTTAATCCTTTGTTCAGGTGTAAGCAAACATAGTTTGTGCGTAAAGTATCTTTACAACTGGATTATTTGCATATAGAGACTAATTGCACCACATCAATTGCCTTTGCATACCATAATGCAAAGCACACCTTTTCGGATATGTATAATATTATGCATTGTTGGAAGGCTCTGCCATGCCTGGATAAAGGAGGAGGGTCAGTCAGATGAGTGTCGATGCGCTGACTGTAAAAAAAAACATGATTGTTATCTGATACCTATAGGATCAACAGGTAAAACATACTGGCTCGAACATCGCCCAGATCAACAAGGCCTGCGATACTAATCGAGCGATCGGGGTTGGATCGAAAAGTGGGATACCGAAAGGAAACTGAAACTAACAGAACTGTTATCAGTAGGAACGTGGAATGTGCAGACACTCTGGATGTCGGCAAAATTAGAATTACTTCATGAGGAAGTGAAGAGATATTGGTGTGATATACTAGGATTGGCAGAGATGCGATGGACATCATCTGGAGAGATCAGTGGATGGGAAGTAATATGGTCAGCACATGACACCAAGCACGAAGCAGGAGTTGGCTTCCTTCTTAACAAAAGAGTTTGAGAGCCACTGTTAGGCTACAAACCAGTCAATGAATGAATCATAGTAGCAAGATTTCAGGCAAAACCATTTAACATATCAATAGTCCAGATATATGCACCCCATCTCACAACACAGATGAGGATATTGACTTATTTTACAAAGATCTGACAGAGACAATAGAAACAATACCAAAGCAAAATGTGCTAATTATTGAAGGAGATTGGAATGCCAAAGTTGGAATAGATAATGATGGTTCGGAAAGAGTCATGGGAAAATATGGTTTCAGAGAAAGAAGTGAACGAGGTAAAAATTGTTAGAATTTGCTGTGGACCACGAGATGATGATCTGTAACACAAGATTCCAACAAAAGGAGTGTAGAAAATGGATGTGGCGATCAAATGATGGGAAAACCAAGAACATAATTGATATGATTACGATTAAAAGAAGATGGATAACATCAGTACAGCAGTGTCGAACTTTTCAAGGAGAGCAGATATAGACTGGGACCATAGTTTAGTGATTGCAAACATCAAATTGAAATTAAAAAAGAAATAAAAAGCCTAACATCAGAATAGAATAGATAAAGCAAGAATAAGTAAAGCAGAAATAGAAAGAAGGTACAGAACAGTGTTAGAAGAGAAACTTAAAAGTGTGGAGAAAGAAAAAAACTCGAATCTAAGAGGAAAAAGAGTAATGAAGAAACAGTACCAGAAGAAGAGAAGATCAAGAAGAAATGAATTAGACAAGAAACACTGAAATTAGTACAGGAGAAAAGAATGTTGAAGATAAGAAGGGATACATCAGAACAAATAGAGGAGCAATATAGAAGAAAGTGTAATGAGGTGAAAAAAGCATTCAGAATGGATAAGATGAAATGGTTAGAAGCCCAATGCAACAATATAGCACAGTACTATGGAGAGCATAAAACAAGGAAGGTATACAAAAATGATCAGAACCATTAATAGAAAGTGGCAACCAAAACAGACCACAATAAAGATGAAAAAGGCAAAGTATTGATGAAAAAGGAAAAATTGTACAGTGGTGGACAAGATACTGTAGGGAGTTATATGAAGAAAACTAGATTCAGATAGGTTGGGAAACTGACTGAAGAATTGAAGCAGATATCACCACCAGGTAATGAGCATGATATGGACATTTTAAGAGGAGAGGTAGAAAAAGCAATAGGATGGCTAAAACACAACAAGAGTCCTGGTAACAATAATATCACTGGAGAAATGATTAATATGGTGGTGAAATTATGGTTACAGAAATGCACCAACTATGTAATATGGTATGGAAAGAAGGGAAGCCAGAGGAGTGGGTGAAATCAATATTAGTGACATTATACAAGAAAGGATAAGCTAGAATGTAAAAATTATAGAACAATTGCCTTGACAAGTGATGTTGATGTTAAAGTGGTGATGATGATATTGACAGAAAGATTGAGAACACAATTGGAAGCATACTTTTCAGATGAGCAAGCAGGATTTAGGAAGGATAGAACTACAATTCAACAGATTTTGACAATGAGGTTAATAGCAGAGAAAGCTAGGAGAAAAAACAAAAACATATATACTTGCTTTGTTGATTTTCAGAAAGTATTTGACAGTATTGACCAGAAAGTGACATTAGCAGTTCTGGAATCCTATGGAATTGATAAAAAACTAATAGCTATATTAAAAGATGTTTATCAGGATGCAGTTGCAGCAGTTAGAATAGGCGATGATTTGGGGAAATGGTTTAGAACAAGCAGAGGCACTGGAACAGGGGGACCCAATATCACCAAGCATTTTCATCACACATTTAGAAAGAGCAATGGACAAACTGAAGGAAGATGCAAAAGAAATATCTGTACACGGAATGAGAATTAACAATCTGAGATTTGCAGATGACATTGTTATTATTGAAGAAGATGAAACAGAACTACGAAAAACACTGAAACTGTTAAATGAGGGGAGAGATTTGGACTTGGAAAAAACAAAGACAGTGGTATTTGGTGAGAAGAACATGAAACAATAGATACATGTGGATGGAATTGATATAGAAAATGTAAAACAATTCATATTTGTGAAGTAAAATGACGTATGATTTGGACTGTAAAAAAGAAATAAAGATCAGGATTGCAAAAGGGAGAACAAATCTGAAGGCCATGGATAACATCTGGAAAAGGAAAGTGATCAGCCTGCAAACAAAACTAAAAGTACTGGAAACATGCATCTTTAGCGGTGTACTGTATGGATCTGAAACTTGGGTAATAAATAAGGAATCAAGAAAAAGAATTTTGGCATTTGAAAGAACTTGTTACAGGAAGATTCTAAGAATAGGATGGGTACAGAAAATCACAAATGAAGAGCTCTGTTGGAAGATACAACCAAAAGAGAATCTAATGTAGAAGATTATAAAATGGAAGCTGCAATTATTTGGACACATCTGTAGAATGAGTGAGGACCGGAAGATAAAGACATTTATGTTTGGTATTTTGAATGGTTTAAACAGAAGAGGTAGACCATACAGAGAATGGATAGACGATGTAAAGGACTGGTATGGAATGGTTGTACAGAAACTGTAACACTGTGCACTGGACAAAGAAAGGTGGAAGAAGATAGTGAAGGAGGCATCGGACACCAATGGACAGTGAGCCCATGGTTCATGATGATGATTGTGGAAGGGCCACTGCCCAGACCAATTTTGACCTCTGTATAAAGGGTCTTCTCCAAAAAACCAGGCGATCCTTCAGATTTCTCTAACCGCACTGAGTGATCTGAAGGATCATTTTAACTAATTAACACTCAATCACTCAAAAATACTATCCAGCAGTTCTACACAGTAACAGACATATCTTATCACTGAGCAGAACCACTCATCTCCTAGGGAAGAGCATCCACCAATTACTTTAATAAATACCATGCCAGTAGAAGCTATACGATAGGCAATCATCTAATAGAATGCAGTGATCAAGACCCTTTCAGCAGAACTGCTCCAAAAAAAAAAAAAAAAGTGATCATTAGATAGGTCAACTATGTGACTTGCCTTTGTCACCCAAGTCCCATCTCCATCCTGTTTCATGAAAATTCATCAAAAACGGTTAATTAAAAAATAGCTTACCAAATGGCAATTTATTAAATGACAGGTCACTGAAAAGGCAATTTGTCAAGTAAACAATTCATCAAGATAATGAATAACAGAGGGAATAATGTACATCCTTGTCTGACACCAGATTTAACATTAAACCATCTACCTGCACTTCCTACAATTATAACTGCTGACTTACAACTCAAATAAAGACTAAGTATTGCTTGATATAATGCCCCATGGACACCATACAACTATAGCGTTTGAATAGCTTTTCTTTTGGCACCTTGTCATATTCCTTTTATAGATCTACAAAACTTGAATACAGATCTTTGTTATTTTCCCGTGATTCCTCAACTATTTGTTATAAAGGAAATATCTGATCCTGAAAGAGTGGTATTAAACCTGATATTAAAATTATTATTATTATTATTATTATTATTATTATTAATAGAGACCTCCAGGAAGTCAGGGACTCATCGTGGCAGACCACATCCATCTGACATAATCTGTCATACTTATTCTTGAATTCATTCACACTTCTTGCACTCACAATATCCAATGGCAATCCATTTCAATCATGCACCACCCTATGAGAGAAAAATCTAGCTCTCAAACCCTTCTTAGCACTGCTTCCAAGGATACCCTCTTGTCCTTTGCCCATCCTCCATAAATTGAAAAATTCCATCAATTGAAATCCTATATGACTTTCAGAAGTTCATAAGTCTCAATAATATCGGCCTTCTTTCTCCCGTTTGCTAGCATCTGCAGTCTACAAATTCTTAATCTATCTTCATAATCATTATTCCATAATCCTGATATCATTTTTAACACTCTCCTTTGCACTCTCTCTCCAATACATCAGAATCACAATGGAAACCAGGAGACCTGGCCTGCACACAATAGTCCAAGTGAGGTTTTATCGAGGCCTTATAAAGAGGCAAATGACATCTTTATCATTACATGTGAACATTCCTTTCAACATTGCAATTATCTTTTGAGTTGTATTTGTAATCTTTGCTACATTTCCCCTGAACTTCAACCTATCTAGTAACACTCCAAGATCCCTAGCCTCATCAGTTTCTTCAAGCATAATCCAACCAATACAACAGACATTGGATATCTAATCACACCAAAGTGAATGACTTTACATTTACTGACATTGAACTAACATCCATTTTCCCATGCCCACAATTCCAGCCTAATCAAATCATCCTGCAAGTACTGATATCAGCAGCATTCCTGATTTCCCTACCTATCTTTACATCATCATCAACAAATTATTATTATTATTATTATTACCCCAAGACCTCATGGAGTCAAAGACTCATCTGGGAGGTCCTTTTATCACACTCACATCTCATCATACTGTGTTTTACACACACTCAAACGCCTTGCAGACACCACACTTTTAGGCAAGACATTCCAATCATTCACAACTCTGCACAAAAAAAAACCTGCCTCTCACTCCCTACTAACACCCTCTTTATACAGTTTCCAAGGATGACCTCTGGTTCTCCCCTGATCTCCCACTATTCTCTGTAGAACTTCTCCACCATTGATCTTATAACAACCCCTTACCAACTTGTAGGTCTCTATCATATCTCCCCTCTACCTCCTCTCCACCAGACTCTACAAATTACATCTTCTCAATCTTTCCTCATACTCGACATTCCAGAGGTCAGAAACTACCTTTGTCAGTCACCTTTGGACCCTTTCCAACATCTCTTCATCCTTCTGAAAACCCGGTGACCAAATCTGGGCACAATAGTCCATGTGTGGCCTAATCAAAGCTTTATACAATGGAACAAGAATCTCCTACTTCTATACGTCAGTGTTCTCCGCATCATTCCCAGAAGTCTTTGTGTTGTCTTTACAATTTTGGTGATATATCCACTAAATTTTAGATCCTTATCCACTATCACCCCCAGATCTCTTATTTCCTCTACCTCCAACAATATATTCTCACCAAGCATAAATTCTGCATCCCATCTTTGTTTTCCAACTTTTAAAACCTTACATTTTGCAACATTGAACTCACATCCCCATTTCCATGCCCAATCACTCAATCTATTTAAGTCTTCCTGTAAGGCCACAACATCTTCACCACTCTTTATGGTTCGTCCCAACTTTGCATCATCTGCAAACAACTGAATATCTCCATCCAAATCTTCGCCAATATCATTAATATACAAGTTAAACATTAATGGCCCTAAAACAGACCCCTGATGCACTTAACTAGTGACTTTCCTTTTCCTAGATATCGCACCCCCCCATACACAACTTGTTGATACCTATCAGATAGCCAGTCTCCAATCCAATGCACTAATCTAATATCCAACCCCATCTGCTCTAGTTTGACTGTCAACTTATCATGAGGTACTCTATCAAAAGCCTTTGCGAAATCCAAGTATATTACTGTGTATCCTTCTACTCTGTCCAAAGAAGCAGTCACTTCATTGTAATAAGTAATTAGATTACTAAAACATGACCTCCCTTCAGCAAATCCATACTGTCCATCAAAGATAATACCATTGTTATCAACCCAACTCTGAATCCTAGTTCCCTCAAGCTTCTCCAACAACTTAACCACAACACCTGACACACAGATAGGCCTATAGTTTGAAGCTTGAGTTCGATCCCCTCCTTTATGAAGTGGCACAGTCTTGCCCTCCTTCCACTCCTTAGGAACTTGACCAAGTGCAAGACTCGTATTAAAATAATATGTCGAGGCAGGTCAACTCCCTGGCACATTCTTTCAGAATATGCAGTGATATATTATCAAGTCCCACAGCCTTATTTACATCTAGTTTACCCAACTCCCCAAACACCTCTTGCTCACTTACAGTCAGTCTCTCCTCCCCATCATCAACTGCTCTCAATCCCTCCATGAAGTCACATTCACAAGATTGAAAATCTTTATGAACTGCTCATTAAGTATCTCCACCACACATTCTGCAACAGCTGTCTTTATACCATTTTCTCCAATCAATGTCACCCTTCCATAATCATTCTTTCTTTTTCTGGCTACATTTCAAAAGAACTCCCCAGGATTCTTTTTGGCTTCATTAGCTAACTGCTGTTCATACCTCTCTTTAGCTACTCTCACCAGCCAAGTCACCCTACTTGCCTAGTATGTCGCTTCTCAAATTCTTCCCAATAACTTTAACATATAGATTGAATAACAGTGGACCAAGCACTGATCCTTGTGGTATACACCACTGGTTACCTTAAATCTTGTAGATTCACATCATCCATATACCACTTTTTGATATTTGTCAGTCAGCCATCCTCTTATCAACACTAATATTCTATGATCCAAGCCCATATTCTCCAATTTATGCAACAGTCCACCATGCTGTATTCTGTCAAAAGCCTTAGCAAAATCCAAAAGTATCATTGTGTACCCATTCCCCTTGTCTAGTTTAATGACATTGTTATAGAATGTGAGCAGGTTTCTAAAACATGACCTTCCCTCAGTAATTCCATGCTGCTCATTGCAAAGTAGAGATTCAGTGTCAACCCGTTTCTGAATGTGAGCCCTAACCAATTTTTCCAAATTTCTTCACCACCACTCTTGAGATACGAATTGGTCGACAGTTGGATACATTGATGTTTGCACCACTCTTGTGCAATGGAATTACCATACATTCTTTCCATTCCTGTGGAATCTTCCTTGTTCTGAGACCTACATTAAACAGCCTGGTCAAAGGAATAGCCAGTTCAGCTGAACACTCTTTTAGCACGTGATGATATCCCATCAGTCTCTCTTGCTGAATTCTTATTCAGTGTGTGCAACAGGTCTAATATTTCATCCTCATACACCTGGGTTTCTTCATCCAGTGAAGAAGTAGCAGTGAGCTCAATCAGGGCTGTCGCCAGATGATCAGATCACGCCCTGAGACAAACAATTAAATATTGTCCCTGATCGATTATAAGACAAAAATATAAGAAAATCTCCAATTGCTATTTTGTTTTTATTACAAGAGAAACATTAATGCAAAAACGACTACATAATAATATTAATTAAATGTTTGCTTTATGGGATATCGCACAATAAGACTGTTTATAAGCTCTTCTAAATTTAAATTATAAGCTATGTTCGCCTCTAACGATATAGTTACTAGACCAATCGATCTCTCTTGGGTCACTGCTGTTCGCAAATAATTTTTAATCAGTTTAAGCTTGGAAAAACTTCTTTCCGCACTTGCTACGCTAACAGGAATTGTTAGCATAGTGACAATGCCTACCGCAATATGGCTGAACGAGCGCCCTTGTTAAGCCACGCCGTGAGGCAGGCTGCCTCTATGCTACACCCTGTCAACGGTACCGAGTTCAATGTCACGTATACCAGATTGATAGCTTTTAACAGAATGGGCACTCATTAGTTGAAAATCATTAGAAAATCAATGCATCTGTGTGCATTGATTTTCTGTAGATAGAGATTTTTAAGGAGTCAGACATCTTAGTAAGTTTGATGTCTAAAAACGGCAGAGATCCATTTTCTTCAATTTCAGTGGTAAACTTGATGTCTGTGTGGAAGTTGTTTAAGTGATTTAAAAAAATGTGAAGATTATCTATTCCATATTCCCAAATAAGGAATATGTCATCCACGTAATGGAGCCAGATTTTCCTTTTGTTTTTTGCTTACATTTATCAATGTTCTTAATAACAGAAAAGGCACACAGAATTTACAAAAAAAAAGCAAAATTAGAACTTTTATCAGAAAGAATTGGCGATACCAAATGCAATTTAGCTTTTCTCTTTACAAAAAAATCATCTTTAGAAAACCAATTAGTGGTATCCTTAGACTATATGTCATGGAACTACATTCAAGTGAAAAACGCATGTCAGGCCTCAAGATCTCAGAACATTAATAAATGTTCTGGGATCATCAAGGCCTCAAAAAATTAGTGATAAACAAATCGTCATATATTCTTAGTCCTGAAGAAGAATATATTCTCTCAAAAGATCTCAATTTTGTCCTTTTGCCTCAAACAATCCCTAGAGAATTGTTTCTCACTAAGATAGAGAAAGCTACTTCACTATTTTCTACCTCAGAGGCAAATTTACTTTGCATGGAAGCCATATTTGCGATCAACAATGCAAAACCCCCAGTTGACAACATTTCTCCTGGTAAAAGACTAGCCATTAAAAAACTTATGAAGAACGAAGATGTTATCATCCTCCAAGCTGACAAGGGTAATGCAATTTTCATCCTAAATAAAACAGATTATGGTAACAATATCTTAGCATTATTAGAGTTAGATACATACTCAGAGCTAGAGAGAGAGAGAGATCCAACGAGAGAGAGAGAGAGATACATAATAGAACCGACAACCTTCTAAAAAAGACCATGGAACTTCCAAGAAACATACTTTGTTCTCTACATCCACTCATCCTGAGATTATACAGCCTTCCAAAGGTACATAAAGAAAATTGCCCACTAAGGCTAATTGTTGATAGTATTGACTCACTTACATATAAGTTATCAACATATCTAGTATCCTCCTTAAAAAGTTTAGCAGGAAAATCTCCTTCTTACATTAAAAATTCAATGGACTTCGACTCAAAAATTAAAAATATAAAGCTCAAGAATTCAGATATTATGGCAAACTTTGATGCAGTGGCAGTCTTCACAAATGTTCCAACTCAAGAGGTTCTCAATATTTTAAGTAACAAGATCTCAAAAAAGATGTTTGCTCTGCTGTCACATTGTATTAATTCAGACTACTTTAAATTTCAAGAAAAATATAAATAAAATAAGAGATTAGCAATGGGCAGCCACCTGTCTCCAATAGTAGCCAACATTTTTTTCGAGGATTTCGAAGAAAAGGCCATCTCTACTGCTAAACTTGAACTTAAAATCTGGTTCCATTACCTGGATAATATATTCCTTATTTGGGAATATGGTAGAGATAATCTTCTCATCTTTTTAAATCACTTAAACAACTTCCACCTAGGCATCAAATTTACCATTGAAATTGAAAAAAATGGATCTCTGCCGTTTTTAGACATCAAACTTACTAAGAGGTCTGACTCCTTAAAAATCTCTATCTTCAGAAAATCAAACCACATGGATAGATACCTGCATGCGTCCTCACACCACTATCCAGCACAGAAGTTATGTATCATCTCCACTCTGGTTCATCATGCCAAGTCTGTATTCTCAGATGAGGAGCAGCTGAAAAATGAACCACAACATCTCAAAAGAACCTTCACAAATAATTGCTACTCTTTGAAAACTCAATAAACAACTATACTGCCATCCTCAAAACAACACAGAGATACAGGATAACCCCAGTGGTTATATCTCTTTACCATACATCAGCTCTCTCTCCCGGAAACTAAGAAGAATTTTGAAAAAATTTAATATAAAAACATACTTTTCCCACTCTTCCTAAACTCAGATCAATTCTAAGCCAACCAAAACAGGCTCACAACCATCTTCAGTTTCTAGGTGTATATAAAATCATATGTGACTCTGGGAAGCCATATTATGGTCAAACTGAGAAGTTCATCCTCCTCCATCTCGAAGAACATCATTGAAGCATTGCTTATAATAGAACCAGAGCAAGCGCCCTCTCAAGCCATGTCCTGTTCTCAGTGAACACAAATAATGAAGGCCGCCAACATGAAACAGACTGGAATACAACATCAAACATTCATATATGCCATGATGAAATAGAACACTGCATAGTTGAATCCAAAGAAATTATCCTAGATTCTTCTCACATAAACAGTAACCTTAGTTATAGTCTACCAGACTCACATAGCTCTACTATCAGATACTGGTGCACTCGTAAAGTCACACGCTTGCATATGCCTAACAATGGAACTTTAGCCAGGACTGTAACTTCAGTTCAAACTTAATTCCAGTTCATAATCTGTTATTGTAGTGGTACAATGTTTCTTTACAGTGTTTTTTATGTTTGCTTTTCATGTTCTCAGACCTGAAGAAGTCAGCATTCCGACAAAACATGTTGTGTGTTAAATTAAATTAATTTGTTTTTCTAATTCTCAGAATTCAGTCAATAAATAATATGAACATATATATATATATATATATATATTAAGGATAACAAGTAATTTTATAAACTTTTTTTTTACTCCTTCTCCCAAGTAAGCAAAACAGTTAAGTTTTGCTTACTTGAATGTAGTTCAAGCCTAAAGGTAGTGTAACACCAGGGCAACTCATTGTAAAGGTGGGTAAAGCCCTAATCACTATTCTTAGTATTTCTCATAATGTAAAACTCATCTCACTAAGAGATGTATACTCCGGTTTCAACCTTTTTTGAGGTGTCCTAAAAGTGAGTAGCTAGACCCTGAAATACCAAGGTTTTTAGTAATACAGAGCCTTATCAACTTTACGTATACAAGTTGCTACAAGGTGCTTTTACTTTGAATAAGAAACTCTGGATGAGATAAAGATGTGAAAAGTTTTTTACCTTGGGGATAATATATATTAAGGATACCAAGTAATTTTATAAACTTGGTTTTTTTTACTCCTTCTAGAAGGAGTAAAAAAACTTTTCACACACACACACACACACACACACACACACACACACACACACACACACACACACACACACACACACACATATATATATTTATAAAATTAAAATTTAACTGACTAGAACCCGAGAAAGTATAACAAAAACCTTTAATAAATCACGACTAGTTTCATCGGTGTTCCGACTTCTTCAGGTGAGTAAGAAATAACATAAGACTTATAAAAATAACAAGGTAAAAAACATGGACTATCCAGCTTAATAAAAAGAAGCAGAATAGTAACAGTCATATTGGAATAGGTGACCACGTGCTACTGTTGGCATGAGATGAATATGTGTGACAACTAATTTTAGAGTGCCAGTATTGGATTACCACTATGGGAATCAGGCAAATTGTAGCTTAGATTGTTGTTCAAGTGTGAAGGGTCCAGAACTATTTCTTTTGATTCTATAATTCGTCTTTCAAATTCATCCTTGCATATATATAAATTGGTTTTGTGGTCCCAATCAACTTGGTGTGGCTATTCTTCGAGGTTAGAGTTTGCCGAGAAGAGAACATGACTGGAAAGGGCGCTCGCGAGTATTCTACTGTAGGAGATGTCACGTCTATGTTCCTCAAGACGAAGTGAAACAGATTTATCTGTCTGGCCAAAATCAGGTCGATCACAGTCGCACATTGAGAGGACGCTCGTGATTCAAGCACAGTGGCATGTATAAGAAGAGCTCCTGATTGGGATAAGTTTTCTAGGAATAATTACATATATATGCGTAATTGTTTGAGTAAGAGAGGCTGTAAACGTTGTGCGCTACCAGTTTTATTAGTGTGAGGTATTTTTTTGCCAAAACTTAATTACGAAATCGTTATTATTGGACTTAGTAACCTGCAAAAAATGTCCGTGGCATTGTCATTCCATGACTTTAATTTAGATTTCAGTCGTTTCATTAAGTGTGAGGTCTGTTATATGTATTCTTTCAATTACATAAATGATTTGTGGATATTTGGTGAGGATGGAAGGAGGGTGTGTGTGAAGTGTGACCTGAACGAGGAATTGATGAATGCAAATATGAAATTGATGACAGAAAGTGTTAGTAGTGAAATTGTCGTGGGGAAAATGAGTGCACGTTTGAAAGAGAAGGATGGTGAGTAGAGAGGCAAAAAAATTTTAAAAAATAAGTAAAAAAGAAAAAGAGTGATTTGAAAACCGTAACGGATGTTAAAAGGGATGAAAGTGAGGTGAGAGAGGCGGAAGGAAAAGAAATTGAGAGAACGAATGAAACTAGAAATGGCATGACGCAGAAATCGAAAGTAAAAAAAATCGAAAGAATGGATGATAGCGAAAATTCGACGCATGTTTGACTGAAAGTATGGAAACAAAGAAGGATGAATGAGAGTGAAAGTGAGAAGAGGGGGTCGAGAGTTAGAAAGTTAGAAAGATTGAATGATAGAGAGAATGTGTCGCGAGATTCGGAAGTTGAAATGGATAGGATGAGGCAAGAAATGAAATGGATGCAGAATGAAATTAAGAAAATTTGGGTAAAAACTATTAAAATAAATAATGATGGCATGAAAGAGTTAACAAAAGATGAGTGAGTGGCGTTGTATGGCGACTCCATTATTAAAGGTGTGCTGGAGGATAAAATGCACAAAGTATGTTTCCCAGGTGCTAAAATGAGTAGAGTGATTGAGGCATTGGATATGAGGCAGGAGCGAGCAAAAGAGCTAATAGTATTAATAGGTACGAATGATTTGAGAGAGGACAAAGAGTGTATCAAAATGAATGTCAGGAGACTGCTTGGAAAGATAAAAGAGAATAGTGTGACAGGAAGGGTAGTCAGTGCGTTGCCTAGGTATGACTATGGTGAAATGAGGCGGAGAGCAAGGATTATGAACAATATGCTAGCTGAAATGTGTGAGGAGAAGGGAGTACAGTTTGTTAATGTGTGGAATGAGGTCTGAGGGACGAAGTGAGCTGTATGGGAGTGATGGACTGCATTTGAGTGGTTATGGTGTGAGTTGCTTGGAAAGACGGCTGCTGGAAGGTAAAGTGAATAGAGAGAGAATGAATCAGATCAAGTGGGAAGTGATGTGGAAGAGTGGTAGAGTAAGACAGGAGAGATTGAAGAGGTGGTTATGAATGGGGAAGTGAGTAGTATGAGTATAGAAAATAAGAGAATGGGTGTGCAAGAGGAGCAGGAAAACGGGGAGGCTCAGCGTGGACAAGAGTACACAGCATGAGAAAGGTGGATGCTCCAAGAGGAGGTGAGCATGTGTAGGCAGGAAAGGAATGGGATGACCAGGGTTCAAGAGGAAACAGTTGGAATTGAAAAGGATTTTAAAATGAAGAAGCAGAAAGGGGAAATGGTCCCAGTTGAGCATGGAGAGATCACATCGAATGAGTGTTATCAGTGAAACTAGCTGTAGATCCAGAAATGAGCTGTTGTGTTTGTATATAAATGCTAGAAGTATAAGAAACAAGGTAGATGAAATGGTTGCACAGATTGTGTCTGTTCACCCAAAAATTGTTGGAATAAGTGAGGCATGGTTGGAAGAGGATGACATCCTGACAGGAATAGAGATGGAAGGGTATGATGTGTTTCGTGAGAACAGAAGGGGTAAAAAGGGAGGAGGAGTGCTATTGATGATAGAGAAAGAGTTATGTCCATATAAAGTAGAGATGCAAGAGAGAAATAGTGCCAGTGTTTTGAGGCAATATGCTGTGAGATAGAGGTGAATGGAATCAAATACTTGGTGGGATGTTGTTATAGACCGGGTAATGTGAATGGTGGTGATAATGAAATGTACAATCAAATTAGCCAAATAAATAAGAAAATGGTGATCATTATGGGTGATTTTAATTATGGCAATATAGACTGGAATGATGAGATAGCAACTGGAAGTAAAGAAAATAAGTTTCTTGAGTTTTTGAGAGATAACTACCTCAGACAGTATGTAACAGTAGGCACACGAGCATTAAGGGTCTTGGAGAGCTCAGAAGACAGCTTGCGGATGTAGCGTGGAATGACAAGTTAGCTGGAAAAGAGATCAATGCAGCTTGAGGGATTTTCAAAAACTGTTCAGTAGTAGATCAATGCAGCTTGAGGGATTTTCAAAAACTGTTTAGTAGACGCAATGTCTAAATGTATTCCAAGGGTGAGAAGGTTAAATAAGGTGGGTGTGAGATGGATGAATAAAGAGATTAAGCATGTGATACAGAGAAAAAGGGCATTGTGGAGAAGTGGAAATAACCAATTCCATGAGGTCTGCAAAGACCAAGCAAGGAGGGTGACTTGGTTGGTGAAGGTAGCTAAAGAGAGGTATGCACAGCAGTTGGCTAATGAAGCCATAAAGAATCCTGAGGAATTATTTTGATATGTAGCCAGCAAAAGAAAGAATGATTATGGAAGGATGTAATTGATAGGAGAAAATGGTATAAAGACAGCTGTTGCAGAATGTGTGGTGGAGATACTTAATGAGCAGTTCATAAATATTTTCAGTCTTGTGAATGTGACTTCATGGAGAGATTGAGAGCAATAGATGATGGGAAAGAGAGAGATTGATTGTAAGTATGCAAGAGATGTATGGGGAGTTGAGTAAACTAGATGATAATAAGGCTGTGGGACTTGATAATATATCACCGTGTATTCTGAAGGAATGTGCCAGAGAGTTGACACAGCCTTGACATATTTTTTTAATACGAATCTTGCACTTGGTCAATTTCCAAAGGGAGTGGCAGGAGAGCAAAATTGTGCCACTTCATAAAGGAGGTGATCGAACTCAAGTTGTTGGAGAAGCTTGAGGGAACAAGGATCCAGAGTTGGGTTGATAACAATGGTATTATCTTTGATGGACAGCATGGATTTGCTAAAGGGAGGTCATGTTTTAGTAATCTACTTATTACAATAAAGTGACTGCTTCCTTGGACAGAGGAAAAGGATACACAGTAATATACTTGGATTTCGCAAAGGCTTTTCATAGAGTACCTCATGATAAGTTGACAGTGAAACTAGAGCAGATGGGGTTGTTATTAGATTGGTGCACTGGATTGGAGACTGGCTATCTGATAGGTATCAACAAGTTGTGTATGGGGGTTGCGATATCCAGGAAAAGGAAAGTCACTAGTGGAGTGCCTCAGCGGTCTGTTTTAGGGCCATTACTGTTTAACTTGTATATTAATGATATAGGTGAAGATTTGGATGGAGATATTCAGTTGTTTGCGGATGATGCAAAGTTGGGACGAACCATGAATTGTAGTGAAGATGTTGTGGCTTTACAGGAAGACTTGAATAGCTTGAGTGATTGGGCACTGAAATGGGGATGTGAATTCAATGTTGCAAAATGTAAGGTTTTAAAATTTGGAAAACAAAGATGGGATGCAGAATTTATGCTTGGTGAGAATATATTGTTGGAGGTAGAGGAAATAAGAGATCTGGGGGTGATAGTGGATAAGGATCTAAAATTTAAGGTACATATCGCCAAAATTGTGAAGACAACGCAAAGACTTCTGGGAATGATGTAGAGGACACTGACATATAAAAGTAGGGAGATTCTTGTTCCATTGTATAAGGCTTTGATTAGGGCACACATGGACTATTATGCCCAGATTTGGTCACCGGGTTTTCAGAAGGATGAAGAGATGTTGGAAAGGGTCCAAAAGGAGACTGACTAAGGTAGTTTCTGACCTCTGGAATGTCGAGTATGAGGAAAGATTTAGAAGATGTAATTTGCTGAGTCTCGTGGACAGGAGGAAGAAGGGAGATATGATAGAGACCTACAGTTGGTAAGGGGTTGTTATAGGATCAATGCTGGAGAAGTTCTACAGAAAATAGTGGGAGATGGGGGAGTACCAGAGGTCATCCGTGGAAACTGTATAAAGAGGGTGTGAGTAGGGGAGTGAGAGGCAGGTTTTTTTTCATGCAGAGTTGTGAATGATTGGAATGCCTTGTCTGAGAATGTGGTGTCTGCAAAGAGTTTGAATGTGTTTATAACACGGTATGATGAGCCATGTGTGTGTGATAAAAGGACCCTCCCAGATGAGTCTTTGACTCCATGTGGTCTTGAGGATGGTAATAATAATAATAATAATAATAATAACTTTATAAACACCAGGAAAATGCAGTTGGTTGTGTTTTGGTTTTGGTCGAATCAGAAAAGAACGAAGTTTTGGCAGAATAGTATAGTTGGTCTTTATGTTGAATTTTTTTCATAATCCTAAATAGTTTGGGAGTAAAAGAGCTGATAAATGGTAACTGTATATGAGTGATAGGGTTGGATTCATCTTCTTGCTGAATCAATCCTAATTGTGACAATATATATATATATACATAAAAGAAGTTACAAAAAGGATTTTATAGAATTGATGAAGGCAAAATCTGTTACTTCTTGATTTGGGGAGGGAAAGATAATCTAATAAGAAGTAAAATAGTGACAAATAATAACAAATCAGAACAAGTAAATACTTTCAGATACCTAGGATGTAGCTTATCATATAAAGATGAAAAAGATATAGACATCAAAATATCAAATTTTGTTAAAGTTAATGGCATAATAAAGAATATATTTAAGCCATCCTTGGTACAAAAACATGCACCAGAATCAGGCTATATAAAATTCTGTCTAAACCAACTTTATTTATATGGATGTGAAACATAGACCATAAAAAAGAAGAATGAAAAATGGATTCAAACAGCAAAAATGAAATTTCTCAGAAAAACAACTGGATATGCCAAATGAGACCATAGAACAAATGATGAATTTTACAATTCCTGAATATAAAAACAAATAACCACTATATAAGCAAATATAAACAAATATAGTTAGAACATCTAAATTATCATCCTTATCAAATTCCTGTGCACCCTTAGAAGGTGCACAGGATCTTACGATAGCTACATGAACAGTTACATCATTACTAACTTATTTTCAATAATTTTCCTCCAGATTATCCTGTTATCTGTCAACATTTGAATATTATTAGATGTTATATTTCTGTCTTCTAAGACACTTTTTACTGTATCAATACACCTACATCTTATTCCACCTCTGGGTCTTTTTCCTGCCATCCTAGCAAAGAACTCTTGTTTAGTTAATCTTTCCTCTCCCATTCCGTTTAAGTGGCTATACCACCTGAGATTATCTCTGCTAATACATTCCTGAATCAAAACAATGTCAAGTTCTTTCCTAATAGTCTCATTTTTATATGATACTGCCATCTGTTTAGTCTCCTAATCTTTCTCAGGATACTCATATATATGAACTCCAATCAAAAGTTTTATTTCTAACCCAGCACTCAGATCCATTAAAATTGGTTTTAACACTGTCTTCTATGAAGCTAATTTAGTGTTTTGACTAATTTCTCTCCTATTCCATACAAATTTATTCATTTGACTTACTACCATACAAGCTTTGCTAATTCTACTGTCTATTTCCAATTTTATTTTGCCATCTTCACTAAAAATTGTGCCTAAATAGCTGAAATATTTTACTTGTTCTATGAGTTCTCCATTCAAGATGCAGTTGATGTTTTCAATGTTTTTTTGCTTATTCATCGTCTTTGTTTTTTTAATGCTGATTTTCATACCATATTTATTACAGCAATATTCAATTTGGTCATAGAATCCTGCAGACTTTTCTTGAATTTATTTAGGAGTATAACATCATCTGCATGAAGTAAAGAGCTGAGACCATCATTTCCAATCTTGATATCAGGTTTGATACTGCTTTCCTTTATAATGTGATCCATATAGATGATGAATAACAGTGGAGATAATGTATACCCTTGTTGCACACCTGACTTAACGTCAAACTATCTTCTTGTACCTCCTTCAATTCTAACCACCTGTACCTCCTCTATTCATCTAAATTATTGTTATTTTTTTTTGTTTTGTTTTTGCTGTACGTGCACCTCCAAATTATCCACATAATCTATCATATTGCTTGAACCCATTAACCACTGTTGGATTCTAATTATGTAGAAAATAGAATAAATGTTATTTGATTCAGAATCCAACATGATTTTCCATCACAAAGGCTGCGTTGTAAATACTATTTAATGTAAATAACGTAAATATAATTTGATATCATATAACTAGCTTAATTATATCAATTATTTAATTATTTAATCAAAGAAATGTGTTAATGGTAAATAGATTCTGTATTAATTATTATTAAACTATTTTGTTTATTGTTATGTCAATATTATGGAAACTTATATTTGCAATATTAACTACGCATTTATTGAAAAGCAAATATTCTAATTATTCCTATTTGTGTATAAAGCTTAACGTATGTAATGACTCAATGTAGTAGTATAACTTTGTCTAACATTGGCGAGAATGTTTATGTTTGTCTGTTGTCATGGAGACGCGTGAAATAAACGAGCGCGAGTGGAACAGAGCATGGGCTGAGGAGAGAATAGAAAAAAATATATAAAAAGTAAGGAGTTGGGACGGAAACTTGGAAGTGAAAGGAAGCAGGGCGATAAAATAAAGAAGTAGAAGTAAATAAAAGGTTCTTAAGGGTAGAAGTTAAGTAGATAATTTTTATGAGTGAGCAAGAACGTAACGAATTTTATAGTTAGCTGAAATTGAAATCAGCAGTAATAATAGAAAGAAAATTAAAGCTACAAACGGATAAAGTAAAAAGCTGAACATTCAAGGAAGAATTCTGAATAAACCCAGCTGATCTAGTATTGCAGCTTATTTCCGATTTGCCCTAAAGAGAACCTCACAGTGTTTTAATTAATTTATGAGTGGTAATTATTATTATTATTATTATTATTATTATTAAACAAGACCTCATGGAGTCAAAGACTCATCTAGGAGGTCCTTTTATCTTACACACACATCTCATCATACCGTGTCTTAAACACATTCAAACTACTTGCAGACACCACGCTCTCAGGCAAGGCATTCCAATCACTCACAACTCTGCACGAAAAAAAACTGCTTCTCACTCCCTTACTCACACCCTCCTTATACAGTTTCCAGGGATGACCTCTGGTTCTCCCCTGATCTCCCACTATTCTCTGTAGAACTTCTCCACCATTGATCCTATAACAACCCCTTACCAACTTGTAGGTCTCTATCATATCTCCCCTCTTCTTTCTCTCCACGAGACTCTGCAAATTACATCTTTTCAATCTTTCCTCATACTCAACATTCCAGAGGTCAGAAACTACCTTAGTCAGTCGCCTTTGGACCCTTTCCAACATCTCTTCATCCTTCTGAAAACCCGGTGACCAAATCTGGGCACAATAGTCCAAGTGTGGCCTAATCAAAGCCTTATACATTGGAACAAGTATCTCCCTACTTCTACATATCAGTGTCCTCCGCATCATTCCCAGAAGTCTTTGTGTTGTCTTCACAATTTTGGCGATGTGTCCCCTAAATTTTAGATCCTTATCCACTATCACCCCCAGATCTCTTATTTCCTCTACTTCCAACAATATATTCTCACCAAGCATAAATTCTGCATCCCATCTTTGTTTTCCAAATTTTAAAACTTTACATTTTGCAACATTGAACTCACATCCCCATTTGCTTGCCCAATCACTCAATTTATTCAAGTCTTCTTGCAAGGCCACAACATCTTCACTACTCTTTATGGTTCGTCCCAACTTTGCATCATCTGCAAACAACTGAATATCTCCATCCAAATCTTCACCAATATCATTATCATTAAGTAGTATAACTTTGTCTATAACTTTGTATAACTAGTATAACTTTGTATAACTTTATCATTAAGTAATAAGTAGAGTATTAGAGTATATAATAGAGTATCCTTATTACTCTGTAATAAGGATAGTTGAAGTGCCTTAATTGATGTCAAGAATTCTGAAACGTAATTGATAGTGCTTTATGTATAACTGCGGATAAGTTTTGTAGATGTGTTTTTATTCTTTAAGTGTGATAAGTAAATTCCAGAAGTTTGCTCACAACATAATAGATGTTCTAGGAACCATTTCCGGTAAGGTCTATCTTAGTGAATTATTAACTTTAACTGTGGAAACCCTCCGCGATTGAGAGTTGGAGATAGGAATTGTTTGAAAGATATTTTCAGCTATTAGATCCTGTAATATTTTGAACTTATAGCATGACTGGAAGATGTGTGAAAACTAATTAGATTGGATGTTCTATTATATTCATTTAAGTGTAAAAACTTTATAACCCAGAGGCTAAGAAGGTGTATGTGAAGACTTGGAAGTTTGTGCTAATATAATTGACTTGACTTAATGTTTGACTTATTTTTATTGTTTAAAATTAGAAGTAAAATTTATGTAAGTGTTATATGACCTATATTAAATGCTTTATTTGTTAATCTAACTGTTGTATTTGCCTGAAATTCTTTTTACTGCACCGTTCACAAAAATTCGAATCTAGCAGGAATCCCAAAGAGAGAAAATAAATACTTCGGCCTGAATGAGTGAAAAGACTGCTAACTAATTTTGAATTGATCCTGCTATTTCATATAGACTTATCTAAGGATAGAGTGGCGCAGTATAATAGAAATTTCTCTACCCTTAGATCAGTAATCAATTTACAATTAGTTTTCCTTTATTTTATGAAAGTGATTTTTAACAAGATGGTGGATTCGAACGTCAAGAGAATACGTCACGACACCACCTTACTGGCCATTATGGATCAAATACACATCCTCATACGCTTCGTATCCATCATATATTTCAATGTAATATCAATGGTATTACAATTTTAATATGCACTTCCCATCCATGATAACCTTGACATCTATAGATGTCTTGGCCGGTAGCATGGTTAACAAGCAAAGCACTCACAACTGACTCTGGCAGCCCGTTCCATTCATTCACAACTCTCCAAGCAAAAATTCTAGTCCTCACATGCCTACTAACCATACCTTTATTCAACTTCCATGGATGATCCCTTGTTCTGGCCCCTTTGCATCAAGGAAAATGTTTCTAGCACAAGTGATAAAACATTTCCCCTATATCAATCTTATAAAACTCTTTAAGCATCTTAAATGTTTCTATCATATCCCCTCTTTTTCTGTTATCAACCAATTTCTGCAATTCACAAAACCTCAATCTATCCTCATAGGGAACATTCCACAGACCATTGACCATCTTGGTCGCTCACCTCTGAATCTTCTCCACTGCTTCCTCATCTCCAAGAAACCGAGGAAACCAGACGTGAGCACAGTAATCCAACTGTGGAGGTATCAATGCCTTATAAAAAGGAATGACTACATCCTTATCTCTACTTGTTAGTGTGTTCTTCAATAGCCAAATAAACTTATGGGCTACCTTAGCAACATGTCCACTAAACTTTAATTCTCTGTCTACCACCACTCCTAAATCTATAGCTTCATCTATTTCCTGGAGTACAGTTCAATCAAAGTGGTACATGGTTTGTAATCTGTTTATCCCAAAATACATAACTTTACATTTCTCCACATTAAACTGAAACCCATTGTCTTTGGCCCATACTGACAGCCTATTTAAATCATCCTGCAAGCTCTCCACATCGCCTTGATTAACTATTACTGCATTAGGTATATTTGGTATATTTGTACATATACCTAATTTCTCATCATCAGCCAACAACTGAATATTTTGTTTCAATTTATTTCCTATATCATTTATGTACAAATTAAACTACTGTTTAATTTGTACACAGCACTGAACCTTACAGCATACCACTAGTCACCTGTTTTTGCTTTGATTCTGCACCTCCATATACCACTTTTTGATATCTGTCCCGCAGCCACCCTCTTAGCCACAATACCTCTGTCCATTGTTCTAATTTGTGTAACAGAGTTTCATGTCAAATGCCGTTAAAGCAAAATCCATCAGATCATTGTATAGCCTCCTTTATCCAACTCACTGTTACTCTATTATAAAAAGTTAGCAAATTACTAAGCCATGAGTGATGTTTTACAAGGCCATTTTGCTCCTCATACTGTATCATATTTTTTTCCCTCCCCCATTCTTGAATTCTCTTTTTGAACAAATTTTTTTCCAGTAACTTTACAAAACACCACGCCTGAGATACTGATTGGTATAATTTGCTAATATACTCTTAGAACCTCCCTTATGCAAAGGAATTATTTTGCCCTCTTTCAACTCCCTTGGAATTCTACCAGAACTAGACTTAAATTAAAGAACTTGGTCACAGGCATTGCCTCAGATTGGCTCAAGTTCCCTTGCAAATTCTTGTAAAACCTGAACTGATATCCTATCAAATCCCACAGCTGTATTTACATTGAGATTCTTCGACATCATAAGAACCTCGAATTCATTCACCTCTGTTCCCACATAAGTCTCTGTCACATATGTCACAGCATTAACCTCACCTGGATTATATACACTTGCAAAGTGGTCATTCAGTAACTCAACTATGTAATTTGTTTCTGTTACCATCATCACTCATTAAGGTTGATCATCCATAGTCATTCTTCCTCTTACTTGCCACATAATGAAAGAACTCTTTGGGATCTACTTTGGCCTGCTTGGCTAGATTGTTCTTGTAATCTAATTTTATGCCTTCTTTGACATGTTGGTCACCTTTCTTTTCTGAGCCTTGTACTCAGTGGTGCACTCAGGATTTAATCTTGGGGTCTGTTGAATTAAACAGATAAAAATATTTTTAATGCAAATTCAATAAAATTCATTAGGTGATTATAAAAATTTATTTAAAGAATAAAATCCAGTTTTTTTTTTTTTTTCAAAGCTCTTGAATTACTTCAGTCGTGGTTACATTAATCTCTCTGTGTATATATAGCAAAGCCAGTCCGTTCAATCATGATTGTGTCATGGTAGATCTTAAATAGGCTTTTAAAAGCTGTAAGGTAGAAAATGACCTATTGAGTCTGTTCATTGTGAGTATATTTTTTTTGGCCACTAACTTAATTAATTTTAGAATAAGATTACACTGGGTTTTTTTTTTTTTGACCAATAAATTTAATGATAAATAATGCCAACAAGTTTCACCAACTGGGCTGTTTGGCTTCTTCAGGGCATACAAATGGTAAAGACAACTCAAAGTCACTAGTACATAGAACAAACATATATAATATAACAAAATTTAAAAGATGCGTAACATCATACGCATTGAACATGTGTTTCCTTAATTGAAAGGGAGATGGTAAATCCTGTTTTATTTTATAGCTGGGTCTGAAACTCAAATCAAAATTCATAGAGTTTCATGCCGAAAAAACTATCAGCGGGCCCAAGTGTAAATGATCACTTGGGTAGTACAACACCAGGGCAACTCCATGCAAAGGTGGAGCAAGCTCCATCACTAACTTTAATATTCTCTCATAATGTAAACCCAGCTCCTGAGAGATGTATATATATTGTTTTACATTATGAGAAGAGGTCACTACCCAGACCAGTTTCAACCATTTTTGATGTCTCATCAGTGAGTAGGTAGACCTGGAATATCAAGGTTTTTAAGTGAACACGAACTTACATACCTCTACTATCGAATTGCCGAAGTGGTGCACTCCTATATTGTTAATTATTGTTAATTACTAAGATAATAAGCCAAAAAGCTATTTTACCGGCAAATTTGTTAATTGAAAGGGAGATGGTAAATCCCATTTTATTTTATAGCCAGGTCCGAAACTCAGATCGAAATCCATAGAGTTTCATGCCGAAAAAACTATCGGGCCCAAGTGTAAATGATCACTTGGGTAGTACAACATCAGGGCAACTCCATGCAAAGGTGGAGCAAGCTCTATCACTAACTTTAATATTCTCTCATAATGTAAAACCCAGTTCCTAAGAGATGTATATATATATATTGTTTTACATTATGAGAAGAGGTCACTACCCAGACTGGTTTCAACCTTTTATATATATACATCTCTTAGGAGCTGGGTTTTACATTATGAGAGAATATTAAAGTTAGTGACAGAGTTTGCTCCACCTTTGCATGGAGTTGTGGCTTCTTTGAAATTTCAACACCAGAAATTTTTTTCTAGATAAGGCATGGAACTTTTGTCCCATTCAATGGTGTGCCTTGTGTTGAAGAAGTGGAGGGCTAATCCAGAACTATCTATTCTGTTGTTTTTAACATCCCCTATGTGTTCCTTTTTAATTATTTTGAGACCTCTTGATGTCTGACCTATGTAGTTTAGACCACAAGAGCAAGGGATGTTGTATACTCCAGCGTATTTGAAGAAGTCATTGCTGTCTTTTGGTGACCTTAATATGTTTTGGGTTGTTTTGATCGGTTTGAAAGTTGCTCTGATTTCAAAAGGTTTGAAGAGTGTTGCAATCTTTTTTGACAGCATAGGGGATGGCAATTGAGGATTTATATTGAGTCTTGGCATATTGTTGTTGTGTGGGGTTGCTATTAAGAATCTTTTTAATTAAATTTCTTGAATAGTGTTATTTAGCAGGGTCTGTGACATATGAGTTAATTCATCCTGGAGGTCTTTTTCTTCTGATATGATGCTGGTGGCTCTATTTTTGAGCATATGATGCTAAGTTTTTGAGAAATGTGGTGAGTAGACGAGAAGTGAAGATAACATACAGCATGGGTTGGTTTACGAGAGACATATTAAGGCTGATATGTCTATCTGCTTGTTTTTTGATTAGGGCAGGGGTGGCCAACCTATGGCCCATGCGCCAAAAGTGGTGCATTGCATGATTAAAAGTGGCGCACTGAACCCCAGAGAAAAATTTTAAAAAATGTTGTATATGATTTATATATATATAAACACACAATTAACCTACCACTGAATTCTAGAGTGCGCACTTATTATACTTGTTTGATCTTGAAGTAACATGCACCGGCAAATGCTGATATGCATCACCAGTTACTCAATCAGTTTACAGCTGACTCTCGTCATAACGTTTGATGATCTTCTGATTCAATGTGAGTGAACAATTCTGTGTTTTCGAACTTATATGTTTTTATATATAAGTTTAAGATAAGATTTCTGTTTATATGAAGGCTTAATATAGTTGTGTAAATTTAAAAATAATTTTTTTCATTTTGAATGCGTATGTTAAGTTCTTGCCTGCTCCCCTAATTTGCAGATTACTGAAACCTGCAATTATTTGGTATATTTGTATGTGTGTGTTTTTATGTTTTTTCTATACAATATCTTTCCTTTTTATTTACGTGTAGTAGGTTTATTCCTAAAATTTAACTGATCATCAGCAAAGCTTTCGTAATGAGGATGTTTGGGTTGTGTGTGTGATTGCCAGCTGATCGACTGTTTTATGGCAGGAAGCGATCTCGTATTTCATTGGACATAATATATTACAAGAGAGAGACAAAAATACTCTATGAAAAAATATATATATAATATTTTTAAACTTATAGAACTGATTAGGCCTTCATGAAAACAGGAATCTTATCTTAAACTTGTAGAACTGTTTTTAAATGTTCATGTTTAAAACCATAAAATAATTTAAATAAATTATTTAATAATAAGCTTCACTTTTTGAAATAATTTTTTTTTACAGTCAGTTACCCATTACTTTGCAAAAGAAAATGAGCAGAAGAAAAGCAGAAGGTGATAGCAAGCGCTAGTTTAATGAACTGTGGGAAAATTAGTTCTTATTTATTGCGGGTCCTCAGGAAAACCGTTGTATATTGTTTGTGAAAGCACTCTCTCTCAGATAATAGAAGAGACATGATCTTAACAGACACTACAGAAAACATTAAGCTGAATTAGAAGAAAAACTGAAGTTAATTCCTGGGTCTGAGTTGCAGAAAGAATAGGTGGTTAAGAAAAAGGAAGAAATAAAAAAGAGAAAATATATTTGTGAAACGAAGTTGCGAAAGTGTGGCAATGCTTGAGGCGTCTTATGAAATTGCCTTTGTGTTGGCTAAAAAACACAAGCCTTTCTCTGATGGAGAGGAAGTTGTTAAGCCCTGTCTCAAAAAATTTGCAAAATGTCTTGGTGATAAGAATTTTGAAAGAAAAGTAAACCAAATTGCTCTGTCCTAGCAAACAATTACAAGACATATCGAAGAACTTTCCTATGATGTTACTGAGCAATTAAAAGACCATGTTCATGCTTGTTCTTTCTTTTCTTTAGCCTTGGACAAAATCTGCTGACATATGTGATGTAGCCCAATTAAACAGTTTTATAAGAGGAATTGATGGTAATTTTAACATCTTTGGAAGAACTTATTGGTCTTGAGTCACTTCATGGAAAAACCAGAGGGTCAGACATATTTGACAAAGTAAAGTCATATCTAAAAAATCAACAACTAGATTCTAGTAAGCTCATCAGTGTTTGCACTGATGGAGCACTGTCAATGATAGGTAGAGTTTCTGGGAGTGTAACTTTACTTGAAAGGTTTTTAGATCATTCTCTACTAAAGTATCACTGTATTATACATGAAGAATCTCTGTGTGGAAAAACTCTAAATTTGAAGCATGTTATGATACCAGTTGTAAAGTGTGTGAATAAAATTAGAGCAAGAGGGTTAAACAGAAGAGAATTCAGAGAATATGTGAACTGCTAGATATGGAATATTGTGATCTCGTCCTTCATTGTGAGGTGCACTGGCTTTCTAAAGGACAAGTTCTCAGTAGATTTTGGAAGCTGAAAGAAAGTGTTCGTAATTTTCTGGAAGAGAAGGATGAGCTGCATTAGGAAAAAGCCCTCTTGCGTGATGAGAAATGGCTATTTGATTTAGCATTTTTAGTTGATGTTACCAGCCACCTCAATGATCTAAATTTGAAACTGCAGGGCAAGAACAAATTGTTTCCTAGCTTAGTAAATGACATCAGTGCATTCAAAATGAAATTAAAACTGTTCACCTCCCAGTTAGAAAATGGGAGGTGAACAGATTTAAGTCAATTTCCACATTTAAAAAATCATAGTGAATCTGTTGAAGATAATGACAACTTTACAGAATATACTGATAAACTCAGATTATTGCAAGAGTCCTTTAACATTCGTTTTAGCGACTTTGCCGAAGAAGAAGACTGCATACTTGCATTTATAAATCCCTTTTCACTTACTGAACAAAAAATCTTGACGATGCCTAGTAACATACAAATGGAACTTATTGATCTCAGAACCAATTCTTTATTGAAAATGAAATTTAATGAACTTCCATCACTCCCAGATGCTTCTGATATAATTAATTTCTGGCGATCGTTGCCTGTGAACATTTTCCAGAACTGAGAAAATTTGCTCAGAGTTATATCTGTCATTTTGGAACTACATACAGATGCGAACAAGCATTTTCATAAATGAAAATGATTAAGAACAAACTACGGTCGCGACTGACTGATTCAAATTTGAAAAGCTGTTTGATGCTTTCTGTAACTGATTAACTCCAAACATTACAAGTTTAGCAAAAGCAAAGCAATTTCAAAAGTCAGTAAAATAATTAATGTTTATCTTGTCTTTATATGAAATCCTTTTATTTAAAACTGCTAAAAGTGTCTCTATTACCATATATATAATAAATCATTTTATGCATAACTGTTAAATATATCCATATTACCATATTTTAAAAGGGCTGAAAAGTGGTATAAGTTTGTGTGGCGTATCTTAACTAAAACATGAAAAAATTGATGCATGAACTATAAAAGGTTGGCCACCCCTGGATTAGGGTATCTAACTGGTAATTAGTTTACGGAATTAACAATGCATATAAAGTATATTAATTAAAGGTAACTTTAATGAATAACTTCTATATTTCGGCAATGTCACATTGCCATCTTCGGGAACATAAAGATATGGTATGTGCACTCAGGAACTAACACAAAGCAAATGAGGAAGAAAGCAAGAAACTAATATTGTTCCTAAAGTCCTAATGGTGCCCTCTTGTGGGCTAATTTGGTAGTCTTGGCAGTTGGGCTGAAGTTCTCATAATGAAAGTCTCCCAAATTTGGGACAGTTTCATGCAGCCCAAATTTGTTGAGGTTAGGAACGTTTTTTAGAGCTGCTGAAGATTCTTTGAATAATCTTTCGTATTTAAACTTGCTGCGATGGATTATTTTTGTTTTCTTCCAACGAATTTTATGGTGGGTATCTAAGGCATGGTCTGCCAGCCCAGAGCGGCTGTACTGGTGAAACCGGATGTAGTCTTGGTGTTCTGAAATCCTGATATTTGTTGTTCTGCCTGTTTGGCCACATTGCCGAAATATAGAAGTTATTCATTAAAGTTACCTTTAATTAATATACTTTATATGCGTTGTTAATTCCGTAAACTAATTACCAGTTATGTCTAACCAACGTATAAGTCTTACTACTAGGGTATCTAAAAATGGTAGTTGTCTATCTTTCCCAAGTTCCAAGGTGAGCAGTAGGGCTCAGTCCTCCCGAACACTACTTCCTTTGCCTTGTGTTCACATGGCTGTGATTCCCGAGAGCTATAGGGTATTCCCACCTTATGTGACCACTAATTCATAAGTAGTATAGAAATAGAATACACGACACAACATAAATAAAAAAATGAATTTTAATAATTTTAATGAATTTTAATTTTAATTTTATAATTAGGAAAAGATTTTTGGAAAATTTTCTAGTGTTTTTTTTTTCCTTTTTCTTTGGGGGTGCAGGCCCCATACCCCTGCCCCTGTGGGTATGCCACTGCTTGTACTGTTCATGAGTTTGCTGGTCACCTTTCTCCTTATATACCCTCCACAGCATTTTCTTCTTCTGCAGCTCATGCTTAATGATATTACTCATTTATCTAACTCCTACCTGATTAACCCTTCTTACCTTAGGTATACAATTTAATATTTCTTTCTCTAGAAAGAGAAATACAAACCTTATAAACTATCTCCTATACACTACTAACATCCTTATCCTCTAATGTTTTATACCATGGCACAGATTTAAGTTTCCTCCTAAGCTTGTCATTATCACTTGCATTGTAGTTCCACATGTACCCCTTCTTGACAAAATATTCCTCATGTTTTATAATCTCCCAGGCCAAGACCGCATGGCAACTTTTGCCAATCAGAGGTAATGTGGCCACCCTGGTTATGGATAGCTCTTTTGATCTTATAACCAGGTCCAATACTCTCACACCCCTAGTCCCCTCCATCACATGCTCCCTCCAGTAATTATCACTCAGTAGGTGTATAAATTCCATTTCCTTCCTGCCATGTCATCTTTCTTTCTTCCAGACGTTCCCCCATAATAATCACTTCACCTGTACTCTTTGTACTAATTTGCCAATGCATGTCTTTCAGATGATTCATGGAACTCCCTGGACTAAATGGGATATAAAATAAATGGAAAAAGAAGAATTGGAAGACCAAGAAAGTGATGGCATGAGACCAAAACAGGCCAATTGGCTTAAAATTTATGATAAGAAGAAGAAGGAGGGAAAGACGAGGAGCATCCCTGGAAATTGCATAACACTGTGGTTAGCAGATTGAGAAGAATGAAATGGGTTGCAATAGTGTAATCTGTGCTTTTTTGGTGAATGTGTTCAAAGAGAGAGAGAGAGAGAGAGAGATGATAATGGGTAGAGTTAGTGGGGACCTAGTGCAATGAATCTTCAGATATAATGGAGGTGTTCATGCAATAGTAATAGTAGCAATACTGTTAGCATTTGACTGATGTCATAATTCAAAATTTTCTGTAGCAAAAGGAACTAATATCTGAATCTTTTTGACCCTAATAATTACAAAGATAGGTGGATGGAACTATATATTATTATTATTATTATTACATCACACCTCTAGGGAGTCCAATGACTTATCGAGGGAGGGCATCTACTCTTTGTCTGTGAAAGTATTAGTGGTGGTGGTAGTCAACTCCTCGTTTCACTACTCTACCAACCTTTATCATCTACCACCAATGCCATCTATCGCCGACTACCACCACTAATACTTTCACAGACAATCAGAAACAGCCATGCCCAAGGTGGGATTCGAACCTGCAGCCTTTTGGCTGGAGAGCGGATACGCTGACCACTCGGCCAACCAGGCCAGCTAATGGGTTGATAATAATATGATATTATTATTATTATTATTAACATCTGACCTCCATTGAATCTGTGACTCATCGTGGGAGGTACACACTATTGCACACAATGCTCAACCAGCCGTGCTTTAAACTGATTCAGTGTGTCTACCCCACAACACACTCAGGCAATGCATTCCACTCACCAACCCCTCTCCATGCAAAGAACCTGTTCCTCACTCCTTCCTCACACCCTCCTTATACAGTTTCCAGTGATGGCCACTTATTCCCCTCTCTCCCATTCTATGAAAAATGTCCTCCATGTCGACTCAATAACAACCTCTGACTAGCTTATATGCCTCAATCATATCTCCTCCCCTTGCCCTCATATTCACAAGGCTCTACAACTTACCTTCTCTCAATCTGTGCCACAGTGCACAATTTGTGCAATGTGGCTCCTGAATTTCAGGTCCTTGTCCAAACTAGGTGTCTCATCTCCTCTATTTCCTCTAAAGTTTTCCCACCAAGTGTATACTTTGCATCCCATTTTTGCTAACCAAATCTCAAAACCTTACACTTCGCAACCTTGAACTGATAGTTCCATTTACCTGCCCATTCATGCAATCTTTTCGAGTCCTCTTGTCATCTGCTTGATTCTGCATTGCTCTCCCCAGTTTTGCATCATCTGCAAAAAAGCTGCATATCACTAGTTAAACCTATCCCAATATATTGCATACAAATTGAACAACAATGGCCCTAAAACTGACCCCTGCAGCTCCACTAGTGACCTTTCTTTTTCAGGATACTGCACTCTCACATACAAATTTCTGATACCTATCCAACAGCCAGTCACATCTAACTCAGAAGTCTGTTCTCCAATCCCATCTGTTTCAATTTATTTAAGAGCTTGTTGTATGGCAGTCTATCAAAATATACAATTTATGTGTATAGGATATTTATATGATTGATGTTATTTTCTAACTAAAATATTTTTATCATTTTAGGTATATCCATCAATGAAGCCTTTGGCTTTCTGGGTAAAAGATTTATCTACAAGGGTAAAACAGTTTTCTGACTGGGCTACAACACAGCATCCTCCTATTAAATTTTGGCTTTCTGGTTTTATCTATCCCACTAGTTTTCTCACTGCTGTTCTTCAGACTGCTGCCAGAAAACACAAAGTATGTTTATAAAGTAGACCTTGTAATATGTTTTTACTAATGAAATATATTTTTGCCAACCAGTTTGCTTGTTTTATGGAAGAAAATGTCCAAGTTTCCAGAGAGAGAGTCCTCACATCATAATGAGGTTCAAACTGGTGCCTTTTTCAAATTCAAGGGCACATGTTGTATCTCCTTCTGGCTATATTACAGAGGCATTACTTACCATATATATGTAAAGCCTTTTATTGTACAGTTACTTTTTTTTCACCCTTGCTTATTTCTAGATATTGCATGTTATCCATGTCATTTGCTGTGTGACTAAAGCTGTGCTTGTTCTACTTGCTGTACAAGCAAGTAGAAGAAATGATCATGTAGACTGGGAATGATTTGAAAGTATAGTAAAAAAAGACTTAAAAGACTTGCTCAAAAATGCAAAAGAAAAAGAAGTCAAGATTTTGTGCTTATTGCTGCAGGATTAATAATGAGCTGAGAAGAAGAAATGTAGTAAATGTCAGATGGATAAATGAAGGGATTAAGCATGAAATCTTGAAGAAGAAGAAGGCACTGTGGAGGTGGCAGAAGATGAATAATAGAAATAATCAGCTGCATGAAAAGTATAAAGATCAGCCAAAGGAGATGTCTCAGTTGGTAAGGAGAAAAAAAAGTGCACTATGAGCAGAAATTTGCAAATCAGGCCAAGAGAAATCATTGAGAGGAGGTTATTTGATATGTATGAAGTAGAAAGAAGAATGATTATGACAAGAAGATGAGAATGGATGAAAATGGTTGACTTTGCTAACTTTGTGGTAACTACCACAAAGTACATAGTCAAGGTATTTGAAGAACAATTCATTGGGATATTTTTTTCATCCTCATCATTGTGAATTCACGAGAAGTCTTACTGTTGGGTATATGAGGAATTAAATAAGCTTGATGTTTATAAGGCAGTAGGACTTGATGACATATCACTACATGTCTTAAGGAATGTTCTAGGAAGTTAGTATCAATCTTGGCTTACCTGTTTAACATGAGTCTTGCAACAGCACAAGTCTGGAAGGGGTGGAAGGAAGAAAAAATTGTTCTACCAACCTTACGAAGGTGGTAATCAAGATAAGGCTACATATATGCTGATCTGTATATCTGGAGTCAAGGTTAAGGTGTTCAAAAGGCTGGTGAGAGCTGGAACACAGAAGTGGTTCATATATTCATATACAGCATTCTCTGTGATTGTCAGCATGGGTTTGTCAAAGGGGATGTCATATTTTACCAATTTACTGATATATTATAAGAAGGTGATGAATTGCATTGGACAAGGAAGATGCATGTACAGTTATATACTTGAACTTACAAATTCTTTTGTTGAATTACCACACAATAAGTTTGTTACTAAATTGGAGAAGATGGGATTTATTACTAGATTAGAGTTGGATTGGAGACTGGCTGTCAGATAAATATCAGCAAGTTGTGTATGCAGGTGCAGTATCCCTAAAGAGGAAAGTCACTAGCAGCATATCACAGGGATCTGTTTTGAGGCCATTGTTATGTAACTTGTACATTAATAATATTGGAATGGGTTTAGCTGGAGATATACAACTGTTTGCAGATGATGCATAACTGAAAAATGATGAGGAATCAAGCAGATGTTTTGGCTTTACAGGAGAACTTGAATAGATTGTGTGAGTGGGCAAGTGAGTGGAGCTATCAGTTCAAGTTTCAAAGTGCAAGGTTCTGAAATTTGGTATACAACAATGGAATGAGAATATACACTTGGTGGACAAATTTTGAAGCAGGTAGAGAAGATAAGAGACCCGATAGTGGGTGGAGTGGACAAGGACCTGAGTTCACGGATCACATTACACATGTTGTGAAGTCATCTCTTTCGATTATAGCAATGATCAGAGGACCTTGCCTTTCAGAAATAAAATGGTTATAGTTCCATTGTGTAAGGCTTTGATTAGACCTCATATCTATTATGGTCCACAGATTTGGTCACCTAGTTTTTGTCATTATGAGGGACATTAGAAATGATTTAGGGAAAAATTACTAGGTGGTAACTTGTCTTTGGAATGTGGGATATGAACACAGATTGAGGGAATGTGAGTCAAGGGTTCATGAATAGAAGAAGAGGAATACAATTGCAGCAGTTAAATTGGTAAGGGATTGTTACTGGGTTAATGTGGAAGAAAATTTTCATAGAGTATGAGAAGGTTAGAGCAAGAGGCCATCCCTGAAAACTGTACAAGGAGGGCGTGAGCTATGGCATAAGAAGCAGGTTCTTTGCATGGAGAGTGGTAGGTGAGTGGAATGCATCGCCTGACAGTGTGTTGAATATAGACACATTGAATGAATTAAAAGCACAGTTTGATAAGTTTTATGTTAGCAGTGTGTACTCCCATGATGAGTCTTTGGACTCTATGGAGATCTGCTTATAATAATAATAATAATCTCTCCAAGCAAACGTTCTGCTATCCTGTGCCTTTTTCATATCTTCCTTATATAGTTTTCAGAACTGGTTCTTATTCTTCCCTTTTTTTTTCCCTACTGCTCTATGAAAAATCTCTTTTGCATTAACCTGGTACAAATCCTGCATTAGCCTGTATGCCTCAATCATATCATTTGCATAGAGGGTGGTTGAACTGTGGAATGCATTGCCTGATAGAGTGGTAAGAGCAAGAACGGTCAATGAGTTCAAGAGTGGTATGACAGACTTTGTGTTTCCTAGGAATGACCTGCCACGATGAGTCTTTTGACTCCATAGAGGCCTGAATAATAATAATAATAAAATTCCAGGGTCCTGACATCACTAGTTACTTGCTCTTTTCTGTAGCCTTTCAAAAAATCTCTTCTTTGCCTTGGTAAACCAAGTTATAAGAATCAATATACAATAAGCAAATGATGTCTAATCAAAACACTGAACATTGAATCTATATTCTCTTTATTTTTATATGTCAGTGTCTTCCTCAATGTTTCCCTAATCTCCAATTTTTGCAATATAACTCCCTCTAAATTTTATGTCCTTATCCTCATGTCACCACCCCTTACTTCCTGTATCTCCTTCAGTATGTCCTATCATTTTTTTTTTAATTTAAGAACAATTCTTATGCAATCCACACTCTCAAAAAAACTGATCAAACTGTGCTTTGAACTGATTAGCATATCCCTATTCACCATTCTGGGACACAGCATGCCACTCACCAACCACTCTTCCTGTAAAGAATATGCTCCTTACTCCCTTTTTTTTTATTTTTTTCATGTGTCTCCCACTCATGAAAGGTTTATGAGTGGGTGAATCTGTGAATCTGTAGTACATTTGTACCATATTCAGATTAAGAATTATTTTTTATATACTCTTTATTGATTTTTGTATTTTTCATTTATTTTTATTTTTTTACCTGGTCCAGAAACCCTGCTCTAAGAGACCAAACATGGAACTTTTGTAAGTCACTTCAGGCCTCCAATAAGTGGGATGACGGTCTCATTGTGGGTGATGGAATTCATCTCCCACTATCTTCACCCTTGCTCACACACTCCTTATACACTTTCTAGGGATGGCTTCTTGTTCTATTCTACCTCCCATTCTGTAAAAATTTCTTTCATGGTAACAATCCCCTTACCAGCTTATATGTTTCAATCATATCCCTTCTCTTTTCTTATTCACGAGGCTCTGCACATTGCATTCCTTCATACCCCACATTCCAAAGACCAAATATCTTAAAAAATCTTTTCTGGACTGTTTCTATTATATCCTCATTCCCACAAATCCAGGTGACTATGTCTGTATACAGTAATCTGTATGAGGCCCAATCTAAAATGGAACCATAAATTCTTTATTTCTGCATGTCAAGGTCCATGTGATCTGATAACTTCACAAGTTGTGTAATGTGACCCTTAAACTTCATGTCCCTGTCTACCACCACTTCCAGATCGCTCATCTCCTCTACCTCCTTCAAACTTTTTCCACCAAATGTGTACTATGCATTCCATCCTTCCCTGAGAAATTTCAGAACCTTGCTGTTTATAGCATTAAAGAACCAGTCACTTGCTCACTCATACAATCTATTCAAATCCTACTGTAAGGCTACAGCATCTCCTTGACTTCTCTACATTTCTCCCCAATCTACAAACAATTGCACATCTCTAGTTAAACATGTCCCATTATCCTTAATATACAAGTTAAACAAAAATGCCCTTAAAATAGATCCCCATTCCATGCCACTAGAGACTTTTCCTTTTTGAATACTGCTCCTCCATTCATATATTGCAAGAATATGCAAGGGAATTGGCATTGCTTCTGACTAGACTGTTTAACTTGAGTTTGTTTCAGTTATCATAAGGTCCCCAGAAAAGAGGAAAAAAGACAAAATTGCTCCATCATCCAAAGAAAGTTCCAAGACAGAGTTAGCAAATTATAGACCACTCAGTATCTCAAAAGAGTAACAGCAAAGGTATTGAAGAAATAGAAATATGAAGAGGATAATATGGATTTGAAAGCACCTGTGGACAGATATGATCCTGTAGAAGGCTTGTGCCCAGCAGAGTGCTGCAGGGCTTTATACTTCAACTGTTGCCATTTAATTTGTATATTAATGATATAGGAAATCTGAAAGGAAATATTTAGTAGTTTGCTGAAGATTCATCATTTCGTAGAGTAATAATTTATTTTATCAATGCTCTATATACAGAGATTACAGGATGATTTAAACTGACTAAAAGTATGAGTAAAGGCTGGTTTAACTTAAGGGGTATGAGTAAAGGTTAAAGGGTATACCAGAATAATGGAAAACTGTCAAGTTATGCACTTTGGATTACCTATTATTCTATCAAATTCTGTATCATCAGCAAACTACTAAATATTTCCCTTCAAATTTCCTAACTAATTAATTTCCAGAGGGAAATGACTAAGATGATGAGTGGTCTGTCTAATGACGTACTAGGAAAACTGTTATTATTGCTATTGTTATATTATTATTACCCTAACACACCTTGGAGTCAAAGACTCATCTAGGAGGTCTCTTTGTCATACACACTGATCTGTCATACACAAATTCTCTGCAGGCACTGCATCTCAGGCAAAGCATTCCATTCATTCACACACTGCATGCAAAACAAACCCTGCTTCTCACTCCCCTGTTCACACCCTTCACACCCTCCTTATACAGCTTCCTGGGATGACCTCTTATTTTCCCCTGATCTCCCACCATTTTATGAAAAATCTCTTCAACATTGATCCTATAACAACCCTTTACCAACTTGTACCTCTTTATCATATCACTCTTTTCCTCCTATCTACTAGACTCTGTAAATTGAATCTTCTCAACCTTTCCTCATATTCAACATTCCAGAGATCAGAAACTACCTTAGTCAGTCACCTCAAATCTGTGCTCAGTAGTCATATGTGGCCTAATCAGAAACTTTTACAATGGAACCAGAATCTCCAAGTCGGCGTCTGCTGCATCATTCCCAGAATTCATTGTGTTGTCCTCACAATTTTTGCAATGTGTCCTCTAAATTTTAGATCCTTGTCCACTGTCACCCTAAGATCTCATATTTCCTCCACCTCCAACAATATATCTGCACCAAGCATAAATTCTACATCCCATCTTGCAAAGTAACAAATAATAATAATAACAAATAAGTTGCAAAGTATAAGGTTTTGAGATTTGGTAAGCAACGATGGGATGAAAGTATAACTTGGTTGTGGAAACTTGAACAGAAGTGGAGGAGATGAGAGATCTAGGAGTGATGATGGACAAGGACCTAAAATTCAGGGGCCACATTGCACAAGTTGTGAAAACATCACATCGGATAATGGAAATGATGCAGAGGACCCTGACATGCAGAAATAGAGTGTTTATGATTCCATTGTATAAGGCCTTGATCAGGCCTCATATAGATTATTGTGCTCAGATTTGGTCGCCGGGTTTTCAAGGTGACAAGAATATGTTGGAAAGGGTTCAGAGAAGATTCACAAAGGAAGGTAGTCAGTGGTCTTTGGAATGTGGAGTATGAGGATAGATTGAGAGAATGTAATTTGCAAAGCTTCATAAATAGGAGGAGGGGGGGGGGATATGATTGAGACATAAGCTAGTCAGGAGTTGTTATCGGGTCGACATAGAATAAATTTTTCATTGCCTGAGTGTGTGTTGTGGGTGTAAACACATTGAATCAGTTTAAGATGTGGTTGGATGACCATTGTGTGTAATAGTGTGATCTCCCACAATGAGTCTCTGACTCCATGGAGGTCGAATGTTAATAATAATAATAATCTTTGTTTCCCAAATTTTAAAACCTTGCATTTTGCAACATTGAACTGGTATCTCCACTTCTGTGTCCATTCACTCAATCTATTCAAGTCTTTTTGTAAGGCCACAACATCTGCTCTACTCCTCATAGTTCATCCGATGAGTTGTTTGCATCATCTGCAAACAACTGAATATCCCCATCTCCAAATCTTCCCCAATATCATTAACATATGGGTTAAACAATAATGGCCCTAAAACAGACCCTTTGGCACAGCACTAGTGGCTTTCCTCTTCCGGGATATTGGCTTATTAGATAGCCAATCTCTGATCCAATTCACTAGGATAATATCCAACCCCATCCACTCTTGTTTAGAGACCCATCCACCATAATTGGGAGTTTGGGGATTGCAGATGTGTGTGTGGGGAGTTGGGCAGGGGATTTATGACTGAAATGTATAAGTTACTAAAAGGGGATTTTATAGGACTGATGTAGGGGAATTTTTCTATACTTGAGAGGCATAACAAGAAGTCATCATTATCAAGGTTATCAGGACTAGATTTGTTGCTCGGAAAATGGTGAACGAGTTGAATGGGCCATAGTGTTCAAAGGGATGTGTGATAAGAATTATGTGAACAGGGCTAATGTGGACCTCCTTTGATGATTCTTTGGACTTCATTGAGATGCCAGAGCAATAATATGTATCATGTTGAAGAAGCACTGCTTCAGATGGTGGATTAGATTCAGGATTTGGGGATGATGGTAAATAGAGATCCAAGTTTCAGAGGCACATTGAAAAGTGTTGAAAAAACTACACAGTATATTTCTGCTATGATAAGAAGGATGTTGATAAATAGAAATATGATGGTGATTTGTTCCACTGTGCAAGACAAATATACAGAGGCATCTGTGTACAAAATAGTTCACATAATGGACTGTTGCTGATATTTGGTCACTTGGTTTCCATCATGATGTAGAAACTCTGGAGAGGATTCAGATTTAAATTTCAGTTTGGTAATTGGTAGAGATATTTAAGTTGGGGAGGAAATTTTACAGGATTAATGCAAAAAGGATTATACAAAGAGTGGAGGGCAAAATGAGGGAAATGAGACAGCATTCCAAGTTCTATAAGGATGCAGTGTAGATTTTTTTTGTATTTAGAGTGGTGGATGTGTGGAATGCATTGTTGTAATGTCTTGTGGTTGAGCGAGATCTGCTTTGATAAGTATGCTGACTTCATGGAGCATGGAAGTATGCTGCTATTATTAATAATAATATACTTCCATACCAAGTAAATTAAGTCCTTTAGCAAGCAAGGTCTTAGTGATCCTCAGTTTAAGAACCATGCGGAATCCTATACTATAACTGTAATGTCACCTAATCAATTTTATTTGATTCATATGATCTGTGTGGTTCACTTTTGGTTAAAAATTGGTATGTGTAACTTCATATAATGTAAAGGTTTGAGCAGAGAGAGAGAAGAAAGTTTTTTGCATGAAGAATTGTGAAATGATTTGAACGCAGCCTGAGAGCATGGTGTCTGCAGAGAATTTGAATGTGTTTAAGATGCAGTATGATGAGTTGTGTGTATGACAAAAGGATCCTCCTAGATGAGTCTCTGACTCCATTGGGGTGTTGGGATAATAATGACAGAGTTCTGTATTCATCACAAGCAACTTTACCTCAGTAAAACTCAAACCCATAGCACATTTGGTATTCGAGGTGGTAGGTTTTTTGATAGTAATGGTGTCATGTAACATAACATCACATTTGATCAAATGCAATGTTACTATCAAATTAAATATTTGTATTAAACGATTCTAGTGAAGATAAAGATATATAGACAGATAGACAGTGTCGATGAGGACACACTTTATGGAAAACAAGAGTTGGAAAAAATATTATTATTATTATTATTATTACATGACACCTCCAGGGAGTCCAAAGACTCATTGAGGGAGGGCACCTACTCCACAATTCTCCGTCTCTAGCACTCAATCCACCAACTACAACTACTTTCATCATCTACACCAATGCTATCTACTATCGACCACCACCACTAATATTTTTTAAGACAATCACAACCATCCATGCCCACAGCGGGATTTGAACCCACAGCCTTTTGGCTGGAGAGCAGATGTGCTAACTACTCTGCCAACCAGACCGGCAAATGGCAGAGTTTGTCCTTTCTATTCTTAGTATCCATTAGTAACAATAGCAAATGTCTCCAAGGTTCAAGTCACACCACAGGAATAGCAAAAGGAAGAACTTTTGTTATCTGAGTCCATTTCCTGAGTTGTTCAATATATGGGGATAACTTTATACAATGCTCCCAGTTTATCTTAATCCTCTAGTTATATAATCTAAAAGTATGTACAACATACTTTTAGATGATGTAATAATTTTCAAAAAATATTTTGTCACCTCTTTTCACTATGAAACTGTCATATATATATATATATATATATATATATATATATATATATATATATATATATATATATATATATATATATATATATATAAAACAAAATGAGTTTGGGCTATTATATAAACCAGGCTTGGACAACTTCATTCTATACAAGGGCCAATATATGATGAGTGGTAGCTTCACGGGCTGCACACTTTTAGACAGAACTTAAATAAAAATAAACTCTGCATTTTTTCAAGGCATTAGTTATATGTATTGAATTACTATATTTGTTAAATCATTTTACTACTGGGAGAACAATATAAAATAATTGAATAATTTAAATATAAGTTGTTAAATTAAATTTAATTACATATTTCTGTAACCAGAGCAGAGTGACTTTCAATGAGGCGTTACTCTGGAGCGCATAGAAATCTACCACTCCCACTACTACAACTCGCACAGAGAAGCAGTAGATTTTATAAATTGAGTAATCTTTTTAAAGCAATTTTGATTCCTTGTTGAGAATATAAATTGTTTCCATCATCAGAAATAATGAATATAACTATTATATCAATCAGAAAATCTGCAGTCAAAACCAATAGCTAAATTGATAATACATATAATTTAATATAGTTTTTATCCTGCCATGGGCCACACAAAATCACGTTACGGGCCGCATGCAGCCTGCGGGCCTGCTGTTGGCCACCTATGATGTAAACAATGGAATATTATAAGGGAGGTGATCGAACTCAAGCATTAAACTATAGGCCTATCTGTGTGTCAGGTGTTGTGGTTAAGTTGTTGGAGAAGCTTGTGAGAACTAGGATCCAGAGTTGGGTTGACAACAATGTTATAATCTTTGATGGACAGCATGGATTTGCTAAAGGGAGGTCGTGTTTTAGTAATCTACTTACTTATTACAATAAAGTGACTGCTTCCTTGGACAGAGGAGAAGGATACACAGTAATATATTTGGATTTTGCAAAAGCTTTTGATAGAGTACCTCATGATAAGTTGACAGTCAAACTAGAGCAGATGGGGTTGGATATTAGATTAGTGCATTGGATTGGAGACTGGCTATCTGATAGGTATCAACAAGTTGTGTATGGGGGTGCAATATCCAGGAAAAGGAAAGTCACTAGTGGAGTGCCTCAGGGATCTGTTTTAGGGCCATTACTATTTAACTTGTATATTAATGATATTGGCAAAGATTTGGATGGAGATATTCAGTTGTTTGCAGATGATGCAAAGTTGGGACGAACCATAAAGAGTAGTGAAGATGTTGTGGTCTTGCAAGAAGACTTGAATAAATTGAGTGATTGGGCAAGCAAATGGGGATGTGAGTTCAATGTTGCAAAATGTAAGGTTTTAAAATTTGGAAAACAAAGATGGGATGCAGAATTTATGCTTGGTAAGAATATATTGTTGGAAGTGGAGGAAATAAGAGATCTGGGAGTGATAGTGGATAAGGATCTAAAATTTAGGGGACACATCGCCAAAATTGTGAAGACAACACAAAGACTTCTGGAAATGATGAGGAGGACACTGACGTGTAGAAGTAGGGAGATTCTTGTTCCATTGTATAAGACTTTGATTAGGCCACACATGGACTATTGTGCCCAGATTTGGTCACCTGGTTTTCAGAAGGATGAAGAGATGTTGGAAAGGGTCCAAAGGCGACTGACTATGGTAGTTTCTGACCTCTGGAATGTCGAGTATGAGGAAAGATTGAAAAGATGTAATTTGCAGAGTCTAGTGGAGAGAAGGAAGAGGGGAGATATGATAGAGACCTACAAGTTGGTAAGGGGTTGTTATAGGATCAATGGTGGAGAAGTTCTACAGAGAATAGTGGGAGATCAGGGGAGAACCAGAGGTCATGCCTGGAAACTGTATAAAGAGGGTGTGAGTAGGGGAGTGAGAGGCAGGTTTTTTTCGTGCAGAGTTGTGAATGATTGGAATGCCTTGCCTGAGAGTGTGGTGTCTGCAAGGAGTTTGAATGTGTTTAAGACCCGGTATGATGAGATGTGTGTGAGATAAAAGATCTCCTAGATGAGTCTTTGACTCCATGAGGTCTTGTTTAATAATAATAATAATAATATATCTCAGTCATGATGACCATTCTCAAAATAAGTGATATATAGATTGAACACCTGCAGCTCAAGAATGGAGTCCTACAGTACTTTACACTCCTTGCTACTCATCTCTCAGATATCTATAAGATAAAAGGTTCCCAATCCAGTCCACTAACAGCTTATCCAAATCAGTTGACTTTAATTTAAACAAGACTTTGTTATGTGGCAGTCCATCAGAGACATTTGCAAAAATCATTTTTTCATTATCAATACTGTCATTACTTTGATATAAAATGGAGACACACACCCACACCCCACTATTCTTCCTCTTTCACTTAACATCATTCTCAAATCCTCTGCCACTCAATTTCATGCTACCTCTCAAATCATTTGTGCTTACCATAACTGTCAAATCACCTGCTTTTCTATCCTTCATAATCTTTTTTTTTTGTTTCATTACAATGTAAGTTATACTAAACAAGAAATTATATTCTTATTTTAATCCTTTGCCCAACAGTAAATGATAAAAAGTATGCACATGATGTGTCATAATGATTACTTATATGTGGAAATTGTTGACTTCACATCGATTGCTTCAGCATCCCATGATGCACAGCACTCTTTCTTTTGGATATGTATATTGCTATGCATTATGAGAAGGGTCACAAGCCAGACCAGCTTTGACATTTATTGAAGTCTAATCAATGGAAGTTAGATCCATGGAGATACTGAAAGCTAAATCAATCCAAGCTAGATACTGAAAGCTAAGAGTACATGGAAAATATATAACTCATGCATTGATTTAGCTTTCAGTATCCCCCACTGATCACACCTAAACAAAAGTTGGAACTGGTCTGGGTTGTGATCCTTCCCATAATGCATAGCAATGTGTGTGTGTGTGTGTGTGTGTGTGTGTGTGTGTGTGTGTGTGAAAGGAATGGAATGCACTGCATTATGGGATACTGAAGCAACTGACACTAAGTCGATAGCCTCTATATAAATAGCCTAGTCATGACAATACTTCATATGCAGACATTTGTGTGCTTATGCCTAGGTAAAGAATAAAAGAAGGATGTAATTTCTTTTCTAAGATAATTTACTAAATCAGAATCTAGTCAAACAAACAAAAACATAGTCTAAATCATGAAAAATATAAGCTGTTTCTTTTTGTTTGCTCATATAAGTTATGTATCTAAGTGAACATAAGAAGGATGTGAGGATGAATATCAGGAGACTATTCAGAAGAGTGAAAGTTACAATGTAGTAGGAAAGGTTATAAGTGTGTTGCTAAGGTTATGCTAGCGGAGCTGTGTGAGGAGAAGGTAATGTAGATATATGGCATGTGTTTGAGGGAAGAATGAAATTATACAGGTGTGATAGGTTGCATTTAAATGGCTTTGGAGTGAGTGTACTGGAAAATGTGTTGCTGGATGGAAGTACAGTGTGTGATGCTTGCAAGAAATCAGAAGAAAGAGATGAAGGGAAAAATCAGGAGAGTGGTATTGAAGAGACAAAAGTGCTTGGCAGTGGAAACAGTGGTAGTGTGAGAGATGAAGAGAGAACGGGAATGAAAGAGGAACAGGGAAATGGGGGGGGGGGGGGGGAGCTTGGGTGGACAGGCAGACATGGCATAGGAACAGTGGATGTTGAAAATGGCAGTGAATGTGTGCATGAAGATGGAGTATATTGCAATGTGGGTGGGGAAGTTGAGACTGAGCAGATATATGTGGTAAGTGGTGATAAAGGTGATTAAGTATACTGTGTGAAATATAATTTAGCTTGCCTCTGTATATATATATGTGTGTGTATACTCCAGATGATGACCTATGAAGGTCGAAACATTGGGAAATGAAAAGAATTATTTATAACACAGTTGTAGAGTCCATAATTTGTGTTAAATGAATTATCCCCAAGTCCCCAGCCTCATCAATTTCCTGCAATCCAATATTATTATTATTATTATTAAAGACCTCATGGAGTCAAAGACTCATCTAGGAGGTCCTTTTATCTCACACACATGTCATTATACCGTGTCTTAAACACATTCAAACTCCTTGCAGACACCACACTCTCAGGCAAGGCATTCCAATCATTCACAACTCTGTATGAAAAAAACCTGCCTCTCACTCCCCTACTCACACCCTCTTTATACAGTTTCCAGGGATGACCTCTGGTTCTCCCCTGATCTCCCACTATTCTCTGTAGAACTTCTCCACCATTGATCCTATAACAACCCCTTACCAACTTGTAGGTCTCTATCATATCTCCCCTCTTCCTTCTCTCCACTAGACTCTGCAAATTACATCTTTTCAATCTTTCCTCATACTCGACATTCCAGAGGTCAGAAACTACCTTAGTCAGTCGCCTTTGGACCCTTTCCAACATCTCTTCATCCTTCTGAAAACCAGGTGACCAAATCTGGGCACAATAGTCCATGTGTGGCCTAATCAAAGCCTTATACAATGGAACAAGAATCTCCCTACTTCTACACGTCAGTGTCCTCCGCATCATTCCCAGAAGTCTTTGTGTTGTCTTCACAATTTTGGCGATGTGTCCCCTAAATTTTAGATCCTTATCCACTATCACCCCCAGATCTCTTATTTCCTCTACTTCCAAAATATCAGGAGACTATTCAGAAGAGTGAAAGTTACAATGTAGTAGGAAAGGTTATAAGTGTGTTGCTAAGGTTATGCTAGCGGAGCTGTGTGAGGAGAAGGTAATGTAGATGTATGGCATGTGATGTATGGCAAAGGTTGCATATGCAACCTTTTCAACCTGAAGTACATAACATTACATTTTGCAACATTAAACTGAAAGTCATCCTTTGCTCACAATACCAATTTATTCATATCACCCTGCAGGATATCTACATCGCCTTTATCAACTACTGATCTCCCTAGTTTTGCATCATCAGCAAACAACTGAATATCCCCTTTTAAATCTTTCTCTATATCATTGATATACAAATTAAAGAGTAGTGGCCCTAGTACCAAAACCTGAGGTACTCCACTGGTCACCATCATTCTCCTAGAATCCACTCCCTAATATACTACTCTCTGGTGCCTGTCTGTCAGAGATCCCCCCCCTCCATCCGTGGTACTAGCTTCATGTTCATTCCCATTTGCTCCAGTTTCTGTAATAGTTTTCCATCTGGTATTCTTCCAAATGCCTTTGCCAAGGCAGGCTGTATCATGGTGTAGCCATTAACTTTATTCAATTCTGCTGTCTCTTTATTATAAAATGTGAAGAAGTTACTACAACGGGACCTACCCTTTACAAAGCCATGCTTCCCACTATAGAGTATAGCTCAGCTATTTCTCTTGGCTCAATCACCTTCCTACCATGTGCATTGTTTAAAATTATCCTACCATAGTCAGTTTTCTGCTTACTTGCTACATAGCGAAAAAACTCTTTTGGATTTCCTTTGGTCCATTTGGCTAATTCTCTTTCATAGTCTGATTTGGCCATCCTTACCATACTAGTCACCCTTCTTGCTTGCACTCTGTGCTGCTAATGAGTATGCTGATCACTTTTTTCTTTATATTTCCTTCACAGTGTTTTTTTTTTTTTTTTTTTTTTTTTTTGCAGCCCTTGTTTTATATCCCTACTTATCCACTTAATTCCAACTTGATTTATCCTCCTGACCTTAGGTATGCAGTCTGGTACTGCTACTCTCAAGCAATCTCTGATCACTTGCTATGCACTACTGACATTCTTTCTTTGTAGCTTCTCAAGCCATGATAATTTGAAGATGACTCCTGAGTCTGTAATAATTACCAGCCTTATAGTTGAACATAAACCCCCTTCTTGACTGAGAACTCCACATGCTTGCCAACTTCCTAGAACACTCTCACCGATTGGAGGCAGAGTATCTACCTTGGTTATGGATACATTTTCTGATGCTATTATCAGATGCTACACACTCAAACCCCTTGTCCACTTTATAACATGTTGTTTCATGTAATTATCCTTTAGCAATTGTATAAATCCCACTTCCATTTTGCCATGTCCTTTCCTCCCTCCAATCAATGTCCCCATAGTTAAAGTCTCCCATAATAATTGTTTGGCCTACACCCATTCTAATCTGCCAATACATGCCATCTTCCTGTTGACCCTAGTGTATAGCAGCACTCAACAATGTATTTTATCCTATTTGCCTCTATCTCACACCAGACAGCCTCAAGTGAATCATCTCCCCCAGACCTAAAATCTTCTTGAAATTCTAATTTTGTTGGTTGTAATTCTTCAGCTATCATCAGCAATATCCTACCACATGTCCTGTTCCTTCTATCCTCCCTGAAAATACAATATCCTCCTGTACATTCAATCCCTGTAACTATATCATTTTCATTCAGCCCTGTCTCACTGATGCTAATGTTTTTGGCCAAGTCGAGCTGACCAATGCCAAAAACTCCTTGCCCTTATTCCTGATACTTCTTGAATTCATGTACATTCATTTTAGCCATAGTTACAATTATGTAATATCATTACAACCTTTTCAAATTGGAAACCTGTGGAATCTGATTCAGCATTGCATAATCATTACTGTACACATGCTCATTTATCACAGTGGTGTCCAGGCTTTATGCTTGATTTCATTCTACCTAATATCTCTGGTTTCCCTGGTTTTGCACTACCATACTCTAACTAAATAACACTTTCTCTGAACATCAACATCTAACTCCAAAACCATTTAAATGTAGTCCGTCAGGTATATATGTCCTTTCATTCATGAAATTGGCTCCACACATCAATAAACTGCACACCATTCCTTCTGCACAATCTTCTCATTCACTTATTAGCAATCATGGCCCATCTCGTTTTTGTTCTATTATATTGCAGCAGCAGACTCACAATCTTTACTTTCTTACTCTTTAATGGAATGAATGGATGACATATAACCACATATTTTTAAAGAATGTTCAAAAGAGTTAGCAATGCCCTTATCCTGGTTATTTAATGAAAGTCTTGTAGTGGGAAAGGTTCCCAAGGAGTGGAAACAAGGCAAAATAATGTCTCTCCACAAGCATGATTTGAGAACAGAAGTTCCAATTATAGACTGGACTGTATATCTGCAGTTGTGATCAAAGTGTTTGAAAAATTGGTTAGAAATAGAATACAAGATTGGGTTGATCAACATAAGCTTCTGTATGATGATCAGTACGGGTAACTATGGAGCCTAAAGATCATGTAAGTGACTGTTACATTTGGTAATCTGCTCATGTTTTATGATAAGGTGACAAATGTGTTGGATAAAGGAGAATCATATACAGTGATATTCTTGGACTTTCCAAAAGCATTAGATAGAGTATTATTATTACCCAAGACCCCCATGGATCAAAGACTCATCTAGGAGGTCCTTATTCTATCATACACACAACTCATCATACCGTGTTTTAAACACACTCAATTTCTCTGCAGACACCACGCTCTCAAGCAAGGCATCAATAGCACCCACAACAGACTCTGGCAGCTTATTCCACTCATTTACCACTCTAAAAGTAAAGAACCCAGCTCTAACACCCTTGCTAACCATACTCTTTCCCAGCTTCCATAGGTGTCCCCTAGTTCTCCCACCACCAGTCGTGATCTCAAAAATATCCTCTGAATTAATCCTATAGAAACTCTTTAGCAATTTGAATGTCTCAATCATATCTCCCCTTTTCTGAATATCAACTAATTTCTGCAACCCACAAATCTTCAACCTGTTCCCATAAGGTTCATTCCATAGACTTGCTATCATCTTGGTCACTCGCCTCTGAATCCTCTCAACCTCCTCCCCATCAAAAAGAAACCTAGGTGACCAAATCTGGGCACAGTCCATCTGCTGTCCATCAAAGATTATACCATTGTTGTCAACCCAGCTCTGGATCCTAGTTCTCACAAGCTTCTCCAACAACTTAACCACAACACCTGACACAGAGATAGGCCTATAGTTTGATTCTTGAGTTCGATCACTTCCTTTATGAAGTGGCAAAATCTTGCCCTCCTTCCACTCTTTAGGAACTTGACCGAGTACAAGACTCATATTAAAAAAATATGTCAAGGCAGGTGTCAACTCTCTGGCACATGCCTTCAGAATACGCGGTGATATATTATCAAGTCCCACAGCTTTATTTACATCTAGTTTACTCAACTCCCCAAACACCTCTTGCTCACTTACAGTCAGTCTCTCCTCCCCATTATGAACTGCTCATTAAGTATCTCCACCACACATTCTGCAACAGCTGTCTTTATACCATTTCCTCCAATCAATGTTATCCTTCCATAATCATTCTTTCTTTTGCTGGCTACATATCGAAAGAACTCCCTAGGATTCTTTTTGGCTTCATTAGCTAACTGCTGTTCATACCTCTCTTTAGCTACTCTCACAAACCAAGTCACCCTCCTCGCCTGGTCTTTGTAGACCTCATGAAATTGGTTACTTCCACTTCTCTTATGCTGCCTCCACAATGCCCTTTTTCTCTGTATCACATGCTTAATCTCTTTATTCATCCATCTCACACTTACCTTATTTAACCTTCTCACCCATGGTATACATTTAGACATTGCATCTACTAGATAGTTTTTGAAAATTTTCCAATGTTCATTCATCTGTTTTCCAGCTAACTCCTCATTCCATGCTACACCTGCAAGCTGTCTCCTGAGCTCTTCATGATCACCCCCCATTGTAGTTCCACATATACCCTTTTTTCACAGGGGTCCTTGCACTGCTGGCAACCACCCAGGTAATCACCTCATGGTCACTTTCACCATTTGGTGGATGATTTGACACCTCATTGATAATTACATCCTCCAATGAGATGACCAAATCCAAGACCCTTAATCCTCGTGTGCCCACTGTTACATACTGTCTTTGGTAGTTATCCCTCAAAAACTCAAGAAACTCATTTTCTTTACTTCCGGTTGCTATCTCTTCATTCCAGTCTATATTGCCATAATTAAAATCACCCATAATGATCACCCTTTTCTTATTTGCTTGGCTTATTTGACTATACATTTCACTATCACCACCATCCACATTATCAGGTCTATAACAACATCCCACCAAGTATTTGATTCTATTCACCTCTATCTCACACACCATACTGCCTCAAAACCACTGGCCCTATTTCCCTCTTGCATCTCTACCTCGTATGGACATAACTCTTTCTCTATCATCAATAGCACTCCCCCTCCCTTTTTACCCCTTCTATCCTCACGAAACACATCATACCTTTCCATCTCTATTCCTGTCAGGATGTCGTCCTCATCTAACCATGTCTCACTTATTCCGACAATCTGTGAGTGCACAGACGCAATTAGTGCAACCATTTCATCCGCCTTGTTTCTTATACTTTTGGTATACAAACACAACAACTCATTTCTGGATCTACAGCTAGTTCCACTGATACCACTCACTCGATGTGATCTCTCCATGCTGGACTGGGGCCATTTCCCTTTCTGCTTCTTCATTTTAGAACCCTTTGCAATTCCATCTGTTTCCTCTTGATCCCTGGTCATCCCATTACTTTCCTGCCTACACATGCTCTCGCCTCCTCTTGGAGCATCCACCTTTCTCACGCTGTGTTCCCCTGTCGACCCTGAGCCTCCTCATTTCCCTGCTCCTCTTGCACACTCATTCTCTCATTTTTTATACTCATACCTCTCACTTCCCCATTCATTTCCACTTCTTCAATCTCTACTGTCTTACTCTCCTGCTCTTCCACATCACTCCCCTCTTGATCTCATTCATTCTTGCTATTCACTTCTCTACTTTCCAGCAGCAGTCTCTCCAAGCGACTCACACCATAACCACTCAAATGCAGTTCATCGCTCCCATACAGCTCACTTCGTCCCTCAAACTCATTCCACACATTAACAAACTGTACTCCCATCTCCTCACACATTTCAGCCAGAATATCATTCATAATCCTTGCTCTCCGCCTCATTTCACCATAGTCATACCTAGGCAACGCACTGACTACCCTTCCTGTCACACTATTCTCTTTTATCTTTCCAAGCAGTCTCCTGACATTCATTTTGATACACTCTTTGTCCTCTCTCAAATCATTCGTACCTATTAATACTATTAGCTCTTTTGCTCGCTCCTGCCTCATATCCAATGCCTCAATCACTGTACTCATTTTAGCACCTGGGAAACATACCTTGTGCATTTTATCCTCCAGCACACCTTTAATAATGGAGTCGCCATACAACGCCACTCGCTCATTTTTCGTTAACTCTTTCATGCCATCATGATTTATTTTAATAGTTTTGACCTGAATTCTCTTAATTTCATTCCACATCCATTTCATTTCTTGCTTCATCCAATCCAATTCACCTTCCGAACCTCGCGACACATTCTCTCTATCATTAAATCTTTCTAACTTTCTAACTCTCGACCCCCTCTTCTCACTTTCCCTCTCATTCATCCTTCTTTGTTTCCGTACTTTCGGCCCAACATATGTCCAACTTTCACTATCATTCTTCTCACTTTCACTCTCATTTATCTTTCTTTGTTTCCGTACTTTCGGACTAACATGCGTCCAACTTTCGCTATCATTCTTCTCACTTTCACTCTCATTTATCTTTCTTTGTTTCCGTACTTTCGGACTAACATGCGTCCAACTTTCGCTATCATTCCTCTCACTTTTACTGTCATTCATTTTTCTTTGGTTCAGTACTTTCGTTCCAACATGCGTCCAACTTTCGCCATCATTCATTCTATTTTCGCTATCATTTATTTAAGAGCCATTACTTTGTAGAAGGAGAACAAGTACCCTAAGTTTGCAAATTAGCTGCTGAGAAGATTTCTACAACCACCTTCAACAAGCTCCTAAACACCCAGCTAAAAAGATGTTCTACGGTTATTTTACACATGACAGTCCAGATCACTTGTGCCTTTTGACGGTATATGATGAAAAGTGACAATACATAAAAATATTGGAGAAAAGAGTGGTCCCACTGATTCAGAAAGACGAAGAACTATCTTTTATCAGGATCTCGCTTCATGTCAGACTTCAAAAATATGAAAGAGTTCCTCAAAAATCACAACATACAATTGCTTCAGTGGCCAGGTAACTCCCCTAACATAACCCAAAAGAAAATTCCTGAGACATAGTGTAAAAAGAGACGGGAAAATTAAATTGTGATACAAAGGATAACTTTTTTTTTTTTTTTTTTTACAAAGGATAACTTAATACAATACATTATAAAAAATATAGTTTCGAGATGCAGAAATCAGAAAAATGTGTTCTGCATTGGTAGAGTCCATGCCTAAGCGAATTAATGAACTTATTAGGAACAGCGGAGCACACATTGGGCCGGGTTGAGGTTATATTGCGAGTGGTCGTTTAATATAGCGCTTATGTGAAATTGGTGATTTTTATCTCTTTTTTTTTTTCATCATAAAATTAGAGTATTATAGTGTATCAGTGTAGATTTTCGGGTTTTTAGAGTATTAGTATATTTAAAAAAAAAATCAAAAATCAGCTAACGCCTTTTTATTCCCGTATATACGGGAGTAGGCGAGGCCATTTAGCCCTATCTAACTTTTGGAGACTGAGTGGGCAGTTCAATCTCCACTGGTACCCAATCAGAGACAGATGGCCCAAGGCTATCACTAATTAAGTGGTACGCAGTGAAGAGAGACGGCTCAAATGTGCCGCCATCTCGTGGTCTCTAACCCTAACACAATATATTTAATGTCTGAAATAATGTGGGTTCTACGGTCGATTTTCTTGAGTTTACAGGACGAAAAACCCGAGTTTCCGGGAGGAAAAACCTGCTTGCCCGTGCCAGAGATCGACTAACTCGGGAACCGGTCGAAAAAAGGCTTAGAAAAATTTCCTCTAGTCGCCGACTTGACTCGAAACCAAGACTTCCTTCGTGCGGCCTAGCGCGATGGTGTGCAAACGCCACATCCACTGAGCTACACAGGCTCTTAGTATATTTATAATATTTTTATTGTGATATTTTCGACATGGCATCAATGCGACGAACAATGGCGGCAAAGACCATGTTGCCCGGCAATTTGAATTTGCGGATTCTTATTCAGTGCAGTGTATGCGTCGAGAAAATTAAAGAATATGCAGAAGGAAGTTGAAACTGGAGGGAGAGAGAGAGAGAGAATATACCTTAAGTGTTTAAAAAGTGGGTGTCTGTTAGGTGACCAAAACGCAACATTAAATTATTGTTGCGTTCTAGGAATTTTGTCGTCCCATGCAATAGGATATTTTGCCGCTCCTTCCTCCTAAAAAAACTCTTTGTCGTAAAAGCCATGATGTTAGCTAGGCTTCAACATATCTGATCATAAATTCTAAAATAGTAGCATCAGCTAATGAAAATAAATATATATATATATATATATACTACAGAAAGAGAGAGACAATTAACCATTAACGGTGGAATTTTCTTCTGAAAATCTGTTTTAGAGTATTAGTATATTTATAATATTTTTATTGTGATAAATTAGAAGAAATGGGTGGAAGGAGGGTGATTATTATGGGAGATTTCAACTATGGTCGCATTGATTGGAGTGAGGAGAGGACACACGGGAGGAAGGAACTGGATTTTATGCGGTTATTAAGGGATAACTATCTGCGACAGCATGTAATGGAAAATACTAGGGGTCAGAGAGTGCTTGACCTAGTAATTACATCTGAGGATTTGGCTGTAACAAATATGACCACATTGAAACCAATCGGTGAGAGTGATCATAGGGTCTTAACTTGGGAGGTGGCTAAAGGTGTAGAATTTTCAATTAAGACAGGGTACATGTGGAATTATCGGGCTGGAAAGTATGACAAGCTTAGGAGTTTGATTGGTTCAGTGCCATGGCATGTACAACTGCAAGGACTAGAAGTTGATACTGGATGGGAGGTAGTTAAGAAGTGCTTGCATGAAGCAATGGCTGACTGTATACCTAGAGTCCGAATAATAAATCAAGTAGGGGTTAAATGGAAGAATAACACCATTAAGCTTGAGTTGCAAAAAAAGAAACAACTATGGAGGGAATTTAAGGAGAAGGGTGACCGGCAGGCACATGAACGGTATAAAGCGCAGGCCAGAAGGGTGACGAGTGTGGTAAGAAAAGCAAAAAAGGATTACGAAAGAACATTGGCCATGCAGGCTAAAGAGAATCCTAAACAGTTTTTTAGATATGTAGCAAGTAAAAGGAAAAATGTACATGGCAGATTGATTTTAAAGAATGCCGATGGTAGGGAGGTAACTGAATCAGTTGAGATAGTTGAGTTACTGAGTGAGCACTTTGCAAAAGTATATCATCCAGGCGGTGACATTGCAGAAACGAATAAACCAGTAGATTATACGGGAATTGTGGTTAATGAAGTGGAGGTGAGTAGTCTATTGCATAACCTCAATGTCAATACATCTGTGGGATTGGATGGTATGCCAGCTCGTGTTGTACGAGAAGCAGCTAAAGAATTGTCAGTACCCTTGACCATTTTGTTTAATTTGAGTCTCGAGTCTGGGTTAGTCCCGAGCGGGTGGAAATAGGGGAAAATAGTTCCACTGCATAAAGGTGGTTCCAAGACTGCTGTTGTAAATTACCGACCGATTAGCATATCAGGAATCATTGTCAAGGTCTTAGAGAAATTAGTCAAGAAAAGAATACAGGATTGGATAGATGAAAATGGGATATTGTATGGGGGACAACATGGTTTTGTGAAGGGTAGATCATGCCTCAGTAACTTGCTCACGTTTTATAACACAGTGACGGCTGAACTGGATAGGGGTAATGGGTTTACAGTGATACTACTGGACCTTGCCAAGGCCTTTGATAGGATACCACATGGAACCCTAATCAGTAAACTGGAGCAGATGGGTATAGATATAGGGTTGGTGAGATGGATAAGAGGGTGGTTGAAGGAGAGATATCAAAGAGTGGTGTATTCAGGAGTGGAGTCTAAAAGACGTCTTGTGACTAGTGGAGTGCCACAGGGCTCTGTTCTTGGACCACTGCTTTTCAATTTGTTCATCAATGATATTGGAAAGCATCTGAGAGGAAGTGTTCACTTGTTTGCCGATGATGCAAAGTTGGGTAGAGCAATTGTGAGTGCACAAGATGTCAAAATTTTACAGGATGATTTGGATAGTTTGGAGGACTGGGCTAGGAAAAATGGATGTCAATTTAATGTGGCAAAGTGTAAGGTTATGCACTTTGGGGTGAAAAGAATAGCAGCAGTATATCGCATTGGTGGAATCATACTCCAGGAGATTGATGAAGCCAGGGATTTGGGAGTGTTGGTGGATAGGGAGTTGAAGTTTAGGGGGCACATTGCAAAAGTAACTAAAACAGCTCACCAAATCACTTGGCTTCTGAAAAATACTTTAACATGCAGAGACAAACAAGTTGTTATTCCTCTGTATCGAGCCTTGATAAGACCCCATCTGGACTTCTGTGCCCAGCTATGGGCACTAGGGTTTCTTCGTGATGGGGAGGAAGTGGAGAGGGTCCAGAGACGAGTGACCAAGATGATAGCAGGTCTGTGGAATGAACCTTATGAGAATAGGTTGAAGATTTGTGGGTTGCAGAAATTGGACGATAGGCGAAGGAGGGGTGATATGATTGAGACATTCAAATTACTGAAGGGTTTTTATAAGATTGATCCAGAAGATATTTTTGTAAATATGACTGGTGGTGGGAGGACTAGGGGCCATGCATGGAAGCTGGGCAAGAGTGTGGTTGACAAGGGTGTTAGAGCTAGGTTCTTTACTTGGAGAGTGGTAAATGAGTGGAATAAGCTTCCAGAGTCTGTTGTGGGTGCTACGACCGTGAATGAGTTCAAGGCAAGGTATGATAGATACTGTGTGAATGTTGAATAGTTGTTCTTGACATGATGTTAGGGCCTCCCTCGATGAGTCTGTCGACTCCTTGGAGTTTCCCGGAACAATAATAATAATAATAATAATAATAATAATAATCTTCATGGGTAATTAAAATCAAGCACAGGTTAAATGCACCTCCTGTAAATTTTAATTAAATTATAACAAAAAGTGGCAATTATTAAATGTTACTTTATTTGAAAATTAATAATTTTATTGCTCCAAAATTCACAAATACTACAACATAATCTAAAAATATATATATTTTTTAAAAAAAAAAACATGAAAAATCCACATAGAAAAAAATATAGCAATTTTGGTACGATTACAGTTTATAAAAATTCGGATTCCACTTACTAAAAAACACTACAAATTAGGAGTGCATATTTATACAGTCTTAAAAAAGTATAAACTCTCATTAATAACCATCCCAAAAATTTACAGAGCCTCCTGTTAGTTTGAAATTTTTTGTGTTTGTGTTGAAATAAAATACTTCTATTTTTTTTGGGGGGGGGAGTCTATATTTTGGAAAATTTTTTAAATGTTAATGAAAATATTTTGGAGGAAATTGATATTTTCTGGTTAAGAAATATATACTTGCTAATATAGTTATAGTAATGTTAAGTAATTTAACTGTAGTATCTTATTTTTTTTTCCCGACACTTGACAACGTTTATTGTTAACCAGCTTGCCAAAATTTGGACTCAAAGATTGTGAGCATACGACCTTCATTATGGCAGAAAGATTGACGTCGATTAATATTGATCTGTGGGCTGTTTAGTTACCTTTCATATATGAGAATAACTGTTCACATAAATAGATGCTTCCAAAATAACATACAATATTTGCTGCAAACGTTTTTATTTCTGGATATTTTTGACCTGAATAACTGTATATTTTTGGAACACCAACTTCTTGGTATTTCGCTTTTAGAATGAAATCATTTTGGAAATCAATAAGTTCCATTTGAATACAAATAGGAGATTATTCGAAATTAAAGGAAAAAGGATCTGTAAAAAGCGTAAAAACTTCTTCTTGCTCCTTAAAATCTTTAAATCGTCTATCAAATACTTCTTTAATATTTTCTAGTTTGGGGCAATATTGAGAAAAGGTAAAACTTTGATTCTTATTGTTCAACTGTCCACACATAGGAAAGTAATTTAGAATATTCTCTTTTAAATTATTTTGAAACAACACTAATTTACATTTAAAACTTGCCAGTGCATCATACATCTGTGTTATTAACTGATCTTTCCTCTGAAGTTTGACATTTTAATGATTTAACATTAAAATATCCTGTAATATCAACTAAGAATGCTAGATCTTGTAACCATGTCTGATCATTAAGAAATGCAACATCATGATTTTTCCTTTCTAGGAACAATTTGATCTCCTCTAAATGTAATAAAAAAAAAACTTTTTAGAACTTTATAATAAGATAACCAACGAATCTCTGTGTAATAAGGTAGTAAAAAAAATCACTCTCCAAGTCTTTAAGAAATTGTGCAAACTGGCAGTAATTGAGACCTCTGGATCAGATGGAGCTCACAGTATTTGTCACAGGCTTGAGTACGCCGCTCATTTCCAATACTTTGGAGCACAGGACCTGCTGATGAATAATGCAGTGAAAAGATTGCAATTTTGGAATGTCTGGATACATTTCTTTTAACTTTGCTACAAGTCTTGATACAAAACCTTTATTTTTGCCTGTCATTGCTGGGGCACCATCGGTTGTCACTGCTACGAGCCTGTTCAGAGGAAATTGGTATTTTTCCAAAATGCCCCACACGGCATCAAAAATGTCTTCCCCTGTAGTGGTTCCATGGATGGGAATCATTTCCAAGAACTCTTCTGTAACATTCATATTGTCGTCACAAGCCTGAAGAAACAGAACAACTTGAGCCACGTCGTGAATATCGAAACTTTCATCAAGTGCAATTGAAAAGCACTGTACGTTTGCGGATATTTCTTGTAACTGGTCACACAGATTATCTGCCATTTCGGTTATTCTTTCGATCAGAGTATTTCTGGACAAAGAAATATCGCGAAATACTTGCACATTTTTGGGACATACGTTTTCGGCTGTGACGAAAAAACCTTTTAGTGACGGTTCCTTAACCAAGGAACCATCACTAAAAGGTTTGGAATGTTTTGCCAATAAATAGCCGATTTCATAACTGGCTCTCACCGCTGATTCAGATTCATGGTTTTCATAATTTTTGAAAATATTTGTTGTTGACTTGGAAGTGAATTTTTCATACTTTTTAATTTTTTCTTCTCTCAGTTTACCCTCAAAGCGTAAATATTGTTCTTTGTGAATTTTATCGTAGTGCCTTTTTATATTATATTCTTTGGCGACACCAATTGTTTCATTACAAATAATGCACACAATTTTGTCCTTTGTTTCAGTGCAGAAGTAATTCATTTCCCATTTTTCTTGAAATTTTCTCCCCTTCATCAGCAATTTTACTTTTTCTTGTTGTCTTAGAAAGCAATATTGCCTGGGTGAATAAATATATTATTAATAACAATTTTTATAAAAATATTTGAATAAAAACACAAAACTGTAGACCAGTGCAGGATACTATTGCAAATAATAATAATAAGGGATTCTCTCACTGCTAGGTTGTCGTTGAATCGTGTTCAGCGCACTCACTTCAAATATCACTGATTGATTGTAGCAGACAATTATAAACTCATAGCCTGGATTCACATGAGCGTGTATGCTGCACGTCACGTGAACAGCTGGTAGCCAATAGAATTCAATTTTTTCAATTCAATGAAATTAATTTAATGAAAGTGCTATAAATTAATAATGATAGCATAAATATAGTTTACGATTTATTAGGATCGGACCTAACATTGAAAGTGCGATATAAATTTTTATTATTGCAATTATATTATAGCAGGCCGTTGCATCATCCATATTGTTAACTATAAATGTCGTATGAACACGAATAATCGATACCGTATTTATTCGAATATAACTCGCACTTTTTTCCTCAAAATTAAAGCAAAAAAATCTGGTGCGAGATATATGCGGGGATTTTTGGAAATTAAAGTTTTCAGAAAAAAACTGAAAATGGGGATGACTTACCAAGAATCTCCTATTCCTTATCGCTGCTTCCGGCCTCGAGAGTGGTTTCTTTGTGTGAATTGTCAATGTCATCTACCTAAATAGCATCATTTCTTTTCCATTATTCGAGGTAAAAATTACAAGTAATTTATAAGATTTTAGATACATAATGAACAACCCTTCACGAATGTCTAATGAGAAGTGAAACAGAGCGTGAAATAGACAGCAGTGGTAGGCAAATAGAGATAGAGCAGCTATGAAGATGTGCATATGATCAGTGCAGTATTAACAAAAGATTGCATTACCAAAAAGTAAAGCCGACAATTTTTGAGTTGAAATGCTAATTCTCTTCAACAGAATTCCATAATATCTGAAACTGCCATAACATTTCCTCTATATTTCTTAGTTTGAACACGTTTACTAATTTTATTGCAGCTTTGTGTTTGAGTTAGTGGGCACACTCACACACATCTAACTAAAAATTAAAAATTATTGTTTATAGGTAGATGCTGTGTTTGCTGTTGCAACATATGGCTTTGCTTGAGACTAAACACCATGGTTAATGTGGGAGCAGACATGTGATTCGTTAGTTAGTGACGTTTTTACCCAGTTGCCTCTGATTGCGCTAAAGAAATATATCACACATTGTTGAGAAATATATTACGCAGACAGCAAATGTCTCTGTACTTTATTCAGTGGTACGATAAAACACTTGTTTTTTCTTGCATCTGCAATATAGTGGCAGTTAGGGAGGGTGTGTTGTTTACCGCGGGGAACAAGTTATCACCCCGATGTGAAAGTGGTTAAACTTTATTTTTGTGTGCGATGTACATGCAAAACTTTTTAATTTATTTTTTCCTAAAGTAAAATTAGGGGTGCAAGGGCGAGTTATATTCTAATAAATACGGTATTTCTGTTTTATTATAAAAAGCAACTATCCTTTTTTTAAAAAATCTTTCCTTGAGGCGTCTTGGGCCACAAGAAATTGCTTTGTGGGCGGTGCGCGAGCCACCAGTTTGACACTCCTGACTTACAAGTAAGTAATGCTCATCATGTCATGTAGAATGAGGAACTGCTAAATCATAAACATGTAACTATGGTATATATATATATATATTTTTTAAGACTTTAGAACAGGTGTCATGTTTTGACATAAGTTAATGTACATTTTCACCGTTAAAATGTAAACCTACTGTTTAAAACGAAACGAAAGTTTAAAACAAGGCTTTCGTATTCGCAAAATCAGAAATAGGGCCAGTGTAGTCTAATTTCCCGATTTCATGTTCAATTGAAATCATGACAAGACCTTCAAATCGAGTTTCGGCCATTCTAGAATGTAAATAAATTTTAATAAGTTGTAGTTTTGAAAGACTACGCTCGCTGCTTGGGAAAAGACAGCATCCACATTAAAAGTATCATTAAAGATTAGTTCAGGACCGGCTGCATTTCCTGGGCTCACGCCAATGTAAAACATAAAAAGACACAGTTATCACATCACTGTTAACACTGCACTACAGACTAGTCGAATTCTCGCTTACAAATAAGAAACAACGGAAATCGTACATGGAAGACAGAATAACAACCATTGTCACGTTGTACAAAATTTCAATCATTCATTCTGAAATTTGATATATAATCCAATCTTGTAAGTCAATATTCATTAAGAATATGTTACTGTACTTTCATTAAGCAATTTTGATGAATATGCATGTATTTCAACCTCAGGTCAAAGTCAACTCACAGCCAACAATGGAATCGAAAATAAATTCAAGAGAGAATACGTTCTGCTGTTGTCTGATATTAACACTGACAGTGCAATATTAAACGCAACAAAATACATCATTTTAAATGATTATGATTTTTAAAAAATATACAGCACAATGAAGTATTATTACGTAAAAATTTAACTAACGACATCCTGAAGTCTGCTTTCAACAGAGAAGAAATAAATTATTTTTTATGATTTATTTTTTGTATATTTTTGGCCAATTTTGCTGGCCAAAAACTTGTCGCCCCTTGCAAATGTACGTGTTGCACCGCCGGTAGACCCAGCCCAGTGTAGATATCTTGCAGTCTGTGATCACTGGGCATCTACAGATGCCGTATGGTCACTCCGATGCTCGATGATGTTCCACACTAGGCCTCGCCATGTAGTCCTGTTGTTTGCCCTTCTGACAGCCTCAACTCTCTGAAGATCAGTCACGCCACACACGCCATCCATCCATCTCATTGATGGTCTACCCCTGCCTCTTTTTCCAGGAACTTTACCTTCTATTACTGTTCTGAAAAGTCCTCCTTCCATCCTTTCTATGTGTCCAAAATATTTTAATTTTCTTCTGTCAATATCCTTAAGGAGCCTTAAAGTTCTACTAATCTTTTCTAATACCCATTAATTTGTTCACCTTTCAGTGTATGATAGATTTGATATCTTGCAGGATGACTTAAATAGGCTGAGGATGCGGGCTAAGGTAAATGAGCTGTCAATTTAACGTGGCTAAGTGTAAGGTGATGAACTTCGGGAGGATGAGATCACATGCTGTTTACTATATTCATGGAACTGAAATGCTAGAAGTTGACGAAGCAAGGGACTTGGGAGTTATTGAGAACTTAAGTTTAGACATATTGCGAAGGTTCCAAAACATCACATCAAATTACATGGTTGTTGAAGAACACACTGACAAGCAGGGATAAGGAAGTGATTGTCCCACTTTATAAGGCATTAATAAAACCACATTTGGACTATTGCACACAGATATGGTCGCATGGATTTCTTGGTGATAAAGAAACGGTGGAGAGGATTCAGAGGCAAGTTACAGAGATTGTTGCAGGTCTATGGGATGTTTCCTATGTGGATAGATTGAAGGTCTCTGGACTCCAAAACTAGCCGATAGAGGAGAGATGATAGAGCATATGAATTATTAAAGGGATTTTATATGATTGATACTGATGACTTTTTTAAAACCAATGCATGAGGGGAGAAAATGAGTGGCCATCCCTGGAGATTATGTAAGAATGTAGTTAACAACGGTGTTAGGATTACATTCTTTGCTTGGAGGGTTGGGAATGGGTGGAATGCGTTGCGATAGGTGGTTGTGAATGCTTCGTCTGTGAATGAATTTAAGGAGAAGTATGACAGGTATTGTGTGAATAATAGTCAGTGTGTCAATGTAGGATCTCCCGCGATGAGTCTTTTGACTCCATGGAGACATGGAGTCAAAAAACAAGTAAAGGAGAAAATTATGTATGGAGACTCAATAATCAGGGGAGAACTTAACGAAAGTATTTCAAAATCGTGATTCGCGGGTGCAAAAATTCACGATATTAGCCACGCCATCCGGATACAAAAAGTTATGTCGAAGGAAATGATTATCTTGGCTGATACCAATGATTTGAGGGGCAAGGAGTTTTCTATGAGGGAGAATACCACGCTGTGATAGAGACGAACTGAAAATGACAGCATTCGTAGCCAATGAGTCTATACATAGATTGTGGAAAAGAAATTAAATAGAATTTGTGGATCTGTGGTCTCTGTTTGATGGAGAGAAGGATTTGTATAATGCAGATGGACTACATCTGAATGGTTTTGGTGTAAGATGTCCAGAGACTTCGTTCACTGAGCATGCTGAAGTGCATATTCAGGAAAACGTAAGCAATTAGATTGGAATCAAGTGAGTTTGTGTGAAGGCAACCATGAAGCGAGTGAGCGTGAGAATGACCAAGTGAGGAATTTAGTCTCTCAAGCAAAAATATTGAATAGGTTAGTTAAATCAGAAAGTAAAGGTGGATGGGGGAATAAAGGGTTGCTGCCGTTTTTATATATTAATGCCAGAAGTATCCGGAACAAGAGGGACAAGTTTTTCGCATTGATTAGTGCAACCTCACCAAAAGTTATTGGTGAGGTTGCACTAATCAATGCAAAAAAAAATCAAAGGTTGCACAAGAGGGAAAAGTTTTTCGCATTGATTAGTGCAACCTCACCAAAAGGCTTGGCTAACAGCAGATGATGCACTTACAGGGATTGAGTGCGAATCTTTTAGTATTTTCAGGGAAGATAGGATGAGGGAGGAGTATTGTTGATGAGAGCAGATGAATTGCAACCAAAAAAAGAATAGGTGAGAGGGTGGCTATTCATTTGAAGCAATCTGGTGTGAGATTAAGACCAGTAAGCAAAATATACAGCTGGTTGTTGCTATAGGCCAGGAAATTCCACAGATGATCTGGAAGACATGCATCGTCAAATTAGTACAATGAGTACAGTTCAAGTGATTATTATGGGTGGGGGACTTCAACTATGGAGATATAGACTGTAAGGAAGAAAGATCACATGACAGAAAGGAAATAGAATTTGTACACCTGTTGAGAGATAATTACTTAAGGCAGTATGTGATGGAGGGGACTAGGGATGGGAGAGTATTGAACCTGGTCATAGGATCAGAAGAGCTATCCATAACCAAGTTGACAACATTGCCTCCAATTGGTGAAAGCGACCATGAAGTTTTGACTTGGGAAATTGTAAAACATGAGGTATATTCTATCAAGAAGAGGTATTTGTGGAACTACAAGGGAGGTCAGTATGACATGCTTAGGAAGAAGCTTAATCTGTACCATGGCAGAATTCAAGAATGTGTAGATAAAAATATAATACTGTATGAGGAGTAACATGGCTTTGTGAAGGGTCGGTCAAGCCTTAGTAATTTACTAACTTTTTATACTAGAGTAACAGCTGAGTTGGATAAAGGAAATGACTGCACGATAATTTTGCTAGATTTTGCAAAGGCATTTGCTGGACATATATCAAAAAGTGATATATGGAGGGGTAGAATCGAGGTGAAAGCAGGTGAATGGTGGTGTGCCACAAAGTTCATTGCTAGGACCATTGTTGTTTAATTTATAATAAATGATATAGGAAATAACCTCTCTCTGTGCTCACTAGGCATCTACAGATGCCGTATGGTCACTCCGATGCTCGCTGATGTGCCACACCAGGCTTCACCACGTAGTCCTGTTGTTTGCTTTACTGGTTGCTTCAGTTCTCTGAAGATCAGTCACTCCACACACCATCCATCTCATTGAGGGTCTACCCCTTCGTCTTCTTTCAGGAACTTTACCTTCTGTTACTGTTCTGAGAAGTCCTCCTTCCATTCTTTCAATTTGTACAAAATATTTTAACTTCTGTCAATATCCTTAAGGAGCCTTAAAGTTCTACTGATCTTTTCTAACACCTATTCATTTGTATATGATATCCTCAACAGCCTTCTGTAACACCACATCTCAAAAGCATTTATCCGTTCCTTATCTGAATTCTTTAGGTTCCAAGTCTCACATCCATAAGTCGCTGTTGAAAAAACAACATCCAAAATCCTCAGTTTTGTTCCCATGGAGAACATCCATCCTTCCAGATCCAGATTTTAGACAGGTCTCTGTTGTTTTGGCCATTCCTAACCTTTTTCTGACGTCTTCTGAACAGCAATTCTTCACATTAATAATGAATCCTAGGTATTCAAACTTGCTGACTTCCTCAATTCTTTCTCCATTAAGTTACACTTGTTTCTCAAGAGCTTCTCTGTTTGTATTTCCTTTGATAACCATAATCTTTGTCTTGCTAGGATTGAGTTGAAGTCCTCTGTTATTACTGATCTTGTTAACTTTGTCAAGAATTAGTCCTAGTTCTTCCATGTCATTACAAAGGAGTACTGTATCATCAGCATACCTCAGATTACTGATCAATCTACCTCCTATCGTAATTCTTGTCCTGAGCTCATCCTTCACGCATGATGTCCTCCGCATTATACTAAACAAGTGAGGAGAAAGTAAACATCCTTGCCTGACTCCTTTTCCAACTTGAAGCCAGTCAGTCAATCCAACACCTGTTCTTACAGTGGCTTATTGCTCCTTATACAAGTTGGTTATCAACCTGATAGTGTGTTGAGGAAAACCCATTCTTTTCATTACTTCCCACAGTTTCACATGTTGAACACGGTCAAAAGCTTTAGTCTAAGAAGCCCATTACCAGAGGGAGTCTGAATTATTTATATTTTTCTATGATCTGTCTAAGGCAAAGGATCTGATCTCCGGTGCCCTTACCTTTCCTAAAACCTGCTTGTTCCTCGGGCATCTCTGCCTCAACTTTGGCCTCAATCCTATTTATCATGATCTTCAATAAAATTTTGCTTGCATGAGATATTAAACTAATAGTTCTATAATTCTTGCACACCTTCATATCACCTTTCTTATGTAGTGGTATGAAAACTGACTTCTTTCAGTCTCTAGGCCATGATCCTGTCTGCCATATCCTTGTTAATCAATCTATGAAACACTCTTAATCCCTTCGTCCCTTGTGGCCTTAATTAATTAACTCTGCTGGGATTTCATCCGTCATTGAAGGATCTGGGGCCTTATTGCTGTTAAGCTGCTTAACTGCTCTTTCAACTTCATGCCTAAGTGAAGGAGGTTCCAAATCAATATTTTTCTGGTGAGAGGGCATCACATTTTCTTTATTCATTCTGCTGTACAGTTCCTCACAGTATTCTTTCCATCTGTTTTTGATTTCCAACTCTTCTGTTAGCAATGCTCCATTCCTGTCTTTGATGACATTCAATTTAGACTTAAACTTGTGCTTTAAGTCACGAACTAAATAAAACATCCTTTTATAATTGTGCCTCCTCATCTGGAACTCTGTTCCTTCAGATTTATTAGTATAGAACTTTTCTTTGTCTTGCTTGATGGCTCTTTTGACTTTCTCTGTGCAATCTCTTGTATTCTTCAGTCCCTGTGTCTCTTTGTTTACTTTTAAACTGAGTTCTATAATTCTTGCATGCCTTCATATCACCTTTCTTATGTAATGGTATGAAAACCGACTTCTTCCAGTCTCTAGGCCATGATAACCTGAATGGAAATATTCAGTTGCTTGCTGATGTTGCAAAATTAGGTAGAGTAATAGTTAATAAAGGTGATGTGGACTATTTAAATAGGCTGTCAGTACGTAGAAAAGATAATGTGTATCAGTTTAATGTAGATAAATGTAAAATTATGCACTTTGGGATAAATAGATTACAACCTTTTATCACATTTATGGCACTGTACTTCAGGAAATAGATGAAGCTAGAGTAAAAGTGTAGAGGACATATTGCTAAGGTAGCACATAAGATTACTTTGTTGGTGAAGAACACATTAAGAAGTAGAGATAAGGAAGTTGTAATTTCTCTTTATAAGGCCTTGATACGGCCACATCTGGATTAGTGTGCTCAAATCTGGTCCCCTGGGTTTCTTGGGGATGTGGAAGCGGTGGAGAGGATTCAGAGGCGAGTGACGAAGATGGTGAGTGGCCGTGGAATGTGCCCTATGAGGATAGGTTGAATGTGTGTGGATTGCAGAAGTTAGTTAATAGGAGAAAAAAGATGGAATATGATAGAAACATTTAAATTGCTTAAAGGATTTTATAGAATAGATGCAGGGGGAAATGTTTCAGCAATTGGTTAGAGGGACCAGAACAAGGAATCTTCCCTGAAAGTTAAATAAAGGTGTGGTCAGTAGGGGTGTGAAGACTAGATTTTTTTGCTTGGAGAGTGGTGAATCAGTGGAATGGGTTGCCAGAGTCAGTTGCGAGGGCTTTTTCTGTTAATGGGTTCAACAAGAGGTATGATATATTATGTGGATTGATTAGTTCTCCGCGATGAGTTTTCTGACTCCATGGAGATGCCCGTATAATAGTAATAATATAAATTATTAGGTAAAGTTGGAGATTAATTGTTGTATTTATTTTTTTACAATTTTATTTTTTTATTATTTATTATTTTTTTTTTAATGTGAGTGTTCGGATTAATTTCTTCGCTACTGTATTTGCTAGTTTGGACAGACTGGCCGTTCTGCTACTATTAGAATCGAAGAACATAAGATTTTTGGAATCTAAAGGCTTAGATCCTGCTTCTCACGCCATCAACGCTAGACATAGAGTTCACTGGAACCCTACCAAGATGCTTCACTACAATGGGTTAAAATCTGATCGTCTGTTTTTTGAATCGTGTGAAGCCCGACGCCACCGTCCTAATTGAGTAGACTGATTGCCTGTGTCTAAGTTTTGGGAAGTGATTTCTGCTTATTGTTTATAATTTTAATTAATCAATTAATTTATTAATTATACATCTATCTCACGTCTCTGAACTCTAATAGTAATTCCTCCTACTGCGCAGCTACAACCAAGACGCGTTATATTGTATGCTGAATGACTCATTCTTGTATTCAGAATTGAAATATTGTTACCAGTAATTCTGCTTTCTCTCTGAAAGAAGCTGATGTCATATCGAGTGAAATATATAGCAGTTATAAATTATATTTGCTGGCCTGGTTGGCCGAGTGGTTAGCATATCCGCTCTCCAGCCAGGAGGCTGCGGGTTTGAATGAGGCGTAGGCATGGATGTTTGTGATTGTCTTCCACCTTCATACATTCATTACCCAAGTATACATACACTCTCCCAGTATGGACTGGGTCACCATGGGAATAGACCCAAAACCTCCCTCAGTAGGTGAGGACTTCACCCTGCAGTGGGTAGGAAAATAGGCTATTCATCCTTATTTAAATTTTTTTTCTTATTTCCTTATTTCTCGTTACTTTGATTACAGCTTGGATCATTTTTCAAAAGTTCTCTTACCTCTGCAAATTTAAATTCTGGTACATTTCCATCATTCGTGCTGAAGGTTTATAGAAAAATAACTACGTGAATAAATAATTTAATCATTAAACTAAATATTCTAAGCATCAGTTTTTGCAAACCGAAGCTATCTTCATCTAAACGTCATCTTACCATCATTGAAAGACACGTCCTTGATGTTTGATGCAAGGGTTGCTTTCATCATGGTAATATGATGTAATTATTTCGGACTAACGGGATGATATGGAAAGTTTATTTAAAATCGAACATTCAGTGCTGTTGCAATTATCAAGGTTCAGTAGACTTGAGATGCTTTCAAGAAAGAGTCTTTACGATTTTGTGTTGATTTATTGTTTGACTTTCTTCTATATGACAGTGTGATTTTTATCCAAGGCATGCTGTGCGGTCCACCCTTAAGTTGTCTTAACGGTATGTCCATACTGTCTATCAAGTTGCTCTTTGCCAAACGACTGCTTCATATGGGATACAACGAAATATCTCATCCCCTCCCCACTCCGAGGGAGATCATATTCTGTCCATACACTCTCTTTTTCGGTTGTCTCCAGTAATTCCTGCCTCTGTGTTCCCGGTATTTTCGACGGACAGAATCGACTAGTCAGGAGAACATAATAAATATTCGGCATACCTTATCAGATGAATAAAGTTATTTCACAAATCATGTTTCAAATTGCGAAGGCCGTTCTTCAAACTGAGACTCAAATCCTACAGAACCCTGAGAATTGTAATAGAACTGAAGGTTTGCTTTTACACAAATGTGTGCAATTATCTAGATTATGCTACTTGTGATAGCTAAACGTGAAAATATTTAAGTTTTTTCTGTCTTTCTTGTTCTATAGTGTTATTTTTCAAAAATAAATGAATAAATAAAACTTTACTATTTTTGCTCTGTTAACTCTAATTTCAGCTTCACATTTTAAGGGATTTGTTTCTTTATTCTTCATGGAATTCAGATTATTTTTCATTCTTATTTCACTGAATTTCCCTCTTGATTAATCTTCTTTTAAAACATACAGAAAATATATCCATATAATAATGAAACTTAAATCATTTGATGTATTTTTTATTTTCAGTTCTCAGATTATATTAGGTCTATTTTTTTTTTTTTTTAATCGCCAGTTGTCTACATTTCTTGCCGTTGAGTGCATTCCTAAGGTGATGTTCCTCCTAACTTAACAGATATTTTTTTGTATGCACTCGTATGATCTGGATCAATATTAAATCAACTAAGTTAAAAAAAAAACAGTAATACCTTTATTTTTTTATTATCTTATATGTGAGACCTATATCAAAGACTGCCAAACAAGTGGGGTCATCTTGTTTGCTAGTCTCTAACCCTAACCGTAACAGGATATTTATTGTCCGAAATAGTGCGGGTTCTACGATCGAGTTTCTCGAGTTACCGGTGGGACGAGAATCGTTTGAACGTGCCTTTGGCAAGTGGGCTCCCTTAAATCGGAAACCAGTCGAAGCAAGGCTTAGAAAAAGTTCCTTTAGCCGACGACTAGACTTCAACTTATGTCTACCTTCCACTTCCACACTGAGCTACACAAACCTGGGGTATATTTTACAGAATTAAGAACTAGTTTCTAGCTGGAGGTCAATCTGGCAGTTACCACTATGCAAAATATATATTTTCTCCAGAAATATAAAAAAATAATTATTTTACTGCCATTATCTAAATGTACTTATTTGTTACCCGCTTTGACAACTGCTTTTGTTTCTTTCCTTTCCTTTCTCAGTCCATTCAGAGTTTCCATCCAGTGGCTGATTATTTCGGGTACGGACAAGCGCGGGTGTTTGTATAGTTAATTCAAGAATATCCACAGTAGAACCCACACTATTTTAGACAATAATATATTGCACTATGGTTAGAGTTCGTGAGATGACTGTTGGTGTCGTCATTTTTACTGTTTTTAATTGCAGTATAGTCATTAAAAAGTTTTTCTGACAACAAGAAACATAAGATAAGAGCCTTCTCCAAGTTTCTGCTGTCTTACATACTTAGCTCCTTATTAGAATCAGCTTCCATAAGTTGTTTGAGTGTTACAAAAGTGAGAAACATCGCATACAATTCTTTTATGGTTGGACCCCTTCGCCAGCGGCTTTTCGCCTGCGTCACAGTCATCAACGACTTCATCTTCGTATGCATAGAGGACATATGAAGCTGAAGGTAAGGAGGTCGTCATTACTAAGTTTTCAATGCGATTCAAATAATTCTCACATATTCGTAATATCAATTTCATCTGAACCGGACTCTCCTCCAATGTTAGTAATTCAATAACATTATCTACATGCTTGGGGACACCAACTAAATCGTTTGCACAATGTGACCAAAGGTATTTCCAAACTGTTCTCATATTGCTTGATGTCACTTCATGCCATTATTCATGGATATCTTCAATGGCTTCTTTTATACCATAATATGATTTTTTCCAGAATTCTGAAAAGAAATTGCATTGTGTCCATTTGTAGCTTTAGTCTTGCCAAAACGTTTACCTTGTAAATACGCCTTAAAAGTTGCAATCATCCAGTAGTCCATATGCTGTAATAATGATATTAAATTTGTAAAAAGACCACTTTCAGATTTTCTCAAAAGTCATCAAGACCAGTGAGATAGCCAGCGCCATTATCTAAAATCAATAAAGCTTTAAAATTAAGAGTATTATTCTTGTAATAACTTTTACTCACAGCCGAAGGTACCATGTAAGCCGATTTCGCATACATCATTTGAAAAAAATTAAATTAAATTAAATTAATCCCTTGCCAAACACTGCGTTAAATTGTAAAGGGAGGAATGGTGAGAATGTGAATGTAAGAGCAACAATGTTATATAACTGTGTTAATGGCGAGATAGGGCTTTATCATGGAAATGTCGACGAGGTGAGAACGAGTTCATTGAGTGCGAACCCATCACACCAGCGGCTTGAAATCGTGGGGGTTCTGCAACTTTCGAAATATACATTCACACTGTAAGTACAGTGTATACGTGTTTGGATAAAATATCAAAATTATGGTAAATTTTTTTAAAAAATTAAACATGAAAAAATATTGTTTATTATCGATAAAATTATACAGTTTGGTATAATTCAAAATTACTTAAAAATAAAATATATTCTTCTTGTTTTGTTTCATGAAAAAATATTGTTTATTATCAATAAAATTATACAGTTTAGAATAATTCAAAATTACTTATAAATAAAATGGATTCTTCTTGTTTTATTTCGAGCGAAAAGGTCAGTAACTTTTTCCTTGATGTTTGTGTGACTGTTGAAAAATCTGTAGTTCGCTTACAGTCACTACTATTACAGAACTTATTTCTTGAGGTTGCATTTCTGAGGTCATAATTGTCAATAACCCCAATGATGTTCTAAAATAAAAACTATAAGAAATGTTATGTCTTTAATTGTAATGTCGAAATATTTAAAGAGATGGAGTAAAGACGATAAGCACTACGAACACTACTACTGGCGCAAACACAGTGCTGCTAGCGTCCTTTGCCCTCCTAAGTGGTACAAGATGGATTTTTATTATTTTTTATACAAAATAAGAGAATTTGCATAGGATTGCTGATGATAAAATTAAATATTACAAGCAAATATAAGTAAATTAATAAATATATTTATATATCGAGAAAAATTGGAGGTGCTGCATTTTCCGTAATGCCTATGCATGTGTGCAAAGATGTCTACATGTATAAGACAACAAGAGAAGAATAAAGAACTGCAAGTTGTCCAAATGTCCAGTCATGCCGACTGCAGACAAGCGTATACAAAAGAACATGCATGTCGATTATTATGTCTGGACACGAATGCTAGGAAGATCAGAAACAAAGGGGTAGAGATTGGTTGCCTTGGTCAATATGTTGCGAACTCACATTGTAGGCATTAGTGAGACCTGGCTATCAAAATCAGACATACTAACTGGTATCGAGTGTAAAGGTTACAGTATTTTTAGGAAGGACAGGAGAAGAGAGGGCTTCCTGCTGATGATATCGGATGACTTGAATCTAGTTGGAGTTGAGACCTATGATTATAGTACTACTACTAACGGTATTTCATATGGCAGTGAAATTGAAGCCATCTGGCGTGAGGTGGAATCTAACAAGATCAATTACATAGTGGGGTGTTGTTACAGACCTGGTGGATCAGTTACTAGTGACGAAGAAATGCATCACCAAATTGAAAAGATGAGCGTGAAAAGAGTAATCATAATGGGAGACTTTACTTATCCAAATATTGATTTGGTAGCAGTAGAATCTCATGAGAAGAATGAAAATGGATTCATTGAGCTGTTGCAGGACAACTTCCTCAAGCAGCATGTGAAAGTAGGAACTCGAGGTCAGAGAGTGTTAGATTTGATTATAGTGTCAGAAGGCATTTCAGTTAAAGACGTAACTATTCTGCCTACGGTTGGTGACAGCGATCATACGATACTCACTTGTAAAGAGGCAAAGATTATGAATGTTCCATTCAGCAAAGGTTACATGCTAAACTACAAAGCAGGAATTTATGACGGACTGATGAGTATACTGGGTTCAGTGGAATGTGGTAAGTTGCTGAATAGGAAGAATATGGGTGTGTCCCGAGAGTTCGAAGAATAAATAAGGTAGGAGTCAAACTTATATGTAATATTATTAAGCAAGAGATACGTAAGAAAACATAATGTGGAAGGAATGCCTTATACATATGGATGATGTCCGTTATGAAAATTATAAGCAGCCGGCTAGAATAGTCCAACTGTTGACAGAAAGCAAAGTCTCATTATGAAAAGAAACTGGCTCTGCATGCTAAAGACAATCCACAAGAATTTTATCAATATGCTGCAAGTAAATGAAAGAATAACTCTTCTAAATGCAGCTAGCATGATGGTTGCAGATGCAAAAGAGATTATTCAACTAATGTGTGCCCATTTTGTTAAAAGCTATCAACCTGTATGCAACATTGGGCACACTGCTACCTCTTCACTGGATAAAGAAACTCAGGTGTATGAGAACGATATTAGAGCTGTTGCACAAACTGAATAAGAATTCAGTGATAGGAAATGAGGCCGCGCGGTTAGAATAGTGGCTATGCGCTTCGCAACCTTATACCTAGGGAAGGAGTGTCCTATGTTCGAATCTTGTCAGTGATGTGAGGAGCTGAAGGATCTTTCTCAGCCATAGCCAAGTTAGCCGGGCGTGGGTAGGGTTTTTCCAGTTTATCCTGTGGTTTTTCATCCTGCAAAGCAGACAAACCGGCCATCAGAACTCAACACTACGGTTATAGGATACACTGTGGCATAGGGCTGACCACCTTATCCTGTGAACGGTTAGAGGTCCGATGATTAACAAAACTTCGACACCACAAGGTAAAAGAGGGAAAAGGAATATGAGGGAATGATGAGATATCAGCACATATGCTAAAAGAGTGTTCAGCTGAATTGGATATTCCTTTGACCAGGATGTTTAATATGACTCTCAGAACAGGGAAAATTCTGCAGGAATGGAAAAATGTATATGTAAGTTCCATTGCATGAGGGTAGTATAAAGACCGGTGCACGAGTATCAAGCAATTAGTATCTCAGGAGTGGTGGTTAAGATTTTGGAAAAGTTGGTTAGGGGCTCATATTCAGAAATAAGTTGACAATGAATCTCTACTTGCAATGAGCCACATGGAATTTCTGAGGGAAGGTCATGTTTTAGCAATTTGCTCACATTTTTATAACAGTGTTACCATTGAACTAGACAAGGGGAGCAGATACAACATGATACTTTTGGATTTTGCTAAGGCTTTTGACAGAATACAGCATTGTAGACTGTTGCATAAATTGGAGAATATGGGTTTCATTGTAGAATATTAGCGTAGATAAGAGGGTGGCTGACTGACATATATCAAAAAGTGGTATATGGTGTGTGTGAGTCTGCAAGATTTAGGGTAACCAGTGTTGTACTATAAGGATCAGTTCTTGGTCCACTGTTATTTAATCTGTACATTAATGATATTGGGTAGGATATGACAAGCGACACACAACTATTTGCTGATGATGAAAAGAGTGCTAGGGTAAACAGGAATGCTGCTAATATTCAGTACTTGCAGGATGATTTGAACAGGCTTGAATTGTGTGCATGGGAAAATAGATGTCAGTTGAATGTCAAAGTTATTCACTTCGGCGTGATTAGATATCCAATAGCATATTATATTGGTGGGATTATGTTAGAAGAAACTGATGAGGCAAGGGATGTTGGAGTGTTAATAGATAGGAAGTTGAAGTTCAGGAGCCATGTAACAAAAATTGCAAATACTCTCAAAAGATAATTGCAATCCTGAAACAAATGTTCACATGAGAAGATAAGGATATCATTTTGTCTCTTTACTAGGTCTTGATAAGACCTCACTTGGACTACTGTGCGCAGGTGTGATCTCCTGGTTTCTGTTGTGATTCCGATATTTTGGAGAGTGTTAAAATGATATCAGGATTTTGGAATACTGAAGACAGATTGAGAATTTGTAGACTGCAGACACTAGCAAACAGGAGAAAGAGGGGTGATATGATTGAAATTTACAAACTTCTGTAAGGATCATACAGGATTTCAATGGATGGAATTTTTCAATTTATGGAGGGTGGGGAATGGACAAGATGGCATCCTTGGAAGCTGAGAATGAATGCTACTAAGAAGGGAGTGAGGGATAAATTTTTCTCTCATATGGTGGCGCGTGATTGGAATGGATTGCTATTGCATGTTATGAGTGCAAACAGTGTGTATTATTATTATTATTTTACATGACACTTCCAGGGAGTCCAAGGGAGGGTACGATACAACTCTCTGTCTCCACCATTCAGTCCATCCACCAACTACAACGAACCGCAACTACCATGATCTGTACCAACGCCATCTACCGCCCACCTCTACCACTGGTATTTTAACAGACAATCACAAACGTCAATGCCCACGATGGGATTCGAACCCGTAGCCTTTTGGGTGGATAACGAATATGCTAACCACTCGGCCAACGAGGCCGACAATGAATTCAAGAATTAGTATGATAGCTGGTGCGTTTAGTATGTGACTTCTCTCGATGAGTCCCTGGAGGTCTCTCTTAATAATAATAATAATAATAATATAATAATAATAATAGCAGTAGTAGTAGTAGTAGTAGTAATAATAATAATAATATTGATTTTTGACCATGTTTATCAAGACTTAGTATCAATTTATAAACCACGTTAATTCGAGAATCGTGCTAATCGACATAGTACTGTACATATTCTCTGGTTCATTTACACAATTTTTATTCAAAATTCCAGGAAAATATGCTGTTATAAATGTCAGAAAATAAAAATCAAATCAAAAACATAATTGGTTTGCAGATTCATATATACTGATATAAAGAACTATCAGACTTTTTTCCAGAGTACATTATAAAATTATAACACTGTTTATATTAAATTAACTGGGACTTCTACTGCTATTCATTATCTTACTTGATTCAAGTATAGGTTTCACTTTAGTTCAAGAATAAGAATAATTATAATTACATGAGCAGCTACCAGTTGTCGTTTTTTTTTTTTTTGTTACCTCTGTAATCTTTATTTATTTATTTGTTTGTTTCTTTGTATTTATTTATTTATTTATTTTTGTCCACTAGGTATCCATTGATACTCTCTCTTGGAAATTCATCGTTTCAACATTGGAAGAAAATCACATTATTGAACCTCCAGAGGTATTTCAATGTTTTATAATTTAAAACTATAACTTATTTTCAGTTTAAAATTCATTTTCAATCGTTTCAAACATAATATCACTAACACGAAGATTTCAGAATCATATTGTACAGTGTCTTCTCCCTTGATACCGTATTACCACCAAAAAAATTCCACTCACTGCGGTTGACTTCCCGAAGGGGGAAGACATAGGTTCAAATCTAGTCTACGACTAGAAGAACATTTTCTAAGCCTTTCTTCGACCTGTTCCCCAGTTAGTCGACCTCTGGCATGTGCAAGAGCAAGCACGTTTTTCTCCTGGAAACTCGGATTGTGCATCAAGTAAACTCAAGAAAATCGACCCTAGAAACCACACTATCTCAGACAATAAATATACTATTAAGATTAGGGATCTCCAGATGGCGGTACTTGTTAGTTGCCTCTCTTCACTGGATGACGGATATTGTTATTGATAGACTTGGACCAGATATCTCTAATTGGCCTCTGGTGGAGATTATATAGTCACCAAAAAAGTTAGATAGGGCTAAAACGGCCTCGTCCATTCCCTGTAAGGGAATCAAAGGCATTAGCAGTTTATATATAATAATAAACAGCTAATGCTTGCAATTCCCTTATTGGAAGTAGTCGACGCCTTTTAACCCTACCTAGGTTTTGAAGACTGAGTGGGCATTTCTGTCTTCACTGGTAGCCAATCAAAGCTAGCTGGTCCATGACTGTCACTAATTATAGACGGGCAAACAAGTGCAGCCATCTCTTGGTAAAAACACCATCTAAATTATAACATGATATTTTACTGTTTGAAATATGGGTTCTACGGACGATTTTCTTGAGTTGATAGGACAAAAAACCCGAGTTTCCAGGAAGATAAACCAGCTTTCCATATACGATTACAGTATATATAATATTTTTTCATCATCAAAAGTTTTAACAAACGTTTGGGGGCATGATTAATTCAGAGTTCATCAGTGGATCAGATAATGCAGTTTTGGGAAGACTTTTTGTGGAGTTAGTTTTCTACAGATTTCTGGTTTACATAGTTTAATGGGAGAGAGAAACTTTAAAATAATAATTTAATAAATTGCTGTAGGCATTTTGAAAAACCTTTAGATATAAGAAATTTGTTCTAATTGTTTTATGCCAAAAAATTAAAATGCGTATATACAGGATTTCTAGAGCCTGTGTAGCTCAGTAGAAGTGATGTTGGCATCCTCTGTGCTGGGCCACACATAAAGATAGACTTATAGTCTATCTTCGTTCAGGTCTAGTCGCCGACTGGAGAAACTTATTCTGAGCCTTTTTTGGACTTGTTTTTGATTTAGTCGGTCTCTTGAATGGGAAAGCAGGATTTTTCTCTCGGAAACTCGGGTATTTCGTCCCGTAAACTCAAGAAAATCGACCGTAGAACATCCACATTATTACAGAGAGTAACATATCCTGTTAGGATTAGGTACCAAGAGATGGCAGCATTGTTTCACCGTCTCTTTATTGGTGGTCGCCTATAATTAGTGATAGGCATGTGCCAGTTATCTCTGATTATTCAGTCACCAAAAAAAAAAAAAGTTAGATAGGGCTAAAACGGCCTCTCGCCCACTCCTTTTTCATTGCATACCGGTTGAGATTGAACTGCCCACTCTGTCTCCAAGATAGGATTTAAAAGGCCTCGCCTACTCCCTATAAGGGAATAAAAGGAGTTAGTTTATTATTATTGTTGTTATTATTACAGGATTTCGTTTTTAATGGGAAAAAGAATCTAATTTTTCACATGAAAAACATCACTTTTTTTTTTCATCTGTGAATGATTTCCTTGCGGAGTCTTCCTAACATTAAATCTAAGTGGATCCTATGGGCGTAATCTGTACCTCCGTTGATACAGAGAACCCTTTGGTGGGAAAGACCCTGATTCGAATCCCATCTATAACGTGAGGAACCTTTATTGGGTCTTTTCAATCAAATTGTAAGTTAGTTTGTCTCACTGAATTTGAAGGATTTTAGTCCCTCGAAACAGGAAATGAGGAACCCCTAATCAGGAGACCTTGCATGTGCTAAGGGATGAATACCTTGTACGTCATTCCTCTATTTTAGCTAATGGTCGGTCTCCTACGATGGCGGACCTATCAGAAATATCGGATTTACATTCCTGAAATCAGGAAAACTTGTATTAATACAATTAAGAAACATGATGTACTGGTCTTTTAGTTGCATTAGCAGTAATTCAAACTTAACGAAATCATTCATTCTGTTTGAGAGTAAGCTACCTTAGGTTAACCTTTCAAATTCATTTTGCCATTGAATCCACTTCACTAACTTCTTTTAGACCCTTCAGATCCATATGCTAAAATCTTTATTTGAATAAATTCTCTTATTCGGTATACGGCTTTTTTGAATCACAACCATATCATCCTTATTAATTCTAATCTATGTTCACATTTATTTCATTGCGTAGATTAAAGTCATGATACCCATTGATAAAAGGAACAAAAGCAGGATAAAATTTTCAATTAAAGCTGAACCATTTGAAAAGCTTGTTGCAGTAATGGAAATGACTACATTTGAACTCATGTTTGACAACTTTTCTAACTACCTGCAGTGTAGTTTTCGGTATTCTCAAAGTGTGCAGAACCTTTTGTGATTTCTTGATTGCAATGGTTAATGTTATCTAGATCGAAAATTATCTTCGACTTAAGGAATTGCTAAAAAGGTGAAAACAACTAGTAAATTTACTATATTTAATTTGTATCCATACTTTAAAGTAATATGGGTACCTAATTTAAGAAGTCCACGCGGTTAGCCTAGTGGCTATGCTCTATTCTTACGAATGCTCGTGTTTCACTAACATTTCTACTAAACATCTCTAAATCTAGGTAATTTTTCTTCATTTTTAGCAATGAGTCCATTTCCATTCTTAATCTCTGGGCAACATTTATTCCTGGGGGAGGTAACAACCACATTAACTCTAACTGTGTCAGTTTATGAAGAACCATATTACAGAGTTTATTACCAAGTAGCATCCTTCTGTATAAACTCTTTCCTTTTCTACCCTACATCAGTAATAGGCTGTAATTAACATTTCCAACACTCTCCCTTCTTCGATTAGAAAGAAAGCACATCTGAACTGCATTATAGTTTTGCAGTCTGATATTTGCATAGTTTTCACAATTAGTTTTTACGAGAAAAGCACATGGTATAAAACCCAACTGCGAAGAAAACTTTTGGAAGCTTTCAACGTAAAGCAGAAGGCAGTCCAAGAAGATCTTTGGTAATGGATGTGCAAAGTTTCAAAGCACCTATGAACTGTATAATTGTGGAACAGTGGAATAGTTCAATAGATATTCTCCCGAATGCTATTATATTAAATCCATCACATAAAATTTCGAGTACTCATCATCATTATACTTTTTGATGAGGTAGGAGGCATTGTTTCCTTATAAAAATTACTGTCTAACATACTTTTGATAAGGAAGCCTTGTATGGCATGTGGTAGTCGGTTAGCTATGTATTACATCACGATGATGTGTATGTTTTGAGGTCACATGGTAGTTGACTTTGCGATTTTATATACGAACTTTTGGCGAAGGGGAGGCATTGCCCAGAGTCGTAGAGTACTGGGAAAAGATTTCAGGACGATTTTTTCTTAAACTAAGAGAAATGAGATGTCTTGATGGAGTCGAACCGAGCTCTACCTCAGGCTGTACACTCATGTTGCCCAACTGCTTATTTTTGAGGTCACATGGTAGTTGACACTACGATTTTGCTGCCGACACACTTTTGATGAGGAGACATTGTTCCCTTATCAAAACTTAATTTCTAATGTACTTTTGATAAAGAAACTTTATACAGTACGTAATAGTTAGTTATATAAGTATTGCCTCACGACGTTGTGTATGTTTTGCGGTCACATGGTAGTTGACGTCACGATTTTATTGCCATGCGCATTTGATGAGGGAAGACATTATCACAGGCTACTGGAAAGATATTTCGGGGTCATTTTTTCCCTTTAGAGAAATATGAACTGTCTTATAGGACAGAGCCGACCGCAGTCTTCAGAGTATTGGTGCAATAATATCTGTTGGAAGTTAATGGGAAACTCCGATAATTTTTTCCTGAAGTTCGACGTGCTTGTACATTTCTGGGACCACCGCTCAGGGAGAGTTCTCCCTCTTCCTTCAAGGTAGTTACAGTCATAAGTTACTGGGAAGATATATCAGAATGATTTTTTTTCCTTAAGAGAAAGAGATATCTTGTAGAGTGGAACCGGCCTCTTTAGAGTCTTGGGGATGGTAATAATATCTGCTGAAAGTTAATGGGAAACACTGATAATTTTTCCTGGAATTAACTGCACTTCAATATTTGTGGGACCACCACTCGTTAGAGGGTCGCAGGGAAAATATTCTACTATATATAAAGGCAAGGAAACGATGTCATTACTACAAGGTAGTTAGGGTCATAGGTTACTGGGAAGATATTTCCGCATGTTTTTTTTTTCTTTAAGATACGAGATGCCTTGTATGGTGGAGCTGACCTCTTTAGAGTATTGGGATGGTAATAATATCTGTTGGAAGTTAATGGGAAACTCGGATGATCATTTTTTCTTGGAGTTCACCACGCTTCAACATTTGTGGGACTGCCGCTCGTTAGAGGGACGCAAGGAAAATATTCTCCTATATATATCTTGCAGTAAACGTGTTCAAAATGGAAGAAGGTCCTTCTACAAGAAGAGAGCAAAACGCAACCATAACAGAAAATGGTAAACATTCTTTTTCAACTGAAATAAAGTAATGTTTTTTTTTTCCTTAAATTAGGTACCTATATTACTTTAAAGTATGGATACAAATTAAACATGGCAAATTTACTAGTTGTTTTCACCTTTTTAGCAATATACTGTTTCGTTCTCCGATTGCTAATGCAGGGGCAAAATTATCCCTTTCCAATGAGAATAAGCTAAAAAAACATTGTGTTTCTTTTATGAACAACCAAATTTCTTAAATTGAATCTCTACTTGAAAACAAGTGTGTGGAGCGAGGGTACATATATGTAGCAATGAAATCTGGTTGTTTATGAAAAGAATGAAGCTGAATTTATTAAGCTGTTGCGAGACAACTTTCTCAATAGCATGTGAAAAGAGGAACTCGTGCTCAAAGAATGCTAGATCTGATTATAGTAAGAAAAATATTATGTAGAAGGAATATCGTGTACATAACAATGATGTCAGTTATGATAATTATAAGCAGCAAGCCAGAAGATTGACAAGTGTTGTACGGAAAGCTACTCCAAGTGTGAAAAGAAAGTGACTCTGCAAGTTAAAGACAATCCAAAAAAATGCTATCGTTATGCTGCAAGTAAAAGAAAAAATGAATTTGAAAGAATAACTCTAATGAATGTAGATGGTGTGCGGACGACTGATGCTGAATGAATGTTTAACTTCAGCCAATTTGCTAACAACTTTTTATATGCAACATTGAACTCACCGCTACCTCTTCAGCGTAAGAGGAAACGCACGTGGATGGGAAGTACTAGAGTTGTTGCACAAAATGACAATAACAGTCCATTCCAATCACACACCACTCTATGAGAGAAAAATCTAGCCCTAATCCCCCTCTTGACAGGTTTTACTCTCAACTTCCATGGACACCCTCGCGTCCTTTCACCACACTCCATAAAATGAAAAATTCCATCTACTGAAGTTCTGTATAACTCTTTCAGAAGGATGTAAGTCTCAATTATATCATCCATCTTTCTCCTGTTTGCTAGTGCCTGAAGCCTACAAATTCTCAGTGTTATTTTGATACTCTCCTTTGCGCTCTCTTGTATCAGAATCACCACAGAAACCAGGAGGTAGGACCAGTGGCGTAGCCAGGGGGGAGTGCGGAGGGGGCGGGCCTCCCCGGGCGGTACTTTGAACCTTTATGAACTTTTGCAGTTAATTCTAAAATACAGTCTCGAGAATTCAGTTCCAAATATTGTAATACTACTACGAATTTTCCTCACAGTTGCTGTAAGTGTTGCTAGTTGTGAGAGGAGATTTTCTAAATAACATAGATTTGTAATTACCTACATTACTATGAAATAGACTTCGCCATTGTCATCGAAATTTTTCTTGCTTTTCTAACAGAAAAGCAAGAAAAATAACATTTTAGAATGTTGAAGTTAAAGTTTTTCTCCAAAAATAAACATAGATTCAAAAATAAATATATATTTATTTCTCTATATGTCGTTTTTGTAATATTTTTTGTAATATTTTTGGTGTGTGTTCAGAGGGGCGACAAACTCCGGTACCGCCTCGGCCGGAAAAAGCTCTAGTTATGCCACTGGGTAGGACCTGTACACAGTAGTCCAAGTGAGGTCTTATCAAAGCCTTTTAAACAGGTAAAATGTCAATTATATATATCAAGGTTCGTTTCAGCACTGCATTACCCCTTAGTTGTATTTACAATCTTTGATATACAGCCCTTGAACTTCAACTTCCTGTCTTCTGCTAAAACTCCAAGATTGTTAACGTCATCAGTTTCTTCTAGCATAATTCCACCAATATAATACAACATTGGATATCGAATCACACCAAAGTGCATGATCTTACATATATCAACATTGAAATAACAGCTATTTTCAGATGCCCACAATTCTCGCCTATTTAAATCATCCTGCAAGTACTGCATATCAACAGCACTCCCAGTTCTTTTCCAAAAATTACTTCGACTAGTGAAGTAAATCTACTCCAGCCTCCTGCGCACGTCATTTGGCAAACTCACGAATATTCTGTCCAGCAACAATGTGGTTTATTCTTCCTCTTCCTCCTCCCATAGTTCAGTAATAGATAGTGGTTTTTCTATCCAGAAAAACCACAGTATGTAACATTAATGAAAAGTGTTTGCAAAGATTTTTCGATTTATTCTCCGAGTGTTTTAGAACAGGTTTAATTCTTATTTTATGTGTTATTATTCAATGTGACGTGTAAAATATCAATTTAATATTTATATATTAAAATGTCAATTATATATATATATATACAGAGAGGGGGGGGTGTCTCAGTAATAATAATAATTATTATTATAACTGTAAATTTTAAGGAAAGAACAACGTATATTATTATATTAACTAAACAACTGTAATTAATACTTCCAATATTTCGGTTTTTGTTACAATACCATCTTCAGGGAACATAAAAATTAATTAAATGTGCATGCAGGCACTAACACTGAGCAAAAATGGCTGAAGAAAACAACTGAAGTCAGTCCTAGAGTTTTAAAGGGTGCCACCTAGTAGGCCAAATTGGGTATTAATATTGGCTGTTTGGGCTGATGTTCTAAGAAAGCAAGCCTCCCGTATTTGGGGTAGTTTCATGCATCCAAATTTATTGAGGTTTGGGGAGTTTTTTAAGGCTGAGACTGATTCTAAGAATAATCTCTCATATTTAAACTTGCTGCGGTGTAGTAAAGAAGCTTTCTTCCAACGTATTTTATGGCAGGTGTCCAAGGCATGGTCAGCAAGTCCTGAGTGGCTATAACGGTGGAAACGGATATAATTCTTATGTTCAGATATCCTCATATTAGCAGTCCTGCCTGTTTGGCCATAGTAAGACAGTTTACTACTACAAGGAACCTGGTAAACTCCAGGTAGGTCTAGAAGAAGTGGCTAGTCCTTGGGTGAGCAGATAAGAGATGCCAATTTTTGATATGGTTTGTAACAAGTTGTCAAGTCATATTTTTTAAGATTTTTGTTAACTTTTCAGAAGTACCACGAATATAAGGAATAGTGACAGATTTAGACTAGTCCTTGTTGTGGAGGTGGGGAGGGGTTGGGGTTAACTGGTTTTAATATTTTTTGGATTTTATGGGGGTTGTATCCATTGGCTACAAAGGTGTTAAGAATGTGAATAATTTCAGTAGTAAGGGCATTGTTATCTGAACTGATTAATTCTGCCCTGTTATATAGGATTTTTATAATCCCATATTGTTGGGAGGTCGGATAGTGTGAACGCTGGTGAATGTATCTACCTGTATGTGTAGGTTTTCTGTAAACTGAGAAAGCCAGGGATCCATTAGGCTGGCGTGTAATCAGAGTATCTAGGAAAGGGAGATTGTAATTGTTTTCTTTTTGTAAGGTAATCTAGATCGTGTGGTGTTGCTTGTTTAGGTGTGAAAGGAAGTTTTAGTGTGTCTAGGCCATGCGGTCAAATAGGGAACACATACGAAATAGCCTGCGTTCATGATGAACTGAAATAGGGCTGAGATATCAGGAGGAAATTTGCCTTGGATGAGGTCCAAAGCATCTTTGAGTGGAACATTGGTGAATAAGGAAGAGACATCAAAACTAGCCATTATGTCAATGTGTTGGAGTGAGAGGTTTTCTATACTGGCTTTAAAGTGGGCTGAATTTTTAATGTGTGAAGGTGTGTTGCCAGTATATTGTATGAGCACTTTGGCTAAATGTTTGGCGTTTGTATGAGGGGGAATTGATGCCGTCCACAATGGGACATTCTGTTTATGGATTTTTGGAAGTCCATATATTCTGGGGGGGGGGGGGAATCTAGAGTTAAAAGGTTTTAGTTTATTAGTGATTTCCACAGGCCAAGAAGTAATCTTCTTAAGGAGCTTATGGAGTGTTCTGATTTGGGAGCTGATAGGATAATATTCTACAGGCAGGTAAGTAGACCTATCTGATAGCAAGGAGGAAAGCTCACCGTGTAGTCGATTTTGTTTAGAACTACAGTGGCATTTCCCTTATCCTCTTTAGTAATAATTATTTTACTATTATTTTTGAATTCTTCTCTAGAAAGGTTGCGTTTTGGAGGTTTAGCTTTAGTGAGAACACTGGCTGCATATCCCCCTCTCCACAACTACAGCTACTCTAAATCTGTCACTATTCCTTATATTCGTGGTACTTCTGAAAAGTTAACAAAAATCTTAAAAAAATATGACTTGACAACTTGTTACAAACCATATCAAAAATTGGCATCTCTTATCTGCTCTCCCAAGGACCAGCTACTTCTTCTAGACCTACCTGGAGTTTACCAGGTCCCTTGTAGTAGTAAACTGTCTTACTATGGCCAAACAGGCAGGACTGCTAATATGAGGATATCTGAACATAAGAATTATATCCGTTTCCACCGTTATAGCCACTCAGGACCTGCTGGCTATGCCTTGGACACCTGCCATAAAATACGTTGTAAGAAAGCTTCTTTACTACACCGCAGCAAGTTTAAATATGAGAGATTATTCTTAGAATCAGTCTCAGCCTTAAAAAACTCCCCAAACCTCAATAAATTTGGATGCATGAAATTACCCCAAATATGGGAGGCTTGCTTTCTTAGAACATCAGCCCAAACAGCCAATATTAATACCCAATTTAGCCTACTAGGTGGCACCCTTTAAAACTCTAGGACTGACTTCAGTTGTTTTCTTCAGCCATTTTTGCTCAGTGTTAGTGCCTGCATGCACATTTAATTAATTTTTATGTTCCCTGAAGATGGTATTGTAACAAAAACCGAAATATTGGAAGTATTAATTAAAGTTATTTAGTTAATATAATAATATACGTTGGTCTTTCCTTAAAATTAACAGTTATGTATCACTAACGTATAAACTTATCTACAAGAATATTATTATAATTATATATATATATATATATATATATATATATATATATATATATATATATATATATATATATATATATATATATATATATATATATATATATATATATATATATATATAAAACTTTTATATATATATATAAGTTTTTTTGTTTTTTTTTACCAGGATGGTGTTTATGTTAGGGGTTTATTTATTGAAGGAGCTGGATGGGACCGTAGAAGTTGCTGCTTGAAAGAGGACGAGCCAATGCAGTTGATTTCTCCAATGCCAGTTATTCACTTTAACCCAACAACAAGTATAAAAACTTCTAGAGGTAATTTTTGATGAATATGATGTTTAAGAAGTGATCAGCACTTGAACGTTGTCATGATTATATTGATGCACTATGAAATTAATGTGATAATTATTTATATTTCTATCCTTGGATAACCCAAAAATTTTATTATTAGAATAAAATTCAAATTTTACGAAGACATGTTAGAAGATGAACTGCTATTATAGTCTCAATGTTTAATTTTTCAATTCACTGATATGACTCATGATATATTTGTAAAGTGAACAAATAGAATTTTCTCATTTGTTTATTCATTTCTATCGATATAGAGCTTTCAGGTTACTAGTATACTATGTTCCTAGCCGTTCTTTTTTTTTTTAATTTCAGAGTTTTCAACTTATTCCAAAGCTTTTGATCTTTTTTTTTGTTGTTGTTGCTTCATAATTCCACTCCGTTCTTATCTTACAATTCTGCTTTGAGCACAAAATCTCTTTTTTCCAGCACTAGTAGAGTAATGCAAATGGTTTCAGTACTGTGTGTGTGTGTGTGTGTGTGTGTGTGTGTGTGTGTGTGTGTGTGTGTGTGTGTGTGTGTGTGTGTGTGTGTGTGTGTGTGTGTGTGTGTGTGTGTGTGTGTGTGTGTGTGTGTGTGTGTGTGTGTGTGTGTGTGTGTGTGTGTGTGTGTGTGTGTGTGTGTGTGTGTGTGTGTGTGTGTGTGTGTGTGTGTGTGTGTGTGTGTGTGTGTGTGTGTGTGTGTGTGTGTGTGTTTCCATTATTATTGTTTTCTTCTCTCCACAGCTTAAAAAATCTCTCTCTCTCTGAGCTGAGGCCAAGAGCCTTCTTAGCTCATTCGGTCGTTTGGATTTATGGCCAAAACATCTAGGACTATGAATTTAGAGTATTATATCTCTAAATGGCGTACATTCTTCTGGTTGTTTTGTCTGTTTTTTTTTTTTAAGACGAAAATCCTCATTTCCGGAGGAAAATCCTACTACCTCCTTATGAGACTGTCAGTTCAGTCAGTATCGAGGATACCCTTTAACAAACTTGGATTCAGATCTCATCTGGTAAGCAACCTTTATAATGATTTTTTCATTAGGTTTATTCTTCCGGGAATTTCTGACTTTCATAATTTCATTCCCGAGTTAGTCGATTCTGGCACGGCAAAGTGGGTTTTCCCTCCCAGAAACTCGGGTTTTTTATCCCGTAAACTCGAGAAAATCGACCGTAGTACCCACATTATTTCGCACAATAACATATCTTATTAGGGTTAGGTACCAAGAGATGGCAGCACTTGTTTGCCAGCCTCTTCATCGGTGGCATCACTAATTATAGTGATAGACATGGGCCAGCTATCTCGGGCTGGCTACCAGTGGAGAGTGAACTGCCCACTCAGTCTCCAAAAGCTAAATAGGGTATAAAGGCCTCGCCTACTCCCTATAAGAGAATAAAAGGCTTTAGCTGAATATTTTAGCTCTCATGAAACACTCTATCAGTTATTCCGTTTTAGAATTTTATTTGGCCTTGAAAAAGTTGTAACTTCCAACCTGTTGTAAGAGAGGGTTGCTGAGATATTAGGAGAGCGATAACGAAAAAAAAATTAATATCTTATTTTATTAATAAAGGTTACTTCAGTTAACTCTCCCTATCGAGCTTTAGTAGCTCAGTCGCCGTCGACGATGCTTTTTGTATGAAAATATATGAGTTCGAATTCCGTCTAGGACGCAAAGAATCTTTGTAAGAGCTATTCAACCAAAGGTGAGTTTAGCCCGTCAAATATGGAGTCTCCCTTCAGGAAACTCTGCTTTTTCATTCTTCAAAGCAGAGAAACCGGCCTTAAGAACAAATTCAATTAACCGACATAATACACTTGCCTTACAGTCTGAGTTGCTTCTGACGTAAATCTAAAACAACTCTCCCTACGCCTTTTTAAATCGGTAACAACCATGATAACTGAAAACTCGTTTCTCGATTTATGTAAAGTTTTGCTTCGATATTATACTATGTTTTAACGAAGCTCATTTTCTGTAACAATATATTTCATTTATTACATCCTACCAATTTTTCTTTGTCATAAAATAAATATAAATATAAATTATGTTTTCTAGGACTCTACCAGTGTCCATGTTACTACTACCCAAGACGCATGGAAATCAACAACGAGTCGTCATTTGTTGTTAGTGTGGATCTAAAGTGTGGCCAGTACACAGCTGATCATTGGATAAAAAGGGGAACAGCATTATTAATGAGTAAAAAGTGAAGATTCGCCGAAGCATTTATGTTTTCTTTTCAAAACCTGTCTTATTTTCATCCACCTATAAGTGACTGTTTCATTCCCACCGTTCATATTTTACTTCTTTTGTATCATTAAATATTATTGCTTTGTGAGTCATTTTAAGCCAGTCTGGAGTCACTTCCTAGGGGATGTTTACGTTCTCCACTTATTTTCTTAATTATGTGACAAATACAACATTACTGATACAAAATATATGATTTCATTCGTGCGGAATTGCAAAATTTTCAATTCTAGCCACTTTGCTCTTCCTAAAATGTAAAAGAATTCAGTTGCATTTAATTACAATACCAGAAGTTATACGAGTAATGCGATTCGCGGAAATGTTGCCCAGTTTGAAACAAGCATCATGCCTCTGGCATGATGCTTGTTTCAAACTGACACTTACATAGATGGTGGAAATTCCATCTTTTTTTTACCATTACATTGTTTTTGAGCCTATGTAGCTCAGTGGAAGTGGTGTTTGAACTCCTAGGTGTTAACTCAAAGATAGACTTAAGTTCAAGTCTAGTCGCCGACAAGAGGAAATTTTTATGATCCTTTTTTCGACCGGTTTCCGAGTTAATCGATCTCTGGCACAGGCAAGCTGATTTTTTCTCCCGTAAACTTAAGAAAATCGACCGTAGAACCCACACTATTTCACTCATTAAATATATTGTGTTAGGGTTAGGGACCACGAGATCGCGGCACTTGTTGAGCCGTCTCTTCACTGTGTGCTTCTTATATTAGTGATAACCTTGGGCCAGCTATCTCTAATTGGGTAGCAGTGGAGATTGAACTGCCCACTCAGTCTCCAAAAGTTAGATAAGGCTAAAACGGCCTCGCCTATTTCCTATACATGAATAAAAGAAGGCGTTAACTGATTTTTTTATCAAAAAAAAAAAATCAGCTAACGCCTTTTTATTCCCGTATACGGGAGTAGGCGAGGCCATTTAGCCCTATCTAACTTTTTGGAGACAGTGGGCAGTTCAATCTCCACTGGTACCCAATCAGAGACAGATGGCCCAAGGCTATCACTAATTAAGCGGTACACAGTGAAGAGAGACAGCTCAAATGTGCCGCCATCTCGTGGTCCCTAACCCTAACACAATATATTTAATGTCTGAAATAATGTGGGTTCTACGGTCGATTTTCTTGAGTTTACAGGACGAAAAACCCGAGTTTCCGGGAGGAAAAACCTGATTTTTTATATAAAATAAAATAATAATAATGATGATGAATTATAAGATGAATGTTTCATAAACAGATTTGAGTCTTAGATAATAAAAATAACAAGTAAATGTATATTGTAATTTTGCATGATATGATTTACGAAAATTTAATAGCAGAAAGAAGTAGAAATAGTAAACAAGAAAGAAACAGTAAATCAAAATGACACCAAATACTGATTCATCTTTGCTGAATGTTTAACATAAAGACTTGGAGCCTTCTTATTAATGAAGGCGTCTAAGGTTGTCTGCGTGAAGCATCTTTATTCCAATGCATTTTCATCTTTTATCAACTTTGAAATTTCTCGCTCCTCTCTTCAACAGAAACAATGTTCGACTGGACATGCTTTTCCCGAAATAGACTGCTTTTATCTAAGTTAAACACTTACCTGGGTTCATAATTTTGATTATCAATTACGGCCCTCAACGGAAATTTCAGTAAGTTCTCCCTTTTACTTTGAATTTCTAGAACCATCCAGCGCTAAGATTAAATGTTTTAATCTCATGGCTATCATTGTTTAAAGATCATCATCATCATCATCATCATACGTATCAAGGATTTAGGCCCAGCGTGGCCTGTTCCGGCCTTAGAAGTCATCGTTAAATCGTTTAAGAGGATGTCCTGGTTTTCTTTTTCTTAATGGCTTGTACTTTATGGCTTGTTTTGGTAATCTTTCTGTTTTCATTCTTTGAACGTGTTCCATCCATTTATTGTTTAAAGAATCATCAATATTTCAGACTCTGGTATCACTTGAGTAGAAACGAGAACGTTTTCTTGATTTCGATCCTTGAATCATAGTGACTGATACTACGAAGAGTTGATTCCAGGGCCATACTTATGCACAAGGCTCTAGCTGGGGTAAAATGAATGCTAAAATTTATTAGAATTCATCTTGCAGTATTCAATGAACTGGAAAAAATAATACAAATAACTAAATAAAAGCCTGAAGATAAGCGACGTAGAAACATTGTTTACCAAGTTTGGAGTTAAACTAATACTGTAAGGTTAGAAAAAAAAATTCCATATATATATATATATATATATATATATAAATTTCCATATATATATATATATATATATAAATTTCCATATATATATATATATATATATATATAAATTTCCATATATATATATATATATATATATATATGGAAATTTGGCTTAGATATGTGGACGATATATTCCTCATATGGGAGCATGGTATTGAGAATCTTCACAGGTTTCTCAACCACTTAACCTCCATCAGGGTATAAAATTGACCATGGAGATTGAAGAAAATAGTTCCATCTGTTTCCTAGATGTTAAACTCACCAAGACGCCTGAATCAATAAAAGTCTCTATATTTAGAAAGCCAACACACACGGACAGATATTTGCATGCGTCCTCACATCACCATCCAGTGCAAAAGTTGGGTATTATATCAACTCTTGCTGTGCAAGATCTGTACTATCAGATGAAGAACTAAAAAAAGAACTACAACATCTTAAATGGACCTTTAAAAACAATGGCTCCTCTTTAAAAAGTATTAACAACCAATTATCCCACCGTCAACGTAGCAACGTAGAGACACAGGACGACTCCAAAGGTCATATCGTCTTGCCATATATCAGCACACTATCCAAAAAGGTGAGTAGAATCCTAAAGAAGTTTAAGATACAAACGTGCTTCTCGACTCTGCCAAAAATAAGATCACGTTTCAACAACTATAAACAATCTCACAACCTTCTAAAATTCCCAGGTGTATACAAGGTCACATGTGAGTGCGGAAAGCCTTACTATGGGCAAACGGAGAAATCTATCCTATTACGCCTCGAGTAGCACCAGAGAGACAATGCTTATAAGAGAACCAGAGCAACTGCTCTGTCGAGCCATGTCCTGTTTTCAATAAACACGAACAACGAAAGCCGCCAACATAAAGTAAATTGGACAATAACTTCAAACTTACACATTTGCCATGATGAGGTGGAACGCCGCATTGTGGAGGCTAAAGAAATCACCTTGGACCCGCTTCTTATGAACAATAATCTCAGCTATAATTTGCCTGACTCTTTCAGCTCTACAATCAGATACTGGAGATCGCGTGGTTCCACACACGCAAAGTGTACAACAACAGAACTTTAACATGGACTATAGCTCAAGTTCATAATAACTGTAATTCACAGTCGAATATTATAACTTTATAATTGCATAGCTTTAGTGTCTCAATGTTATTTTCAGTGTCTTTTAATATCTTTCTATGTTCTTAACGCCTGATGAAGTCGATCTCGACGAAACATGTTGCGTTTTCAAATAAATCTCATTTTGTTATAATTCTCGGGTTTTAAGTCAGTTAATATTAAAAATGAATATATACACACAGAGTATGCACGCACCATCCAGAATGGGAATTTCTACAAAATAAAATTTCATGTAAAATCACTTAAGTCAAATACATAGAAACTTGAGGTATCACTGTATCGGAAAAAGACAATTCTATTAATATTATTGGATCAGCACAGTGAAATTAACATCTGCTACGGAAAAAGTTAGTTATCTGTAAAATTTGATGTTCTTTCTGTAAATATTAAATTCTAGAAACCGATGGTTTTATAAATATTGAATTAATTTCGAATTCCCAGTAACTTAAGCATATCTAGATTTTCACTGATGAGGCCTCGATAAAGATCGAAAGCGATCTGTCAGGAATTTCTGTTATCATACTGTATATTTTCATATAGTATAGTGGTTAACGTATCTGCTCCCCAGCCAAATGACTTCGGATTCGAATCCCCCCGTAGGCATGAATGTTTGTAATTTTTGTGAAAATACTAGGGTGGTGGGCGTTGGTGTAGTTGGCGGATTGAATAGTGGAGACAGAGAATGTCTCCTTACTAGATGAGTGTTTGGGCTCCCTGGAGGCGTCGTGTAATAATAATAATAATAAATTTCTCCCGAAACTCGGGGTTTATCGTCCCGTAAACTCAAGAAAATCGACCGTAGGATCCACGTTATTTCAGACAGTAACACATCTTATTAGGGTTAGGTACCAAGAGATGGCAGCACTTATTTGCTGGTCTCTTCATCGGTGGCCGCCTGTAATTAGTCATAGACATGGACCAGCTATCTGTGATCGGCTACTGGTGGAGATTGAGCTGCCCACTCAGTCTCCAAAAGATTGGATTAAAAGGCCTCGCTTCCTTCCTATAAGGGAAAAAACGCGTTAGCTGATTATTATTATTATTATTATTATTATTATTATTATTATTATTATTATTATTATTACATTTCTAATAAAAGTACATTCTGCAATTTATCGTATACATTCTGTATGAATTTGTTCTTAGGTTGGTTCTTTCGAAATTATCTGTTATATTTAAGTAAAATAGCATTGCTATCTTTATCATAGAAAGATGTTAATTACTTCTCTTGAAATTCTATTAAATAATTTTGCAATTCTCTTTAGGAAAAAAAAAAAAAATATATATATATATATATATATATATATATATATATATATATATATTTTTTTTTTTTTAACTAACATCTTTTATTTCTGTGTGGGAGTAGGCGAGGCTGTTTTAGCCCTATCTAACATTTGGAGGCTGAGTGGGCAGCTCAATGTCCGCTGCTACCCAATCAGAGATAGCTGGCCCAAGACTCACTAATTAAGCCACACGCAGTGAAGAGACGGCTTCATTAGTGAGTGATACAAGTGCCACCATCTCGTGGATCCTAACCCTAACACGATATATGTAATATCTGAATATAGTGTGGGTTCTACGATCGATTTTCTTGAGTCTATAGGACGAAAAACCCCCGTTTCCGTGAGAAAAAGCCCTTGTCTGTGTCAGAGATCGACTAATTCAGGAACTGGTGGAAAAAAGGCTTAGAAAAATTTCCTCTAGCTGCCGACTAGATTTGAAACCGTCTTCCTTCGTGTGGTTAAGCATAGTGTGCAAACGCCGCATCCACTGAGTTACACAGGCTCACTGAAATAAAAAAAAAAATTTATTAAAAAAATATATTTAATTTTATATATAAAAATCAGCTAACGCCTCTTATTTCATTATAGGTAGGTTAGACCTTTTTTAACCCTATTTAGTTTTGGAATTATTTAAATTTTATGAATGAATAAATTTTCAGGCAATTTGTTTTATAAACTAAATAAATGAGTAATTTCCATGATAATGGGTCTGGGGAAGAAAAAAACTGTTATAAGTGAGATTCTTTTCACTAACAAGATGAACTTTTTCTAGGCTGGTTTTTTTTTTTTTTTTCCCAGTGATTACAGATTTCATGGATATTTGGTACATGTATTATTTTTTCTCTAGGAAAAATTTCAATTGTTTTCTCCTCTCGAGTCAACAAAATTCACCGTAGAACAAATAATAAATACTACTTAGGAATTAGGATTATCGCCTCTCATCAAGCATGTCGTGAAAATGCACACATAACTTTGGTGATGATGAGATGTAGTGGCCGTCTCCCAACAGATTTCCAAGTAGTTAGGACCGAAGAGTGTTGCTTATTCTCTTTCGGGAACAAAAAATAAATAGAGGATTTATTATTATTATTTTATATAGCTATTGCCAGAGTTTCATAAGGTTCTCTTCTCTCACACACTCTTTCTTTATATCAGTAACCCATTTCAGTCGACTACTATCCCAATGCACAGTTTCCCTGATGACAGCATACGCCTCCTTTTCATTCTACATACCTTGTTCTACAAAAATCGCCGCAACTTACAGAGATTCAACCTCCACTACCTTCAATCTTTTTCTCCATGCTATTCTTCAATGAGGCTTAGATAACCTTGCCAATTTCAATGATAGAAAAACATACCTCTGACTTATTTCCCAGAAATAGTATACCATTCCAAATTAAAGAGAATTTGGAAACAAAGTAAAAAGATGACCGTAGAATTTGATTTTCCACACTCATGTTGTATGAAGTACAACCCCGTTCGTATACAATATTTAGCATTATTTTGAAATTATGAATATTACTTTACACAACACCAATTTTGACTCTGAATAAATTCCGTTTTACTGATTTTTATGTATTTTGGCATGTCATATACAGATTTTTATTTACTCAGTTGGAATCGCCGATTATGTTCGTTTAGGAATAATCTGTGTTCTTACTCCATTTAAGTCGTGAGGATTCCCTAATAACGGAGTTTCAGGTGAAGAAGTGAATTGGCCAGTCTAAATATGGCAGACTTTATATACACTATGTTGACAAAGGTATTTGCACAACTTACATTCCATGCAAATATTCAGGAAGTGTCTGCGTAAGTCTGGTAATAAAACATGGGATATGCTATATGTTTTGCACTGTACTCGATGTCAAGATGCCACGTTCAGCTGAACTGACAGACTTCCAACATCCGATGGCAGTTGGGTGTCATATCAGTTGTCTTTCTGTCCATGCCTTGCTGTCCACCACAGTACACCGAAATCCACCTTTACTTATGACATTCATAGATGGAAAGCTGATGGTACTACCACAGCAGCAAAACGCACTGGGTGGCCACCGACACTGACTGCGACATGCCCGCTAATGACATGTGGGATGCTCGAATATTCCGAGAAGATTACCCTGGGAAAGCAGGGTAATCTTCTCGGAATATTTCAGAGAAGATTACCCTGCGTTCCGATGCTACACAAGTACTTTGGCATTGTCCCTTGCATGTTTCAGCACGAAACATGCAAGGGTCAATGCCAAACCATGCATACTGCACTGCGTATCCAAGATTGATGTCCACAAAACATCATTGAAGTGTTAGACTTGCCAGCTCTGACTGACTGAGTCTAGAACGCAACCCCCGTCGAACATATTTAGAACGAATTAGCATGCTGAATTCGCTCCAAACCACAGCGGCTGTCATCAGCATCAATCAGTAATAGGGATAGGTTTGTGCGAGGAATGGAAGCTTATTCCTTTTATGACATATCAGAAATTGGTTGATAGACTAGCCCAAAGAGTAATTGCTGTCATTCAGGCTAAAAATGGTCTCGCTCAGTATTAGAAATGTAATTAAACGCATTTTTTTATCACAACAAGGAGTCCAAATACTTTTCTCAATAGGGTGTAAATAGACCAGAAAAGGATGAATATGTCAGACGGTCTTATTTTCAAAACTAGACAGATAGGATTAACCAATCAATTATAACATTAAGTACGTTTATATAAAGGCCAAGTTAGTTGACTGACAGAAGACCATCAAGCTTAAGATGTAAAGAAGAAATGATGAATACCAGTATGTTATATTTTATATTTTTGCCTACTTTTTTTCATAAATCTACAGTAACTTTTGTCTTTGAATATTAAATTAAAACATATGTACTAAAATAATAAAATTGTTCATATTCTAAGAACAGTTTTATTAGAACGGCATTTGATGTTCGTAACGATCTCCGTTAAGGATTTTATTCAAGGACATGAATATTTTGAATCAGCATCTTCAGATCTGAAAAAAGTTTACTTGCTACCGCTTCACATTAAATTTCATGAAAAATTCTCGAAATAATTGTTAATTCTCTAAATGACATTTATTTATTTCAGAAATAAATTTCCAAGGATAAGAGAAGAAGTAAAATAAAGAACTCTCCTTTAACTTCTACAAATGTGGAAATAGACTAATTTTTAGAAGCGTAGTAGGAAATTGTCTTAATTTCCTTAGTAATATCGAACTGCTGTTTATTATTTTAAGATGTTAAGTTAGCATAAAACATGGACTATACATTGTCGATAAAGCTGCATGTCCTTGATTCGTATTTGGATTTCTCCTGTTATGCAGGAAGCATTTTTTTAAAAGTTGAATTTTTAGGAAAAAAAATAAAATGTATATAAAGTTCAACATATACTATACGTTAATTGAAAACAGCATATTATTGTGATACATTAAATAATTTTTGAATCGACAATTTTTCGATTGTCAACATGTAAATTGGAAGTTGCTATTATCAATATGTCTCTCAAATTTACATCAGTTAAATTTATACGTAGCGGTGAATTATTTAATGTTCATATTTAATCAATAGATTTAAATAATAATAATCCAATGCCTTTTATTTTCCTTGTAGGGAGTAGGCGAGGCCTTTAAACCCAATCTAGCTTTTGGAGACAGAGTGGGCAATTCAATCTCCATCGGTAGCCAATCAAAGATAGCTGGCCCATGTAAAAATAAAAAATCAGCTAACGCCTTTTTATTCCCGTATACGGGAGTAGGCGAGGCCATTTAGCCCTATCTAACTTTTGGAGACGGAGTGGGCAGTTCAATCTCCACTAGTACCCAATCAGAGACAGATGGCCCAAAGCTATCACTAATTAAGCGGTACGCAGTGAAGAGAGACGGCTCAAATGTGCCGCCATCTCGTGGTCCCTAACCCTAACACAATATATTTAATGTCTGAAATAATGTGGGTTCTACGGTCGATTTTCTTGAGTTTACAGGACGAAAAACCCGAGTTTCCGGGAGGAAAAACCTGCTTGCCCGTGTCAGAGATCGACTAACTCGGGAACCGGTCTAAAAAAAGGCTTAGAAAAATTTCCTCTAGTCGCCGACTAGACTCGAAACGAAGTCTTCCTTCGTGCGGCCAAGTGCGGTGATGTGCAAACGCCACATCCACTGAGCTGGCCCATGTCTATCACTAATTATAGATGGTCACCAATGAAGAGATCAGCAAACAAGTGCTGCCATCTCTTGGTCCCTAACACAATATATTTAATGTCTGAATTAGTGTGGTTTCTACGGTCGATTTTCTCGAGTTTACGGCAAAAAAACTTGTCCGTGCCACAGATCGACTAATTCGGGAACCGGTTAAAGAAAGGCTTAGAAGTTCCACCATTCGCTGACTGCACTTGAACTATATCTTTGGGTGGCGTAGCACAGAGGATTCAAGCGCCGCTTTCCACTGAACCACACAGGCCTTCGGCACAGAGGATGCATGCGCCACTTCCACTGAACTGCACAGTAGATTTAAATCATTTAATATTATACAAATATTTTTCTTCTGTTTATTCAGTTTACACCGAGGGCCGTATTAAATTTTTGAGCGTTATCATAATATGATAATATAGCGCAGTGGATGTGGCGTAGACACACCATGGCGCTTGACCGCATGAAGGAAGACTTGGTATTTTAAATCTAGTCGGCGACTAGAGGAAATTTTTCTAAGCCTTTTTTCAACCAGTTCCCGAGTTAGTTGATCTCCGGCAAGCAATGGCAAGAGGGTTTTTTCTTCCGGAAACTCGGGTTTTTCGTCCCGTAAACTCAAGAAAATCGACCGTATAATCTGCACTATTTCAGAAATTTAATATATTATGTTAGGGTTAGAGACAACGAGATGGCAGCACTTGTTGGGCCATCTCTTCAACGCGTGCAATTTAATTAGTGATAGCCTTCGGCAAGCTATCTCTGATTGGGTAGCAGTGGAGATTGAGCTGCCCACTCAGTCTCCAATAGTTAGATAGGGCTAAAAAACGGCCTCGCATACTCCCTATATGGGAATAAAAGGCGTTAGCTGTTTTTTGATTTTTTTAAATAATATTATAATATGAATCTTACCGTTGTTTTTCTTAAGCTGCAGTTTCACAGTAAATCTCTAGTTGAAATCTGTCTTCCATGTGCCAATGATTGAATTGCTCGAAAACTGGCTGTAAAGGGAAGAGGGGCGTGGAAGCTATAGAAAAACTTGCACTAGTCAGGAATTAGATCAGAACTTAGATTGGTCTTTTTCTGCGATGGAAGGAAACACGATTTGCATCTCCCCCTCCAGTCTATAAAATTTTCTATGGTAAAATAATTAAACAAGTAGAAGCGTATCAAATTAAACGATTTATTCACGTTTATAATTGGTGTTCAAAAAATACTACGCTTGACCTCAATGTACAATGTGTGAATGAAGCATGTATCTCCCTTTTTATTCATTATTTGGAAGGGGGAAGTCCTTTCTTCTGTCCTCACAAACAAAAACAGAGTTAATGACTAGAAGCTTGAATAGAGAATTTTGTGAATCACTGCTTAATCTACTGACCAGGATACAATCAAAAGGATTTAATTCCACTTCGGAAAATGCAAGAGTTATGTCTTGTTGAAAGTGTGTCGTATGCACGTTCAACAATCAACATGATATAGCTCCTCCAGATTTAGGTTCTCTCTCTCTCTCAAAATTTATAGTTATGATAACTATGATAAACTTGCATGGCATCGGAATTCTTCGATTTGAAATTTCTCTTGTATTCAGCATCAAAAATGTTTTCATCGATATACTCCATCAAAATTAAATTCAAATTGCAGTGATATAAGTACAGACATACCTCACTCATACAACATGGTAGGGTCCAGATCATCGTCATATAGAGAATTTCTTCATATAACGAATCACTGCTTTTTTTTTTCCTTCACTTGAAGATGCATGTAATGGTTTAATAGAGTTTTTAAGAAGTCATATATCTTTAAAAATTTAGAATGATTTTCGCAAAAATAAAATAAAATAAAGTTATTTTATTCCGGATAGCTTGGCTTAACTGAACACGCCAACGAGTTTGGTCATCTGTCACATTTAAGGAAAACTTAGTATTAATAAGTGCGTACTTTTCATTTATTTTCTTATTAAAAATTGTAAGAACAGTAGAACAAGGTAAGTTTAGCCTTCAGCTTCTCTTAGTTTTCGATACACCATTGTCACTAAATTTAATAATGTTAATCCAATGTAAGAGTAATCTAATATAATAGTATCTAATGTAATAGGTTTACGCATATTCTTCTTTTCACTGTTATGGGACTTGGAATTGCTTATATGCCGTTATTAACAACAATGATATAAAATAATAATTATGAACGGTTTGTAATTCACAGGTAAACGCCAAAACACACACACACACACACACACACACACACACACACACACACACACACACACACACACACACACACACACACACACACACACACACACACACACACACACACACACACACACACACACACACACACACACACACACACACACACACACACACACACACACAAAGAGAGAGAGAGAGAGAAATGCACAGCTAGAACAACCACTTTGTTCTATCTATTCACGGGAGCGTCATGTTGCTAAAACCGTCGTATGAACAAAAAGCAGCGCCGTGTAAAGAGAAATTGGTCATAATTGAAAATCATTGTATGAGCGGATTGTCGTAAGGAGGATATTACTCGATTGAGACAATGCCATATTTCATAAAATCTTAAACTTCATTGAAAATTAAAATTCGAATATGTTATGGGACTTTAATATTCAGAGAGATAGACACATGGAACACAGATATGCAAAACCTCACTCGAGTTATGTGTGAGTTTATTAACGAGATAATACCAGGAAACAGTAGAGTGGAGGAAAAATAGATGAACTCGCACAAGTACATAGATCTGGAGATTGAAATTTATCGAATTTGAACAAAGCATTGCCAGACGCAATTCCAAGCAAATTTATATATCACCAGGAAAAGCTGAGCCACCTAGATATAATTCTATCTCAATTGCAGAAATCGGCATTATTAAGGATGTGTCACATTTTGTGACGAGATCTAGTAGTTTCCTCAGGCATTTGATAAAGAGCCAAATGTGACAAAAACTGGCAGTCAAAAGTTTTATTGTAAATTATGTTTCTTATATTCTTGAACAGTGAACTCGGCCAACGAAATATAATAATAATAACAATAATAATATTTTACTTTATTTTTTTTTTTTTTTTTTATTGATTGCTAAAATATTTACACATACAATAAACATCTTGAGTGACATTGCAACTTATAATTTTACAGAATTCAGCACTAAGTGCTGCATTTTCTACATTGGATTTCAATTAAAATATTTAACAATACTTTTTTGCCTCTATATTATGTATTTGCAACACATTATTATTATTATTATTATTATTATTATTATTATTATTATTATTATTATTATTATTCCTGACACCTCCAAGGATTCCGAAGACTCATCGCGAGAGGATACCTACAACAGTCTCAACCACTACATCGAACTTCTACTACGAATCATCTCCATCAACGCCATCAATCGCCCACCACAATAGTATTTTTTGTCTGTAAAAATTGCGTGTGTTCTAAAGGGCCGATTTTCTGTATGCGGGATGAAAAACCCGAGTTTCCAGGAGAAAAAACCCTGCTACCTCCGTATGAGATCGGCTAGCTCACCTTCGATTGAAATCGTCCAGATAAAGATTCCTCTCGTCCACATGTTCTAATATTAACAATAAAGATCATACAGATTTTTTGAATATAGAATATACAGCAGAATAATAATAATAATATTTTTAATAGTAATAGTAATTTATTGATTGCTAAAATATTTACACATACAATTGACATCTTGAGTGACATAGCAACTTATAATTTTACAGAATTCAGCACTAAGTGCTGCATTTTCTACATTGATTTCAACTAAATTTTTAATAGTAATATTTTTGCCTCTATATTATGTATTTATAACACATGTCCTTCTAATGTTAATGAAGATTATTCAGAATTTTTTGTATAATAAATTTTTTTGTTTATATAATTTTTTGATTATCAAAATAATTTATTGCATTATTTTTTCATGTTACATAACAGTATCATATTAATGATGTTATCACATAATAATCAGTATCGTCTTTATTGCTGTATACTTTACAAACTGTTTTATTACATAATCTGCTTCTTTGGTTATAGGGATTACATGTGGTTGAGTGAGGCCAGTTAATCCTACCTACTTCGAAGCTTGGGTTAGCTTTTGTGAAGAGAGTGGGATTTAGGCTTCACTTTTTATGCTCTTGCTACTGTTTATGTATGGGATGTTGGCATTGGATGCTGGTGATTTGTAATGTGTATATTAATGTTATGGTATATTAACTTTGTTGGTATATTTTCCAGCGTTCGTATTATAATGTTCTGTAGTTATCTATGTGTTTTCAATTTCTTGGTATCTAGTTGAGTTCCGTGGGTATCTGATGTGATCTCACAAAAGAACCGTATGAATTGTTGAAGGGTGTAGGGATGTAGAGGGTTGTTGTCGGTCGTGTTATACGATAAGTGTCTTTGTTGTTTCGATAGGTGATGTTGAAGTAATTCCTTGTTAATATCATGTAGTGTTTCAGGTTTTTAATGCTCAGAATTCTGTGTATCGCCATGTGCTTGTTGGATATTGGTTGTTGCTTGTAAGATGTCCAGATCACTGTTGACACGATTTTCCTGTGTTATGTTTCTAATTTTTTTAGGTGGCTGTTTGATGTGTTTGCATAGACTGTTATTCCGTATCTGAGTCGGGATTCGCAGATACCGTCACATAGGAGTTTTTTTATGTTGGATGGAATAATGTCTTTAACTTGGAAGAGTTTTGCTTGCTGCAATGATCCGAAGTTTGGTGTGTAAGTATTCTATATGTTTTGTCCATTTAAGGTGGGAATCTATATAGAGACCGAGGTATTTTGCATGTGTTACAGTTTTGATTTCGGAACATTGGCAGGTGTTTTTTTTTTTTTTTGTTAATACAGCGGTATGTGTGACAGTGTATCGATAGTGATGCGAGGCGTATGATTCTTGGGTTGTGTATTATCAACATCTGTGTTTTGGTACCGTTGATTATAATTGCGTTTTGGTGGGAGTATGTTGTGATTTCATTTAGGTCTTGTTGTGCTTGGCGGATTGCTAGTAGTACAGTGTCATCTGCGTAGTGAAATATTTGACTTCTTATGGATATGTTATGAACATCGTTAATGTATATGTTGAATAGAGTGGGTGATAATATGGCACATTGAGGTACACCGTGTATTATTTGTATACCCCGACTGATGACATGTACCTATTCTTGTTACTTGTGTTCTGTTTGAGAGGTAGTTCTTGAACCATGTATGCAGTGTTCCTCTTATACCTATTGATTATAGTTTGGTGAGTAGTATGTGATGTTCAAGTGCATCAAATGCTTTGGTTAGGTCCAGCAGTATAAGGACGGCGTACTTGTTTTTGTCGAGAGCTTTGTTTATTGTGTCGGCGATGTCTTCTAATAAAGTGATGGTGCTTTTCGTGTTCTGAAAGCCGTATTGGTTTTGTGAGATGGTGTTGTACTTCTGTAAATAGTTCTCTAGTCTGGTGTGTGTTATTTTTTCTAGAATTTTGGAGATGACTGGCAGGGTAGCTATTGGTCTGTAGTTCTGAGTATCGTTTCTTTTGCCGTGTTTGTATATTGGAGTAATTACTGCAGTTTTTAGTTGTGGAATAATGCCCGTGTTTTAATATTATGTTCATGAGTTTCAAAAGTATTGGATTTATTTGTTCAAAGTGTGTTATAAGGTCCGTGAGTCTTATTTTGTCTATTCCTGGAGTCGTCTTTGGTTTTAGTTGTAGGAGTTCTTCTTTCAGTTCCTGTTTTGTTACGGGTGGAAAATACATATTTTGTTGTTGACTTTGTATCGGTAGTTTTTTGTTGATCGTTGGTAGTTTGTCTTTTTGGAGCTGTGTGGTATTGTTCGTGAAAGCATAGTTGAATGAGTCTGCTAGTTCCTCGTGGTTTTGTGTCCTGACCGAAGCTTTTTTTTTTTTTTTGCAATAAAATCTTGCGCTGAAGTTTTCTTTTTTCGAGTTACTAATCCGTTGAGTGTAGCCCATGTTTGCTTAATGTTGTCGTTATATTCCATGAATTTTTGGAAGTAGTAGCGTCTTTTTGCCCTACGAATTTTTGTTGTTAGTTGATTTCTGATGTTTTTGTATAAGGTTTGTAAATGTGTATTACTGGGTGACTTTTTAAGTTTTTTTCCATAGTTTTTCTTTTACAGTAATACTTTTAGCATGTCGTCATTTATCCATGGATAGTTGTCTGTTTGTCGCCGCGTTTGTGTACCCTTTGTGTGAGCTTTAGTTGAAAATTCTCGTATAATGTTACCGGATCATATATTTTAAGTAGGGAATGCCAGTCTGTATTTTTTTACATGGTTATCGACAACGATGTTTAGTATGATCGAGTTTTGTCGACTTTTGTGGTGGTGGTGGGAGGGGGTGGGGTAGGTAACGTAATAAAGAGACCTCAAAAAAAGGTTGAAACCGGTCTGGGTAGTGACCTCTCCTCATAATGTAATGAGAGTATTACATCTCCTAGAAGCTGTGTTTTTACATTATGAGAAAATATCAAAGATAGTGAGGGATCTTGCTCCACCTTTGCTTCGAGTTGCCTTGGTGTTGTACTACCAAGTGGTCACTTACGCTTGGATTTGCCGATAGTTCTTCCGCTTGAAACTCTTAGATCGTAGTTTTCGATCTTAGAGTTTCGCATACTGGCTGGAAAATAATAAGGGATGTTTATCCCCTTAATTCAATTAACTTCGCCAGAAAAAATAGCCGTTTGGCTTTTCATTTCAGTTATATAATAATAATCATTTTTATTGATTTCTAAAATATTTACACAATTACAATAATCATCTTTGTGACATTCCAACTTGTAATTTTTACAAAATTCAGCACTAAGTGCTGTATATGTTTGTCGGCAAAGGTTGGTCGATTGGTAGAGCCTATGCTACTAATGGCTCAGTTAAGTAAGTTTGAGCGAAGTTAGTAGTTGGAAGGAGAACAATCGTTCGATGCTGTTGGCACACACTCTCCCTCGATGAGTCTTTGGACTCCTTGGAGGTGTCAAATAATAATAATATGTGATTCATTTTCTACATTGCATTTCAATTAAAATTTTGATAATAATACTTTTTTACATCTATATTTACAACAAGTGTTCTTCTAATATTAACAATGAAAATTACATGGAATTTGTGAATAATGGATAATAATAATAATAATAATAATATGATAATGTATCAGATAATTTACATACATATATTAATAGTAATAATAATAATTTATATATACATATATATATATATATATATATATATATATATATATATATATATATATATATATATATATACTTGTTAAAGATACCAAGCTATTTTAAAGCTGGTTTTACTCCATATCCCAAGTAAGCAAACAGACAAAAAATTCAAGTTTGCGCCTGCACGTAATGCAAGTCTAGCTGACCCTGCAGGTTGGTGCAAGACCAAGGTTACTCATGGTAAAAGTAGAATAAGCTCTGATCACTAATCTTAATATTTACCCATAATGCAAAGCACATCTCCTGGAGGAGATGTATGATGCTTTGTATTAAAGGTAAGGGGCCACTACCCAGACCGGTTTCGACCTTTACTGAGGTCTCATCAGTGGGAGCCAGGCTAGAAATATCAAGATTTTATTAATACAGGGCTTATAAGTATTTTGCCAGAACAAGTTACCATAAGGTGTTTTAACCTTATTAAATAAAAATCTCAGGAGGAGATATAAATGTAGAAAGTATTTTACCTTGGGTATAATAAATGTTAAAGATACCAAGCTATTTTAAAGCTGGTTTTACTCCATACCGGCTTTAAAATAGCTTGGTATCTTTAACATTTATTATACCCAAGGTAAAATACTTTCTACATATATAATACTGTATTTATTATACATTAGAGGAATACAGTTGATCATAACAGATACGTGCAGGTACATAACATTTTTTAAATAATAATAATTGTTTATAACGTATAATATTATAATATTAACATTGATGATTATTACAGACATTTTTGCATGTTTGCACATTATGTATAAAATAACAATTTTTCAATTTTCATCGTACAGAGTATTTACATATTTACAATTAATGCAAATGCATATTACACTTGATGCTCTGTACAACATTCTGTATGCAGTTTAAGGTAAATTATTTCTTTTCAATGTTTTTTCTTTGGATACAAATTCATATACTTTTTTTATATCTGTATCTTCATTATTATTATACCCCATACTAACTGTTTTGTTACATAATTTGCAGTCTTTGATTATGAGAATTACGTGTAGTGAATGAGACGGGTTAATCCCACCTACTTCGAACCTTGGGTTAGCTTTTACGAAGAGAGTGGGATTAACCTTCACTATTTATATTGTTCTTACTGTTTATGGATGGGATGTAGGCATTGATGCTGGTGATTTGTGATGTGTATGTTAATGTTAATGGTATATTAACTTTGTTGGTATATTTTCCAGAGTTCGTGTTATAATGTTCTGTAGTTATCTATGTGTTTTAAATTCCTTGGTAGGTTGTTGAGTAGTGTGGGTATCTGATGTAATCTCACAAAAGAACTGAATGAGTTGTTGAAGGGTATATGGATGTAGAGAGTTGTCGTGGGTCGTGTTATTCGATATGTGTCGCTGTTGTTTCGATAGGTGATGTTGAAGTAATTCCTTAGTAATATTACGTAGTATCAGATTTCTAATCCATAGGATTCTGTGTATCGCCGTGTACTGGTTGGATATTGGCTGTTGTGTATAACGTGTCCAAATCACTGTTGACACAATTTTCCTATGTAATATTTTTAATTTTGTTAGGTGACTGGTTGGTGTGTTTGCATAGACTGTTGTAACGTACCTGAGTAGGGATTCGCGGATACCATTTATAATATAATTCCGATTAATAATAATAATAATAATAATAATGACAACAACGACAACAAATTCTGCCAACGCCTATTATTCCGTTATAGGTTACTGATGATATTGTTAAGACCAGTGTAGGAAGGGAGAGAACGACGGGCCATCCCTGGAGACTATGTAAGAATGTGGTTAACAAGGGTGTTAGAACTAGATTTTTTAGTTGGAGGGTTGTGAAGGGGTGGAATGCATTGCCAGAGGTGATTATGAATGCTTCGTCCGTGAATGAATTTAAGGAAAAGTATGATAGGTATTGTGTAAATAATGGTCAGTGTGTCAATGTGGGGTCTCTCGCGATGAGTCTTTTGACTCCATGGAGATGCCGTTATAATAATAATAATAATAATAATAATAATAATAATAATAATAATAATTAGAAATAAAGGGGTTGAGTTTGTTGCTTTATTGAATACGATGTGGCCTAAGATTGTTGGCATTAGTGAAACCTGCTTATCAGAATCAGATATGGTAAGTAGGATCGAGTGTAACGGATATACTATTTTTAGGAATGACAGAAGAGATAGGAGAGGAGGAGGAGTACTACTAATGATATCAGATGACTTAAGTCCAGTTAGGATAGAAATACAAGAAAACAATGATGGTAACAATGTCCCATGTAGCGATGAGCTTGAGTCTATCTGTTTCAAGTTAAGTGGAGGTAAACAGAATGAAATATATGATGTGGTTTTGCTACAGATCTGACGGCTTAGTTGTAGGGGACGAAGAAATGCATCGTCAATTTAGCCTTATGGGTACCAAGCGAATGATTATTGTGAGTGACTTATTTTCCAAACATTTATTGGGTAGAAGAGAAATCTCATGATAAGAAAGAACAGGAATTTATTGAATTGTTGCGAAACAAATTTCTCAAGCAGCATGTAAAAGAAGGAACTCGAGGTCAAAGAGTGTTGGATTTGCTCATAGCATCAGAATATGGCTATTTTACCACCAATTGGCGACAGTGATCATGCTGTTCTTTCTTGGGATGTATACTTGTATTGAAGCTCCGACTAAAAAGGCTACATGCTGAACTACAAAGCTGGAAATTATGATCAACTTAGAAGAATACTATCTTTGGTCTCATGGTATCAGTTACTGAATAGAAAAAAATGTCACCAATGCATGGGAATCTTTGAAAAAGCTTGAATGAGGCGGTATCTCAATGTATCTCTAGTGTTCGAAGAATATGTAGGTTGGGAGTGAAATGGATGTGCAACCTTATGAAGCAAGAGATCCACAAGAAGAAGATTATGTGGAAAGAATATCATGAGAATAAGGATGAGAGGAGTTATGAAATATATAAAGCTCAGGCCAGAAAAGTAACGACTATTGTGAGAAAAGCTAAAACGGAATATGAAAAGAAATTGGCCATGTAAGCTAAAGGCGATCCAAAAGAATTTTATTGTTATGCTGTAAGCAAAAGAAAGAATGAATGTGGAAAAAAAGCTTTATTTAATGCAGGTGGTATACGAATGTCGGAAGCTAAGGAGATTGTTCAGTTAATGAGTGCTCACTTTGCTAAGATATATCAACCAGGTGTATGTAGCATGGTGCACAGTGCTACTGCTACTTTGGATGAAGAGATAGAAGTTCATGAAAATGAGATCGAGCGAGGTCATGTTTTAGCAATTTGCTCATATTTTATAATACTTTTAAGGCCAAGTTGGCTAAAGGGAACGTATACACTATGATAATGTTGAATTTTTCTAAGGCATTTGATAGGATACCACACGACAGACTGTTGCATAAACTGGACAATATGGGATTGGAATATAATCTATTGACTTAAATCAGGGAATGGTTGAGAGACAGATATCAAAAAGTGGTATACAGTAGATGTGAATCTGCCAGATTTAAGGTAACCAGTGGTGTTCTTCAGAGTTCAGTCCTTGGGCCATTATTGTTCAATCTATACATTAATGATATCAAGCAGGGTCTATCATCAGATTTGTAATTGTTTGCTTATGATGTGAAGATAGGCAGGGCAATCAGGGTCGGTACTGATATTCAGCAATTACAAAATGATCTGAACAGATTGGAAATCTGGGCAAACGAAAATGGCTGCCAGTTTAATGTTAGTAAGTGTAAAGTTATGCACTTTGGCGTGATTAGAGTTCCAGAGGCATAATATATTAGCGGGGTTGTGCTACAAGAAACTGAAGAGGTAATGAATCTTGTGTATTGGTGGATAAGAATTTAAACTTCAAAGGTCACATAGCAAAAGGTGCAAATACAACTCAGAGAATAATTACAATGTTGAAGCGAACCTTGACATGTAAGGATAAGGAAGTAATTTTGCCTCTTTACAAGGCTTTCATAAGACCACACCTGGATTTCTGTGTGCAGATTTGGTCTCCCGGGTTCCAAGGAGATAAAGAAGCTGTGGAAAGGGTGCAAAGAGGAGTTACAAAGATTATATCCGGATTATGGGATATAGATTTTAAAGACAGATTGCGAGTATGTGAATTGCAGACTCTGATTAACAGGAGAAAGAGGGGTGATATGATAGAGGTCTATAAACTTTTGAATGGGTGTTATAGCATTTCAAATGATAAAATTTTTTGTTATATGGAAGGTGGGGAGAAAACATGTGGGAATCAATGGAATGAAGGTTATTCTCGGTCAGGAAAGAGGTAAGAGCTAGGTTTTTCTTCCAGAGAGCAGTGAGTGAGTGGAATAATTTGTCCTTATGGGTAGTGCGTGCATCTAGTGTAATTTAATTTAATGGAAGGTATGATAGCTATGTTGAGTAATTTACAACCTCCCTCGAAGAGTCTTTGACTCCCTGGAGGTCTCAGATGCTACTACTACTACTACTAATAATAATAATGATAATAAATACGAGTGTTCTAATTTATGACCATGAGAAGGCAGCGGTTTTCTACCTAACATTCTGTCCTGAAAAACTTTGATTATTTTATATAAATAAATAAAAAAATCAGCTAACGCCTTTTATTCCCTAGTAGGGAGTAGGCAAGGCCTTTATACCCTATATAGTTTTCGGAGACTGAGTGGGCAGTTCAATCTCAACTGGTAGCCAATCAGAGATAACTGGTCCATGTCTATCACTAATTATATTCAGCCACCAATGATTATGCCGGCAAACAACTGTTGCCATCGTTTGGTACCTAACCCTAAAAAGATATGTTACTGTTTGAAATAATGTGGGTTCTACGGTCGATTTTCTTGAGTTTACAGGATGAAAAACCCGAGTTTCTGTGAGGAAATACCCGCTTGTCCGTGCCAGAGATCGACTACTCTGGAATCGGTCGAAGAAAGACTTAGAGCCAGCAAAGTTTGGTCGATTGGTAAAGCCTCTGCTATTAATAGCTCGCAAAAAGTTAAGCAAGTAGTTGGAAGGGGATCAATCGTTCGATGCTGTTGGCACACTCTCCCTCGATGAGTCTTTGGACTCCCTGAAGGTGCCACATAATAATAATAATAATAATAATAAAATGTTCTTCCAGTTGGCGACTAGACTCGAACTTAAGTCTAACTTCGAGCGACCAAGCGCAGAGGACGCAAACGTCACTTCCACTGAGCTACACAGGCCTGTTTGATTAATTGATAGATTTCGCTCTCAGCGAAGGCTTGAAGAACAGAAAATAAATGTTCACTTTATGCATTGCGTCAAATATATTCTATGGGGCGCTGTACAGCAGAATTGATATCTATAATCCCCCTGTTTTTACCAAATCTGCAGTAACAGCTTCCCAGCATTGTGTGACAGTTAAACTACTGAATTTCTCAACATATTACTCCCATTCATCTTTATTTCCATCTGCCACATTTCAGTAGAAACAGACTTAGAATAAATGTTCTTTATGGATCACAACATCTAGCCCATCAAAAGGAATATCACTTTGCTATTTACCAGAGACCACATATGGCATTTGTCCACTGTAGGCCTTTTGTGTGTAAGAGTTACACATTAAAAAAAATCTTTATTAATTGTCAGATCAGTTTTTACAGTTTCTGCAACTAATATAAAGCCATTATATAAATCTTTTTCTAAAACATCATTTTAAATAACCATGTTCATATATACTCCTGCAAAATATTAAATTCTTCTATCGCTACAATTATTAATAAATCTGCTAATGCCTTTCGGAGACTTTTTTGGTGTGCAGTCAACCTTCACTCTTAGCCAGTCACAGAACTCTGGTACAAGTGGTCTTGTTATCCATCTGGAGAGAAGAGTATGAACGAGAGATGCGGCCATCGTGATGCTAGTATTAGAGTTATTTAATACTACATATTATGGTCCGTTTATATATACTAATGCCAGAAGTATTCGAAATAAGAGGTTTGAGGGTTTGAGCATTAGCACAACTTGACCAGAACATATTAACATTAGTGCGATTTGGTTGACTGAGGACGATATGGTCATAGGAATAGAATGCAAGTGATATAGATATAGTATCTTCAGAGAAGAAAATGAACAGGATAGGGAGGGAATTTTGCTAATGATAGCAGAGGTATTAAAGCCAAAAAAAAGTAGAACTATATCATGGGAACAGGGATTTAGATGGTAGTTCATTTGAAGCTATCTAGTGAGAGAGAGGCTAACAGATCTATACATAAAATTGGTTCCTGCTATAATTCGGAGAGTGTACGGGAGAATATAGATGACATGCACTCGCCAATTAGCATAATGATTACAGATCTAGTAATTATGATGGGGGGGTTTTCAAATATTGGGATAGATTAGACATAGATTGATCACGGATAGGGAAGAAAATGGAATTTATACAGTTTCTGAGAGATAATTAGCTGAGACAACATGTAATAAGAGAAGAGAAGAGTGCTGGCCTGATCTTTACGTCAGAGAACTTAACACTAACCAATCGAGCTTCACCGCCTCCGCTTGGAGAAAGTGATAATGTAGTCTTGACCTGGGCAATTGCTAGACAAGCAGTATTTTTTTATTAAAAATGGATATATGTGGAATTACAAAGCGGGTAATTACAAAAAACTGAGGTCAGCTTTGAGTAGAGCCAATGGGGTAAGAACTTGGAAGGGAAAGATGTTGATGGTGCATAGGAGAAGGTCAAGGGGTGTTTGAAGAAAGCAGTATCCGAATGTATGCATAGAGCTAGAAGAACAAATCAGTTAGGAGTATGCTGACCATATTTCCTTGAGACAAAAACGGGACATTGGGACGGCAAAAACGGGATGGGGGAGTATGTAATATTCTGTATTCATGAAAAAGTAAGACGATTAATAAACGTTTTGCTTTGCCAAATATGTATGGTGATAAAACGTTGCTTCTGATTTGGTACGTGCGAAAGAAAATTTTGGTTCATAACTTTTATTGATCAATATCGACAAGCAGTCATTTGCGCCAAAACTTTGGCCGTGACCCATAGTATGATAAGCAACAATAGCTTCACTTGCTGCAATTTTATCACTTTCGCTATCACCATCACGTCTCACCATAAACAAGCTGATGTTTTTAACTGAAGCCAGAATCTTTTCAGCATCCTTATGCTTCTGGCTATGTGAATGCCGCCTCTACTTCCATGAACAACGGAAAATGGACATTACAATGTTGGCATGCCACTTTTGTTCCATCGCTACACAGCTTGTCCAGTTTAATAAATTTGAATTCTTTCTGGAGATCGTCATTAAAACTGCGGTTTAGCCTCATTGATATTGCAAGGATAGACTTAAAGCTTTAAAAAATAAAACTTTAAACTTTAAACTTTAAAAAATATGAAATTTAATCCATCTGCATTGAATAACAAAGCCACTGGTTAGCATACAGACAAAGCAAAAACTAACGCTACAGCAGAACATAAGCTGCGCCTAAGATGCAAGTGTTGCCAAAATGTATTTATTATTTTCTCTGAATAAATCACTGCAGATATCGATATTTAGTATCGAACAATGCGACTCCATGGTTATACAAATTACTGGTTTCCATAATATTGATATACGATTATAGGTTATGAATAATAGTTTATAATAGACCAATATTAAAATATAAATATAGGTTTTATTAAAAACGGGACGAAATTGACATTTTTATTAAAACGATAATTTGAATTTGAAAAACGGTACTGTACGTTCAAAACGGTACGTACGGTCAGCCTACTAATATATTAACACGTACATCCAACAAACCGTGTAAGGCGAGCCCTGATAGATACTGTCACCGAACTCGCAGTGACTGTTTCGAACCAGAGCCGGGACAAGGGTGAGGCAAACGAGGCACTTGCCTTAGGTGAACAATGGGAAAGGGCAGCAAATTGGTGAAAAATGAAAATTGATAACTTGAAAAATAAAAAAAATAATAAAAAGCCAAATGTATCCTGGAATGTTCGTCAAATACTTTAAGCAAGCTAACGATTTGCGTCGGACGCTCTCGCTCGATAAACTCGTTTCCTCGTATGATATTGCCCGAGTAAGCGGTATGGTACGCGAGTTTGGGCATGTTCGTTGTACATTAATGTGCATTATTTGTGCAGTGTGCTAGTATGACAGCAAGCAGAAGGTATTATTTTAAATACGTTAAACTTAAGGTAAGTTTTCTATCATATAAATTTGTAAAAATGATTCATTGTATGTTACATTATATTATGACTGCAATATTATTTTCCATTTTTATTTGTAATGTAATCAAAAGTGATTACATTACAAATATATAATTTTTCTTTTTCAGATGAACTAATGGCGTCAAGAATGCGTCAGTGGTGCTGAATATAGGAAAAGAAGAAAATTGAGAAATGAAACAAATCAGCATAGTGTAATACAGCTGCAAAATTGGCTAGAAAAACCGAGTACTTCAAATGCAAGCAGTTCACTCGAGACAATACCGGTTGAGGCTCAAGAAAAGACGATGGAATTTGAAGAAAACACTACCATTGAAGATCAAGAAAAAGGAAGGGAAGTTGAAGAAGAAGAAATTGAAATACGAGAAAATTCGACAGAACAATAAAAAGAGATATTTAATTCTATTAATTTCAACGATCCTCCTTCATGGCCGCCTATTACAGATAAAATCAGGTGTGTTCTAATTGAACATGGACCAGAACAAGGAGAACACGCAGATTTTAGGGACTCTACTTCAGAGGATGGCAAGAGATTTTGAAAGGGATGTTTTTAAAAAATGTTCCAATGGAGAGCGAGTCCATCGTAACTGGCTCATTTTTTCAAAAATATCTATGTCGATATTTTGTTTTCCATGTATCCTTTTTTTGGTAAAGGAGGTAAAACGGATTCTTCCATCAGCAATCAATGCCGAGAATTTAAAGATTGGAAAAATCTAAATCGAATTTCCGATCATGAAAATTCTGTATTTCATCGCGACGCGTATCTCCATTGGAAATGCTTTGAAAAGAAACTTAAAACTGGTGGTTTTATAGATGATTTGTTGCAAAAAGCAATACAGACAGAAAAGGAAAGATGGCGAAATATTTTACGTATTGTGTTGGATGTAATTTTATTTTGTGCAAAGAATAATTTATCTCTTAGAGGTACGCAAGAAATTATTGGTAATCCGAATGCAGGAATTTTTCTAAACTTGATTGAATTAATAAGCCGATACAATATGACTATCGCAGAACATTGCTAATCATGAGAAGGGGTCTGTTTCATACTTATCTAATAAGATTCAAGACGAATTTCTTTTACTCTTAGGGAACCATGTTCGAACTGAAATTCTTTCTAGAATTAAAGAATCGAAATACTTTTCCTTGATGTTTGACTGTACACCTGATGTATCGCATCACGAACAAATGTGCCAAATGGTTCGATATATAGTTATTAGGAACGATTCAATTACGATTGAAGAAAGCTTTATAGATTTTATAGCGATAAAAGAAAAAACTGGTAGTGGTTTAGCCTATGAAATTGTCAATAAATTAGAAAAAAAAAGATGGACTCAATATTCTAAACGTTTAGAGGTCAAGGATATGACAATGGGGTGAATATGGAGGTGTAATGGGGTACAAGCCATAATTTCTCAAAAAAATGAACAAGCTGTGTACATTCCTTGTGCGGCTCACAGCCTTAATTTGGTTTGTAAAAATGCTACTGCTTCAAATGCTAACATGGGCCTCAAGAGCAAATGCCATCAAGGAATTGCACCAACAAATACCCGAATTATATAAGATATTAATTGATTTTAAAAATGAGCAATCATTGCAATGCCCTTAAATTAAAAGCATATTGAAACAAATAAATTTTAAATTCTTATGTACGTTATCTACATGGAATTTAATATTGCAAGAAGTTGATAAAATAAACAAAGCTTTGCAATCAAAAACGATAACAATAATTAAAGCTTCACGTTCTAATTCCTTGCAGCAAATGAGAGAACCATATGGGAAAATATCATCTTTTCTAAGAGTGAAAAGTTGGCTTCAGAAATGGAATTGTCTACAGATTTTGAAAACAAACGAAGCCAATTTATTAAATTAGATGATCAATCTCAGCAATCAGTTCCTTATAATGATAAATATTTATTTATAGTAGAAATGAAAGGAGTAATGGATATTTTAATAACACAACTTACATGGAGATATGAAAAACTATATGGGATTTCGTCTGACTTCGAATTTTTAACAGGTGAAAAATTAAAGTCGATGGATACAGAAAATTTAAAAAAAGCAGCTTGTGATTTATCCCTTAAATATCCAAACGATATAAATTCTGTAGAATTATTATCAGAAATAATCAGTTTCAAAAATCAGACAATGACGTTAATTCCAGACCTTAAAGCAGCTACAAGTTTAGATCATTTAAGAATGATTCATGAATACAGTTTAGTTCAGTCCTGTCCAGATTTAGAAGATGCATTGAGAATAGTCCTAACACTACCTGTTACTGTAGCTTCTGGTGAAAGAGACTTCAGTAAACTAAAAGTTATCAAAACATATTTAAGATCGTCATTTCCTCAGGAAAAATTGTCAAATATGGCAATTATCAATCGAACAGGAATTTACAAAACAAATTAATTTTGATAAAATAATTGATGAATTGGCTTCACTAAAAGCAAGAAAAGTAAAACTTTAAAAAAAAAAATTATATTGGGCATTTATTTATATAAGTATTATTAATATTATTTTGTCTCTATTATTAAATTAAATTACTGAAAAATTTGTAATATTCTAATTCATCTCATGTGTAATACTTATTTTGTTTTTCTTTTGTTAAGGTTGGTGTGATTTTATTTTTAATATGTGTAATTTTGTGTTCCTACTACTATTGTACTATTACTGCGTTCTGTGACTTTTTTATTTAATAATTAATAAATTTATTTTGTTCCCAAAATCATTTATATATTTATTTTTATTTAATACTTATTAGAAATAAAAAAAATATATACATAGGAGCGAAAATTTATCCTCCTGCCTCAGGTGAAAATATCTCTAAGCACGGCTCTGTTTCGAACTAATTTAATTCTCTAGTAACCAATATGGCCATGGCCCTTGGTTACACATAAATACACAAACTAACTTACTCTATCACTAAAACTAGTAACTTATTATAAACTACGAAAACTATCCGAAATGTATTTTACTCTATTTGTATATATATATATATACAGGGTGGACATAAAATAACTTTCCCTCTTTGGAGGCATCTGTAGCTAAAACCAATAAACGGAATGAGACCAAATTTTATATTTAGACTTTTGAAGGCATGGGGGAGATGATTTCCGCGAAAAAAAGATTTAGTACCAAAAGTCGCCGATAGGGAAAATTTTCGCGCTGGTGGAGCCGAAAACAAGCGGATAATTACATTAAAGGCAGATAAAATGGAATAATAACATTTCGACGGTGTAAGCGACAGCCGCGTCACCCATCATCATCATGCATATCAAGGATTTAGGCCCAGCGTGGCCTGTTCCGGCCTTAGAAGTCATTGTTGAATCGTTTAAGAGGACGTCCTGGTTTTCTTTTTCCTAATGGCTTGTACTTTAAGCCGCGTCACTCAATCCAGCTGGATATGTGGCGCGTTACATTGATAATAAGAATAATAATAATTAAACTAAAATAACAACTTGCGAGAGACACAGAAATTAATGTAGTGGTTGCACTCACAGGAAATAATGTTTTATTCATCAGAATCAGGGTCCCCTGGACCACATATACGATTTTCAATGTGCTGACCTTTCTTGTGTACAACAAATTGCATCCAGTGTGCGACATGCTCTACGGTTGAGAGTAAGGAGTCGGATTGGATGTTCATAACAGCCCGTTTTATGTTCTCTTTCAAGACATGCAAGTTGGGAACGCCACCAACATACACAAGGATTTCAAACACCTCCACAGCCAAAAGTCACATGGAGTGATATCCGGGGATCGAGCGACCACCGTCGGAAGGAACTGACAGATAACTGTCTCATTACTGAAATGCTGGCGTAAAAGGCGCTGTACTGTACTTTCAATATGTGGCCATGCTCCATTCCTGCATAAAATGTATGGAGTCCAAACATTGTCTTTGCTGCAAAGCAGGAACGACAAAATTTTCCAGCATTCGTCGATAAATCTCTCCAGTAATGGAGCAGGTTACAGAACCTGTAGAGGTAATACCATCAAAAAGTATGGTCCTATTATGAAATCGGCTGTGAAGCCACACCACACGGTTACTTTTGAAGAATGCAGTGGTACTTGCTGGATCGCTTGGGGATGTTCAGATGCCCAAATTCTGCAGTTGTGAGTGTTGACTGATCCATTCAGATAAAAATGAACCTCATCACCGCACAATATTCTTCAAGGCCAGTCATTGTCGACCTCCATTCGAGCAAGAAACGTTAGCACAAAGGTCATGCGCTTATCATAATCTGCGGTAGTTAGTGCATGCACGCGACTGAACTTATACGGATAGAAGTGAAGCATTTTCCGTAAGATTTTCCAGACTGTACCATAAGCCATATCAAGTTTGTAAGCTATGGCACGAGCGCTTGGACCAGTACTGGTCCCTGTGTCGTCGAATATCGCAGTAGCAACGTCTGTTACTGCGATACTGCAGAGGAAGGAAACCTGTTACACACAGGTTTCCTTCCTCTGCCAGGTCTAACTCCTAGTGATCCAGTTTCTTCAAACTTCTTAATCATAGCTCTCAGTGCTACAGCTGACATAGGACCTGTACGCAGGTTAGCCTTCTAAATTCCCCAAGGGCCGTTACGGCATTGCACTGTTTTAGGTAAAATAACTTAACAAGTACAGCACGCTGAGGCAAGATAGGACACATATTGTGCAAATTCGTCAGTCATTCGAATAACTGCCTGAACGTTCGCAATCCCTTTTTAAGTGGAATTGGTGGCGTTGCTGTCACGTACGCACAGTAAAATTTGCATAATCCTTTTTACCTGCGTTTACTGCAAATATTTGACTGCTTTCGGCTCAACCAGCGCCAAAATTTCCCCTATCAGTAAATTTTGGTACTAAATCTTTTTTTCCGCGGAATTCTTCTCCCCATGCCTTCGAAAGTCTCTCAATATAAAATGTGGTCTCATTCCGTGTATTAGTTTTAGCTGCAGATGCTTCCAAAGAGGGAAAGTTAATTTATGGCTACCCTGTATAAGGATACATTAATTAACTCTAACAAAATAAGAGCCAAAACTAAGTGTAATTACCAACGGAAAATGATAGTAATACCCGAACTGTATTGTACAATATTGTTGAATTGTATTGTACATTGAATTGCAAAAGTTGAACTGTATTGTATAACACTGTACATTGAATTGTACAACTTGAATTGCATAATATAAATATCTAAATATAATTATACGAGATGGGAATGATAATAAACTGTTCAACTTTTGCCAAGTCATTTGCAAGCACGAAAATTGGTGTTCGTGTTATCTGCACCCAAAGCAACAATTTTGTTTTGTAAGGCAAATTTGTCACTTCCTTCCTTCAACATAGCACACTGTATGTCGGATGTTTCACCAGGTAAGGAAATAAAGTCTAATTTTGTCTTGGTCACCACAATTTGGCAAAGAATGCCGCACAACGATTGGAAAAAGTTTGATGTCATTTTTTTTGTTTGATGCATCTAAACTGACTGTAATGCTTTTTGTTTTATTAAAATCCTCTATTACTTTTCCCAATATGTATGGCAATAAAACGTTGGTAATTCTAGCTTCTGAAGGTACGTGCCGAAGAAAATTTTGGTTCATAAATTTTATTTATCAATATCGACAAGCAGTCATTTGCGCGAAAACTTTGTCCGTGACGCACAGTATGATAAGCAACAGGAACTTCACTTGCTGCAATTCAATCGCTTTCACTATCACCACAAACGAGCTGATGTTTCTAACTGAAGCCAGAGTCTTTTCAACATCCTTGAGCTTCTGCCTCCACGAGCAACGAATAATTGGCGTACCAATTACAATATTGCCATACCACTTTTGTTCCATCACTACACAGCTTGTCCATATTAATAAATTTGAATTCTTTCTGGAGATGGTCATTAAAACTGCAGTTACGCGTCATTGACATTACAAGGATAGACTTAAAGCTTTTTTTAAAAAAAAAAAGACTTAAAATTTTAAAAAATATGAAATTTAAACCACCAGTAGTGAATATAGTTCGCCCACCGATTAGAGATCATTCGACACTTCTGCGCATCTCAGAAAAAGGAGAATCCATTCCGATAATAGGGTAATCAGTCCGTATAGTGGGATGAGTTGTTTATTATTACCGGTCGGAAAATTAACTTCTCTTTTATGATTATTGTAGTTAACTATGTTGCTTGTATAACAGTTGGAAAAATTTACCTATAAAGCACGTGATTTCGCGTGTTGATGACCAATTCGGACGTCCTTCATTTCTTTCTCCCCTTCAGCATGAATCGACTATTCTTGGAAAGACGCGAAGCAGGGACCTACAAACGGTGGGCGAACTATAACAAAGTCCCCGGTTAGCATACAGGCAAAAGAAAAACTAATGCTACAGCAGAACAGACGTCGCGTCTGAGATGCGCAATTGTTGCCAACATGTAATTTTTATTTTCTCTCAATAAATCACTGCAGATATCGACATGTAGTATCGAACAATGCGACTCTATGGTCATGCAAATTACTGGTACCCATGATATTAATATATGATTATAGGTTATGAATAATAATTTATGATTGACCAATATTAAAGTATATTTATATTTTTTATTAAAAACGGGACAAAATTGACATTTTTATTAAAAAAGGGACAAAATTGACATTTTTATTAAAACGATGGGACGGCCAGGAAATATGGAAAAAAAAACGGTACTGTCGCGTGCAAAATGGTACGTATGGTTAGCCTACCTATACGGAGTAGCAAGGCCGTTTCAACACTAGCTAAGTTTTGGTGACTGCGTTATTATTATTATTATTATTATTATTATTATTATTATTATTATTAACATTAACATTAACTCCCCAACAAGAGAAGAAATACTCAATAACTCACTAACACAATCATGCATTGATCATATCAACATACAGGCTCCCATTCATACATATACACCATCAGTAATTAACGTCAAAATTGCCGATCACTACTTTGTCTCAACTTTTTTATTACGTTACCTACCCCCCCCCCTCCCACAACCACAACTAAAGTCGAAAATCGAAAAAAGTCGATCGAACTAAACAGCATTGTCGATAACCATGTAAAAAATACAGACTGGCATTCCCTACTTAAAATGAATGATCCTGTAACATTATACGAGAATTTTCAACCAAGGTTCACACAAATATATAAAAAAACAACAAAGGCTACACAAACGAGGCGACAAACAGACAACAATCCATGGATAAATGACGACTTACTAAATAGTATTACTGTAAAAGAAAATCTATGGAAAACACTTAAAAAGTCACCCAGTAACACACATTTAAAACCTTATACAAAAACACAAGAAATCAACTAACAACAAAAATTCGTAGGGCAAAAAGACGCTACTACTTCCAAAAATTCATGGAATATAACGACAACATTAAGCAAACATGGGCTACACTCAACGAATTAGTAACTCCAAAAAAGAAAACTTCAGCACAACATTTTATTACAAAAAGCTTCGGTCAGGACACAAACCAAGAAGAGCTAGCAGACTCATTCAACCATGCTTTCACAAACAATATCACACAAGTCAAAAAAGACAAACTACCAACGACCACACAAAAAACTACCGACACAAAGTCAACAACAAAAGATGTATTTTCCACCCGTAACAAAACAGGAACTGAAAGAAGCACTCCTAAAACTAAAACCAAAGACGACTCCAGGAATAGACAAAATAAGACTCACAGACCTTATAACACACTTTGAACAAATAAATCCAATACTTTTGAAACTCATGAACATAATATTAAAACACAGGCATTATTCCACAACTAAAAACTGCAGTAATTACTCCAATATACAAACACGGCAAAAGAAACGATACTCAGAACTACAGACCAATAGCTACCCTGCCAGTCATCTCCAAAATTCTAGAAAAAATAACATACACCAGACTAGAGAACTATTTACAGAAGTACAACATCATCTCACAAAACCAATACGGCTTTCAGAACACGAAAAGCACCATCACTTTATTAGAAGACATCGCCGACACAATAAACAAAGCTCTCGACAAAAACAAGTAGGCCGTCCTTATACTGCTGGACCTAACCAAAGCATTTGATGCACTTGAACATGACATACTACTCACCAAACTATACTCAATAGGTATAAGAGGAACACTGCATACATGGTTCAAGAACTACCTCTCAAACAGAACAAAAGCAACAAAAATAGGTACATGTCACAGTAGGGTTATACAAATAAAACACGGTGTACCTCAAGGTGCCATATTATCACCCACTCTATTCAACATATACATTAACGATGTTCATAACATATCCATAAGAGGTCAAATATTTCAGTACGCAGATGACACTGCACTACTAGCAATCCAAACAGACATTAACACGGTTCTCTGCCAAGCACAACAAGACCTAAATGAAATCACAACATACTGCCACCAAAACGCAATTCAAATCAACGGCACCAAAACACAAATGTTGATAATACACAACCCAAGAATCATACGCCTCGCATCACTATCGATATACTGTCACATGTACCGCTGCATTCACAACAAAAATACCTGCCAATGTTCCATAATCAAAACTGTAACACATGCAAAACACCTCGGTCTCTATACATATTCCCACCTTAAATGGACAAAACATATAGAATACCTGCACACCAAACTCCGAATCATCGCAGCAAAACTCTTCCAAGTTAAAGACATTATTCCACCCAACATAAAAAAAAACTCCTTTATCACGGTATCTGCGAATCCCTACTCCGATACGGAATGACAGTCTATGCAAACACACCTAACAGCCACCTAAAAAAATTAGAAACATTACACAGGAAAATCGTATCAACAGTGATCCGGACACCTTACACGCAACAACCAATATCCAATAAGCACATGTCGATACACAGAATTCTGAGCATTAAAAACCTGAAACACTACATGACATTAACATGGAATTACTTCAACATCACCTATCGAAACAACAAAGACACTTATCGTATAACACGACCGACAACAACCCTCTACATCCCTACACCCTTCAACAATTCATACGGTTCTTTTGTGAGATCACATCAGATACCCACGGAACTCAACTAGATACCAAGAAATTGAAAACACATAGATAACTACAGAACATTATAATACGAACGCTGGAAAATATACCAACAAAGTTAATATACCATAACACTAATATACATATCACAAATCACCAGCATCCAATGCCAACATCCCATACATAAACAGTAGCAAGAGCATAAAAAGTGAAGCCTAAATCCCACTCTCTTCACAAAAGCTAACCCAAGCTTCAGTAAGTGGGATTAACAAAAAATTCTGAATAATCTTCATTGTTAACATTAGAAGAACATTTGAAGAATATAAATACATAATATAGAGGCAAAAAAATACTATTAAAAATTTTAGTTCAAATCAATGTAGAAAATGCAGCACTTAGAGCTGAATTCTGTAAAATTATAAGTTTCAATGTCACTGAAGATGTCTATTGTATGTGTAAATATTTTAGCAATCCATGAAATACTATCATCAAAAAAAAAATTAATATCATTATTATAAAAAATATTTTTTATCTATTGTCAATATAGCATTGTAAATACATTTACAATGCTATAATGTCAATGCTATATTGACAATGCTAGTGAAAGTGCAAAAAAATGCAGCATTCTGATTATAATTTGTGTTTATATATTTGTACTTAATCTGAATTCTATATTTGTACTTAATCTGAATTATATATTTGTACTTAATCTGAATTATATATTTGTACTTAATCTGAATTATATATTTGTAAATACTCTATATATGTATATATGAATGACAACAAAATTTTTCTATTCTATTCTTAAACAATTATTATTATTATTATTATTATTATTATTATTATTATTATTATTATTATTATTATTATTATTATTAAAAAAAAAATCAGCTGACGCCTTTTTATTCCCGTATACGGGAGTAGGCGAGGCCATTTAGCCCTATCTAACTTTTGGAGACTGAGTGGGCAGTTCAATCTCCACTGGTACCAATCAGAGATAGATGGCCCAAGGCTATCACTAATTAAGCAGCACACAATTATTATTATTATTATTATTATTATTATTATTATTATTATTATTATTATTATTATTATTATTATTTCTACTACAAACAAGAAACACGCACCCAAAATACCATACAAACTTAATGAAACACAATATATTTGCTCAGGCTTCCAGTTCAGTGATGCATCAGTACATTCCAATTTATTGTGGGGGGGGGGGGGTGCGCGTGTGAGTGTGAGTGCGCGCGCGCGAATTTCTCAATCATAGATTCCGTAGCATCCTAATACAGCAAAAAAATATATATACATAATAACCAACTGGTGTCATCCTCAGATAAGCTTACATTTAAGCTTCGAGGATGAAAGGAAAAAAAAATTAGTTCTCATCCAAGATGTAACCATATGTAACCAAATGCATGTAATGTACGCATTACAAGCAAACCAATGTATGTATTATATGTAAACCAATGTACGTAATGTAAATATCACATGTAAACAAATGTAAGTAATGTATATAATAACTGTAACAAATGTATGCAATATAAAAAAAAAATATTTTAAATGTAAATCATGAGTTTACACCATATGTTTATGAAAATAAGGACACATAATATTCAGATTGCATATGTGTAAATACTGTTGTATAATCACACCTTTTCAAACTTGAAAAAATAAATAGTAAAGTACAACATGTAATATTATACAACTTATGTAACTCTGAACAATATAATTGTAAATTATTATTATGATTGTTATTTAAAAAAAAAACTGTTATCAGCATTACTATTTAAATCTCATTATATGTAGCACAAAGTGCTGAACCTTGTTAAATAATAAACTGAATAGATGATCATTGTACATATGTAAATAAATTGAAAGAAATTGAAAAAAAAAATTATTATATATGTAATTTTTATAATTTTTAAATTTTGTAATTTCATAATTTTATAATGTAATTAATATATATATGCAAGACATAATAAAGTTTTTTTTAATTTAAAAAAAAAATATTAGGGCGCTGTGTAGGCATACGAAGAGATGCGTGGTGGTATCGCTGCTCCCGTTTTTTTATAGTTTTAAAGTGGTTTTAACTCCTGTTACTTGTCACACTGAAAACAGTTATATATAATTCACCGAAATCGGCCAAGTGGAATCCAAATTTTAAGTATGCTGAAAATGTAACAGAGTTCACCGTGGTCACTAACAAGCATAGAACAAGGGACGCCGTCATATTTACAGTTACTCAAGGGAAGAAAGGTGAGTTATGAAGTGCAACAAGTGCCTGAAGGATTTATCGTCCGACGGAAGTCATATAACCTGCAGGAAATGCCTTAGGAATCTTCACCCTACATGTTCCGGAAATTCAGAAACAACATGGCAACGCAAATCCAATGCCAAACGAGAGGAATGGAAGTGCCTATAGTTCAGAGAGGACAAAGAAACGCCGCCACCCACGGCGCAACTGAATAAACGGAGGCAGAATCGGACGATGAATTGAACAGACCAAAAAATACGGGTGAGTCTTATAATTCGAATTCCGTAAATTTATTACTAGAAAAGGTTTAAAGAATATAAAAGCTAGTTTAGTAGATCTTGTCCAATAACTCTTTGGAGGTTATATCGTAGTGTGTAGTGTTCGTGCAAGCTCCTGACAAGATAAGTATTATCTTCAGCTATCGTTGATAAAATTACTTAATATTGCGTAGTTTTGTTTGCCTTGCGTATTTTAGTGTGTCTGTTTGTGTGTTTTTGGTGTGTTATAACGTATAATTTGATAAAACACGTTGCAAATAGGCATGACACCTGCACGAAGGAAAATGGCGGCCAGTAATGATGGTTCGCCATCTTTATCAAAGAACGGTAGTATAAAAGAAATGAGTCAGTGTACTAGCTGTGAAATGTACGCTTTGCGGAGTGCGGTCGGAGTGTGGATAGATGATAATAAAGGATTGAATGCGTGTTGAAAATGTAGAGAGAATGAAGTGTATATCGGATCGTGAGTGTGATATTTTTGTCAAACTTCAGAATGAAGAAAATAGGGATATGACAAGAAACGGCAAGGTTGTACATGAGAATTGTGAGAGTGTGAATGTAGAAAGTGTGAATGATAGTATTAATGGTTTCTCAGAGAATAAAAAAGATGAGATAGATGCATTCAGTGAGATCGCGTTGTTGAATGGTGCGATAGAAAGGGCAAAACAGCAGCTAGAGTGCACGAACAAAAGTCGACTGAATGAACCAACCAATAATAAAAGGTATGACAGGAAAAATAGACGTATGAATGTGAACATGAACAAAATGAAGGATAGAGTGCTGTATGGAGACTCGTTAGTACGAGGTGTGTTAGTAGAGAATTTGACAAAATCGTACCAACCTGGTGCGACCATAAAGGATGTAACTGAGTCTATTAGAGAGCAAAAGGAAAGGGAGAAAGAAATGATTGTTGTGACAGGTATGAATGATTTGAAAGGAGATAAAATGGAAATGATAGAAGACCTGAATGAATTGTTTGAGGTAGCAAAAGAAAAGAGTGAGAGAGTTAGAATGATTAGTCTTTTGCCACGGTATGACAGTGAAATGTTTAAAAGGAGGTGCCATAATTGCGAATGACTTTATGCGTGGGTTATGTATGACGAGTGGTGTGGAATTTGTGGACGTGTGGAGTGAGTTTGATGGGCGAAAGGATCTATATAAGATGGATGGCTTCATTTTAATGGTTACAGTATAAGAAGACTTGAGAAAGTCTTGCTGAATGTAGTGGATGTGCAAATTCAGGGAAACTAGATTTCTTAAGGGGGGGAGTAGATATACAGTCCTTAGGGAGGCAGTTGAATGTAAAAATGAATATAATATGCCAGAGAAAATAAGGACAACAAATCAGAGTGGGATAGTTAATATAAGGCATCAAGGTAGGGTTGGGGATAATGGGGGGTCTTAAATTCATGTACACTAATACTAGGAGTATTAGGAACAAGAAGAAAGAGTTTTGGGCCATGGTTGGCACTTCAAGACCACAGGTTATTGGTATTAGTGAAACATGGCTGACTTTAGATGATATAGCTAGTGGGATTGAATGTGATGGGTATAGTGTGTTCAAGAATGATAGAGAGAATAAAATGGGGGGGGAATATTGTTGATGATAGCTGATGAGCTACAGCCAAGGAGAATAGAAGCTGAATTGCAGGATAGAGAAAAGAGCACATTTGAGGCCATTTGGTGTGAGATTGTGGCTAGCAGAAATAAATATACCATTGGGTGCTGCTATAGACCAGGTGATGGAAAAGATGGTGGTGACAGTATGCACAAGCAAATAGAAAAAATGAGTGGAAGGAGGGTGATTATTATAGGAGATTTCAACTATGGTCGCATTGATTGGAGTGAGGAGAGGACACACGGGAGGAAGGAATTGGATTTTATGCGGTTATTAAGGGATAACTATCTGCGACAGCATGCAATGGAAAATGCTAGGGGTCAGAGAGTGCTTGACTTAGTAATTACATCTGAGGATTTGGCTGTAACATATATGACCACATTGCCACCAATCGGTGAGAGTGATCATAGGGTCTTAACTTGGGAGGTGGCTAAAGGTGTAGAATTTTCAATTAAGACAGGGTACATGTGGAATTATTGGGCTGGAAAGTATGACAAGCTTAGGAGTTTGATTGGCTCAGTGACATGGCATGTACAACTGCAAGGACTAGAAGTTGATAGTGCATGGGAGGTTAAGAAGTGCTTGCATGAAGCAATGGCTGACTGTATACCTAGAGTCCGAATAATAAATCAAGTAGGGGTTAAATGGATGAATAACACCATTAAGCTTGAGCTGCAAAAAAGAAACAACTATGGAGGGAATTTAAGGAGAAAGGTGACCGGTAAGCACATGAGCGGTATAAAGCGCAGGCCAGAAGGGTGACGAGTGTGGTAAGAAAAGCAAAAAAGGATTACGAAAGAACATTGGCCATGCAGGCTAAAGAGAATTCTAAATAGTTTTTTAGATATGTAGCAAGTAAAAGGAAAAATGTACATGGCACAATGATTTTAAAGAATGCCGATGGTAGGGAGGTAACTGAATCAGTTGAGATAGTTGAGTTACTGAGTGGGCACTTTGCAAGAATATATCATCCAGGTGGTGACATTGCAGAAACGAATAAACCAGTAGATTATACGGGAATTGTGGTGAATGAAGTGGAGGTGAGTAGTCTATTGTATAACCTTCATGTCAATACATCTGTGGGATTGGATGGTATACCAGCTCGTGTTGTACGAGAAGCAGCTAAAGAATTGTCTGTACCCTTGACCATTTTGTTTAATTTGAGTCTCGGGTCTGGGTTAGTCCCGAGCGGGTGGAAAGAGGGGAAAATAGTTCCACTGCATAAAGGTGGTTCCAAGACTGCTGTTGTAAATTACCGACCGATTAGCATATCAGGAATCATTGTCAAGGTCTTAGAGAAATTAGTCAAGAAAAGAATACAGGATTGGATAGATGAAAATGGGATATTGTATGGGGGACAAGATGGTTTTGTGAAAGGTAGCTCATGCCTCAGTAACTTGCTCACGTTTTATAACACAGTGACGGCTGAACTGGATAGGGGTAATGGGTTTAACAGTGATTCTACTGGACCTTGCCAAGGCCTTTGATTGGATACAACATGGAACCCTAATCAGTAAACTGGAGCAGATGGAGATAGATATAGGGTTGGTGAGATGGATAGGAGAGTGGTTGAAGGAGAGATACCAGAGAGTGGTTTATTCAGGAGTGGAGTCTAAAAGACGTCTTGTGACTAGTGGAGTGCCGCAGGGCTCTGTTCTTGGACCACTGCTTTTCAATTTGTTCATCAATGATATTGGAAAGGATTTGAGAGGAAGTGTTCACTTGTTTGCTGATGATGCAAAGTTTGGTAGAGCAATTGTGAGTGCACAGGATATCAAAATTTTACAGGATGATTTGGATAGTTTGGAGGACTGGGCTAGGAAAAATGGATGTCAATTTAATGTGGCAAAGTGTAAGGTTATGCACTTTGGGGTGAAAAGAATAGCAGCAGTATATCGCATTGGTGGAACCGTACTCCAGGAGATTGATGAGGCCAGGGATTTGGGAGTGTTGGTGGATAGGGAGTTAAGGTTTAGGGGGCACATTGCAAAAGTGACTAAAACAGCTCACCAAATCACTTGGCTTCTGAAAAATACTTTAACATGCAGAGACAAACAAGTTGTTCTTCTGTATCGAGCCTTGATAAAACCCCATCTGGACTTCTGTGCCCAGTTATGGGCACCAGGGTTTCTTCGTGATGGGGAGGAAGTGGAGAGGGTCCAGAGACGAGTGACCAAGATGATAGCAGGTCTGTGGAATGAACCTTATGAGAATAGGTTGAAGATTTGTGGGTTGCAGAAATTGGACGATAGGCGAAGGAAGGGTGATATGATTGAGACTTTCAAATTACTGAAGGGTTTTTATAAGATTGATCCAGAAGATATTTTTGAAAATATGACTGGTGGTGGGAGAACTAGGGGCGATGCATGGAAGCTGGGCAAGAGCATGGTTGACAAGGGTGTTAGAGCTAGGCTTTTTACTTGGAGAGTGGTGAATGAGTGGAATAAGCTTCCAGAGTCTGTTGTGGGTGCTACGACCGTGAATGAGTTCAAGGCAAGGTATGATAGATACTGTGTGAATGTTGATTAGTTGTTCTTGACATGATGTTAGGGCCTCCCTCGATGAGTCTGTCGACTCCTTGGAGTTTCCTGGAACAATAATAATAATAATAATAATTTTTTTTATAGTTTATTATCTCTGATAATTACATGAATATACTAATATTTAGGCAACAATGCATATTTTTCTTGCAAAATGGTTCAGTAAGAATTATAATTACTCTTAATATTATCGTTTGCAGAATTTTTCATTGGCACAAGAGTTAAAAGTGTGTATTATTACCATTAATAATAATCATAGTAATCGTGTATATTATTAATGACTCACAAGTTAAACAATATTACTTATGTTGCAGTTTACATAATGATAATTTTTAAAATTTAAATTGTAAGTTAAATATATAATTTTAAACTTAAATATATAACTGAAGTATTACTATCACATTTTCTGTTTACTACTAGAATTCATTAGAATGTTAAGTGAATAATGTTAGATAAATACTACTACTGGGATGTAACTCAATTGCACCCTCGAAGCTTTGTAATTAGCTTATCTGAGGGTGATACTGGTTATATATACATATATTTGTTATTGATTTGGTTGCTGTGTTGGAAGTAGGAAAGGTCGGATCAAAGTGAAATTGCCGATATATCCTGTGTTATTGCATCTGTCTTGATGGTTCACGTTCTTTTTTTATTGTGGGCTTCTTTTTGAACTATTTAGGAGGCTTTTTTCTTCACAGTGGCAGCCTTTCTATGTCTTCTGTGCTTTTAATCTGTATCGGCTTTGAAGTTTGTGACTTCCTTATGAATATCTTGGCATCTCTGGTCCACAAAAATTGGTAATTTTTTTCTATTTTTGCTTTTCTTGTTTGGTACAACAGATTCTGGTTGAATGGTGTTAAATATTCGGATAGGAAGATTGGTGTATTGTCTTGCTGTGCGTTCAAGTCCTTGGCAACTGGTTTTTTCTGCCTGCTGGCTTTTATGAGATTGTCTCTTGTGGACTTGCTCTTAAGACGAATTATGACTGGTGCAGGTTGTGGGAAGCCTTGGTTTTTGCTCTTCATAGGAATCCGATTTATGGTCTGAATGTCGTTAAACTGTAGGGGATATCAATTACATGGCCTAATTTTAAAACCACGTCTCTGAGGTTTTCTGTAGATGCAGTTTCAGGAAGACCGTTTATGACAAGATCTTTTTTATGTTGTTGCTGATTTAAACGTTCGTATTGTAGTTTTAGAGAAAGAAATTCTTGACGGAGTTCGGATTTCTCTTTCATCAAATTGTGTTGCCTGTCTTTTAGTGCGTTAATACTTATTTTAATGTCTTTTACCGTTTGCAACACTTCTATAACTGCTAAATTATTATGTTTTACCAAATCTTCATATTCGCTAGATTTTTTTGTTATTTGTTCGTTCTGTTTCTTAAAGAGTTCTTGCACAAGATCTACTAAGCTGACTTTTATAGTCACTAGACCGTTTTCTATTAGTATACTTAAAGAGTTTAAATTATAGGACTCACCTGCATTTTTTTGTCTTTTCAGTTCGTCATCTGATTTGGCCTCCGGTATAATCGGCGGCATCGTCGGTGGCTGCCTTACGTGCGTTTCTTTGTTCCTCATGCAGATTACACACTTCCATTCCTCACGTGTTACATCAGCTTCATATTTATGTTGCCCGGTTGTTTCTGCAAAGCCGGCACATTTTAAGTGTAGAATCCTACTGCATTTCGTAGAAGTTATATTATTTCCGTTGGAGGATAACTCCTCCAGGCATTTGATACACTTCATGACTCACCTTTCTTCCTTTAGGCAGTGAGGCATGATTATAAAGATGGCGATGTCCTTTGTTCTTTGCTGGTTGTTGACCACGGTCCTCTCTGTTCCCTTTTCAACACTTCAAAATTTGGTTTCTTCTTAGCCGATCTCGTTGAATTTTATATCACTGTCTTCGGCGTGATAAGTAGGGTTACTTGGGAGCACTTTCAACTTAAAACAGGAGTTGGAACCACTTTAAAACTATAAAAAAATGGAGCAGCGATATCACCGTGCGACCATTCGTATGCCTACACAGCGCCCTCTCCTTATATAATAATAATAATAATAATAATAATAATAATAATAATAATAATAATAATAAACAGAACAAACAAATAACAAAAAAATTAGCGAATATGTAGAGTTTGTTAAATATAATAATTCAACAGTCGAAGAAGTCTTACAAATGGTAAAAGACATTAAAATCAGCATTAACGTACTAACTGACAGGCAACACAAATTGATGAAAGACACATCCGAACTCCGTCAAGAACTTAATTCCCTAAAACTACAATACGAACTTTTAAATCAACAACAACATAAAGAAGATCGTGTCATAAACTGTTTTCAGAAACTGCATCCAGAGAAAATCTCAGAGATGTAGTTTTAAAAGAAGACCGTGCAATTGACATCCCCCCCCCCAGCATAATGATATTCAGACCATAAATCGGATTCCCAGGAAGACAAAAAAAAAACAAGGCTTACCACAACCCGCAATAGTCATAGTTCGTCTGACAAGCAAGTCCACAAGAGACAATCTCATGAAAGCCAGCAGACTGAAATAACCAGTTACCAAGGAATGAAACGCATCGCAAGTGAAAACACCAATCTTTCTATTTGAGTATTTAACACCATTCAATCAGAATCTGTTGTACCTAGAAAAGCAAATACAGAAAGAATTATCAATTTTTATGGATCAAAGACGGCAAGATATTCTTGAGAAAGTCACAAACTTCAAAGTCGATACAAATAAAAAAGCTCGGAAGACATAGATGGGCTGCCAGAGTGAAACAAAAGACTCCAAATTAGTTCAAAATGAACACTTCAACACAACAAAAATGAATGTGAACCAAATGTAATTACACCAGAATATATCAGCAATTGTACTTTTGACTCGCTTGATGCATGGAAACAACACACAGTACAAGTGAGAGGACTCTCCATCTTGCATATTAACATCAGAAGCATTCCGAAAACATTGGTTATTGTTACAGGCTTATCTGAAGAATTACACCGGTGTTATTGATATATTGGTCCTAACAGAAGTATTCATAACTAATGACGAAGCGATTGCTTTCCAAATTTCAGGCTACCGACATCATAGATCATGCCGCCAAACAAAAAGAGGGGGATGGAATATTAATATTTATCGAACACAAATTAATAGCAAAAGAAACTGTCTATCAGTTTGAGCATGTTGAAACCCTTTGTATCGAAATCACTCATACCACCAATAGACAGCATCCCATAATACTAAATGCTATTTACAGGCCACCAAACTTAAACATGATAAAATTTTTGCACAAACTCAACTGCTGGCTTTGATGCCAAAAAATATGCTCAACCGAATATCTAATGATAATCGGCGACATTAACATAATTATTGCAAACGAAAACCAGAACAACACTGTACAATACCTAGACACGCTATCCATGTAAAATCTAATATCAACAATAACATCATGTACTAGAGAAGAAATATTCGGAAATACTATCACTGCTTTCTGCCTAGATCATATAAACTTCCGAGCACCACCAAACAGTTACACTGCATTAGTCATAAAGTGCAAAGTAGCAGATCATTACATCACGGCTCTAAACCTGCACACTAAGACAATATCCATGAAATGCAACACAAAACAATAATAGACGAAGAAATAGTCAACCACGAAATGAGTTAAACCGACTGGGAACACATGGCATCAGATACAGCAGATATCTTATAAAACAACATTCAACTCACACAGGAGGAAATATATAAGAAAGCTGCAAAGAAAGTCAGAATTTTCGAGAACAACCCAAAATCTTTGGATAACACAAAACTTAATCCTAGAAATACACAGAAAGGACGCTCTATGGAAAGAATTAAAGCGATATCCAAATAACAGCTTTAAAAACTGAATATAAGATAAAAAGGAATCGCCTTACAACATAAATAAGAAATGCAAAAAGAAACTACTACACAGACAAATTAACCTCTGCACAAAACAACATGAAACAAACCTAGCATCTGATCAACGAGATGATAGATTGTGTTCCCAACACCACCGCCTCTGAAACCATAAAACGCAGCATCATGAAAGATGCAACCTATCCAACAACTAGCAAATGACTTTAACCAATACTTTGTAGACTCCATCCAAGAACTGCACAGAAATATTCCCCCAATCACAAAACGTGACCCTCCACTCGGACCACAATCAAAACAGACATTATGGTTCCCAACCATAAAAAAAGCAGAAGTTCTCTCTGTAATACATCAAATCAAAACAAACAAATCAACCAACATGCAACTAGCTTATGCCCTATCCTACTAAAATTACTAAATAAAATATTTAAAACAGGACAGATACCAAGTATGCCAAAAACCGCCATAGTTACACCCATATAAAAACATGGAAAAAGAAATTTAATCAGCAATTACAGACCCATAGCAACATTAGTAATTATCAATCAAATTATAAAGTGGATTGTACCAAAGAAATTCACAGCATATACAGAGAACTTTCAAAAAATAAATTAGCTAACGCTTTTTTATTCCCGTATATAGGGAGTAGGTGAGGCCATTTAATATAGGCCATAATAATGCAAGCATAGCTCAAACAAATATGCAACATGACATAAATCTGATCATAGACTGGCTCATGAAAAACTCAATACACCTAAACTCAGAAAAGACAAAATTAATGATATTCAGAAATCCACTGACTCGACCAGTAGATAACAAATATATAACCATCCAACATCCACTTTCCAACATAAAAAACACACAGAACAGCAAAACCACTACAATCACTCAGGTTGAAACAATACGATACCTTGGAATTCACTGTGATGCAGATATGAACTGGAATAGCACATAAACCATCTACACAACAAACTCCGAACAATAACTGGCAAACTCTACAGGTTAAACGACATAGTTCCCATGTATCTAAAAACACTAATATACAAAGCACTATGCCCAAATATGCTATAACGACGTATGCTTTCTGTGCACCCTACAAACTAAATAAATTAATATTGTTACACTACAAAATGATAAAACTGATCTTTTGGGATCAAAGAGACAATATCGACTTTATGTACACTGCAATGTCAGAACACAAAATACTGATGTGAAAATACTTATGTTACTATGCAGCTTTGCTAAAACATTATTTCGATGCCAACTATAGGAGAGTCAGAAATACTTACCGCATAACAAGACCTCAGACAACTTTGTGTACACTATAATTATAATTATATAATTATAATTATATAATATTATATAATATAATAATAATATTATTATTATTATATTATATAATTAAAATTATACAATTATAATTATATCACATATAAATACAATAATCACTACAGAAAGGTCACACGAAACTTCTATATCCCAGACATAAAAAGAAAAAATAAGCTAACGCCTTTTTTGTTCCCGTATAGGGAGTAGGCGAGGCCGTTTTTAAGCCCTATCTAACTTTGGAGACTGAGTGGGAGTTCAATCTCCACTGGTAACTAATCAGAGATAGCCGTCCCAAGGCGATCACTAATTAATCGGCACGCAGTGAAGAAGGCGGCTAGTAAGTGCCGTTATCTAGTGGTCCCTAACCCTAGCACAATATATTTAATGTCCGAAAATAGTGTGGGTTCAATGGTCGATTATCTTGAGTTTACGAGACGAAAAACCAAAGTTTCCAGGAGGAAAAACCCGCTAGCTTGTGCCAGAGATTGACTAACGCTGGAACCGGTCGAGAAAAGGCTTTGAAAAAGTTCCTCTAGTCGGCGACTAGATTCGAACGCCTTTCGTAGTGCGGTCAAGCGCTGCAGAATGCAAACGCCACTTCTACTGAGCTACACAGGCTCCATCCTAGACATGATAAACAAATTACCTTTTGAATACAGAAACCTTACAAACTACAATCGTCTGAAAAGAGCGCTAAGGACATACTATGAACAAGAAAGACGCACCCTAAATACCATACAAATTTAATGAAAAACAATATATTCGTTCAGGCTTTCAGTTCAGCTATGCATCAAGACATTTCAAGTTATCGTGTGTGTGCGTGCGCGAATTTCTCAATTAACAACTGCAGTGGAAATCAAACTTATTAAACATAGTCTACTTCCCAACACAGCAAACAAACCAATAAATAATAACTAACTGGCATCATCATCAGATAAGCTTAACAAATAAGCTTCGAGGATGAAAGCTGAGAAATTACATCTCATCCAAGATAAATAATAAAAAAATAAAAATGGGAAAAAAATCCAAATCCATATATCACATTTAAGTGCTGTAGTTACAGCGCTTAAATATAATAGAAAAAATCAAATTTGTAAATATATATAACTCATTGTTAAATGAATAAATGCTGTAATCCAGAGAGTGGGAATATCCAAACTTGTGGTGGAGTATAACTCTAGAACGGGAAATAGTTTGGCATGTTGGTTATTCATTTTGAAAACTGAAGTTAACTTTTTCAGTAGCTGGAAAATTCGATATGCTGTACCCAGGAAATTTATTGGAATCGCGTTTCAGGCCACAGTAGTCCAGGTAGGACTGCTGAGCCCATAACTCTAGGATCTCCTGCTTTTGGACGTCCATCTCCATCAACTTCACAATATTTATCCTCATTTTTAATTGGTGATCCAACTAGCTTAATACTGGTTAATTCCAGAATTTTGACAAGTCCAAGTAAACAGAAGTCACATGGTGCCACTTCTTTGGCAGATAGTACTACTTTAGTAGGACAGATTCGATGTGGACTGACAGCCTAAGTCAGCTGGTAGGAGTTATCTTGGTCACCAGACAAGAGATAAACAAGGCGGGCCTCCAGTTCAGTCATTATTTAATGGAATGACATCACCATCTCATGTACCATCACCACTTAAAGAAAATTATGCAGATGGACAGAAAACATTCAATGTCAATATTTCTGCATCTCCTTCAGACCCATTTTATGCTAGTGGTATTTTGACTCCAAGCCAGGTATTCAACCAAAGTAGCATTAAAAAGTCTTTTATTTCTTAAATATAAAGAGCCAATAGGCTTCATATCCCCTTAATTTGAATAATTTCATTATTCAAATTAAGGGGATAATAAATCCCACATTGTTTTAAAACCGAATAAGAAACTCAAAGATTGGAATCAGAGAGCTTCATGCCAAATATAGTAAACTATAAAAGTATCGGCGGTTACTAGCGTGAGCTAATGCAAGTAGTCCTAGTATGTAGAACAATCTCAGGCAACTCGTTGCAAATGTGGGGAAATTTCTGATCGCTAATCTTGATATTTTCCACAATGTAATGTAATAATATAAAGCTTTAAATTTAAGTTACTTAATAGTTGCACCTGTTTGACAACTCGTATAGCAGAGTATATAAGTTCTTTTCGCTATACCCTTTGGTATCTATTTGGTCTAGCTACTCACTGATCAAAAAAGGCTGAAACCGGTCTGGGTAGTGACCTCCCACCATAATGTAATAACAGCATACATTTCCTAGGAAATGTGTTTTTACATTATGGAAAATACCAAGATTAGCGATGAAAACTTTCTCTACCTTTGCAACGAGTTGCCTGAGATTGTACTACGTACTAGGACTACTTGCATTAGCTCACGCTAGTAACCGCCGATACTTTTATAGTTTACTATATTCCGCATGAAACTCTGATTCCAATCTTTGAGTTTCTTATTCGGTTTTAAAACAATGTGGGATTTAATATCCCCTTAATTTGAATAGTCTTTTATTTCTCCTGCTCAGACTGATCCTTTTTATTATCAGGGTGAGGAACTTAGAGACGTAACTCAGTTAGATGAAACGTGGGTGACAGTATTTGGATTCCTTCCAGCTGCAGTGTGTTGCAACAATTTTCTCAGTATGGCACTGTTTTAGAACACAGGATGGCCCCTTCCGGAAATTGGATGCATATCCATTACCAATCTAAGCTCCAAGCAAAAAAAAACTTGAGCAAAATGAAAAATATACGGAGGAAATATTATGGTTAGTGTTAAGCAGTGCAGCGATAAAAATATGATGGATGATTCTGCAAAAGAAAATTCTGTTCTCAACACCTGTGTAGTTCATTGTCAAATGATGATGAAAGATTAATAAGAAACAATGCAGAGAAAAACATAAGAGTAACAAATATGCGACGTCTTATGCAGATTTATAAGACTGCCGCTCTTACACACTAGGTAACTCCAAACAACAGAACACCTACAAAGGACACTGGACTTGTATCCAAAGCAATGGAATTGATTTTAAATGCTGTATTGTTATTATTAATACATTATACAGGAAAAAAAAGAAAAGAAATAAAAAAAATCTATACGAATTTTATTGTTACAAAAAAAAAAAAAAGAGAGAATTAAACCTGTTATAAATATGTAATCTGATGTGTTGTAAATATGTAATCATAATTTTAATAATAAAAAACAGGATTGAATTTTTTAAAAAGAAAAATATGTAATCAAGTATGTATCATACGTAATCAAATGCATGTAATATATGCATCATATGTAAACAAATTTATGTGATGTATGTATCATATGTAATAATAATAAAAAATTATTTTAACGATAAAAAAAATCATTATTATTATTAACACTTGATACCGCCAAGGGGTTAAAGGATTAATCGTGAGAGGGCCCTCCACCGTACGTAACCATTGTCTCCCTTACGAAAACTACGGTCTTCTAGCAACGTCATTAACCATGATCAACACACAAATCATCTATCGCTTTGAAATATTTTTTATCCCTGTAAATTATGTGAATTTTGTGGCTAACTTGACTGTATCTGGAACGAAAAAAAAAATCAGCTTTTCCAGGAAAAAAAAATGTTACCTCCTAATGAAATGTGCTACCCCACTTTTAACTGAAAATGTCTCACATAATGATTCCTCTTATCAGAAAGAGAATTGAAGTGAGATCTTTTCCATTCGAGAGGCGCAATATGCCTTCGTTCTTTCATCTGCGCTGCAGATGTGCTTAATATAATCCAGCACTAATTCTACTGATGGTACGGGTGGTCTGAAAAGTTCTCGGCCTCGATCATAGATAGCAACACTATCGGAAAGATCTTTTTTTTTCTAAGTTTACATCTGTCATAAGCAATAATGTGAAAAGGCAAGTCATTATATGAAGTAGTTTATTTCATACAGCTGTCTGAAGTAAAAGTATTACCTGCATCCCTTGAAATGGATAAAATTGAGTATCGTGCAGTTATAAAATTTTTTTGTAAAAGAAGGTTTAATGCCAAAAGAAATTAATTCGAAGTTCTGCTTACACTGCTTTGAACCGTACCATAAATAAGAATTCAGTGTATTATTGATCTTGGTGTTTGTATTAATTTATGCCAGCCTGGTTGGCTGAGCTGTTAGCATATCCACTCTCCAGCCAAAAGGCTGCTGGTTCAAATCTCGCCATGGGCATAGACGTTTGTGACTGTCTTCGAAAATACTAGTGGGTGGTAGATGGCGTTGGTGTAGATGATGATGCGGTTCATTGTAGTTGGTGGATTGAGTGGTGGAACGGAGAGTTCTAGATTAGGTGTCCACCTCTCAATGAATCTTTGGACTCCTTGGAAGTGTCACATAATAATAATAATCTGGTTTAGTTCAGGCATGTTGATGAAATTGTCGGTGAACTTTTTCATTAGTATCCGCTAATTTTTGTTAATTAATTGTTAGTAAATTATTTATAATGTAATAGAACAACTATTATACTAATATAATGTAATAATACACTAATATTATACTAATATAATATAATGTAATAGAACAAAATATGTACTAATTTCTCCGTGTTTCGCCATCGCCAGGATTTATGTTCATTTCCGCCACCTTTATAGACAAGCACATAGCTATATTATACTGGATGATTTTATTATTATTATTATTATCTGAGATCTCCATGGAGTCAAGGACTCATTGAGGAAGGCTGTAAATTACCCAACCTAGCTATTATACCTACCCTTGAATTCATTCACACTAGATGCACTCACTACCCGTAAGGGCAAATTATTCCACTCACTCACTGCTCTCTGGGAGAAAACCTAGCTCTTACCTCCTCCTAGTATTATTGTTATCATATCGGGTGAGTTCTCTGCAGGGGTGTGGTGACCCTGCAGACGCAAAATGCCGCTAGCCTAGAGAGCCCCACACTTGGTACAGAAGTAAACATGAAAAATTCATGAATTCCATTCTATTAAGTATATACTTTTTTTTTAACTGTTTAAAAAAAAAATACAAAGCAAACGAGCTAGTTTTAAATTGGGAGATTTGTGATGTTGCAGTTATGTCATCGAGGTTGGAATGGAGTGACAGAACTATGAAGATATAATAATCAATGGTTATCTAGGCAAACGCATGCCGACACCAGTCACCATGCATCTGTCTAGGTAACCGCTGCTTTATTATATGCAGATATTTTGTAAAAAAAAAAATACGATCTTGCATTTGCCATTCTCGTCATATTGGCGAGAAATAGTTAAAATTTAAATTTTTTAGGATAACTGACTTTGCTGAAAACAAGTGTAAGACTAAGTATTACTTTTCCCTCAGTAATTTGGGGCCTTGTATACGTGTCTTGCAACAGTCTTCAAAATATGAAGTCTGTCCAGATTCTATGGTCGAGTTTTCTGAGTGTCAGAGTAGAAAACTCAATTTCTTCAAAAAGGAAACACGCATTACCTGGGGTAACAACTTTAAAAATGGATATAAAACAGTCTATAGAAAAAAATAAAAATAAAAAAACCGAATGTTGTCTAGAATCGAACCTGTCAGTTTATTTATTTATTTTTTTTTTTTTTCCGGATTAATGTGTGTTGATGAATGGATAGGGACTTTTTATTTCGGCTGACTGTTCGCTAATCGTTTATTGATATATTATACAGATCCTATAATATCCCCCACCAGGATATCCTATTATCCTGGTGGGGGATAGCTATATGCTACCATACTGGGGTGATGATTATGAGCAAGGTGGTTTCTATTTGCCTTCATTGCCGTAGTATATTTTATAACTGTAGCCCTGTGTGTTTACGGACTGCTTTGCCTGTTTTGAGGGATGAAAAACCCGAGTTACCGGGGGAAACCCTCCACCTTTGTATGAGACTGGTTAACTCACCTTTAGTCGAAAGAGGCCAGATAAAAGTTTCTTACGTCACTAATGGAAATCGATCCCAGATCTTATCGACCAGAGGGTTTCATCTGTACTGACCGAGCTATAGAGGCTCGCGTATAAGGATAAGGAAGAAATAATACTGTTTTCCATGGAATTTATCACGAAGTCAAGCAGGTTCCATAAGTAAATATGTGGAGATAGGTTACTAGTTTTTGTTGATGGAATGGAAAGACATAAACTGTGTGTACAAAATAACGTTAAGTGTCGCTATTATTGGCAGTACTCTTCATCTAGATATTCACCACCTTCTCCAAATACTATGACTTTTAGATTATGTTCCTGTCAAGAACAAGATAAAATTAACCTTAACTTTTCTGAAGTTTAAGCTATAACAAAATTAAAACAGTTTCAACGTAGTGTGGCATAAACAGACTAACTCCTACGTGAAAGTGGCTTTTCATTGATTTTCATTAATTAGGAAGATCTTCTATAGTAATTCATAGTTTTATCTGTAATATTTATTATTTTTAGCAGCATGCTTAAAAATAAAAAAAAAAGAAGAAGGCAGGTCTTTAGAAGGAATGAGAAATGGTGCACAAAATGTAGATAGGTGTCACTTAAATTGGTACTGGGGGGAATGCGTAGCTATTTTTAGAAATTGGTCTGCAAGCAATATATTCTTTTTAGAGTTCGTAGTTCATTAGTGGTCCATTAATTACATTTTGAAGAAGGTCATTGACCATAAACAAAAATGAAATCCCATATTATTCTAATGATTTCATGGATAATAATAAGAGGATTGGGGGAACCAAACCTCTAAGAACGTGGTCATTTTTTTTAAAAAATTTCCTTCTGCCTTATAATTCATGGCATCTTATGTAACCAAGAAAAGAATCGATTATTACTAAAAACGAGAGATAGATATTTTCTGAGAAACAAATGTTGACTTTCCTCGAGCTCAGAGTAAATATTATTATTCTAATTATCTTTCATAGGGATTACATTATGTATGTAAGTTCGTATTCGTATTCTGAAGTCTCGGCTGTTAATGTATATAATGATTTACACAGTTTTGTCTTTTTCATACTTGACGCAAAATTTTTATCGTTTTGCTGTTTATTAAAATGTCTACCATCCAATCTATATATATGCGAAACTAAAAATGTTATGTTGGGTTATAGGAAACTGTTTTGTTTAGGTTGGCTAAAATGGCGTCGGGCGAAGAAAATTGTCATGACGACCCAAATTTTGCGGTGATATGTTCCTTTCTCTTAAAGTTTGGGGACTTGTATGGTGTGAATTTGACATTTACAGATCTTCAGAGGATGTTAGAAGATTCAAAAAACGGTAAAGTGAAAATTGACAATCTGTGTTAATAATTTCTTCATTATGACCCTTATATGTGTGTGATATAGTTAGACTTTTTGTGAGAACTCTTATGAATTGTCAAGGGACTTTTAATTACTTGAAAAAGTGTTCAGACCTTTAATAGGTATTATGTCTTTGAAAAATGATATGTAAATTGCACATCGTTGAGAATCTTAAGGTTTATAAGGCAAAGTCGTTGTAAATATAGATCCACGCAGCATTTTAAATAGGCGTGGGGAAATCTAGAGCGCGATTATTTTTAAGAGTGAGGGGGAAAAAAGATAAACAGATCCCCTTACGTTCTTACATTTTTACAGCGTTTAGTCTGCTTGTTGTTGGAGTAGGTTTCAAGATATATATATATATATAATATATATATATGTACAATTAACATTTGGCCATCTTAGCCTTCATTTTAAGCTGAGATGAAATGCACATAATGAAAATTAATAAACTATATGCAGTGCAAACTCAAACGGAATTAGACCACCTAAAACAAAACTGTAATGGCAGTGCCATGAAGCTAGTTATGAGATCAACCCATTCCAAGTGTTACTTATGTCATACATATTAAACTATCAGAATTTATTCTAACCTTCCATGTATTTGCTACCTTACCAGAGGAAAATAACAATCTGTATTTGAACTGATAAAAAATCATTCATATAGATCATTATGCGTCTATTAACATCGTTTTCTGGTATATATAATTGGAATGGATGTATCAGATATTATCATCCCAAATTCAGTTGGTGATTAATTTCTTATTGACAGCTTTCTTCCAAATCAGCTGTTTTATTTGCCTGAACACTGATTTGATCTGCAAGATAACTCCAAAATTTATTCACCTCACAGAAGTTAGGTGAATAAATATATTCACCTTTATAGTGTTATCTGTTTCTATATTGATTTCATCTTTACTAATACTACCAAAATTGCTCAAACATATATCCTGTTGTATATATTCACTTGATTTCCTTTTCATAATTCAGTCTTTTTATTGCTAATATTCATACCAGATTTGCCTCTCCAATTATTTATTTGACTAAAAATCCTTGATCTATATAAAAGAGTAATAAATTAAGCTTAATATTGCCAACTCTAATGTGAGGTTTAATACCACTTTTATAAATAACAGGGGAGGAAATTTGTTCAACCCTGCCCTACACCTGGCTTTATTTCAGACCATCTTGTACATCTTTCAATTCAGACTGCTGATTTGCAACTTATGCTATGTATCCCTCTGTAAGTTCCATTCACACCATCTAGATTTACCATTTTAAATGGTTTATCTTCTTTGCATCATATCATGTCTTTTTCAATATTAATAAAGCTTAAATAGAGATCCTTATTATATGCATGCTTTTTCAACAATTTGTCATAACCTTGTTAAACACAGCTTGTTCTCTAATTTTTTTTTAAAACTATTTTACTTAGCTTTTTCTCAAGTTTGCTTGCATAAATCTTTCTTGTAATACTTAGGGAAATTCCTCTATAATTCTCCCATTCAGTTTTATTCCCTATTTTATGGATCTGTATAATAAAAACTCTCCTTGGTTCATCTGGAATTCCGCATACCTTCTGAATTATGCACTGTAGCTACTATAAAACTTATACCATCATATTTCACTATTTCAAGTTAAATGTAATGGTATTTTTTACCACATTTTTTACCACAGTTGTGATCTTTATCTTCTATATTCTTTTTGTAATCTCCCCGTAGCATGATGCTTGTTTACTTGTTATTATAATTTAGCCTTGCTAATATTTGTATATGTAAGTCTACATTTCACACTGGTTTCCAAAGTTTTGGTCTCAGAGCATTCTGCATCCTTTTGAGGTATAAGGTGGCCTTAGAGGATTTATTTTTTAATTTTATTTTGCAAATATAAGTGAAGCACTTTTTTAGAGATCATTTTTTGTACCTTCTATTCTTTCCTACTTTGAAATAAGAAAGAAAAACTTCCTGAGTTGACTATATGGGTAAAAGTAGAAATAAATAAAAACAAACAACAACAAAAAAGCAGAACATGTGATTCTAGAATTTTACTTAATTATTTACTTTTATTTAGTCATGTAACTCTGGTGTAGTTTTGGGTATGTATATGGCTCTATCTTTAAGGATGATACTTATTATTATTTTGCTCTCAGTCTTCCATATTTTTGATTGGAGGATACTTGTTTTTATCATGACTTTCCTTGTGCTTCCATAGCTCTTTAAAGATATATTATTATTATATGGGTATCTCCATGGAGTCAGAAGACTCATTACTGGAAACCTGGATTATCCTTTATACACACATTACCTCTCATACCTCCTTAAACTCATTCACTGTTTGGGCACTGCAAACTACTTTGTTTTATATTGAAGAAATTCTTTTGTGTCAGACTTATAGAATCCCTTTAGTAACATATAAATTTGTATCGTTTTTTCCTCTTTTTCTGCCTATCAACTAAACTTTGCAACTCACATATCGTCAATCTGTCCTCAGTATTCCTCTCTGCCAACATCTGCATAGAGGAACACAAGAAATACATCTGCCACCATATATGGTCAGTCCAGTCTAATTAACCGTGCTTTGGATACCTTGTACAGAATCAAAATGAAAAAACTACTATGCTTCAATACAACAAATATAAACTTAAAAGGCTTTTCTTACAGTCGGCAGCAGATTTCTTGAACTATCCTAATAATAAATATGGATGTGTTAAACTTCCCAAGTGGGGGTGCTTAAGGGTCAAAGCTGTATAACTGAGAGGAGACCTCCACACAGCCTTTAAAGGAATGCAGAGAACTAACCAGGGATTCTGACCTAATGTCCAATCCTCACCTTCTCATGGTGCACCCTGTTAAGTATCTACCTGAATACTGATAAAATGAGAATGGGCTGGCAGATTTGGATTTAGCTGACCCAATTGTATTCTTATTGGCTTAAACTACAATATAAAATGATGATACAACATGACAGAATTTCATGCTAGCTGGGGCATTGCCTGGTTAAACAAGACCCCCATTGTTTTCTCCAAGGAACAAGGGCAAACAGCGAAAAGTCAGTTACTGGAACAAATCCTAAAACACACCCAACTCAACATCACCAGAGTTCAAGATCAGTATTATCAACATAAGAAGTCTGAATGGCAAAGAAATGGAGCTAGCTCAGGAATCAAATAATTACCAGATCGACATAATAGGGGTGACTGAAACAAAAAAAGACAAACTAGTGAGATCTTTCTGAGCAATAAATACAAAATGTTGTATTCAGGCAGGGAAAAGAAGGAGTAGCCATAGTATTCAACACTGGCCTCATTGGCTGAGTGGTTAGTGTATCTGCTCTCCAGCCAAAAGGCTGCAGGTTTGAATCCTGCCGTGGGCATGGATGTTTGTGATTGTCTGTGAAATACTAGTGTTGGTGATCGGCAGTAGATGGCATTGATGCAGATCAGTGGTTCTTAACCGGTGTTCCCCAGAACACTGCTGTTCCGCGAAAGGTGAATAGGTGTTCCGCGAGAAGTTCTGGAATTTGTCATTTTTAAATTAATTTGTCAGTACAAATTAATTTAATGATGGTTTAATTGATGTTTAATTAATCGTTAATTAATAATTATCAATTATTGATTAATAATAAAAAATCAGCTAAATTACTGATTAATTATTAATTTGTAATTACAAAATAACCATGGTGTTCTGTGAAAATTTCTGGATTTGTGAAGTGTTCCGTAGTCGAAAAAGGTTTGAGAAACACTGGTGTAGATGATGAAGGTAGTACAGTTGGTGGATTGATGGACACTTCATCTGAGTTGTAGATAGCTGACCTCTCTTGATAAGGCTTTGGACTCCCTGGAGGTGTTACGTAATAATAATAAATGTGAAGTTAATCTTCTTGAATGGCAGGCAATTTCAATTAGAATGATGTGGGGAAATATCAGAATGGATAACTGGACAATGAGACTTATTTGTGCTTAAGGTTCTAAGGTAGAAGTGGAGCAATTTTTTGAGGCTTTAGAGAAAGCAGCTGACACAATGAAAATGAAAAGTTGGTCCTTGTTGGGGATCTAAATAGCATAGTAGGAAATTATTGTCAGACATACAAAAATATTTTGGGAAAATTTGGAGAAAAGAGCAAAGCTAATAATAATGGCAAATATCTGTTAGATTTCTGCTCAGGACATGGACTGGTTATTACTAACACCATGTTCCAACATAAAAATGTGCACAAATTCACATGGAGAGAAGAGGCAAGAATAAGAAAAGCCTCATTGACTATGTTATCGTTGATAGTCATGTTTTCTCACTGGTGCAGGACAGCAGAGTGTACACAGGATTTGAAATTGGAAGTGATCACTATTTAGTCTTGAGCAGGATAAAATTGAATTTCATATTGAAAAGAATAACATCTAAGAAAGTTTTAAAGTGAATAAAAGTTGAGCAGCTCTCAGATGTGAACTATAGACTAAAATACACAAAGATTATTGAAGAAAAAATGAAAGAGTTTGAGAACAGCAACCAAACCTTGGAGATTCAGTGGCAAGCCCTGAAGAATATACTGATTGATTGAGCCAGAGAAGCATGTGGTGAGGTTGTCTGCAAGGATAGAAAAATCAGAACTCCATGGTGGACACAAGAAGTTAAAGAGGCTGTGAAGGAAAACAAGAAAGAATATCAAAAGTTCCTGGCAAATAAATCAGCTTGTGCACTTAGAGAATACAGAGACAAATGCAAGAAAGCTAAACACTGTGTAAAACTAGCAAAACAAAAGTCAAAGGAAGGCTTTGATAAGAACATAGAAAATAAATATCAAGAAGGTGGCAAGATATTCTGGAGGTTGTTGAAGAAGCTTAAAATGGAGGAAAGAGTGCTGTAAAAGGAATTAGAGATGATAAAGATGACATGGAAACGGGAGAAAATGATATCCTTGAAGTATGGAGTAATTACTTTAAAAAATTGCTAAATGACAAAAGCAGTGATAGCACAATGGTAAAAACATTGACTAGGCATGCAATCAGGAATACATATCCATACTTGAAGTGGAAAAAACCATCAAAAGCCTGAAATGGGGAAAGGCAGCTGGAGTAGATGACATTCGACCAGAAATGCTCAAGTATGGATGTATAAAAGTCTTACAGTGGTTGCACTGCATAGTTCAGAAAGCCTGAACAGAGTGATGAATTCCAGATAATTGGAGTAGAGCTCTCATAGTTCCCATATATAAAAAGGAAAATAAAACCTAATGTGAGAATTACAGAGGTATTTCTCTACTGAGTGTTCATGGTAAAATTTATGCAAATATACTTGAGAAATGGTTGAGAAGGTTTGTGGAAAAAAGCATGGTGAAGAACAAGCTGGATTCAGACCAAATAGAGGCTGTCAAGATCAGATCTTCACTTTACGACAAATAGTTGAGAAATCATGGGAATATAACAGAGATCTGTATTTAAGTTTTGTAGACCTGGAAAAGGCATATGACAAGATGCGCTACAGTTATATGGTGTCAGTCGGGCATTATATCAAGCAATACTTAGTCTTTATTTGAGTTGTAAGTCAGCAGTTAGAATTGTAGGAAGTACATGGTGATGGTTTAATGGTCTGCTGTCAGACAAGGATGTTCATTATCCCCTCTGTTATTCATTATCTATATGAATCACATTATGAAGGAAAGTGGTATTAAACCTGATATCAAAATTGTGGGTGTTAGTGTAAGTTGTTTGCTTATGAGGATGATGTTATACTTCTAAACAAATCCGCTACAAGTCTGCAAGATTCCCTGACTAAATTGAATAACTGAAAATGAAAGAGGGAGTGAATGAAATGCATGGGAGGCAGTTAGGAAGTGTTTGCATGAGGCATTGGCTGACTGTATACCTAGAGTTTGAGTAATAAATCAAGTAGGGGTTAAATGGATGAATAATACCATTACGCTTGAGCTGCAAAAAAAGAAAAATGCTATGGAGGGAATTTAAGGAGTAAGGTGACAAGCAGGCACATGAACGGTATAAAACGCAGGCCAGAAGGATAACGAGTGGGGTAAGAAAAGAAAACGGATTATGAAAGAACATTAGCCATGCAGGCTAAAGAGAATCCCAACCAGTTTTTTTGATATGTTGCAAGTAAAAGAAAAAATGTATATGGCAGAATGATCTTAAAGAATGCCGATGGTAGGGAGGTAACCAAATCAGTTGATATAGTTGAATTACTGAGCAAGAACTTTGCAAGAGTATATCATCCAGGTTGTGACATTGCAGAATGAAAGAACCAATAGATTATACGAGAATTGTGGTGAATGAAGTGGAGGTGAGTAGCCTATTACAAAACCTCAATGTCAATACATCTGTGGGATTGGATGGTATACCAGCTCGTGTCGTACGTGAAGCGGCTAAAGAATTGTCAGTACCCTTGACCATTTTGTTTAATTTGAATCTCGGGTCTGGGTTAGTCCCGAGAGGGTGGAAAGAGGGGAAAATGGCTCCACTGCATAAAGGAGGTTCAAAAACTGCTGTTGTAAATTACCGACCAATTAGCATATCAGGAATCGTTGTCAAGGTCTTGGAGAAATTAGTCAAGAGAAGAATACAGGATTGGATAGATGAAAATGGGATACTGTATTGGGGGGACAATATTGTTTTGAGAATGGTAGATCATGCCTCAGTAACTTGCTCACGTTTTATAACACTGACGGCTGAATTGGATAAGGGTAATGGGTTTAACAGTGATTCTACTGGACCTTGCTAAGACCTTTGACAGGATACCACATGGAACTCTAATCAGTAAACTGCAGCTTATGGGGATGGATATAGGGTTGGTGAGATGGATAAGAAAGTGGCTGATGGAGAGATATCAGGGAGTGGTTTATTCAGGAGTGGAGTCTAAAAGACGGCTTGTGACTAGTGGTGTGCCGCAGGGTTCTGTTGTTGGACCACTACTTTTCAATTTGTTCATTAATGATATAGGAAAGGATCTGAGAGGAAGTGTTCATTTGTTTGCTGATGATGCAAAGTTGGGTAGAGCAATAGTGAGTGCACAGGATGTCAAAATTTTGCAAGATGCTTTGGATAGTTTGGAGGACTGGACTAAGAAAAATGGATGTCAATTTAATGTGGCAAAGTGTAAGGTTATGCATTTTGGGATGAAAAGATTAGCAGCAGTATATCACATTGGTGGAACCGTACTCCAGGAGATTGATGAGGCCAGGGATTTGGGAGTGTTGGTGGATAGGGAGTTGAAGTTTAGGGGGCACATTGCAAAAGTGGCTAAATCAGCTCATCAAATCACTTGGTTGCTTTAATGGAATACTTTAACAAGCAGAGTCAAACAATTTATTGTTCCTCTGTATCGAGCATTGATAAGACCCCATCTAGACTACTGTGCCCAGATATTGGCACCAGGGTTTCTTCTTGATGGGGAGGAGGTGGAGAGGATTCAGAGATGAGTGACCAAGATGATAGCAGGTCTATGGAATGAACCTTATTAGAAGAGGTTGATGATTTGTGAGTTGCAAAAATTGGTTGATAGGCAGAAAAGGAGTGATATGATTGAGACATTCAAATTACTGAAGGGTTTCTACAAGATTAATCCAGAAGATATTTTTGAGAATAGGACTGGTGGTGGGAGTACTAGGGGTCATACATGGAAGCTGGGCAAGAATGTGGTTAGCAGGTGTGTTAGAGCTAGGGTTTTTACTTTGCAAGTGGTGAATCAGTGGAATCGGCTGCCAGAGTCTGTTGTGGGTGCTATGACTGTGAATGAGTTCAAGGCGAGGTATGATAGATACTATGTAAATGTCGAATAGCTGTTCTTGACATGATGTTAGGGCCTCCCTCGACGAGTCTGTCGACTCCTTGGAGTTGCCCGAAAGAATAAAATAATAATAATAAAAAAACTGTTGTAATAGATATGGTATGAATTTCAGCAATAACAAGACGACAGTGAAAATAGGCAGAAGCATTGAAAATGTCAACTGCATTATGAATGGAGAACCTACAGAACAAGTAAAACATTTCAGCTACTTAGGCATAATTTTTAGTGGAGATGGTAAATTAAATATGGATCTAAACAACCGAATCAATTAAGCTGGTATAGTTTGAAGTCAACTGAATAAATTTATATGGAATTAGAGAGAAATTAGTCAATGCACTAAATTAACTGTTTAGAAGATAGTGTTGAAACCAATTTTAACTTATGTATCTGAGAGCTAGGTTAGAAGTAAAACACTTGACCAAAGACTAGAGACCGCAGATAAAAGTTGTTAGAATAATGTTGGAGTCTTGACAGGTAACAGATTGATTTGGATGAAGATTATAGATAGAAAGTTAGTAATGATGTTAATTTTTCATGTAGTATTATCATATCCTGTATAACAGTGGTGGGATTCAGCTGGTTTGGCAGAACCGATACCTAATTTTTTGTTCAGTTCGGCGAACCAGTTGTTAAAATGGCACTTGTAATCAGGGTTCTCTAATATTTAAGGATTCTCAATGTGGAAATCACAAATTTACATTCCTTACTCTTTTTTAACGTTCAGCTGCGCAACAGCGTATTCCAAGCGCCTATAGTAATGTTCATTCCATCCATAGGTGAAAAAATTAGACTGAACTATGTTTGTAATATTTATTTATTTCATAAAACTCGTTATACCCTTCATGAAATACTACATTTTTATTCCCTTGCGTTTGTTACTTCAGTAAACAAACATATAAGAGAGAGAAAAAGTGCCAAACAACCAGGGGGTGACACCCTGTCATTTGTTTCAGCTTTGTGTTATTCCCAAAATTCCCACGAGATATTATGAGTGCACTGGTGTTCCCCGATCGGTAAAACCATTAGGAAGCTTGGACACAATGAACTAATAGAAATATAGATTTCAAGGGTTATCTTATCGCCCATTTCGGAAGCTGTGGAAAAACTTGTGATAAAAACGCAATTTTTATCACAACTTTCCCGTGACAAACAGGTTTGTCATATACATTATTCTGTCATATTTAATCTGCATAGCCTATGCCATTTATTATTTCAGCAAGAAATTTTTGTTTAGTATCGATAAAATGAAGAAATGTATGTTCTGACTGATGTTTATCAATAGTATAAGCACAGTGCTTTGTTTATAAAAGTTTATGATATGACCACACATGGACAGAACCAGTTAAAATATTCAAGTAGGAGCACATCTCCACTCCTGCTCTATAATATATTAAAATAAAACATTTTTTAATTTTTTTGCAGCAGCTTTAAAGTATGAAAAGGCAAGAAAGTTTGACAGATTTTTTCAATAAAAACCAAAATCGGAATCTGTTGTATCAGAATTGGCCTTGGATGGTACAAAACAGTCACAAGCACAATCACTCCAACTTGAAGAAAGCAGCACGTCATTTATTGAAATAAAAAAACGATAACTCCAAAATTGAAAATAATCTTCCTGAATGCTGGACAGTGCAACAATATAACAGTTTTAAAGAAAAATATGACGGGCTGGTAATTTCTAACAGAAAGTTAAGTTGCAAGTATTGTACAAAATATGACTTTATAAAAGAGAAATGTGTTCATGTGTCAAAAGAATGGAAATGCTTTCAGATTGAGGCATCAGGGAAAAATAAAGAGATACAACAAGCTTCTCTAAGGAAAAAAATGAAAGAACATTTTTCATCAAAAGTTCATAACATTTGTAAAGAGAACTTAAAACAATGTGAGCAGGATTCAATAACAAAAGTAATAGATACGATGAATGAAAAATATTTAAGTACTACTTGTAGAGTATTTAATACAGTTTACAGCCTGACAAAAAGATGTAAACTGTTTTCAGACATAGAAGATGAGATAGAAGTGCAAATTAAAAATGGATAGATATGGGAATAGGATTACATTCTCGTAAAACTGTTATGAAAGTAGTTGATTTCATTGCAAAGGAAATTAAGAAAGAAATATTTAATAAAATTATTGAAAATATGTTTGGTTATTGACGAAGCTTCATCGATATCCTGTAAACCAGTTATTATACTTTTCTTAAAAGTTGAGGATTCAATTACATCACCAACAATTTTCATTGAACGAGTTGAATTGGAAAAACTAGATGCAGAGACAATATGTTCTTCAGTTATGGAAAGTTTAAATAATGTTGGGCTTACTAAGAACTACCTAGAAAAAATTTAATAGGATTTTGCTCCGATGGTGCCAGCATTATGCTTGGGAGAAAATCTGGAGTGAGCACTAGGATTGCAAAAGAGTTTCCAAACATAATAATATGGCACCGTTTAAACCACCACCTCTATCTTGTTTTAGATGATTCGATAAAGGAAAAAAAGCAAGTAAATCATTTTAAAATATTTATTGATAAGATATATACTATTTTTCATCAATCCAATAAGAACCAAATTGAACTTTCCAAAATATCCGAACAACTTGGAATTGAAATTATAAAGATTGGTAGAGTTTTGGGACCAAGATGGGCTGCCTGTAGTTTAAGGTCAACCCTAGCTGTGTGGCGCATTTATCCAGTGCTACATCACTATTTTTATTCAAATTAAAAGTACTTAGGTATGGCTGCCCGTCTTGAAAATATATATTTTATAACTGATTTGGCATTGATGATTGATATTTTAAACAAAATTTCTCTTCTTTCAAATGCGCTGCAAGCAAGAAATATAGACATAATGAAGGCTGAAAAACCCGATTTCTCAGGCTTCCTTGGGAAAGACTTTTAGAAAACATCATAACGAATTTGAAAAAAAAAAGACTAATGGATTGTGAACATTTAAAAACAAGTTGTAGCCAATTTAAAGATAGGAATAAATTACAGTTTCTCAATTTTTTGGAGCCAGATTACTGGAATATTGAAAAAGTACTAGTTCCATGGAAAGCAGCTGAAGAACATGCTCGTATTTAATGACATTTTTAATTACCAAATTGATATTAATGATTATGGAGATTTCGTGGAAAACGTTTTAAAAAATTCCCAGAATTATGCAATTCCTGGAAGTGTTCAAAGAGCTAAAAATATTGTCAGAACAATTGCTGTAAGTTCAGCAGAAGCGGAAAGGGTTTTTTTCAAAGATGAACATAATATGTTCAGAGAAGAGAGGTCGTCTAACTGTTTCTAATATATCAAACACAATGACTATTAGTCTAATTGGCCTACCTCTAAAGGAATGGGATCCTCCTATAGTGAAAAGATGGTTAAAGATAAATCACACAGTCGATGATGCTCGGATAAAAGCGAAGAAAATTGCAAGTGAGGACTTGTATCTTAAATAACAGTTTTATTGTTTTTTGTCAGGTATTATTTAATATTATTTCATTAATATTTTAAAACTCTTTCTTATAACATAATCTACTTTTGTGTACCTCTTTTATTGTTCTTATTTGAGTATTAACTGTATGAAATAATAAACTACCTTTCAGTATATCGTTTTTTTATACTTAAAACGGTCATTAGGGCAGCGAACCGGTTGTTAAATTATTTGAATCCACCACTGCTGTATACCCCTTGAGGGTACATGTCAGGAATTTAATGATGATAATCCTTTTGCCTCCTGCTTAACAGTTAAGGCTAGCCAACAGTACTCATAGGGCTTTCTGCTTTAGTCTATTTTCTTCTGCTGATTCTTTTGTGTGTACTTATACAATTTTGAGATTGTATCCCTGATGATGTCTCTGTGAAAGAGACAAAATATGTGATCTAATAAAGATATTTTATTGTTCATGTGTGCTGTATCCTTTCCATTAAGCCTTATAATGAGAAAAGTATTGTCCTATTATGACACTCTAGGCATAGATGAAAGAAAGTGAAATTAGATTAGATGTTGTCTTAAAATTGATTGTCTTCCAGATCTTTTGGTAAATGAATGCAGCCATACTTATGGAGGATCAGAGAGTGCTTCATAGCTTATGCTGATTAGAAAAATAATCTTTCAGACTTGGGCTTCTGTGCAGCATAGATGTCTTCATTTAATCCTGCCTGGTAGCATATCCATAGTCTGATTTGTTTATTAGTTCTGGCTTGTCATAATTTTTATTAGAATAATAATAGGAAATATTACAATACCATCACATTGGGAAAATGAAATGATAATCAGTGCTTCTATAAAATAATTACCAAAGAGAAAAAAGAAAGTAGATTAAGGAAATATAATACTTAGAATGGAAAGATAAAAACAGACGAAGAAGAAGAAGAATGGTAAAAAGTTTGAATTAATTATATGCAAAACAGCAGGAATAAAAAGTGTAGGGGGGGGGAAGAAAAAGAAACAAGGACTGAATGTGGAAATAATGAAATTAAGAATATACTTGAAGTTGAAAAAACAACATATATTGAATGATTTTTCAGGAAAAGTGGTAGATAAAATATACAAAGAAAAGAGAAATAGCAAAAAGGAAGACAACTATGAGGGAAAAGTTGGGATGATTATATCAGTAAATTAAAAAAGAAATTTTTACACCATAGTCCAAAATATAAAGAAATAAAGTTGTGTACAAAAAGAAACACTAGAATATTAGAGAGAAATAAGGGAACAAGCAATTATTCTCTAGAAAGTGTAACTGGTAACACTTTCCAAATTACAGAAGTATTAATTGAAACATTACTAAAATGGAAAATTAATAGGCAAAGATAAAATCAAAATATAAGTAATAAAATATGCAGAATAATAATGGCAAATACTTGTTGGATTTCTGCTCAGGGCATGGACTGGTTATTACTAACACCATGTTCCAACATAAAAATGTCCACAAATTCACATGGAGAGAAGAGGCAAGCAATAAGAAAAGTCTCATTGACTGTATTATTATTGACAGTGATGTTTTCTCTCTGGTGCAGGACAAAAGAGTGTACAGAGGATTTGAAATTGGAAGTGATCACCATTTAGTCTTAAGCAGGATAAAATTGAATTTCACATTGAAAAGAATAACATGTAAGAAAGTTTTAAAACGAATAAAAGTCGAGCAGCTCTCAGATGTGAACGGTAGACTAAAATATACAAACATTATTCACGAAAAAATGAAAGAGTTTGAGAACAGGAATCAAACCTTGGAGATTCAGTGACGAGCTCTGAAGAAAACATTGATTAATTCTGCCAGAGAGGCATGTGCTGAGGTTGTTTGCAAGGATAGAAAAATCAGAACCCCCTGGTGGACACAGGAAGTTAAAGAGGCAGTGAAGGAAAAGAAGAAAGCATATCATAAGTTCCTGGCAAATAAGTCAGCTTTTACTCTTACAGAATACAGAGTCAAATGTAAGAAAGCTAAATACTGTGTAAAACTAGCTAAACAGAATTCATGGGAAGACTTTGGTAAGAACATAGAAAATAAATATCAAGAAGGTGACAAGATATTCTGGAGGTTGTTGAAGAAGCTCAGAAATTATTACTATTATTACGGGCAACTCCATGGAGTCATTGGACTCATCGAGGGAGGCCCCAAATCATATTCATCACAACTATTTGACATTCATACAGTATCTATCATACCTCGCCTTAAACTCATTCACTGTCACAGCATCCACCACAGACTCAGGGAGCGCATTCCACTCATTCACTACTCTAAAAGTAAAGAACCCAGCTCTAACACCTTTAATAACCACACTTTTGCCTAGTTTCCATGGATGTCCCCTAGTCCTCCCACAACCAGCCCTGTTCTCAAAAATATCTTCTGAATCAATTTTATAGAAACCCTTCAGTAATTTGAATGTCTCAATCATATCTCCCCTCCTCTGCCTATCAACCAATTTTTGCAACCCACAAATCCTCAACCTGTTCTCATACGGTTCATTCCACAGACCTGCTATCATCTTGGTCACTCGCCTCTGGATCCTCTCCACCTCCTCCCCATCAAGAAGAAACCTAGGTGACCAAATCTGAGCACAGTAGTCTAGATGGGGTCTTATCAAGGCTCGATACAGAGGAACAATAACCTGCTTGTCTCTGCTTGTCATCGTATTCTTCAGCAACCAAGTGATTTGATGAGCTGTTTTGGTCACTTTTGCAATGTGTCCCCTAAATTTCAATTCCTTATCTACCAACACTCCTAAATCTCGTGCCTCATCAATTTCCTGGAGCACGGTTCCACCAATGCAGTAAACTGCCGCCAATCTTTTCACCCCAAAATGCATAACCTTACATTTTGCCACATTAAACTGACATCCATTCTCCTTAGCCCAGACCTCCAATCTATCCAAATCATCCTGCAAAATTTTGACGTCATCTGCATTCACTATTGCCCTACCCAACTTCGCATCATCCGCAAACAAATGAACTGTTCCTCTCAGATCATTTCCTATATCATTTTTGAACAAATTAAACAGCAGTGGTCCAAGAACAGATCCTTGTGGCACACCACTAGTCACAGGCCGTCTTGTGGACTCTACTCCCGAGTAAACCACTCTCTGATATCTCTCCGTCAACCACCCTCCTACCCATCTCACCAACCGTATGTCCATTCCCATATGCTGCAATTTACTGATTAGAATTCCATGTGGAATCCTGTCAAAGGCCTTGGTAAGGTCCAGTAGAATCACCGTAAACCCATTACCCTTATCCAGTTCAGCCATCACTGTGTTATAATACGTGAGCAAGTTACTGAGGCATGACCTACCCTTCACAAAACCATGCTGTCCCCGATACAGTATCCCATTTTCTTCTATCCAATCTTGTATTTTCCTCTTGACTATTTTCTCTAAAACCTTGACAATGATTCCTGATATGCTAATCGGTCGGTAATTTACTACAGCAGTCTTGGAACCACCTTTATGCAGTGGAACTATTTTCCCCTCTTTCCACCCACTCGGGACTAACCCAGACCCGAGACTCAAATTAAACAAAATGGTCAAGGGTACTGACAATTCTTTAGCTGCTTCTCGTACAACACGAGCTGGTATACCATCCAATTCCACAGATGTATTGACATTGAGGTTATGCAATAGACTACTCACCTCCACTTCATTAACCACAATTCCCGTATAATCTACTGGTTTATTCGTTTCTGCAATGTCACCACCTGGATGATATACTTTTGCAAAGTGCTCACTCAGTAACTCAACTATCTCAACTGATTCAGTTACCTCCCTACCATCGGCATTCTTTAAAATCAATCTGCCATGTACATTTTTCCTTTTACTTGCTACATATCTAAAAAACTGTTTAGGATTCTCTTTAGCCTGCATGGCCAATGTTCTTTCGTAATCCTTTTTTGCTTTTCTTACCACACTCGTCACCCTTCTGGCCTGTGCTTTATACCGTTCATGTGCCTGCCGGTCACCCTTCTCCTTAAATTCTCTCCATAGTTGTTTCTTTTTTTGCAACTCAAGCTTAATGGTGTTATTCATCCATTTAACCCCTACTTGATTTATTATTCGGACTCTAGGTATACAGTCAGCCATTGCTTCTTGCAAGCACTTCCTAACTACCTCCCATGCACTATCAACTTCTAGTCCTTGCAGTTGTACATGCAAGGCACTGAACCAATCAAACTCCTAAGCTTGTCATACTTTCCAGCCCGATAATTCCACATGTACCCTGTCTTAATTGAAAATTCTACACCTTTAGCCACCTCCCAAGTTAAGACCCTATGATCACTCTCACCGATTGGTGGCAATGTGGTCATATTTGTTACAGCCAAATCCTCAGATGTAATTACTAGGTCAAGTACTCTCTGACCCCTAGTATTTTCCATTACATGCTGTCGCAGATAGTTATCCCTTAATAACCGCATAAAATCCAGTTCCTTCCTCACTCCAATCAATGCGACCATAGTTGAAATCTCCCATAATAATCACCCTCCTTCCACCCATTTCTTCTATTTGCTTGTGCATACTGTCACCACCATCTTTTCCATCACCTGGTCTATAGCAGCACCCAATTGTATATTTAGTTCTGCTAGCCACAATCTCACACCAAATGGCCTCAAATGTGCTCTTTTCTCTATCCTGCAATTCAACTTCTATTCTCCTTGGCTGGAGCTCATCAGCTATCATCAACAATACCCCTCCCCCCATTTTATTCTCTCTGTCATTCCTGAACACACTATACCCATCACATTCAATCCCACTAGTTATATCATCTACAGTCAGCCATGTTTCACTAATACCTATAACCTGTGGTCTGGAAGTGCCAACAAAATGGAGGAAAGAGTGCTGTAAAAGGAATTAGAGATGATAAGGGTGATATGAAAACGGGAGAAAAAGATATCCTTGAAGTATGGAGTAATTACTTCGAAAAATTGCTAAATGAAACTAGCAGTGATGACAGCACAGTGATCAAAAAACACTGACCAGGCATGCAATGTAGATGATATCGGACGTTTATTTTGCACTTGGTTAGACTATAATAAATTTAATTTTAATCCTTTATCCAAGTGTAAACAAACAAAGTTTGCACCTGAAAATATATTCAGGACTGAGGTAAGGTAGTGCAACTCCGAGCAAAGGTGGATCAAGCTCTCATCACTATTTGTCTCAGAATCTCAGTCTAACCAAGTGCAAAATAGACTTCCAACATCTTTCTCTAAATCCAGAGTAATTCAATAATAAGGTGGTACACCTGTTGGCAACTCCTATAGGTAAATATGACCTCTGCTATTGCTTCTGCCTTAGTATCTCCACGTTTGGGTCTGCCACCCACTGACGAGACTTCAATAAAGGTTGAAACTGGTCTGGGCAGTGGCCCCTTCACTTAATGCATAACAGTAGACATGTCAGCAAGGAGATGTGCTTTCCATTATGGGAGATACTGAGACAAGGAGTGATGAGAGCCTGGTCCACCTTTGCTCGGAGTTGCCTGGTGTTGCACTACCTTACCTCAATCCTGAAGATATTTTCAGGCCAAACTTTGTTTGCTTACACCTGGATAAAGGATTAAACTGAATTTATTGGAGTAGATGATATTGCACCAGAAATGCTCAAGTATAGTTGTATAAAAGTCTTTCAGTGGTTGCACTGCATAGTTCAGAAAGCCTGGACAGAGTGACAAATTCCAGATAATTGGAGTAGAGCTCTCATAGTACCCCATATATAAAAAGGGAAATAAAACTGGATGTGAGAATTACATATTTCTCTACTGAGTGTTCCTGGTAAGATTTATGCCAGTATACTTGAGAAACGGTTGAGAAGGATTGTTGAAGAGAAGCTTGGTGAGGAACAAGCTGGATTCAGGCCAAATAGAGGCTGTCAAGATCAGATATTCACATTGCGACAAATAGTTGAGAAGTCATGGGAATATAACAAAGATCTGTATTTAAGTTTTGTAGATCTGGAAAAAGCATATGAATAGGTGAGAAGAGAGAAGCTATTCAAAACGCTACAGTTGTATGGTGTCATTGGATCATTATATCAAGCAATACTTAGTCTTTATTTGAGTTGTAAGTCAGCAGTTAGAATCGAAGGCAGTACAGGAAGATGGTTTAATGTTAAATCTGGTGTCAGACAAGGATGTACATTATAACATCTGTTATTCATTATCTATATGGATTACATTATGAAGGAAAGTGGTATTAAACCTGATATCAAAATTTGAGATTAATGTCAACTCCTTGCTTTATGCGAATGATGTTATACTTCTAAATAAATCTGCTACAAGTCTGCAAGATTCCTGGACTAAATTGAATAACTGTTGTGATAGATATGGTATGAAGGTCAGCAGTAACAAGACAAAGATAATGAAAATAGGCAGAAGCATTAGAAATATCAGCTGCATTGTGAATGGCGAACCTATAGAACAGGTGAAACATTTCAGCTACTTAGGCACAATTTTTAGTGAAGATAGTAAATTAAATATGGAAATAGACAACAGAATCAACAAAGCTGGTATGGTAGGAAGTCAATTGAATAAATTCATATGGAATAAGAGAGAAAGTCGGAATGCTAAATTTGCTGTATACAAGACAGTATTCAAACCAGTTTTAACTTATCGATCTGAGAGCTGGGTTAGAAGTAAAACACTTGACCAAATACTAGAGACTGCAGATATGAGAGCCCTGAGAAAGATTACAGGCGTGAACAGATGGCATCAATGGCAATATCATATTAAAATGAGGATATTAGATAAGACTTGACATTGTCAGCATCCAGGAATGCGTTAGCAGAGCTAATCTCAGGTGGTATGGTCACTTAAAACAGAATGGGAGAGGAATGATTAGCAAAACAAGTGTTCTCTGCCAGGTAAAAGACCCAGAGGAAGAACAAGATATAGGTGAATTGATATGGTTAAAAGTGCCTCAGATGATAGAAATATAAGATCTGACAATGTTGTAGCTTTGACAGCTAACAGATTGATTTGGCGAAAAATTGTAGGTAGGAAGTTAGTAATGATGTAAATTTTTCATGTAATACTATCATATCATGTACACCCCTGTCAGGAATTTGATGATGATGATGAAATCTGCAGAAAATGATTTTAACCCAAGATTACTTATTAATAAACAGTATATATAACACTTGTGGACTTGAAAAGAATAACTGAAGGCAAAATAGAGAGGAAAAGAAGAAGAGGCAGACCAAGGAAAAGCTTTCTTGACGAAGTAAAAGACAGCAAATTTGAGTAGTTACCAGGAGGTTAAGAAGAAAGCCAATGACAGAGCGAAATGGAGGAAATTGCTGCTGAGCTACCAGTCCCAAGACTGATGCAACTCATGATGATATATAACACTAATACTAGTAAATTACAGCTGCATGATTTTAACCATGTAGCTGCAATTCTCTTTTTATTTTAAAATTTTTTTATATCAATAGCTACAAAAAAATACACAACGGTATATTTATTAAACTCAGGTTATGAAATATATTCAAAAACCTTGTATCAACGCTATCCTTAAAAAGTTATGCATCGTGTTGTTTAAGGAAATTAAAAACGTAGACTAGATAATAACTAAAAATATTTAATTATTATTTCTTATATTTGAGGGAAGTCTGCATGGTTAGCCTAGTGGCTGTGCGCTTCGCAACCATATGCCTGGGGAAGGAATGTCGTAGGTTCGATTCCTGTCGGTGACATGAGGAGCTGAAGGATCTTCCTCAGCCATAGCAAAGTTAGCCAGTCTTCAGTGTGGACAGTAGGGTTTTTTCCCCAGTTTTCCTGGGGTTTTTCATCTCGTAAAGCAGGCAAACTGGCCTTGAGAACTCAACACTATGGACATAGGATTCACCAGGGCGTAGGACTGACCACCTTATCCTCTGAACGGTTTGAGGTCCGATGATTAATAAACCCTCAACACCACAAGGTAAAAGAGGGAAAAGGAAGATGAGATGATGAGATATTTCATAAATCGGCATCTTCTGGGATTAGTACACTGATATTTAACATGTCCATGCAGGTACACTTCAGTAACAAAGATGGAACAGGAGAGATACAGGATGACCTAAAGTCCTATAATTATAAATCCTGTTGACTTTGGTTGGGTGTTGTTGGACTGACTGTTTGCAGATGAAGGTTTTCCATATGAGAGGCAGTTTGATACAACCATATTTGTTTATGTTGGTAAAGAGCTGCAGCAGATTAGAGGAAAAGTGTCAAATTTAAATTTGCTTCAGTAGAGTAGGGTGGCTTTTTCCAACAGATCCTGTGCTGGGTATCCAAGGCATGGTCTACTAATTCTGAGTGGCCATAGTGGTGGAAACAGATGTAATCCTGGTGCTGTGATATATGGATGTTGGCTGTGCTATCTGTTTGGTCATAGTATGAACAGTTACAGCTGCAGGCTACCTGGTACACTCCGGGTAAATCCAGAAGTTGCGGCTGGTCTTTGGAGAAGTGGATAATCATTGCTAACTTTTTAGTGTGGTTTATAAGTGGTCACAAGATTGTGCTTTTTTAAGATCTTGGTCACCTTTTCTAAGATGCTACAAATATAGGGAATGATGATGATGGATTTGCTATAATGTGTGTTTGGAAGGAGGGTGGGTGGGAGGTGTAGCTATAGCTATTGACCAAAAAAGTTTTTTTTTTTTATGTGGGGGTGTTCTGTGTTGAGTGCAGTATTATCTGAGCAAATTAATTTTGTCCAGTAGACTAAGGTTTTTGTAGTTCCAAATTGTTGGGAAGGGGGGGGGATGATATGACAGTTGATAGATGTATTTACCAGTGTGTGTGTGTGTGGGGGGTTCTATAGACTGTGAAAGTCAGAGATCCATTTGGTTGTCTTGTAACTAGGGAGTCTAGGAAGACCAGATTGTTGTTAGTAGGATTTTGGCTTTTCCAATGGGATGGGAAGGTGTGTAAGGTGTCCTGGCCATGTGACCAAATTATGAATAAATTGTTCACATAATGTAGAGTAGTGAGTTTAAAGGGGCGGGTGGAGAATTTAGGGTATTCTTTTCAAATGTCTCCACAGAACAGTTAGCCAAGGGGGGGGGGGAGAAGATCACTTATGGCTGTACCCTCTGTTTTGTGGAATTTTCCTTGCCTAGTAGCCAACACATAACAGAAATAAAAAATAATAACAATCTGCCCTTCCGTGATTCCCTATTACAAGACAACCAAACCTTTCTTCATACTCAGCATCCCAGAGACCAGAAATTACCTTAGTCAATTACCTCTGAACTCTTTCCAATGTGTCTTCATTTTGCTTATACATTTCATGGTCACTACCCTACACATTAACAGGTCTATAGCAACATTCAACTAAGTATTTCATTCTGTTCACCTCTATCTCACACCATACCACCTCAAAACCACTGTCACTATTCCCCCCCCCCCTTGCATCTCTTCCTCTATCATCAGTAGCACCCTGTCTCCCTTTTTACCCTTTGTATCTTCACAAAAAATATCATACCCTTCCACCTTTATTCCTGTCAGGATATCACCATCATTCAACCATGTCTGACGTATTCCAACAATTTTTGGGTGAATGAACTTAATCTATGCAACCATTTCATTGTTTCTTGTTTCTGATACTTCTAGTATTCGTATACAAACATAAGATCTCATTCCTGGATTTGTTGCAAGTTTGACTGATACCACTTATTAAATGTGACTTCTCCATACCTCAAGCAATTTCTTCTGATCCATCTGAGAACCTTCTTGAAATCCAATTATTCTGCCCTATAACAAAAAAGACCAAAACTGGTGAGATCTTTCTGAGCAATAAATACAAAATGTTATATTCAGGCAATAACAATCAAGGAAAAGAAGGAGTAGCCATAGTATTCAACACAAAATACGAGGCTAATCTTCTTGAATGGCAGTCAGTCTCAAGTAGAGTAATGTGGGCAAATATGAGAATGGGGAACTGGACAATGAGACTTATTTGTGCCTATGGTCCCACAGAAGGTTCTACTAAGGTAGAAGTGGAGGAATTTTTTGAGGCTTTAGAAAAAGCAACTGACACAATGAAAAAGGAAAAGTTGGTCCTTGGGGGATCTAAATAGTAGAGTAGGAAATGATTGTGAGACATACAAAAATATTTTGGGAAAATTTGGAGAAAGAGCAAAGCTAATAATAATGGCAAATATCTGTTGGATTTCTGCTCAGGACATGGACTGGTTATTACTAACACCATGTTCCAACATAAAAATGTGCACAAATTCACATGGAGAGAAGAGGCTAGGAATAAGAAAAGTCTCATTGACTATGTTATTGTTGATAGTGATGTTTTCTCCCTGGTGCAGGACACCAGAGTGTACAGAGGATTTGAAATTGGAAGTGATCACTATTTAGTCTTGAGCAGGATAAAATTGAATTTCATATTGAAAAGAATAACATGTAAGAAAGTTTTAAAGCGAATAAAAGTTGAGCAGCTCTCAGATGTAAACTGTAGACTAAAATACAGAAATATTATTGAAAAGAAAATGAAAGAGTTTGAGAACAGGAATCAAACCTTGGAGATTCAGTGGCAAACTCTGAAGGAAACATTGATTGATTCTGCCAGAGAGGCATGTGGTGAGGTTGTGTGCAAAGATAAAAAAATCAGAACTCCCTGGTGGACACAGGAAGTTAAAGAGGCAGTGAAGGAAAAGAAGAAAGCATATCATAAGTTCCTGGCAAATAAGTCAGCTTTTACTCTTACAGAATACAGAGTCAAATGTAAGAAAGCTAAACAGTGTGTAAAACTAGCTAAACAAAAGTCATGGGAGGACTTTGGCAAGAATATAGAAAATAAATATCAAGAAGGTGGCAAAATATTCTGGAGGTTGTTGAAGAAGCTTAGGAATGGAGGAAAGAGTGCTGTAAAAGGAATTAGAGATGATAAAGGTGAAATGAAAACAGGAGAAAAAGATATCCTTGAAGTATGGAGTAATTACTTTGAAAAACTGCTAAATGAAACAAGCAGTGATGACAGCACAGTGATAAAAAACACTGACCAGGCATGCAGTCAGGAATACATATCCATACTTGAAGTAGAAAAAGCCATCAAAGGCTTGAAATGTGGAAAGGCAGCAGGAGTAGATGATATTCGACCAGAAATGCTGAAGTATGGTGGTATAAGAGTCTTACAGTGGCTGCACTGCATAGTTCAGAAAGCCTGGACAGAGGGATGAATTCCCGATGATTGGAGTAGAGCTCTCATAGTACCCATATATAAAAAGGGAAATAAAACTGAATGCGAGAATTACAGAGGTATTTCCCTACTGAGTGTTCCTGGCAAGATCTATGCAAGTATACTTGAGAAACGGTTGAGAAGAATTGTGGAAGAAAAGCTTGGTGAAGAACAAGCTGGATTCAGGCCAAATAGAGGCTGTCAGGATCAGATCTTCACTTTACGACAAATAATCGAGAAAGCATGGGAATATAACAAAGATCTGTATTTAAGTTTTGTTGATTTGGAAAAGGCATATGACAAGGTGCCAAGAGAGAAGCTATTCAATACGCTGCAGTTATATGGTGTCAATGGGGCATTATATCAAGCAATACTTAGTCTTTATTTGAGTTGTGAGTCAGCAGTTAGAATTGAAGGAAGTACAGGAAGATGGTTTAATGTTAAATCTGGTGTGAGACAAGGATGTACATTATCCCCTCTGTTATTCATTATCTATATGGATCACATTATGAAGGAATGTGGTATTAAACCTGATATCAAAATTGGAGATGTTAATGTCAGCTCTTTGCTTTATGCGGATGATGTTATACTTCTAAATAAATCCGCTACAAGTCTGCAAGATTCTCTGACTAAATTGAATAGCTGTTGTAATAGATATGGTATGAAGGTCAGCAATAAAAAGACAAAGACAATGAAAATAGGCAGAATCATTGAAAATGTCAACTGTGTTGTGAATGGAGAACCTGTGGAACAAGTAAAACATTTCAGCTACTTAGGCACAATTTTTACTGAAGATGGTAAACTAAATATAGAAATAGACAACAGAATCAGCAAAGCTGGTATCGTGGGAAGTCAATTGAATAAATTCATATGGAATAAGAAAGAAATTAGTCGGAACACTAAATTAGCTGTATACAAGACTGTGTTCAAACCAATTTTAACTTATGGATCTGAGAGCTGGGTCAGAAGTAAAACACTTGACCAAAGACTAGAGACCGCAGATATGAGAGTCCTGAGAAACATTAGAGGCGTGAACAGATGGCATCAGTGGCAATATCATATTAAAAATGAGGATATTAGGAAAGAACTTGACATTGTCAGCATCCAGGAATGCGTTAGCAGAGCTAATCTCAGATGGTATGGTCACTTAAATAGAATGGGAGAGGAAAGATTAGCAAAACAAGTGTTCTCTGCCAGGTTGGCAGGAAAATGACCCAGAGGAAGACCAAGATATAGGTGGATTGATACGGTACAAAGTGCCTTAGACGATAGAAATATAAGATCTGATAATGTTGGAGTCTTGACAAGTAACAGACTGATTTGGAGGAAAATTGTAGATAGGAAGTTAGTAATGATGTAATTTTTTCATGTAGTACTGTCATATCCTGTACACCCCTTGAGGGTACATGGCAGGAATTTGATGATGATGATGATATCCTAGTCCATCCTATTCCCTTCTTGTCTACACACCCATTCACTTCCCATTTGAGTATCAATCTCTCTCATGCTGTGTTCCTGTGTCCACCCCTGAGTCTCCCTGTTTCCCTTTTTTTTTACATACTTGTTCTCTTATTTTCTACACTCATGCCACCACACATACCACTTATCTATCTGTAAATTTTTAAGTCATTATACAGTCTGTTTGAAAAATTCGTGGTAAGTATAAAAAAAAAAAAAGGTGAGAACAAAACTAAAACATGTTTTTTTTTTGGGGGGGGGGATTAGAATGTAGCAGAAAGATAAGCATTTTGTTGAAAAATTTAGTTAATAATATACATTAATGTTTGGTACTTTTGTGTTTTTTATGAATGTGTTTAACTTTAAAAAAAAGTTGTATGTTTATATTATACTGGATTTTTCTGGTATGAACACCAGCTGATAACATACTCTTGTATACAACTAGTTCATTATTTTGATTACTTTCTCTGTTATTCCATATAAATTTATTCATATGTATTGAAAGGATTAGGTGTTGTTGATTATTCATTATAGTTCATGATATAAACAACACCAAGAAGGAAAAATTTCTGTTTATTTATATTACTAATTTTGTTTATTTATTGATTCTGTTTATTTATATTACTAATATTTTGCTGATTTTCTACCCAGCATCTTCTGAGCACAAATTTTAACTGTGACAAGGACATGGGCAGTGCACTAAAACATTAGAAACAGTGTAATTTGTAATTGACATTACTAATGTTCTAAGCACCCTCTATGTGGCAGCTAACTGTAAAGTTAATTTGGAGAAGTCTAACTTGTTTAGTCCTAGAAAAGTGTGGTGGAGAGTCGGTAAATTTATTGAGTTGACTCTCCACTATAACTTTACTTATTCTGTTTATTTTTATATTCAATTTGTAATCTTCACTAAAAATTGTACTTGAATAACTGAAATGTTTTAGTTGTTTCATAGGTTTTCAGTTGAGGTTGCAGTTGATGTTTTCACGTTTCCTGCCTGTTTTCATAAATTTCTATTTTTTTTTTATTGCTGATTTTATATCAGATTTGTTATGCAATTATTCAATTTCATTAAGGAATCCTACAGACTTGTACTTGATTTACTCGGGAATGTAACATCATCTGTATGCAGGAAAGCTGAGATTAACATCTCCAATTTTGATATCAGGTTTGATGCCACTTTTCCAATATAATGCATGTAGATGATGAATAAAATCAGAAATAATGTGCACTCTTATCTTACACTTGATTTTACATCAGATTATCTTCCTGTGCCTCTTTCAGTTCTACTGTTGACATCTCAAATATAGGCTATGCATTGCTCGATGTAATGACCCATTTACACCATATAAATTGCAGAGTTTTCAACAATTTTGCTTTTGGATACTTTGTTATATGCCTTTTATTAATCTTGAAAAACTACAAAACTTTAATACAGATCCTCATTATATTTCCTTGATTTCTGAACTATTTCTCTTAAAGTGAAAATTTGATCCTGACAGCCTCTTTGGCCTGAGCAGAGATTGTACTTTTCCACCTTTCTTTCACAATCTTACCTGGAATACACAGTAGGAATTAGTAATTAAACCCTTCAAAGTAACATGTGTACTAGAGATGTTATATATATTTCCAGCAGTCAACACGTGTAAAAATCCAATATATTTTTTCCAGCGTTATATGGACATCATTAGGGATAGAGGAGAAGACCAGTTAATTACATTCAAAATGTGAATCACAAAATATGAGTCACACTAGCATGTGTACCTTATCCTTATGCTTACTAGCTTATGTCTCAGTAACAACTGAGTTAACAGGAGAATGCACTATAACAATACTCAAGAGGGAAATTCCTCTATAATTAATTGTTTTATTTGTTTTATTTCCATTTTTATACATGGGTTAAATGATAGCTGTTTCCTGTCATATGGAATTTCACCTTCTAATCATACCTTCTGAATTACACAATGTAGCCACTGTAAAACTTATATACCTCCATATTGATCATTTGTTCAGCTGCCTTTCCACATTTCATGTTTTTAATGGCTTTTTCTGCCTCAAGGATTATGTATTCCTGTTGTATTCCTCTTGGATATTTTCTACTTCTGTCACTTGTTTCTTCTAGCAATCTTTCAAGGAAATTATTCTGGACATTTGGAATATTTTCTGTTTTTCAATTCTAATTGATTTTACAGCATTTTTCCATTTCAATTTTTTTTTTTTTTCAGTAACATTTAGAACATTTTGCCACTTTCTTGATATTTATCTTCAACTTAGCTTTTTAACATTGCTTTTCTTTCTTATTTATTTATTTTTCTGTATTCCCTCAGAGCACATGATGACTTATTTGCTAGGAGGAGCTTTTGATATGCTTTGTTCTTTCCATGACTGCCTCTTTAACTTCAGGAAGTTAAAGAGAGGTAGTCATGGAAAGAACAAAATGGAATTCTAATTTTTCTCTCCTTGCAGACAACTTCATTATATGTCTCTCTGGAATCAATATTTTCTTCATAGAACCAGAGTTTGTTTTCAAACTCTTTGGTTTTTTCATACTCTTGAGGAGTTGCTTAAGCATCAGAGCTACATAACTGGAAGGAGACCTCCACGTAGCCTTTTGAGAACTGCAAAGAACTGATTGGGGATTATGACTTAATCTATTTCTCACCTTCACATTCTGCACTGTATTAGTAGGTATCTAGTTGGATTCTCAATAAATGAGGATGGGCTAGAATTTTGGGATTTATTATTATTACCTCCAAGTAATTAGGGACTCATCAGTTGAGGTCCATATCACCCAAACTATCTGTTATACTAATCTTTGAATTTATTCACACTACTTGCACTCATGACCTCTAAAAGGCAGTGTATTTCATTTATGCACCGCTGTATGAGAGAAAAATCTAGCTCTCATCTCTTTCTTGACTCATTAATTCTCATCATCCATGGATGCATCTTCATCCTCTCCACACCCTCTGTAAAGTGAAAAACTTCATCTACTAGTATCATGTATGACCCTTTCAGAAGTTTCTAGGTCTCTATCATATCAACCCTCTTTATTCTGTTTGCTTTTGTTTGCAGTCCACAAATTCTCAATCTGTCCCCATAATCTGCATCACCTCAAAAATCAGGAGACCAGGCCTGCAGACAATAGTGCAGATGATGTTGTATCAAAGCCTTGTAAAGAAGCAAAATGATTTCTTTATGCTTACACAGCAATGTTCATTTCAGCATTGCAATTATCTTGTGAGTTTCTATATCTTTAATGCAGGGTTTCTCAAACTGTGTTCTCGGAACACTAGTGTTCCGCGGAAGGTGAATAGGTGTCCCACGAGAAGTTCTGGAATTTGTCATTTTAGTTTTCTAAGCATTTTTCATGAATAAATATTTTATAGTAGAAATATTCTGAGGAGAATAATATTCGTGAATATGTCGAAAAGCTCAGACCCAGAACACCTAATAACATCTGTGTATCGTTAATTTTCACACATCGAAACCTTTCAACATTTGGGAAAGGGAATACCGCTGTTTATGACGGGTCATAAAAATTGCCTGCAAGCAGATTATAACAATGGTGGCATATCCTCTGTTCTCAAAACTGAAGGAAATGACATCTGTGTAGCAAATGTCAGTGACCAAGCGGCATATTTTTAAACATGGAAATATTCGTGAATTATCGTTAATTTTCACACATCAAAATGTTTCAACAATCGGGAAAGAGAATACCGCTGTTTATGACTGATCGTAAAAATTGCCTGGAAGCCGATTACAGCAATGGGTGGCGTGTTTTCAAAACTGAACGAAATAACATCTGTATTGCACATGTCAGTGACCAATCAGCAAGGAAGTATAAAGAAAATTTTTCAACTGAAATTGAAGATCAAGGTAGTCTGTATCTGATTCTCAGATCTAGTAATACTGAATACTTTCTTCGCAAGATTGTATTGCAGTGTGTAAGTGCTTGTTCTGAAACCGGAGTGCCATGATTTTTTTAAAAGTAATAGGAAGACAGATTTAAATTCTAATATGAATAAGAGACAAGGCATTTTGTTTAATTTTGGTATTAAGAAATCCCTTATTGAAGGTGTTTGTGACAGAACAGATAGTGAATCATCCACCTCAAACCTACAAAGATCTCCAGGATGTACAAAAGGAGGGGAAAACTACCAGCACACAGGAGAAAAAGTCTGCATTCACTCGTAAGTACTTATAATAATATTATAAATATATTTGATCAGAATAGGATATGTCAATGAAAATCAGCACAAATTAATTTAATGATGGTTTATTGATGCTTTAATTAAATTAATTAAAACATAATTAAATTAAACTTTAACTGATGTTTAATTAATAATTAATTGCCAATTATTAATTAATAATAAAAAGTCAGCCAAATTGGCAGTTAATTATTAATTAATACATTACAAAATAACCAAGGTGTTCTATGAAAATTTCAGGATTTGTGAAGTGTTCCGTCATAGAAAAAGTTTGAGAAACCCTACTTTAATGTATGGTTCCTTCACTTCACCTTCCTATCTACTAAAATTTAAAGATTCCTAGCCTGATCAATTTCTTCTACCTTAATCTCACCAATATAATATGCCATCCAAATTGTATTCTGTATTAGCTTAAACCAAAAGATCAGGCGAAATGTACGTTTTTTTTTTTTAATAATCATTAAATTTCTGATATGTACCCTCAGGAGATGTACAGGATATTATGATAGTACTACACATACCAGCCACTGAATTAGAAGCTTTTATATAATACCGTGTTGGAGCTCCTTTAGCCCCGATTACAACACGTATGCAGTTGAGCATCGACTCCACACGGTGTTGGATTGCATCTACAAAATACCAGGCATTCACCAGACAGTCCTTTTAACTGGCTGAAATTTGACAGAAAAGAACTTTGCTCTCAGATCTGTTTTTCTAACATGTCTCATACATTCTCAATGAGGTTCAGATCTGGGCTTTTGTGGTGGCCAGAGAATATGGTGAAAGTCTCTGTCATGCTCACTGAACCACTGCTGAACAATTCTTATGCGATGGACAGTAGCATTGTCATCCATGAAACAACCATCACCTGCTGAATTAAAATTCAACATTGCAGGATGGATTTCATCAGCAACAATGTTCAGATATTTCTAAAGGACAACCCACTTTCCAGCAATATCAGGTGGTTTCTGTTCTGTACCAACAGAACATGCCCTACACCATGACACTACCTCCAGAACCTTGAGTAAGCTGGATTCATTGCTTCATGGGGCTCCTGCCTAACTGTTTGCTTACTGTTGGTACAGAACAAGGTGTGCCATGACTCATTGGACCACAACTTTTTTTCCAGTGACCTGTCACAGTGTTCCTGACACCACTGTAGACAAACTTTCCAGTTCTTTGCAGAAATCACTGGTTTCTGTATAGCCATAGGACTGGCATTACCGATCTTCTTCAATTCCCTGCACGTAGTTTGGTGAGAGATGGGTTGTTCATCTAATGCTTTGGTCAATCACCACATGCAGGATGTTCTGACCAACAGTTAAGTTTTCATCTTATTTTTATATGTATAGACTCCCCCCACCCCAAAACCACCAGACTTTTGTCAAAGTGCACACATCCATAAGAATCAAAACACAAAATTTGACAATCATATATTTCTAACCTGTAACTAAAGACGGCAGCGTTCTTGTTCTTGACAGACTATTTAAACACATGGGATATCTAAACTTTTGAGAAACCAGTTAGCTCTACTGTTTTTAAAATTGTGGCTCTAGCCAGATGGGCACTCACAGTAAACTCTTTATTGATCTCTGAAAGATTCTTTGTTTTTCTCATTGTGATCAACGCTATTGATGATTATTGACCAGTAGCATTCTTAAATAGTTGCCTAGAACATGTGATGATGCATGTGACCAAGTATTTTACATATATGCTGCATAAGTGATTGATCGACAACAATGTTCTCTGTTCCCATTACTGTATTCTTGTAGACGATTCAAAATTAATAACGAAAAACTCACATACAAAGATTATTTAATAGTATAATTTTTGCCTGTGTGCCTCAGGCATCTTCAGTGCATTTTAAGCTCAAAATTAAACAATAACTGACAATTCCAAAAAAGTGCCACCTAAGTAACTGGTGTAAGATAACTAAAAAGGTCAATAAATTTCCTAAAAAAAAAAATTGCATACAATAAAAAGTTAGGAAAGATTAGCTGATTTATAAAGTACTATCTCCCATAAAGGGGATAGATGTAAAGTTTCACATGTTTCTTTATAAAGGCATTCCACGAGGAACCAACTTTTGTGAAGGACTTTTCTCTTTCTCCAGTGAACTTTATGTCCAGTAAAGATGGCATGTTCTGCAAGTCCAGACTTTTCAGGTTTACAGTATTTAATATAAGGTTCGTGTTCTTCTAGCCGAATAGAGGAAGATCTTCCTGTTTGTCCGATATAAGATAATCCACAAGAGCATGGAATCTAGTAGACATCTGGATAATTAAGATATGGAAGCTTGTCCTTAGGAGAAGTGAGAAAGGTGGAGATTTTTCTAAATGGTCGAAAGGCAACAAAAATATTCAGTGGTTTTAAAACTTTTGCTATACGTTCACTAATGCCTTGTACATAAGGGATAGGAATGTGCGTTATTTCTTCTGTATTTGAAGAGGAAGACATTAAAATTACTCAAAGCTCTTTTAATGAAACAATTCTTATAACCATTAGATAGAAAGAATTATTCAAACAGGAATTTCCTTCAGACATTGTAAAATTATTTGATTTCGAAATACATTCTGGTTATTTTTTCTTTAAAATTAAGTTGTATCAACAAATTGAAGGAACAGCAATGGGCAATCCTCTTTCTCCTGCTGTCTCCAATTTCTTTATGGAACATTTTGAACAACGTATCTTTGACAACGTTTCTCCCAGACCTACTCGTTGGTTCAGATATGTCGATGACATTTTTGCGTATGGAATGGCTCTTCTGATGAACTTCAACAGTTTCTCAATAAGTTAAATGCACTTCGTCCTAGGATCGAGTTTACCCTAGAAGTAGAATCAAATAAGCAGTTAGCCTTTTTAGATCTTCTAATTCTTCGGCAATCAGATGGTAACCTACATTTCTCAGTTTATAGAAAGAAGACTCATACAGCCATTATATCCATGTGGAATCTCATCACCATCCCAGTCAAAAGGCAGGAACTGTTAAAAACACTGGTCTATCCCCTATATGGGAGATAGTACTTTATAAATCAGCTAATCTTTCCTAACTTTTTATTGTATGCATTTTTTTTTTTTAAGAAATTTATTGACCTTTTTAGTTATCTTACACCAGTTACTTAGGTGGCACTTTTTGGAATTGTCAGTTATTGTTTAATTTTGAGCTTAAAATGTACTGAAGATGCCTGCGACACACAGGCGAAAATTATACTATTAAATAATCTTTGTACATGAGTTTTTCGTTATTAATTTTGTATCGATATATCTACTCACGGTATACCTCTTTTAAAACTTATTCTTGTACACGTATCAGCTACTGCATAAAGTTTTCTAATTCAGTGGCTGATACATGTACAAGAATAGGTTATAACATCACTACATTACTATACTATACTATATATTATATATTACTATACATTAATATAACATTACTACTATTTCTTATCAACAATTTTCAGTGTTATTAGATCTTATATTTCGTTCTTCTTAGGAAGTTCGTACTATATCAATCCACTTAGGCCTTTTTTCTGCCATCCTGGCAAAAATACAAATGATTTGGTAACCGTTCCTCTCCCCCATCTGTTTAAGTGACATACTATCTAAGAGTATATTTGCTAATGCATTCCTGAAGGATGTCAAGTTCTTTCCTAATTTTCTCATTTTTAATGTGATACTGAAATTGATGGCATCTGTTCACTCCTCTATTCTTTCTCAGAACTCTCACATCTGTGGTTTCCAGTCTTTGATCATGATTTTATTTCTAATGCAGCTTAAAACTTAAAATTGGATTGTATGCCACCTTGTATACTGCTTTGTCTAATTTCTCTCTCTCTTACTCTGTATATCTTTATTCAGTTGACTTCCATACCATACCATACTAATTTTGCTAATTCTGTTGCCTATTTCCTTACTTAATTTACAGTTTTCACTAAACATTCTGTGTAAATAGCTGAATTTTTTTTGTTGTTGTTTTCTAATGTGTCTCCATTCAGGGTTTCTGCTGATGTTTTGTTCTGTTTTCGTAGGCTTTATCTTTTTTATTGCTGATTTTCATATAAGATTTATTTGAGTATAACATCTGCATAAAGTATAGAACTGAGATTTTCACATCTTCAGCTTTGGCACATCAGGTTTAACCACTTTCCTTCAAACTGTGATTAATATAGATCAGAGGTGTTCAACCCGTCGATTGCGGAGCGATTTTTGGTCGATCTCTTGTGTATTCCTCCTTACTTACAAATTTAATTAAAACTGGAAACATAACATTTTATTTATCATTATTTTTAATTCGCTTTAAGTGTATTGCTATTGTTTATTTATTTTTCGTTAAAATTGTCAGATCAGTAATTTTCTTATAAGTCCAGGTAAATGAATTAATTTGAATCAGTGGAAGTCAGACAGCGAGCCGAGTGAATACGATTATAAGCAAAGTGTAAAAACTCAATTGTAGTTTAAATATTAAATATTCCAAAGCACGTTACATCGATTTTTTATTTAGGTTAAGTGCCATGTGAATATTGTAAAAAAATAAACTTTGTTTGTCTCAGTATATCTCTAAATTATATCTCAGTTTATCTCTAAAGTCAGTCAGAAGGAGTTCAAACAACTTTCCGATGGCCGGCAACTTACAATCAAAAGAAAGTGGAGGAGAACAAAAGTCGTGCTGAACTGAAACTTAAGATGAAAGACTCATACTGATTCTTTGGGGGTTGCCAAACTTCATGCGAGGTCTCAGAGGAGGCTTAATAAAAGGGGGGTGAAGCAAGCAGAAGGGGTCCCGGTTCCAGAATTGCTGTCAGAAAGGAGGCCGCCCAGTCCAGAGTCGCTATCAGAGATTGCCCAGATCCACGTTGCTTGAGAGAGGAATTTCCTACTTCCAGAAAGGAGCTTCTTGGTTCAAGACGTCACTAGAGAGAGAGAGAGACTACTTCTAGGCTGCAGATGAGGTTTCAAATTGCCGAAAGGAAGAGTTTCAGTTGCCGGAGAAAAGTTTCCAGGCCAGGTTAATGTCAGACATTCACCAGTGTGTTGCGTTTTAATCACAATTTGATGAATCAAACAACTTCACTGATATTGTTCAGTTAATGGTATTTATTCGCATGGTATTTCAAGATTATTCAAGTAAAGAAGAACTTTTGAAAATTATACCATTATTGGGAAGGACTAGGGGAGAAGACATTTTTTTGGCATTTGACGAATTTGTGAAACAACACAAACTTCTGCATTTTAAACTTGTATCTATTACTACTGATGGTGCTCTTGCAATGATAGGTAATAAATCAGGCTTCATTTCATTATGTAAAAACAATGACAAATATCCAGATTTTTTAATGTACCACTGTATTATTCACCACAAGTACTGTGTAGTAAAAGATTAAACACAAAAGATGTTTTGGATATTACATTTAAAATTGTAAATTCTGTTCCAGGAAATGCCCTGCAACGGCGGTTATTTAAATTACAGGCAGATGATGATAGGGAACTTCTGTTGTACAGTAATGTTCGCTGGCTCAGCACAAGTCAAATTTTAGAAAGATTTCTTGTATTAATTAACGATATAAAAACTTTTCTTGATGAAAAAGGAGATATTTATCCACAATTGAGTGATAAAAGATGGTTGTTACACTTATCATTTTTAGTAGATTTCTGCACGAAATTAAGCAATTTAAATTTAGAGTTACAAGGTAGAGATAAAAATTTAATTGACATGTTAAGGTCAATAAAAACTTTCCAACAATACTTACTTTTATTAAAGAAAAATATAAATGACTGCAAATTTAGACATCTCCTATATATTTATTAAAATTTTTTGAACAAAATCAAGAAATGCTTCACTATGATTTAAAAGAATTTATTCGTGAAATAGAATTAGTTGAGGAAGAAATAAATTCAAGATTTAAAGATTTTAATAAAACTGAAATGATTGTATCCTTTATCAATAATCCATTTCAAGAAAACTTGAACATCACAGAAATTTCAAATAAAATTAGTGGGCTGTTTGATATAAACCAAGCTGAAGTAGAACTTGAGATAATAAACATTCAGAATAGTTTACATTTAAAATCAATAAACAATGAAGTCATTTGGAAGTATGCACATGAAAAATTCCCAATATTAACTGATATTGCGTGAAAAATTCTGTCGTGTTTCGGATCGACATCTTGTCAGAATCCGCTTTTTCAAATATGACCGTCATAAAAAATCAATTAAGAAACCAAATTACAAACAATCATTTGTTTGTAATTTGGTTTCTTAATTGATTGTCTGCGATTGGCCACTTCTTCATATCAACTTGACTATGAAAACATTGCGAGGTCCAAACAATGCCAAATTTCACATTAACTTTTTTTTCTTTTAATCAACCAGCATTTCCTGTAACTTGTGAGTTTGTAATCAATCTGTTGTTTTTTCTAATTTTGGTTTTCCAAAATAGAGAAATAAATATTTTATTCCAATATTTTTTTTTTTTTTTTTTTTTTTTTTTTTTTTTTTTTTTTTTGTATTAAAACAAAAGTGATAAATAAATTTTTAAATACACAAATAAAGTTTTTAGTTGTTTATTTATGCGTAATAAGATATCAGGTTGGGGGAAAGGTGATCTATATAAGAGAGTAGATCGCCGAATAACTTATTATAGAAAAGTAGCTCGCGTAGTAAAAAAGGTTGAACACCACTGATATAGATGATTAATAACAGTGGAGATACGTTGGGCCATTGTCTACCACCTGATTTAACATCAAACCATCTTCCTGTACTTACTTCATTTTTAACTGCTGACTTACAACTCACATATAGATTACATATTGCTCGATATAATATCCCATTTACACCACATAACTTGCATTTTGAACAGCTTTTCTCTTGGCATCTTGCCATACCTTTTCCAGATCTACAGAAAGAGCTGAGATTTTCACATCTCAGTTTAAATTTAAATACTTGTTAAACTTAAAGTACTTGTTATATTTCCATGGGTTCTCAACTGTTTGTCTTAAAGTAAAAATCTGATCTTGACAGCCTCTATTTGTCCTGAGCCTAGCTTGTTCTTCTCTAAGCTTCTCTTTCATAATTTTTCCTTGCCTTTTTTCAAGTATTCTTGAACAAATCTTACCATGAAGACTTAGTGCAGAAATTCCTCTGTAATTCTCACATTGTTTTGTTTCCCTTTTTACAGCTAGGAAATATGAGAGTGCTATGACTCTGATCAGCCTGATCTGAATTGTGCTGTGTAGTCACTGTGAAACGTTTTCATACCTCCATTTTTGAAAATTTGCACTTGATTAGATCATTGGAATGAGATCTAATGCAGAGAGTAAGGGAAACTAGATCATCTTGGGAGGAATACTGAGAATATGTATATAAGTTCAGCTGGGATGTGCAGACATAATAGTGACACAAATGTCAATGATTATTATTATTATGGGCAACTCCAGGGAGTCCTTAGACTCATCGAGGGAGGCCCTAAACATCATGTCCACACAACTATACGACATTCTCACAGTATCTATCATACCTTGCCTTGAACTCACTCGCTGTCATAGCACCCACAACAGACTCTGGCAGCTTATTCCACTCATTTACCACTCTAAAAGTAAAGAACCCAGCTCTAACACCCTTGCTAACCACACTCTTGCCCAGCTTCCATAGGTGTCCCCTAGTTCTCCCACCACCAGTCATGATCTCAAAAATATCCTCTGAATTAATCCTATAGAAACCCTTTAGCAATTTGAAGGTCTCAATCATATCTCCCCTTTTCTGCCTATCAACTAATTTCTTCAACCTGTTCTCATAAGGTTCATTCTATAGACCTGCTATCATCTTGGTCACTCGCCTTTGGATCCTTTCCACCTCCTCCTCATCAAGAAGAAATCTAGGTGACCAAATCTGGGCACAGTAGTCAAGATGAGGTCTTATCAAGGCTCGGTACAGAGGTACAATAACTTGCTTGTCTCTGCTCGTCAAAGTATTTAAGTATTTTTCAACAACCAAGTGAGTTGATGAGCTGATTTAGCCACTTTTGCAGTGTGCCCCCTAAACTTCATCTCCCTATCTACCAACACTCCCAAGTCCCTGGCCTCATCAATCTCCTGGAGTACAGTTCCACATTGGTGGAACTGTACTCCAGGAGATTGACGCTGCTAATCTTTTCATCCTAAAATGCATAACCTTACATTTTGTCACATTAAATTGACATCCATTCTCCTTACCCCAGAACTCCAATCTATCCAAGTCGTCCTGCAAGATTTTGACATCTTCTGCATTCACTATTGCCCTACCCAACTTTGCATCATCAGCAAACAAATGAACTGTTCCTCTTAGATCCTTCCCCTATATCGTTAACGAACAAGTTAAACAGCAGTCGTCCAAGAACAGAACCCTGCGGCACACCACTAGTCACAGGCCGTCTTTTGGACACTACTCCTGAATAAACTACTCTCTGATATCTCTCCATCAACCACCCACCGATCCATCTCACCAACCCTATATCCATTCCCATGTGATGTATTTTACGGATTAGAATTCCATGTGGTATCCTGTCAAAAGCCTTAGCCAGGTCCAGCAGTATTACTGTAAACACATTACCCTTATCCAGTTCAGCCCTCACTGTGTTATAAAACTCGAGCAAGTTACTGAGGCATGATCTACCCTTCACAAAGCCATGCTGTCCCGCCCCGTACAGTATCTCATTTTCATCAATCCATTCCTGTATTTTTCCCTTGAGTACTTTCTCCAAGACCTTGACAACGACTCCTGATATGCTGATCGGTCGGTAATTTGCAACAGTAGTCTTGGATCCTCCTTTATGCAGTGGAACTATTTTCCCCTCTTTCCACACCTTCGGGACTAAACTAGAACAGAGACTCAGATTAAACAACATGGTCAAGGGCACTGATAATTCTTTAGCCGCTTCACGTAAGACCCGTGCCGGTATACCATCCAATCCCACAGATTCACCTCCAGTTCATTCATCACAATTCCCATATAAACTAATGGTTCCTTAATTTTTTCAATGTCGCCACTTGGATGATATACTCTTGCAAAGTGCTCGATCAGTAATTCCACTATATCGACTGATTCAGTGACCTCCTTACCATCGTCATTCCTTAAAATCATTTTGCTGTGTACAGTTTTTTTTTTGCTTGCAGCATATTGAAAGAACTGTTTGGGATTCTCTTTAGCTTACATAGCTAGTTTCCTTTCATAATCCGCTTTTGCTTTTTTTACCACACTCGTTACCCTTCTGCCCTGCGCTTTATACCGTTCATGTGCTTGCAGGTCACCTTTCTCTTTGAATTCCTTCCACAGTTGTTTCTTTTTTTGCAGCTCAAGCTTAATGGTGTTATTCATCCATTTAAACCCTACTTGTTTTGCTATTCGGACCCTAGGTATACAATCAGCCATAACCTCCTGTAAATGCTCCTTGACCACTTCCCATACTCAATCGACATCCAGCCCTTGCAGTTTTGCATGCCATGGCACTGAACCAAGCAATCTCCTAAGCTTGTCATACTTGCCAGCATGGTAATTCCACATATACCCTGTCTTAATCGAAAATTCCACACCTTTAGCCACCTCCCAGGCCATGCCACCTTATCACTCTCACCAATAGGTGGCAACATGGTCATATTCATTACAGTCAAATTCTCAGATGCTATTACCAGGTCAAGCACTCTCAAACCCCTAGTATTTTCAATTACATGCTGTCTCAGATAGTTATCCCTTAATAATTGAATAAAATCCAGTTCCTTCCTCACATGTGTCCTCTCCTCCTCCTTCCAATCAATGTTACCATAGTTGAAATCCCCCATAATAATTACCCTCCTTCCACTCATTGCTTCTATTTGCTTATGCATACTATCTCCACCATCTATTCCATCACCTGGTCTATAGCAGCACCCAACTGTATATTTCGTTCTGCCAGTTTCAATCTCACACCAAATAGCCTCAAATGAGCTCTTTTCACTATCCTGCAATACAACTTCAATTCTCCTTGGCTGCAGTTCATCAGCTATCATCAATAACACTCCTCTCCTCATTTTATTCTCTCTGTCCCTCCTAAAGACACTATAACCTACACATTCTATCCCACTATATCATCTTCTGTCAGCCATGTTTCTCTAATGCCAATAACCTGTGGCAAGGAAGAACCAATCAAGACCAAAAATTCTTCCTTCTTGTTCTTAATACTCCTGGCATTAGTATACATGAAATGCAGAGGTCACTTTGTCCCACCCCTGTCTTGATGCGTTATTCTAACTATCCCATTCCGATTTCTTGTCCTTAGTACTGGCTCGAGTACATTATATACATTCTTACACTCACCTGTCTCACTGATGTCCGCATATCCACTCCCCCTCCCCTCCTTGGTAGTTCTAGTTTCCCTGGTTCTGCACATCCATTTTCACTTCATTCAGCAATACTTTTTCCAGTCTCCGCACACCAAATCCATTCAAATGCAGGCCATCCATCTTGTATATATCCTTTTGCCCATCAAACTCATTCCACATCACACCGTCTGCATAACCTGCGCATAAAGTCATTTGCGATTATGGCCCTCCTTCTAAACTCCTCTCTGTCGTACCGTGGCAACAGACTCACCATCCTAACTCTGTCACTCTTTTCTTTCGCTACCTTTAACAATACTTTCAAGTCCTCTCTCATAAAAAATTTATCTCCTTTCAATAAAATATTGAATTATGAAAGATTGAATTATTTTTTTGAATAATTCGAATTATTGAATTGAACTGATAAAAAATTGAATTATTGAATTCTTTCAATTATGAAAGATGTAGTCCAGCAGAAGGATATAGTCCATCCTTCTGCTGAAGGATGAATTACATTTTTGGTTCTTCATGCATTATGAGTGCATCCATAGAGGATAAAGAGAAAATTGCCCTACCGAGCCAAGCAGACTGCAGATTTATTATTATTATTTGACACCTCCAGGGAGTCCATAGACTCATCGAGGGAGGGCACCTGCTCTACAACTCTGTCTCCACCAACTGACTGCAACTACACCAACGCCATCTACCACCCACCACCACCACTGGTATTTCCATAATCACAAACATCCATGCCCACGGTGGGATTTGAACCCACAGCCTTTTTGCTGGAGAGCGGATATGCTAACCACTTGGCCAGCCAGGCTGGCCAAGTAGTTAGTGTATCCACTTAGCTTGGTTAGCGTATTTATATATAAGAAAAAGCCAGGAGGTAACTTATGTGTATATACAAATGCTAGGAGCATTAAAAACAAAGTCGTTGAGCTTGTAAAATTGTTGGCATTAGTGAAACTTAGCTCTCAGAGTTGAATGTAGTAACTGGAATGTAATGTATAGGGTATAGTATTTTTAAAAATGACAAAAGAGATAGATAAGGAGAGAGCTACTACTGCTAATGATATCAGATGACTTGAGTCCATTTTAGATAGAAACGCATGAAAGCAATAACATGATATGTTCTGTGTAGTAGTAACGTGACTTTGAGGCTATCTAGTGTGAAGTTGAGACTAACATGAAGAAATATATTGCAATTCATTTGCTGAAAATGAATAAATGATTTATCATATTACCCTTATGAATATTCAATGAGTAATTATTACGAGTGACTTAATTATCCAAATATTGACTGGGTAACAGAGAAAGCTTATGATAAGAATGAAAGAGAATTTATTTAGCTGTTTCAAGATAACTTTCTCAAGCAGCATGTGAAAGAAGCATCTCGAAAACAAAGAGAGTTGGATTTGATCATAGCATCAGAAAGTGTGTCAGTTAAGGATTTAACTATTTTTGCCAATTGGTAACAGTGATCATGCCATACTGACCTGGGAAGAAGCTAACTATATGGATGTTCCAGTGATGAGAGGTGACTTGAACTACAAATATGGAAATTATGACAAACTCAGGAGAATACTATCTTTGGTTCCATAGTATCAGTTACTGAATGGGAAATCACAAGTGCATGGGAAGCACTGTAAATGTGCATGCAGCAGTAACAAGTGTTCTAGAGTTCTAAGAACAAATAGGGTGAGAGTGAAATGGATGTGCTATCTTATTATGCCAGAGAACCAGAAGAAGAGTATATAGAGGGAATGTTGAAAGTTTATTTTTCACTTGGTTAGACTATAATAAATTTAGTTTAATCCTTTATCCAATTGTGAGCAAACAATTTTTGCACCTGAAAATATCTTCAGGACTAGGGTAAGGTAGTATAACACTGGGCAACTCGTAGCAAAGGTGGACCAAGCTAACATCACTCCTCTCTCAGTATCTCCCATAATGCAAAACACATCTCCTTGTGGATATGTATAATGTTATGCATTAAGGGAAGGGCCACTACCCAGACTAGTTTTGACCTTTATTGAGGTCTCTTCAGTGGGAACCAGGCCCTGAAGTGGAGATACTGAGATAGGAGTGATGTTAGTTTGGTCCTTTGCTATGAGTTGCACAGTGTTGTACTACCTTACCCCAGTCCTGAGATTTTCAGGTGCAAACTTTGTTTGCTCACACTTAAGGATTAAATAGATTAAATAGGATAAAGGATTAAACTAAATTTATTATAGTCGAACCAAGTGAAAAATGAACTTTCAACAGCTTTCTCTAAATCCAGAGTAATTTAATAAAAAGGGGGCACACCTTTTTGGCAACTCCTATAGGTAAAGATGACCTTGCCATTGTTTCTGCCTGGTATCTCCACTTCTGGGCCTGGCTCTCATTGAAGAGACCTCAATAAAAGTCGAAACTAGTCTGGGTAGTGGCCCAGAAGTGATGGAGTGATGACAGGGATGGTTCCTTGTCATCACTCCTTCCCGCTGTTCAACCAAGCGAAAGAACTCCCCAGTGTCAACCCTGTAACCACCTCTCAACAGTTTAGAAGCCTCAATCATATCATCTATCCTTCTATCTGCCAAACTCTGCAGTCCGCATTCCCTCAGCCGATCTTCATAACTAACATTGTACAGTCTTGAAACTATCTTTATTATCTGCCTTTGTACCCTTTCCACAGTTAATTTATTCCCTTCAAATCTCCTGTTATACTCTTGCAGATATACTCTTGTAAAGTGTTTACTTAGTAATTCTACTATTTCGACTGATTCAGTTACCTCTCTACCATCAGCATTCATTAAAATCATACTGCAATAAACATTATTTCTTTTACTTACAGCATATTGAAAGAACTGTTTCTGAATTATATTTAGCCTGTATTACTAATTTCTTTTCATACTCTGCTTTTGCCACTCTTACCACACTGGTTACCCTTCTGGCCAGTGCTTTTGTACTGCTCATATACCTGCTGATCACCTTTCTTCTTGAATTCCTTCCACAGTTTTTCTTTTTTTGAAGCTCTGGCTTAATGATGATATTCATTCATTTAACTCCCACTTGATTTTCTCTCCTGACTCTAGATATGCAGTCTGCCATTGCTTCCCTTAAACGCTCCTTTACCACTTCCCATGCAATATCAACAAATAGTCCTTGCAGTTTCACATGCCATGGTACTGATTTAAGCAATCTCCTAAGCTTGTTATATTTACCTGTCCCGTAATTTCACATATACCCCTTCTTAACTGAAAATTCCACACATTTAGCTCCCTAGTCAAGACCATATAATCACGCTCACTAATTGGCAGCAACTTGTTCATATTGGTTATAGACAAATTCTCAGATACAGTTACTAGATCAAGCACTCCGAAATCCCTAGTATATTCCATCACATGCTGTCTCAGGTAATTTTTCTTAGTAACTGCATGAATTCTATTTCCTTTCTCCTATATGTCCTCTCCTCCTTCCAGTTTATGTTTCCATAGTTAAAACCCCATAATAATTACCCCCCCCCTTCCACTCAATGAGTTTATTTACTGATGCATATGATCCCCATTGTCTTTTTCTTTCCCTGGTCTATAACAGCATCCAACTATATATTTTGTTCTGCCGGCCTCTATCTCACACCAGATAGTCTTAAAGTGCTATTTTCATTGGCCTACAGTTGAACTTTTACTCTCTTTGGTTGCAGTTCATCAACTGTCATCCATAACATTCCTCCCCCATTATTTTCTCTTTATCCTCTCTGAATACACCATATTCACCAGATATATCCATGTTTTTCAGCCTGTATAGAATATGGTTTGTTTGACTTAAGTCCCAAATTAGTAGCTTCATGTGTTCTCTGAATGAAAGCATGAAGTTATTGTTCTGTGTCCTGGTTGCATTTTTTCTAAATGCCTATTCATATCCCCTTTCTAAGAAATATGGAAATTAATTCCATGCCAACTAATAATTATATTTTAAATAATAATTATACTTAGTTATATTTTCTTCTAAATGCTTATCCTCTCTTCTAAATGACTAAAATTTACAAGGCAATGATCTGTTCTGCACTAATTTTCTGTTACATGTAGCAAGTTTACTCATATGGAAGGGATTAATTCTATACATATCCATCCAACCCTTGAATACTGTTCACACATTCAAGGTGGTTTCCCTAAGAGCTCCCTAAAAATACTTGACTCAGTGCAGAAGAGAGCAGCTACATTGATTAATGACACATCTCTTACTACTTCACTCAACTCTTCACTGATGTTTAGTTTCTGATGTTTTGCATTATCTACAAATATTTCCATTGATTCCTCATCAGAGTTGGTATTAGTAATTTCCTCCTCCTTTTTCTGAATCTTTTAAAGCATACAGTAGCTGTTTAGCATCCTTACTTTTGAAATATCTTTGGCACTTCGAAACATCAAAACAAGGAAGGCTCCTGGATTCGATAATATTCATAATGAATTCCTGATACATAGTGTACCTTATGCTAGATTGTGGTTGGCCAAATCCTTTAGCGACATACTTGAAAGTTGTTGTGGTTGCATGCCCAGATGCAACCACAACAGATAGAAGTGAAAAGCTATTTCCCCATAGCCCTTTTAAGTGCAACCTACAAACTTCTGGAGAGACTGATTCTGAATAAGATCAGTGGGAAAATTCTGGAATGGGTTCCAGTAGAACAAGTGGGGTTCAGAAGAGATCATAACTGCACAGATCAGGTCCTTAGCTTAACAACTTACATTGAAGCAGGGTTTCAAGATGCTTGATGACTGCTGCAGTCTTTGTTGACTTGACAGCAGCCTATGATACTGTCTGGAGGGAGGGACTCATATACAAATTCCTTAAGATCATCCCATGTAAAACTGGGGCACCTCATAAACAAATTATTATGTGATCGATATTTCAGAGTGGTAAATGGGAGAAGTATCAGTAAACAGAGAGTGCTTAAAAATGGATTGCCACAGGGCTCAGTGCTAGCGCCACTGTTTTTGAGTCTTTACATTGCAGACATCCCTGAAACAGTTAGTAGAAAGTTTGCTTATGCAGATGATTTAGCTTTGGTAATCAGTGATAAATCTATAGAAAGAACTGAAGAAATATTGATAAATGAAATGTCGGCCTTATGGCAGTTTAATAAAAAATTGAGATTAACACCAAATCCTGGTAAAACTGAATGGTCTTGTTTTCACCTTAGTAACAGACTTGCAAATCAAAAACCAGAGATATATGTTGATGGGACATTAATCTCGTTTAATACAACACGTAAATACTTGGGGATAACCTTGGATAGAACTTTGTCATATAAACAACATATGATTAATATCACTGCTAAAGTATGTACTAGAAATAATATAGTTCAGAAGCTCTGCGGTACTACATGAGGCTCAAGTGTCACAACTCTGCAGTGCACCACTTTGGGACTGGTCTATAGCACAGCAGAGTATGGTGCCCCTGTCTGGCTTAATAGCCACCACATCAACAAATTAGATGTGGTGGCTATTAAGCCAGACAGGGGCACCATACTCTGCTGTTTAGAAGCCTCAATCATTATTAATTATTAATAATGATTGAGGCCTCAATCATTATTAAGTGCATGGTGACTTAATCTCACCATGCACTTAATAATGGGCTGTATCAGAAGCACACCCTTACAATGGCTCCCCACTCTGAGCCATATTACATGAGTTTATTCCAGGTTCTTTATCTGATAGATTAAAATCCAGAAGACCTGCCATTAAAACTGCCTGTAATCTCAGTCAGAATGCCAGCTTGATGAATAAGTGGGATGCACTGTGGACTCAAGCAGTATCACCTGAAGTCCATAGCTACCTAAATATTCTCCAAAAACCATCTGAATTTGACCTGCCCAGGAATATATGGAAGACTGCTAACAGGATCCGTACAGGTCATGGTGTATATGGAGACTTACTATCAAAATAGGGAAAGATACTGTGGATCCCCACTGCCCTTGTGGAGCCAAGACCCAAACCGTTTGTCATATAGTTCAGAAATGTGAGTTAACAGCATATCCATGTGAAATAATGGACATTTTTGACCTATCCCCAGAGGCAATCAATTGGATTAAAAATCTAAATGTAAAAATATGACTAAATTTTTGCTTGCTGCTTGTTTATGTTTTACTTCTTATTTATAATTTTATATATATTGTATCTCATCTATATTCATATGTATTTTATTTTATTTCCTTTTAACCATGTGTATATGCCATACGATAAATAAATAAGCATCCTTTCACAGAAACAGATTTTTATTTTTTCATTTTTTTTAATCTGTTGCTGTCTTTTGGATCAGACTTCCTTTGTATGTATTTCCCAAAGTGTGCAATGTACAGGTCTTCAAATCCAATGTTTTTCTTCTTATGTTTCTGTCCCTTCATGTATATGGGTTGAACATCCTCTACTGCATGCAATTACCATTGCAAAAAACAAACAAACAAAAAACCTCACTGTCATGTGTGGTGCAGTGCAGCAGTGTCTTAGAATTGGAAGGTAGCATGTCATCATAACATTCTGTTTTTAGGCTGCTATTCTTTATCTCATTTGTTAATGATATTTCCCATAGATTGAAGGAGGGGGGGGTGTTCAGTTTTATGTGAAGCCTGTTCACGAGATGTTGCAAATCTCTTACATGTTAGTCTTCTGTGCAGACAAGGGTTAGATGATCTGGAAACCTTGCTCTAGATGCCAAACATGAAACTTTTTAAGTCACTTCAGGAGTAAGATTGTAGATTCATTTTCCAGGAGATAAAATTCATCTCACACCTAAAGACTCACAAACATCCATATTATTAGTTGGAATTTGAGCCCCGAACTTGTTGGTTGGTGAGCTAATTAGCTATCTGCTCAACCAACCAGGCCAGTAGTTGTTTGCTGATAATGCTTGTTGTGGAGAGTTTTAAAGAGCAAATCAAGTCTCTTCACTAAGATTTAAATAGCCTTTCAGCTTGGATAGATGAATGCATTTGCCATTTTAATGTTAATAAGTGTAAGGTTTGCACTTTGATGCACAGATGTGTAAGTATTGTATTGCATTAGTGAACTGCTCTTCAGGAGTAATGGTTGATAAAGACCTGATGTTTAAGATATGCACTGCAGCAATTTGAGGGCTACAGATCATACTACTGCTCTACTAAAGAGAACATCAACAAGTAAAATGTGAACTCCTGGATGTACAAGGGATGTCCAGAAAGTAAGTTCCGATGGGCTGTCAGAGAAACAAAAATATACTTACAAAAAAACTTTATTGAAAATTAAAGTAGACATCTTTCACTACTTTTCTACATAATTTCCACCATTGTTCAGGCACTTATCATAATGGGGCACCAAGAGTTGTATACCTTCATCGTAGAAGGTTGGCGCCTGCGACGTTGACTGCTTCTTTGACCTTGTTATCGTTTTGAAACTGCCAGCCACCAAGGAAAGATTTCAGATGTTTGGACAGGTGAAAGTTGCTTGGCGCGAGGCCGGGACTATATGGCTGTATGGAATTATTCTCAGCCGAAGGTGGCGAGAAGTTGTTGCGTTATGCTGGCCATGTGTGGTCAGGGCAGGTGTTATCATGAATCAAAACAACGCCCCTTGTAAATGATTAAATTATATAAAGGGTGTCCCAAAATTCACGCAAAAGTAATTTTGATAGAAAACACAGGTTTTTAATTAAAAATTGTAATTTCTTATTGATTCATAAAGTATACAGTATAGGATTATGCATGGAATAGCATATCGGGTAAATGGCCTCCACGGCTTTGCTGGCACATACGCACTCTTGTCGAAATTTTCCATGACCGTTTTGCATAAATGTGGCTGAATTTTGTTGATACAGCGCTCAATTTCCTTCTTCAAGGCATGGGTGGTTGTGGGCTTGTTGGCATAAACCTTAGACTTCAAAAAAACCTAAAGAAAAATGTCCAACGGCATTAAGTCACATGATCTGGGCGGCCAATTCTGATCACCAAAACGGGAAATTACACGATCAGGAAATGACTCATGCAGTAATTGAATTGTTTCTCGCACTGTATGGCATGTGGCACCGTCTTGTTGAAACCACATGTCGTCCACATCCATATCTTGCAATTTAGGCACAAAAAACTGGATTATCATGTCGCGATAGTGAGCACCATTAACTGTCATTGCCTTACCAGTCGCATTTTCGAAGAAGAATGGACCGATGATGCCTCCAGTCCAAAATCCGCACCAAACAGTGACACATTGTGGATGCATTTGTTTCTGAACAATCACTCGTGGATTTTCTGAACCCCAAATGTGACAATTTTGTCGATTAACGACATCATTTTCATCTTGAGCCATCAAGATGAAAATGAGCCTCATCGCTGAAGATGATTTTGTTCGAAAAATAAGCATCCATTTGTTGTTGTTCCATAATCCATTCAACGAACTCTCTTCGCTGTGTGGTCAGTAGGCTTCAGTTCTTGAGTCAATTGAACTTTGTAAGCATAAAGATGCAAATCTTTCGTGAGAATACGCCGTAGAGAGCTTCTCGAAATGCCCAATTCAAGACCATGGTGCCGAATTGATGTTCCTGGACTCTCAGCAACACTCTCACGAACTGCTTCGATGTTTTCTGTTGAACGACTTGTTGAAGGCCAGCCAGAGTGTATAAGATCACTAATTGATCCAGTTTCCTTGAATTTTTTAATTAATCTTTTCACAGTTGATGAAGTTAAATCACTATTCTGACCATATTTTGTACGAAAATTGCGAAGTGTAGCTGCCAAACCTTCATTATTTTTAAAATATTGCTCAACAATGAAAATGCGTTGTTCTTTCGTGTAGCGCTCCATTTTTAATAACCCTGAACTGTCAGCTGTCACGCTGTCTTTTTTTTCTCGTTGGCAACACTTTACCGCACAAATGGCGCTAAATTTAAATCTTGCGTGAATTTTGGGACACCCTGTACTTGGTTTAATTCTTCATCCAAGTGTAAGCAAACAAAGTTTGCACCTGAAATATTTTTTTTTTTCAGGACTGGGGGCAACTCGTGGTAAAGTTGGTATGACTTCACATCACTTGCCTTAGTATTTGGCAACTCGTATATGAAAATATGACTTCTGCATTACTTCAACCTTGGTATCACCTCTGGGTCTGGCTCAATAAAGGTCAAAACCGGTCTGGGTAGTGACCCTTCCTGTAATGCATAGCATTTTACATTTCCACAAGGAGATGTGCTTTGCATTATGGAATACTAAGGCAAGTGATGTGAAGTCATACCACCTTTACCATGAGTTGCCCCAGTCCTGAAAATACTTCAGGTGCACACTTTGTTTGCTTACACTTGGATAAAGGATTTAAACCAAGCATATAATTTCTTGGTATCTTTAATTTATAGTATAACCAAGTGGAAAACTTTCAACAAATTTCTTCTTCACCTCTATAAAATCCCTTTATTAACTTATGTTTCGATTATATCCCCTCTTTTCTGCTTATCATCTAAACTTTGTAACTCACCATGGGTTCCACCCCATCACCTCCACATCTTAAACAAACTCAGTCACAATTTTGTTGTACTTTAAGTCCTCTGGTTGGGTTAATAGTTGGCTAATTCAGAAACCCTGCTCTAGTGACCAAGCATGATCCCTTTTTTTTGTCCGCCCCTTCAGGATTACAGTAAGCAAGGTGATGGTTTCTCAGAGCAGGCAATGAAAATGATCTACCACCTAAAGAGCATAGTGAACAAAAAAAAAAAAAAAAAAGTAAGAGTAGGTTTTTTTTTTTTTATGCAGCAATTGGTGGCAGTATAATGTATTGCCTTAGTGTGTTGTGAATGTGAAGATTGTGAGTTGGTATAAAGTACAGTATGACAAATACATTGATGATTTAGTGAGAACCTTATACATAGTGAGGTCATTTGGCTCTAGAGGTCTTTTAGTGATAATTATAATAAATTTTAATTTTGATACATGAAAAGTGATTATTGTAAATTTCATTTCTCACGACTTTCCTGAAAATAAGGCAATAGATCATAGTTTGTCATGTTTTGTAACAATTTTTTCTCATCTTCCTTTTCCCTCTTTTACCTTGCGGTGTCGAGGGTTTATTAATCATCGGACCTCAAACCGTTCAGAGGATAAGGTGGTCAGTCCTATGCCCTGGTGAATCCTATGTCCATAGTGCTGAGTTCTCAAGGCCGGTTTGCTTGCTTTACGGGATGAAAAACCCCAGGATAAACTGGGGAAAAAACCCTACTGTCCACACTGAAGACTGGCTAACTTTGCTATGGCCGAGGAAGATCCTTCAGCTCATGTCACCGACAGGAATCGAACCTACGACACTCCTTCCCCAGGCATATGGTTGCGAAGCGCACAGCCACTAGGCTAACCATGCAGACTTCCCTGAAATATAACAATTTTTTTTTTAAATTTTAAATGAGCAGTTTAAAAGTAGTATGTTGATTTAAATTGATATAAAGTGTTTGTAAAGTAATTTTTGTGAAATTATATTTCCACTTTTACTTGCTGTTTGCTGATCTAATCTGAAAAATATTGAAGTAACAATGATTTTCTTTTATTATTATTATAGTTGATGAAGAGCTAAAAGAGTTACATATAAAACTTCTTAGAAAGGCAAGAAAGTGGTTTAATAAAGACAAATGGGAAAAGGCTTTAGTTAAAGTAAGACTTTTTTTTTTTTTTTTTCATAAAATTTCTGCTTTGTGTTTATAAATTGATTTATTATTATTGATACTTGAATATCTATCCATTATACCCATTATCTTCATAAATGCTTGCTGACTGTAATTCAGTACTTTCAGTTCACCACTCGTTCTTAATTTTTTTTTTTTTTTTTTTTACAATTTTGAAGTAGGAAACAATTTTTATTTTCCCTCTTTCCCTTTCTCATTGGTATTCTGCATAACTCCCTTACATATATTCACATTGAGCTATTACTCTCTCACTAACACATGTATTATTTCCTGTATAGTATAATATGCAGGAAATATAAGCCTCATAGCCTTAGTTGCTTCAGCTGTAATTCAGAACTCTGAACTCAATGCAAACTAAACATTGCAGTCTGCAACTGATAATTATGCAAGATGTGTTTTCTAATATCTGATTTCATTGCTTGTATTAATCACTTACTCAACCATGTTCTTATAACACTGAAACTTAGAAGCTCACAGTTCGACACAGTAATTCAAATGTGGTCAAATTAATGTAATGAGGATTGACAATATTTTTTTCTTTCTTTGTCTCTCTCTCTGCAATATTTTTCTCTCCTGTGTACCAAAATTTTAAGAAGTCTATATAACATGGTCATTTCTATGTGATAATTTTTTAAAAAGTTTTTTGTTTTTAATCAGTATAAAGAATCAAGCAACTACTATTGAAAAATGGGCAATAATTTTCATCTAAACTAAATACCAGTATAATTCAAAAAAAAAAAAAAAAATTAAATCTTTCATTTTAACTATATATTTGCTATTTCCCTTATGTAAATGAGTTTTTTTTTTTTTTTTCTGTATAGATTTCTTTGTTATCTTACATGTTTTGTAATATGTGTTAAACTATTTAGTATTTCTTATCACATTTGGCTTAGTTCTGCAGTCGATCACCAGAGGTATGGTGATGACCCCTGCTGTCTTTTTTGCTTCCAAGGACCCATCATATGAGGCCCACTCATTTTGCACATTACTTCTTATACCTCTGGTGTGATTCATTCACAGATGATGCACTCATCACATCTATTAGCAAACCATTCATCAAGAAAAAAAAATTAATCTTCATCCTTGCTAACCACTTCTTAGTTTCCAGCAATAATCCTGCTTTGTTCTCTCACCTAAACCAGTATTGAAAGATATCAACATGTACATCCAGCGAAATCTTACCAGCATTTGTGTCTGCTGTATCACCTCTCTTCTGTGTATTCACCAGTGCTTGCAACTCACATTCCTTTAAATGTCCTTGATCATCTCTGTTATTGGCCTCTGAGCCCCCCCCCCACTGTTTAATCGCATCCTCTTGAAACTCTAAAGTCCAAATCTGAGTACAATAGTTCGAATGTGATTGTATCAAAGCCTTTGTAAAGAGGCACAGTGACTTCCATATTGTTATGTAATGTACTCCATAGCATTGCTCTATTTTACAACTGTTGTAATGTTGTCCATGAATGTAGAACAAATTACATCAGTATAGTATGCCATTTGTAATCTCATCAACCCAAAATTTGTATTTGACAACATAAAATCATTCCTTATTGCTGTGTCCAACTTAGCATTATCTGCAAACATATGGATATCTCCCTTCTGAGCATTCTCAGTATCAGTAATATATAAATTGAACAGTAATGGTCCATAGACAGGATCATAAAACAGAATCAGATTACTAAGACAAGACTTTCTCTTTGCATGCAGTTCTTATAGAGTATCAACTCTCTGTCCAGACCCAAATTCAAACTCTTAATCACCATGACTATCACCCAGAAACTGATTGGCCTGTAATTTGTCACATCTGCTTTGCCACTATTCTTGTGCAACAAGTCTTTCCATCTTCCTATTTCTTTGTTACTCTATTTGTTTTGAGACTTATTAAACAAGCAGATTAAAGGTATTGCCAGTTTGCCTGAAAACTTTCCTTTAGCATCGTGCTTAAATCCTTTTAAGTATCTATGATCATGCTTGCATTGAGATCTTGCACTCCCTGATATATGTATCCTGCTGTGGGCATGGATTTTGTGATTGTCTTAATCACAAAGTCATCATAGAAATAGATACCAAAATGATATCTATTTCTATGATGATAACAGTTTTCTTAAAAGGAATAGAAGAATAGAAGTACATGAGCTACATTATTATTATTACTATTACATGACACCTCCAGGGAGTCCAAGGACTCATTGAGGGAGGGCACCTACTCTACAACTCTGTCTCCACCACTCAATCCACGAACTCCCTGGAGGTGTCATGTAATAGTAATAATAATAATGTAGCTCATGTACTTCTATTCTTCTATTCCTTTTAAGAAAACTGTTATCATCATAGAAATAGATATCATTTTGGTTCCACCTAGATGATGATCCTAGCAAAAAAAAAAGAGTGTAGTTCAAATACTTCCTTTATAGATGCCATCTTTCTATTCACTTGGCGGCTGTAAAGGGATAGTTCAATTCAGTTTATTCATCATTATCATCAAATTCCTGACATGCACCCTTAAGGGGTGTACAGGATATTAGAAGATAGCACAATATGAAAAACTTGCATCACCACTAACTTAATATCTACAATTTTCTTCCAAATCAATCTGTTACCTGTCAAGACTTCAACATTATTGGATCTTAAATTTCTATCTTCTAAGGTACTTTTTACTGTATCAATCCACGTATATCTTGGTCTTCCTCTGGGTCTTTTTTCCTGCCAACCTGGCAGAGAACACTTGTTTTGCTAATCTTTCTTCTCCCATTCTGTTTAAGTGACCATACCACCTGAGATTAGCTCTGCTAATACATTCCTGGATGCTAACAATGTCAAGTTCTTTCCTAATATCCTCGTTTTTAATATCATATTGCCATTGATTCCATCTGTTCATGCCCATAATCTTTCTGAGGACTCTCATATCTGTGGTCTCTAGTCTTTGGTCAAGTGTTTTATTTCTAACCCAGCACTCTCAGATCCATAAGTTCAAATTGGCTTGAACACTGTCTTGTATACAGTTAATTTAGTGTTTTGACTAATTTCTCTCTCATTCCATATAAATTTATTCAGTTGACTTCAAACCATACCAGCTTTGTTGATTATATCCATATTCAATTTACCATCTTCGCTCAAAATTATGCCCAAGTAGCTGAAATGTTTTACTTGTTCTATAGGTTCATTCACAATGCAATTGGTTTTTTCAATCTTTCTGCATTGTCTTTGAATTGCTACTGCTGATTTTCATACCAAATTTATTACAACAATTATTCAATTTAATCAGGATATCTTGCAGACTTGTAGTGGATTTATTTAGAAGTATAACATCATCTGCATAAAGTAAAGAGCTGACATTAACATCTCTAATTTTGATATCAGGCGTAATACCAATTTCCTTCATAATGTGATTCATATAGATTATGAATAATAGAGGGGATAATGTACATCCTTGTCTGACACCAGATTTAACATTAAACCATCTGCCTGTACTTCCTACAATTCTAACAGCTGACTTACATTAATAAAGACTAAGTATTGCTTGATATAATGCACCATTGACACCATACAACTGTAGCATTTTGAACGCTTTTCTCTTGGAACTTGTCATATGCTTTTTCCAGATCTACATAACTTAATACAGATCTTTGTTATATTCCCATGATTTCTCAGCCATTTGTCGTAAAGTGAAGATCTTATCCTGACAGCCTCTGTTTGACCTGAATCTAGCTAGTTCTTCACCAAGCATTCCTTCCACAATCCTGCTCAACCGTTTCTCAAGTATACTTGCATAGATCTTACCAGGAACACTCAGTAGAGAAATACCTCTGTAATTCTCACATTCAGTTTTATTTTCCTTTTTATGTATGGGTACTATGAGAGCTCTACTCCAATCATCTGGAATTTGATCCTCTGTTCAGGCTTTCTGAACTATGTTGTGCCGCTACTGTAAGACTTTTACACCTCCATATTTGAGCATTTCTGGTCGAATATCATCTACTCCATCTGCCTTTCCAAGTTTCAGGCTTTTGATGGTGTTTTCTAGTTCAAGATTGGATATATATTTCTGACTGCATGCCTGCTGAGTGTTTTTTACCACTGTGCTGTCACTGCTTGTTTCATTTATCAATTTTTTGTTACTCCATACATCAAGGATATCTTTTTCTCCAATTTTCATGTCACCTTTATCATCTCTAATTCGTTTTACATCACTCTTTCCTCCATTTCTGAGCTTCTTCAACACTCTCCGGAATATCTTGCCACCTTCTTTGTATTTATTTTCTATTTCTTACCAAAATGTTTAGCTTTCTTACATTTGTCTCTGTATTTTGTAAGAGCACAAGCTGACTTATTTGCCAGGAAACTTTGATATGCTTTCTTCTTTTCCTTCACTGCCTCTTAACTTTCTTTGTCCACCATGGAGTTCTGATTTTTCTATTCTTGCACACACCTTTACCACATGCCTCTGGCTGAATCAATCAGTGTTTTCTTCAGGATTTGCCACTGACTCTCCAAGGTTTGGTTCCTGTTCTCAAACTCTTTCATTTTTTCTTCAATAATGTTTGTGTATTTTAGTCTACACTTCACATCTGAGAGCTGCTTAACTTTTATTGGCTTTTAAACTTTCTTACATGTTTTTCTTTTCAATATGAAATTCAATTTTATTCTGCTCAAGACTAAATGGTTTCAAATCCTCTGGTGTCCTGCACTAGTGAGAAAATGTCACTATCAACAATAACATATTCAAATTTAAATTGTACATATTTGGTCTAATGTATTAAAATTAAGAACTTTTATTGCTAAAAGACCATAAGATATAATTGTATATTGTATATTTTATCATAATATCTTATGGTCTTTTAGCAATAAAAGTTCTTAATAATAATAATAACATATTCAGTGAGACTTTTCTTATTCCTTGCCTCTTCTCTCCATGTGAATTTGTGCACATTTTTATGTTGGAACATTGTGTTAGTAATAACCAGTCCATGTCCTGCATAGAAATCCAACAGGTATTTGCATTATTATTAGTTTTGCTCTTTTCTCCAAATTTTCTCAGAATATTTTTTTATGTCTGACAATCATTTTCTACCCTGCTATTTAGATCCCCAACAGGAACCAATTTTTCATTGTGTCATTTGCTTTCTCTAAAGTCTCAAAACATTCCTCCACTTGTACCTTAGTAGAATCTTCTGTGGATCATAGGCACAAATAAGTCTCATTGTCCAGTTCCCCAGATTGCTCAAGAAGGAAAAGGAGTAGCTATAGTATTTAACATTAAATATGACGCTAATCTTCTTGAATGGTAGCAGTATCTAGTAGAGTGATGTGGGCAAATATCAGAATGGGTCTGATGTTTGCCCACATCACTCTACTAGATATTGCCTGTCATTCAAGAAGATTTGCTTCGTATTTAATTTTGAATATTATAGCTACTTCTTCTTTTTCTCGATTGTAATTGCCTGAATATAGCATTTTGTATTTATTGTTTTGAAAGATCTCGCCAGTTTTTTTCTTTCTTGTTTCAATCACTCCTATTATATCGATCTGGTACTTATTTCATTCCTCAGCTAGCTCCATTTCTTTGCCATTCAGGCTTCTTATGTTGATAGTACCAATCTTGAACTCTAGTTCCTTGGCAAAAATGATTCAGTTTATTCAGTATGTTTTTTCCACAGTACATTCTTTTAGTTGCTATGGCAGTAGACCTTTCTAGGATTTCCTTTAGATTGCTCAACTAATTGTTTCTTATAATCAGATTTGAATTTGTTCCCATGCTGATCACTCTTCAGATCTGTGCTTTACAAGTAACTCATAAAATTCCTTATCCTACTCAAGATTATTCTTAAGGATAATATTTGAAAATGATGATTTGAAATAGAATAAAATCGTTACAACTGACAGTATTCTAAACTGCCTACAGTACATATGCCATAAACAAGACTAGGTTCAAAGCAATTCATTTCCAAATGTAGCACCATTAGTGTGAATTACTCACTTGAACAACTACCAGAAAATCTCCAGCCTAAATAATAAATAGTAACTATTGCACATAATATTTTCTTTAAAAAAAAAAAAAAAAACATTATTGCAAATATTCCACTCTAACACACAACCTTTGGCCTGAAGTACAGCAAACCGTGTACTCCTACTCAATTACTTGTTGCTAAAGTATAACTACCACATGTAAAATGTTAGATATTTTCGTAGAGAGTATCACAGCACAGACCATGACTATAATGCCTACAGAGTCATATGTGTATTACTTCTCTCTTTTTCCCAGACTGATTTATCTATTGTTCGCTGTTTGTTTTCTGCAGCATCATATTGTCATTTCAAAGCCTTTAAGATTTTTTGCTTTTTTATTCATGTAAATTGAAAAATTGAATATTGCTTATAAATGTTGAGCATTTCTAAGCTATTTATTTGATGCCATTGAATCATGTTGAATCAGATTAAATGTCACATGTGTTTCACTATAATCACCATCGCAAAATTAATAAGTGAAATGTGTATTTCTTAAGGTTGTCTTGCCTAAGATATTAGTATTTTTATAGTAATGTTATACAATAAAAGTTAATGCCAAAAAGTTATCAATTGATGAAAGTAACGGTGAATTAGAAAACTAGTATCACACACTTTCCTATTTATGTTAGTATTATTATGAGTTCTTCTCCAAGGCATCCATGGATTCATCGAGGGAGGGGCCCATTTAGACACTTGTACTTAAATGTATCATTCAGCACATTATCCAAGATGCACGACAGTGGCTCACTTATGTATGTCTCCATTATGATATAAAATACTGAAAGAAACTAATGCTTTTTTTTTTTTTTCACTTGCTCTTCATGAAAGTATAATGAAGTTAAAGGACAGAAAGACAGTGGCAGAAAAGAAAGCTATGAATTTCCTGAATTATATCATATCAGTTTCCTTCTTGATATCTTCATCTTTAATATGATTATGTTACTGATACCATCCTGTTCATTCCTTTAATCAAGTTCTTTATTTCTAACCACCTCTCAGATCCATAAGATCAAAAAGTTTTGAATACCGTGTTGTATGCAGAAAGTTTAATGTTTTGACTAATTTCTCTTTTACTGTGTATAAATTTCAGTTGATTGCCCACTGTTGTACAATCCTTGGTTATATTTAATTTGCCATTTCACTAAAAATTGTATCTAAATTAGCTAACTTATTCTGCCTTGTTCTAAAGGTTCCAAGCAAGATGTAGCTTATGTATTCCTACCTATTTTCCTCCTCCTCAGTTTTATGTTCTTTGTATTTTTCATTGCTGATTTTCATGCCAAATTTGTTTCAATTTTTTTCAAGGAAACTTATAGATAGTGGATTTATTTAAGAGTATAAAGTATAAACATTGCATACAGTAAAGAGCCGATAGTAACACATCCAATTATGATATCAAATTAAATTAGATCATTGGTGTCCAACCAGTGGCCTTTGTGCTGGATATAGACCTGCAAATAAATTTTTTTTGAGCCTCTGTAGCTCAGTATAGACGAAGCCCTTTGGTTGGAAAGACCAGGGTTCGATTCCCATCAGTGACGTGAGGAACCTTTATTTGTTCTCTTTCGATGAAAGGTGAGTTAGCCAGTCGCATAAGGAGGTAGGGTTTTTTTTCACCCGGAAACTCGGTTTTTTTTGTCCCCCAGGCAAACCTGTGAACACATGGATTACAGTCATGAATATGTCCCAGCCATATGCCAGTCCCGAGCCTGGATAAAATGGGGGGGGGGGGAGAGCAGTGGTGAAGTACCCAGTAAAAAAAAATCTCACCAGGAATACTTTGTGGGCAATGCCTATGAAGTCACCTATGGTTGGAAACGACTCAAAAGGAAAACCAGGTAATAATTTTTATACTGCCTGTGCAGAAAGTGAACTAGTATAGCATTTTAATTTTTATTCATTATTTCAAGATCTGTGCACATTCACCACTAAAATGTACATAATGTACTAAAATGTACAATGTACATTGCTGGCTTGGTTGGCTGAGTGGTCAGCGTATCCACTCTCCAGCCAAAAGGCTGTGGGTTCAAATCCTGCTGTGGTCATGGATGTTTATGATTGTCTGTGAAAATACTAGTGGTGGTGGTGGTGTAGATGTATAGTTGTAGAATAGGTGCCCTCCCTCCCTCCCTCAATGAGTCTTTGGACTCCTTGGAGGCATTATGTAATAATAATAAATAAGTGGAAATAAACAAATTTAAAAGACTGTGGTTTTCATGGAGGCAAATATGTGAGAGTGTTGAAGTTACTAAGCCACATGTTGGTGTCATGAATTCTGTTTCTTTTATCTATGTTTTGTCTGTGTTGTTTCACTACATGTACAGACATGCAGACTTCAAGATTGACTGTATCTGATGTGTGCATGTAGTCCAGTGCAGTAATACATATGCTAAATACAGTTATGTACATATCAGTCTTTTCATATTGTGAAATTTTGCAATTTTGATTTGTTCTTTGTATTGAAATATTATTAATTTATAATGAATTAAAAATATTCCTTAAAAATGTTCCAAAAGAGAGAGTCAATTTGTAGTGTCATGTTTTTAATCAAAGGTAGACTGAAAACTAATTTTTCATTGAGTACAACAAAAAGCAGCATGTTTGGCAGGTAAGGAGACTGTGTTAATTTTTAAAGAATATAATTTAAAACTACATTAAGATTCCAAGCATAAATCTTATAATCATTATATATAATTTATATATAAAAGAGTGTTTGGAACATTTTTCTTTTTTACAAAAAGAAAAATGTTCCAAGTTACAAAGCAAATTAAGAAAAAACACCTTGAAAATGTATCAGTCAAGAAATTTATCTGCTGTAAGTACCATTTATAAATTGCACATTGGATTGCTTTCAAGTGTGAACTATTCAGTGCTGGTGAATTTGTTAAATGTTTTTTTGATGAAAGGGTGTATTGAATGTTATTTGTTTGGCAAGAGACCAGAAAGCAGAACTTTCATTTAAACATGATACAAATTTTTCCTATTTTTCACCCTTTTTAAAATTAGTTTTGTATATGCTGATAGTATGCTTGCAGGTATTTCATGCTTTGGTATAAACAGAAAAGGAAGGTAGATATTTCACTGAAAGCCAGTTGTGATATATTTTATAGAACAAGTACAATATTGTTTAGGCACAATTTTTGTGAAGATAGTAAACTAAATATGGAAATAGACAACAGAATTAGCAAAACTGATATGATAGGGAGTCAATAGAATAAATTTATATTAAGAGAGAAATTGTTGAAACGTAAACTAGCTGTATACTACACTGATTCAAACCAATTTTAACTTTTGAATGAGAGCTGAGTTAGTAATAAAACAGTTTATCAGAGTCTGGAGACCACAGATATTAGAGTTGAGTTCTGAAAAAAATTGGGGAGAATAAACAGATAGTATCAATAGCAGAATCATATTAAATATAAAGATATTAGGAAGAAACTTGATCTGCATTAAGGAAAATGTGAACAGAGCCAATTTTAGGTAATATAGTCACTCAACCCCTTTGACCATTACAACGTGCTGAACACATTCATTGGCATTGTTTCTTTAGTGTTACTAATGCTCTGAGCTTGTTTCCTTAAACTTTATCCTTTTATAATTGTTATAACCATGCTAGACGTGTTTATGATTTAGTTTTCTTGCTTGCACATAAAGGGCGATTGTTCCCTTCCTTATGAGAAAAGAAATTTGTTTACTTTGCTAGAAATGAAAGTGTTAATGGATGCAGTGTAAAAAAAAAAAAAAAAAAAAAAAAAGCTTTGACATCAGGTATGCAGAAGCTCAAGATGCTGACACATTATTTGCAAGAGATTCTGATAGTGAATCAGGTGAAGAATATGTTGAAGAATCCTTTTGAGATGTAAGTGATGACAGCGATGTTGATCTCTCTTGGGAGAATTCTGATATTGATGAAGACAGTTGTGGTTTGTCCCAAGCTAGAGGATGGTGCTGTATACTGGCTCAATCAGTATGTTTACGTCATCCTCACTTTTCTTTTACAGGAACACCTGGTATTTCTCAAGATATTCCCATAAGTAATTTCTCGTTGGAGCTGTTTGAATTATATTTGATTCTCACGGCAGGTTCGAATCCCGCCATGGGCATGGATGTTTGTGGTTGTCTGTGGAAATACTAGTATTAGTAGTGGGCGGTAGATGGCATTGGTGTAGTTGGATTGAGTGGTGGAGACAGAGAGCTGTAGAGTAGGTGCTCTCCCTCGATGAGTCTTTGGACTCCCTGGAGGTGTCACGTAATAATAATAATAATGCTTTGATGAAGATATAATGAACATTTCAGTTGAGGAAACGAACAACAAAACTATGCAGTTCATTTCTGCCACAACCCTCAAAAGTTTTTCTTGTTGTTTTCATTGAAAAGACAGATAGCAGTGAACTGAAGGTGTTTTAAGCATTATATATTAGTTCAGAAATCAGAACTAAAATGATATTGGTCTAAAAAAAGGGTGATTGAGACACCATTTTTTTTTTTTTTTTTCAGAAGTGATGTCTGAATATAATAGGTATTCCTTGATAATGAAATTTTTGCACTTTGCTGACAGGGATTCTTATTATCCCAATCCAAAACTATAAAAAGTCGGTTTTTTTTTTTTTTTTTGGACTCTCTCAAAAAGAAGTTCCAGAAAGTTTATATACCAGAATAAGATATTTGTGTTGATGAAAGCCTTATTTTATATAAGGGCCAGCTTAGTTGGAAACAGTACGTGCCGTTGAAGCACTCTCGTTTCAGTTTGAAATGATTGGAACTTTGTGAATCAACTAGTGGCTACATGTGTGAACTGATAATTTATACAGGTAAAGATATTCAGGTATGCAGTTTACTGGCTAATCCTGCTTTAGGTACACAAATTGTTGTTCCTTAGCATTTTGCTGCTGAATAAGGGGTACTGCATTACTTTAGATAATTATTTCAACAATCCCGAGCTCGCAGACTACTTAGTTACCAAAATACTGATGTTTATGGGACTGCTAAGAAGATGGGAAAATAAATGCCTGAAGAACTAAAATTGAAAAAGTTGAAGAAAGGAGAAACTTTTGTCTTTCAGCATGGAAAGAATGTTACCTTGAAATGGAAAGACAAGAAAGATATCACTATGCCAAGTACCATCCACGGGAACGAAATGAAGGATGTAAGGACAAGGAAAGGAACAGTGTAAAAACCAACTGCAGTATTTAGACCAAATGGCTTTCACATTATGCTACAGAACAGAGATACTATGTACAAATATTCAGACACCTTCTACATATCTCTGTGTATAATGCTTTTGTACTATACACAAAGTTAAGTGGTAAGCTAAGCTTGATCACATAGCTTTTAGGCTGGATCTCATAGACAAGATCATTGAAACCTACCACACCCCGATGGCTAACAAGAAAGGCAGAAGACCATCTAAAGGAGGGAACCCAATTAGATTCATAGGAATGCCCTTTTCAGAATATATATACCCCCTACTGCAAAGCAAGCAGAGCCAAGAAGAAAATGTGTGCCATATGTTGCACAAGATCAGTTTTAGGAAAGAAGGTTTGCAAAAAAATGCATGTGTGGTAGCCCGATTGCTATGTAGGGTTGTGTGCTTCATCAAGCTTCAAAATCTACTATACTATTCGAAACTTCTGAAGAAATGTCACTGTATGCAGGTTATTATAGTTATTGTTGCATGTATAAAAATCATTTATTAGCTAAATATTGTTTTTTAGTAAATCGCTGACAGTTTTTGTATAAAAATTGAAAATAAATACGTTTTATACTTAATCACATAGTCTTGAAATTCGAAAAAAAAGAAGAAAAACTTTGGGGTAAAATACTTGAAATTGTAATCTAATGGTCAAAGGGTTAAACAGAATGGGAGAAGAAAAATTAACAAAGCTCCAAAGGAAGATCAGATCTGTGCATCTTAGAAAACTGAAATATATGATAAGTATGAAATAAGATAATTTGAGATAAGTCATTTGAAAAGAGAAGGCAGGGTAGACCTCAAAAAAGAATGTTGGATGGACATTGAGACCGGAACAGACCAATATGGTCTATACCCGTAATTAGTGTTATGACGATGAAATATAAGATCTGACAATATTAGAATCCTGACAGATAAGACTAATTTAGAGGAAACTGTCAATAGGAATGAAGGCTACATTAGTAATAATGTAACCTTTTCATACCAAGTTTTGTCATAGTATTCTGTACAATCCTTTAGGTATATATCAGGAATTTGATGATTCATCCAGACAGCTTCATTGGCTATTAAAATAACAATGAATGTGGTTACTGTTTTTGTGCATTTTTTCATGCAACATTTTTACATATATTTCCAGTCTGTATGTTTTTGGAGGCCTGAAGTGACTTGTAAATGTTCCATGTTTAGTCTGTAGAGAAGCATTTCCAGACTGGAGAATGGATATCAGTTTAATGTGGCAAAGTATAAGGTCTGTAGAGAAAGTTGAAAAGATTACCAGCTATATACCACATGGATGGAACTGTACTCCAGGAAATTGATGAAGTCAGAGACTTGGGATTGTTAGTGAATAATGAATTAATGTTTAGAGGGCACATAGCAAAAGTGGCTAAAGCAGATCATCAGAGACAAGCAGGTTATTATTTCTCTTAATCTAACCTTGATAAGATCCCATCTTGACTACTGCATGCAGATCTGGTCATCTGGGTTTCTTGCAATGAGGATGAGGTGGAGAGGATTCAGAGACGAGTGACCAAAATGGTAGCTTTATGAGTTACAGGAAATGGTTGACAGGCAGAAAAGGGTGATATGATTAAGACGTACAAATTACTAAAAGGTTTTTGCAAAATTAATCTTAGAAAACTGAATTTTAGAAGAGTGTGCAGAGTTTGACAATGTAACAAGGGCTAGAAAGCACTACTGCCATTTGAAGATGATGTAATTCTTCCAGTTGTGGCTAATACAAATTCAATTTTGGATTTGTTAATACACGAGAAATGTTTTCAGAAAAGGTCTGTTGGTGGAAGAACTAGGGGCCATCCTTGAAAACTGAGCAAAAGTGTAGTTAGCAAGGGTGTTAGAACCAGATTTTTTTGTTTGGAGAGTGATGAATGAGTGGAATAGGTTGCCAGAGTCTGTTATGGGTGCCATGACTGTGAATGAGTTCAAAGCAAAGTATGATAGATACTGTGCAAATGTTGGATAATGTTTGGGATGATGTTTAGTACCTCCCTAGATGCGTCTAAGGACTCCATGGAGTAGCTCATAATAATATTATCAAGAGCACCTGGAGTTTTTCCATGACAGTATTTGCTCAAAGTTGGTGAATAGGCAAGAATATCCACTGTTGATTAACAGGGGCAGAATTCATATAGTCATATTCTGCTACCTAGAAACTTCCCAATTAATAAGCACATTTTCTATAGTTATTAGTTTAAATTTTTAATTTTTAGCTGATTTTTAAATTTATTTCTATATTAGAATGAGAGCAGTAAGATAGAAATTGTGTCATAGTGATTTATCAACTTAAGAATAAGTTGGATATAGACTAGTTTCTTTTTATTTTTCCAGATAGAAAAGGTCTTTCAGATCTCTTTTGGATAAACAGAATGAAGGAGACATTAAATATATTGAGTTTAGAATGGTAGGTGGAAATTTACCAGAGTTCAATAAGAAGACAAAGTTTTATCATAGGTATGTAGTACACAACTATTCAGATGCTAAAGAGCTGGAAGCAGAGTTTGACAATGTAGCAAGGGCCAGAAAGCACTACTGCCGTTTGAAGATGATGTAATTCTTCCAGTTGTGGCTAATACAAATTCAATTTTGGGTTTGTTGATAATATGTTTGTGATTATTTCAGGCATTTATATGGGCAGATATGGAAGATGAAGATTTTGTTAAGAGCTAGTTTGCACTATTCTGGATTTTGCTCATAAATCACCATGACTTACTTCTTAGAAAACAATCTAAAGTTGCATGAGAGATAAGTGTTGCCATACCTATAAGAATTGTTTCAGTGAGCAAATGAAGCATAGAAATCAAAAAAATAATTTCACTTATCATTCTTCATGACAACAAGAGTGGCTGTGCAATGTTGCCCTCTAGGAAAAATAAATTGGCACTAAGTTGTTAACTGAATTGCCTAGATGGTAGAGTGCTATTCACAGTATTCTTAGAAAGATCATTAGTGAAGGAGAGATCAAAAATAACTAGGATTATCTTGTATGCTAGTATGAACAATTTTTGTGAGATCACTGGTGATAGCAAATGCCAAGCACATCCTCCTGTTTGATCAAGATAGAAGGAGAGCCATTTGTAATTGTGAGCATTAAAATCTCTAAAACATTCGTTTACTATTAGGAAAGTAGACTAGAGAAAAGCAAGAGACGAAAAAAAAAAAAAAATAAATAAAATGGTTCAGAATTATCAGTGGCATTAGATTATCATTAAACATGAGCTTCAGAAAAAGAAAAGGCTGTGGAGGATATAAGGAGACCAACAAACTTATGAGCAGTACTAGGGTCAAGCAAGAAGGGTGACCAGTATGGTAAGGAAGGCAAAATCAGATTATGAGAAGAAACTAGCCAAGCAGGCCAAGGGGAAACCCCAAAGAGTTCTTTCACCATGTGGCAGGTAAGAGGAAGAATGATTATGGAATAATAATAACCTTAATGAGTGCTGATAGTCATGAGGTCACAGAAGCAGATACAATAGTTGAGTTACTTAGTAACCACTTTGCAAGTATATCAAAGAAGTCAAAGAAGTGAGATTAATGCTGTGACATGTGACAGAGACTTATGTAGAAACAGAGGCGAATGAATTGGAGGTTCTCGGGATATGTCAGAATCTCAATATCAATACAGCTGTGGGATTAGATGGGATATCAGCTCATGTTTTGCAGGAATGTGCAAGGGAACCGGCAATACCTCTTACTAGGCTCTTTAATTTAAGTCAGCTCTGGTAAAGTTCCAAGGGAGTGGAAAGAGGGCAAAATAATTTCCTTGCATAAGGGAGGTTCTAAGATTGCAGTAGCAAATTATAGACCAATTAGTATCTTAAGAGTGGTGATAAAAGTACTGGAAAAATTGGTCAGAAAGAGAATTCAGGAATGGGTGGATAGGAATATGATACTCTGTGAGGGGCAGCATGGCTTTGTGAAGGGTCGGTCATGCCTTAGTAATTTACTAACTTTTTATAATGGAGTGACAGCTGAGTTGGATAAGGGAAATGGCTACATGAGGATTCTGCTGGATTTTGCAAAGGCATTTGACCTAATACCACATGGAACTCTTGCTTTGCAAATTAGAACAAATGGGGGATATATATGACATTGGTTATGTGGATAAGAGGGTGACTGCTGAACAGATATCAAAAAGTGGTATACAGAGGAACAGAATCCAGACGAAAGAAAGCTGGTGACTAGTGGTGTGCCATAAGGTTCAGTGCTAGGAGAATTACTGTTTAATTTGTATATAAATAATATTGAAAATAAACTGAATGGAAATATTCAGTTTTTTCTGATGATGATGCAAAACTAGATAGTGAATAGTGAATCAAAGCAATGTGGAGAGCTTGCAAGATGATTTAAATAAGTTATCATTACGGGCAAAAGATAATGGTGTCAGTTTAATGTGGAGAAATGTAAAGCCATGCATTTTGGGATAAATAGATGGAACTGTACTACCACATTGATGGAACTGTACTTCACTAAATAGATGAAGTTAGGGATGGTGGTACAAGACAGAGTGTTGAAAGTTTAGAGGAAATAGTGCTAAGCTTGCTAAAGTAGCTCATAAGATTGCTTGGCTATTGAAGAATACTCCAATAGGTAGAGATAAGGAAGTTGTTATTCTGTTATTCCTCTTTATAAGGCCTTGATATGTCCACACCTGGATTACTTTGCCCAGGTCTGGTTTCCTGGATTTCTTGTAGATGTGGAAGTGATGGAGAAGATTCAGAGGTGAGCAACCAAAATGGTCAGTAGTCTATGGAACATTCCTTATGAGGATAGATTGAGGCTGTTTGCACTGTAGAAGTTGGTTGATAGGCAAAAAAACAGGGGATATGATAGAAACATTTAAGTTACTTAAAGGACTTTATAGGATTGATGCAGGGGAAATGTTTCAGCACATAGCTAGAGGGGGCAGAACAAGAGGTAATCTCTGGAAGTTGAATAAAAGTGTGGTCAGTAAGAGGCGTGATGACTAGATTTTTCACTTGGAGAGTTGTGAATGAGAGGAATGGATGGCCAGAATCAGTTAACATTTTGTCTGTTAATTGCTTCAGAGAGAGTTACAATATATTGTGTGGATGATTTGGGTTTCCTGATGAATCTTCATGGAGTCCATGGAGGTACCCATACAATAATGATAATAATATATTTTTTTGTTATTTTGAATATGTCTTCCATCCATGAAAGGTTATAAATCTATATAATGCATCAGTGCTGTGGGCAATCTAATGAATTTTTTAAAAATAATTTTTATAATTTGACTGATTTTTTGTATATTTTATTTATTTTTTACATAGTCTAGTAACCCAGTAGGATTACTGGACTATGTTGACCAAACATCGAACTTTTTCCAGCCACTTCTGGCCTCCAGTAAGTGGAGCAGTAGTCTGACACTAGGCAATGACATTCACCTCCCACAATTAGTGATAGATTGAAGAATAGGACTACCCATGGTTTTTTTTATTATGCTCATTAAAACAGAATGTCAAGTATTGTTTTCTTATGCAGTTCATTGTATAGAAGGATAGTGAAGGGTTAATGCAACATAATATTGAGAGAGAGACTTGGTGTCTCTCTCTCTCTCTCTCTCATACACTCATACACTCACTCACACTCTATAGTTCAGTCACTTACATATCTTCGGGAATTAGAACTCAACACCTCTCATCAAAGCAGCAACAATTTACAGCGATAGTAAAAGCACTATAGACGGCATAAAAAACCAAAATAACCATATAGCATTAATAGAACAGACAAGAAATCTGATTTGGAATCTCACTCTAGAGGGATGGGAAATCAAGTTCTGCTGGGTAAACGCGCATACTGGGATAGCAGGAAACGAGAGCGCAGATTAGCTGGTTAAAGAAGCAGCTAGAAACAAGTTACCAAATTACTCAAAGTCTGCTATAAAAACACTTGCAGAAGAGAAAAGCCTAGACTTGTGGGAAGAAGAATGGAAGACATCAAAAAATGGATCAACAACAAAACAATTCTTGCCAAGCATCAGGAGCAAACTCCAGCTGAAAAGACATGCCATTTCTCCAGGTTTAACCATGCTACCAACCGGACATGGAAAACTAAGACACTACCTACACAGATTCCATATCCTGGAATCGCCATCATGCACGTGTAGTCAACACTTTCAACAGACTGTTGACCACATACTCTATGACTGTCAGCTACTGGACTCCATTCTGATGCCCCTAATACAACATGTCATCACTTCCAGAGACAAGTGGCCAGTATCAAAACAGAGACTTATCGAAAAGTATTACTTAGAAGTAATTAAATTTGCCAATAAGATCAATCTCCAGTGCTTGTAATCTAACATAAATTACTGATATTGTGTGAATTATATGGTGTTAATATATGGATATATAAAAATATAAATGTAAATATGAATATTGATACAAAAATATAAATGTTAATCAGTACTTGTAAGCTACATGTAATATAAGTGTTGTATGCAATGGAGCATGTAGGAATAAATTATCTCCTGGTAGGGTTACTACTGGGGAGAAATGCAAAAAACACACATGCAAAATATGTATTTTCATACTCATCTCACCACAAGTGATATTCTGGATTTTGTATATTTAGTAACAAATTTAATGAAAGGATATTAAGCTAAAAAGATCTCTTATTTCTTAACTAAAATCGTTTTACACTGAAAATATCAGGGTTCCATTTTATTTTTCCTCTACTATATAAATAAATAAATAGCACACATGAGTGGTTTTTTTTTAATTTCTTTTAAAAAATGAAAGTATTTAATATAATCATATTAATTGGTCTTATTAAATAATATTTTATAGTTTTGTCATGAATATTCAAGTGTTCATGCATGGGAACTTGAAAGATTTGGTTATAAAAAAGCCAAGTTGTCAGTCAAGCTTGAATTGCTCAAGGTAAGTTATTTCTTGGATCTATATTATTTATTTATTTAATTATTATTATTTTGTAAGTGAAACTAAAATTTATAAAATTTAGTGTGGAATTATCTGCATGCACATTTTCGTTATTATCTCTAGTTAATAGATTATGGTCATGGGTGGAAAAATGCACTCATCTGCTTGTCCGTGACGAGGGGGAAAAAAATAAGAAGAGAAGTTTCGGTGTAATCATCAATTTTATTAAGTAATGCTGATTCTGTTTTATGTTGTAAATGCTGGGTTGACTGACTGAGTGGTTAGCATATTCTCTCTCTAAACATCAGCTTGTGGGTTCATATCCTACTTGGGCATGGACGTTTGTAAAAGAATACTCCTGACGAGCTTGCATGGCTCCTTGAGTTTATTATTATTTACAGCATCTCCATGGAGTCAGAGATTCATCGCAGGAGACCCAAATCAACCATCATACACACAAATCCTATCATACCTCTCCTAGAATCCATTCACCATCAGGAGACTTGCAACCAATTCTGGCAATCCATTCCACTCACTCACCACTTTCCACACCTTACACAAATTCCACAGATGGCACCTAGTTCTCTGACTATTATGTATTATATGGCTTGTCTTTTTTAAAAAATTTTTTGTATGTTTACCTTTCTTATCACATTTACTGGGGAATGCTGCTGTTTATTATAAATACCTGTTTTGCCAATTATTACTGATTTTGTCATGAAATACGACTGGTAAGAGGATAAGATAGGCATGCTTCATTTTATCTTGCTTTAATGATAATCTAATGCCACTGATAATTCTGAACCATTTTATTTATTTATTTTTTTTTTTCGTCTCTTGCTTTTCTCTAGTCTACTTTCCTAAGCTATGTTGTACTGTGAGGTGACCAGTTAATTGAAACATGACAACCTAAAATAGATATGCAGCAGACAACTGTAATTAACTTATTTCTTACCCAGTGTGAATTTGCAGAACTTGAGCAGGGGATGCTTAAGGGTCAAAGCTGTATAACTGAGAGGAGACCTCCACATAGCCTTTAAAGGAATGCAGAGAACCGACCAGGGCTTCTGACCTAATGTCCAATCCTCACCTTCTCTTGGTGCACCCTGTTGGGTATTGTTAAATTGTGAATGAAACTATGTTGTGTAATTTATTTTTTTCATTCACATTTAACATTACTTATTATATATTAATCATAATTTGTATAAGAATTATTTATTGTTCCTTAATTAAAGATTACTATTTAAATATTTATTCTAAACTTAACCTACTATTAATTTATTAAATAATAATATGTGTAGAAATTTATGACAACTGAAATATATATGTAAAGTAACGAAAAGTTTTATTATAAATAATTGTATACGTAATGAAAGAGCTGATTAAGTAGCTCAAATATTCTGTTTATTCTTATTTGTGAAAATTTAACGTTATGTAATCACTTATGTAAGAGTAGAGCGTTGTATTACATTAGCGAAATGTTTGCGTTCATGCATTGTCATGGTGACGCATGAAATAAACAAGCACGAGTCGAAGAGTGCGTGACCTTGGAACCAAAAAGGAGAGAATAGGAATTTTTAATGAGAGATAAGTAAGAGTTTTGCGGAGCCTGAAGGAAGGTAGGATACAAGCAAGGAAGTGAAAGAAAATTGTAAATTCTTTAGGGCAGAAATTCAAGAGCATAGTGTTTAGAAGTAAGCAAGAAACGTAGTGAATCTTATACTCAGCTGCAAGTGAAATCAGCTGTTATTATAGAGGAAAATTGATGTCGTAATCGGATAAATAAAGAACTGGACATTCAATGGAAAATTCTGATTAGTTCCAGTTAGTCTAGGATTACGTCTTAATTCTATGTTGCCCTGAGAAGAATTATATTGAGATTAACTAGTTTGAGAAAAGTAAACAAGGAAATATATCAGTGCCTTATTGATGTGTTTTTTTTTTTAGAGTAGTGAAGCGCGATTAACAGTAGTTCAGTTAAATCGTTGGAGAAATTTTATTAATGTGTTCTGCTAACGTAAATAAGTTAATTCATAAGTGTGCTCACAATTAATTGATGTATTGAAGATTGTATCTGGTAAGAGTAGTCATACTTGTTTGTTTATTCTAACATTAACATATCTTCGAAGTTCAAAGTCCGAAATAAGATTGCTTGGAATATTGTCTACCTTGATCAGTGCTTCCTGTGAATTTAAGCATTAAGTACAGCTGATAGATATGTGGAGACTGATTAAATAAGAAGTTTCGTTTTATTAACTTGAGTTAAGAAAGCTTGTGATTTTGAAACTGTGAATTGTATGTGAAAGTTTAGAACATTGAATTGACATGAGTGACTTAGCAAGATGTATTAAGTTGATTGTATTGTTTCATTTAAAAGCAGAATTCTTGTATTTGTTATATATATCATATATTAAATGTTTTATTTTGTTAATCTAAATATTGTGTTTGCCTGAATTCTCTTTTATTGCACCGTTCATAAATATTCGAATCTTGCAGGAACCCCAAGTAGAATAGTAAATAATTCGGCCTAAATAAATGAGGAGACTGCTAACATAATTAAAAAATTGATCCTACTATTTTATATAGACTAATCTTAAAATAGGGTGGCGCAGTATAATTATAAATTTCCCTACTTTTGGATCGGTGATCAATTTGCAATTAGTTGTTATATTGATAAGAGTGACCTGAACCAAGATGGCGGATTTAGAACATAACATGAAAATAGAACGTCACGACAGTATCTACCAGGATACTGAACAAACGAGGATGGGCTGGCAATTTGGGATTTAGCCGACCAAATTGTATTCTTATTGGTTAAACCAAAATAAAATAAATGATGGTACAACATGACAAAATTTCATGCCGGCTGGGGCGTCGCCCGGTTAAACAAGGCCCCCATTGTTATCGCCAGGGAACCAGGACGAACAGCAAAAAGTCAGTTACTGGAACAAATCTGAAAACATACCCCCAACTCAACATCACCAGAGTTAAAGATTGGTATTATCAACATAAGAAGCCTGAATGGCAAAGAAATGGAGCTAGCTGAGGAATTAAATAAGTACCAGATCGACATAATAGGGTTGACTGAAACAAAAAAGACAAAAACTGGTGAGATCTTCCTGAGCAATAAATACAAAATGTTATATTCAGGCAATGACAATCAAGGAAAAGAAGGAGTAGCCATAGTATTCAACACAAAATACGAGGCTAATCTTCTTGAATGGCGGTCAGTCTCAAGTAGAGTAATGTGGGCAAATATCAGAATGGGGAACTGTACAATGAGACTTATTTGTGCCTATGGTCCCACAGAAGGTTCTACTAAGGTAGAAGTGGAGGAATTTTTTGAGGCTTTAGAAAAAGCAACTGACACAATGAAAAAGGAAAAGTTGGTCCTTGTTGAGGATCTAAATAGCAGAGTAGGAAATGATTGTGAGACATATAGAAATATTTTGGAAAAATTTGGAGAAAAGAGCAAAGCAAATAATATTGGCAAATATCTGTTGGATTTCTGCTCAGGACATAGATTGGTTATTACTAACACCATGTTCCAACATAAAAATGTGCACAAATTCACTTGGAAAGAAGAGGCAAGGAATTAGAAATGTCTCATTGACTATTTTATTGTTGATAGTGATGTTTTCTCCCTGGTGCAAGACACCAGAGTGTGCAGAGGATTTGAAATTGGAAGTGATCACTATTCAGTCTTGAGCAGGATAAAATTTAATTTCATATTGAAAAGAATAACCTGTAAGAAAGTTTTAAAGTGAATAAAAGTTGAGCAGCTGTCAGATGTGAACTGTAGATTAAACACAAAGATTAGTTCAGAAAAAATGAAAGAGTTTGAGAACAGGAATCAAACCTTGGAGATTCAGTGGCAAACTCTGAAGAAAACATTGATTGATTCTGCCAGAGAGGCATGTGGTGAGGTTGTCTGCAAGGATAAAAAAATCAGAACTCCCTGGTGGACACAGGAAGTTAAAGAGACAGTGAAGGAAAAGAAGAAAGCATATCAAAAGTTCCTGGCAAATAAGTCAGCTTATGCTCTTAGAGAACACAGAGGCAAATGCAGGAAAGCTAAACACTGTGTAAAACTAGCTAAACAAAAGTCATGTGAGGACTTTGGCAAGAATATAGAAAATAAATATCAAGAAGGTGGCAAAATATTCTGGAGGTTGTTGAAGAAGCTTAAGCATGTAGGAAAGAGTGCTGTTAAAGGAGTTAGAGATGATAAAGATCACATGAAAACAGGAGAAAAAGATATCCTTGAAGTATGGAGTAATTACTTTGAAAAACTGCTAAATGAAACAAGCAGTGATGATAGCACAGTGGTAAAAAACACTGACCAGGCATGCAGTCAGGAATACATATCCATACTTGAAGTAGAAAAAGCCACGAAAGGCAGCAGGAGTAGATGATATTCGACCAGAAATGCTGAAGTATGGTGGTATGAGAGTCTTACAGTGGCTGCACTGCATAGTTCCACTGAGGGACGAATTCCCGATGATTGGAGTAGAGCTCTCATAGTACCCATATAAAAAGGGAAATAAAACTGAATGTGAGAATTACAGAGGTATTTCCGTACTGAGTGTTGCTGGCAAGATCTTTGCAAGTATTCTTAAGAAACGGTTGAGAAGAATTGTGGAAGAAAAGCTTGGTGAAGAACAAGCTGGATTCAGGCCAAATAGAGGCTTTTAAGATCAGATCTTCACTTTATGACAAATAGTTGAGAAAGCATGGGAATATGACAAGGATCTGTATTTAAGATTTGCCGATTTGGAAATGCCATATGAGAACGTGCCAAGAGAGAGAGAAGCTATTCAATACGCTACAGTTATATGCTGTAGATGGGGCATTATATCAAGCAATACTTAGTCTTTATTTGAGTTGTAAGTCAGCAGTTAGAATTGAAGGAAGTACAGGAAGATGGTTTAATGTTATATCTGGTGTGAGACAAGGATGTACATTATCCCCTCTGTTATTCATTATCTATATGGATCACATTATGAAGGAAAGTGGTATTAAACACGATATCAAAATTGGATATGTTAATGTCAGCTCTTTGCTTTATGCGGATGATGTTATACTTCTAAATAAATCCGCTACAAGTCTGAAAGATTCTCTGACTAAATTGAATAATTGAATAACTGTTGTAATAGATATGGTATGAAGGTCAGCATTAAAAAGACAAAGACAATGAAAATAGGCAGAATCATTGAAAATGTCAGCTATGTTGTAAATGGAGATCCTGTGGAACAAATAAAACATTTCAGCTACTTAGGCACGATTTTTAGTGAAGAGGGTAAATTAAATATAGAAATAGACAACAGAATCAGCAAAGCTGGTATGGTGGGAAGTCAATTGAATAAATTCATATGGAATAAGAGAGAAATTAGTCGGAACACTAAATTAGCTGTATACAAGACAGTGTTCAAACCAGTTTTAACTTATGGATCTGAGAGATGTGTCAGAAATAAAACACTTGACCAAAGACTTGAGACCGCAGATATGAGAGTCCTGAGAAAGATTAGAGGCGTGAACAGATGGCATCAATGGCAATATCATATTAAAAACTAGGATATTAGGAAAGAACTTGACATTGTCAGCATCCAAGAATGCGTTAGCAGAGCTAATCTCAGGTGGTATGGTCACTTAAACAGAATGGGCAAAGAAAGATTAACAAAACAAGTGTTCTCTGTCAGGTTTGCAGCAAGACGACCCAGAGGAAGACCAAGATATAGGTGGATTGATACGGTACAAAGTGCCTTAGATGATAGAAATATAAGATCTGATAATGTTGGAGTCTTGACAAGTAACAGACTGATTTGGAGGAAAATTGTAGATAGGAAGTTAGTAATGATGTAATTTTTTTCATGTAGTACTCATATCCTGTACACCCCTTGAGGTTACATGGCAGGAATTTGATGATGATGTTGATGATGACAAGCATTAATAGTGGATATTAAAATTTACAAAGTTGAGAAAGAAGTATTTATTTTCACAAAATATTTCACTAGACTGATTATAACCTAATTGTTTGAGTTGCCATCATGTTTTGAGGCCATCAGAATTCAGAAACACACTTATGTATTTATAGGGTATAGATGTAAGGATTTCATCATCATCATTTTCCTGATATGTATGCTCAAGAGGTGTTCAGTCTACTATGACAGCACTACATGACTAAGTTTACATTATTAATAATCTCCTGTAAACAATTTTCCTCCAAATTGGTCTTTTACTTGTCAGCAATCAAATATTGTTGTATTTAACATTTCTTTGTTCTAAGGCATTTCTGATTGAATCAGTTCACTTAGACCTAGGTCTGCCACTAGGTCTTTTTTCTACCATCTTGGCATTGAGCACCTGTTTTGCTAATCTTTCCTCTCCCATTCTATTTAAGTGACCACACCACCACCACCTTAGAGTGGGTGTGCTCACATATTCTTGAATACAAACAATATCAAGTTCCTTCGTAATGTTTTCATTTTTAATGATTCTGCCACTGATGCCATCTGTTCAGGCCCTTAATTTTTCTAAGAACTTCCATATTTGTAGTCTGATCAAGTGCTTTATTTCCAATCCATAACTTAAAACTGGTTTGAACACTGTCTTATATACTGCTAATTTAGTGTTTTGGCTAATTTCTCTCTCTCTCTTATTCCATATAAATTAATTCACCTGGCTCCTCCATCATATCAGCTTTGCTTATTCTGTTGTCTGTTTCCAGATTTAGCTTGCCATTTTCACTAAAAACTGTGCCTAAATAGGTGAAATATTGTTCTTTAGGATCTCCATTCAGAATGCAGCTGAAGTTTTCTATGTTTGTGCCTATTTTGATTGTTTTGATATTTTTCATTACTGATTTTCATGCCAAATTTGGTACTGCTGTTATTGAATTTAGTTAGACAATCCTGGAGACTTGCACTGGATGTGTTTAGGAGTGCATCATCTTCATAAAGGAGAACTAAGTTTGATGTCTCCAATTCTTACTTATCCTCATTGTGCTCTTTGGCACATAAGGCTATGATCCTTTCCTTCCACAACTTTGTCCAGAACCAGTGTTCTCACTTCTAATCAGCTTTCCTATCCAGTTTCATTTCTCTCCTTACTTACCAGCTGAGATAGTCACTGTCTGGTGTCTTGCAGAGTATTCTGTTCCTTTCATCAGTTATGGTTTGTTCAAGATTCTTAGTTTCCATAATCATTTAGTTTTTATTGGAAAGGGCAATTAGCACTTTGCCAAAACCTCCTCCTTTCTCAAATGGGCTTGGGACCAGCTATGGCAGAGTTGTTTCCAATTCTAATATCAGGTTTAATGCCACTTTCTTTCATAATGTGCATCCTTGTCTTATGCCTGATTTTACATCTTTTTCTGTCTTCCTTCATTTCTAACTGCTGACTTAAAACTAAATACTGCCGAAGTTATGCGGTAGGTGGGACCAACAAAAAGCGCGTAAGTCGAATTCGCTTACTTCTGGGTATAATTTTGCATGTAATTTATATATACAAACATACAATTGGGACCAAAGGTTTACAAAAACACCTATATTTTTAAGAAATATAATCATAATTGTAGATTTTCGTACATAAAAAAAAAAAAGTTATTTTGATGTCAATGGTTTCACAAAATCTAATAGATTCATCTGACGGCATAATGTCTTTTTCTTTTCCTGCAAAATTTCTTCATAGCAAGCTAATGATTTTTTTATTCCTTGCCCTCGTGGCTACAATTCGTTCCTCGTTAGAATCTATGTCCTCCAAAATCTGTAAACCTTTCTTTTATGATTGTTCTTACTGTGGATTCATGTAGGTCAAACTTCTTTGCTAGCTCACAAATTTTCATTCCGCCTTCAAAATCCTTAATAACGACGAGTTTTGTTTTTCTTTTCTTTTCTTGCTAGCCGTAGAAGAATCGGAGTTGCTTCTTTTGGATGACATTATTATTTTTTATGTGATAAAATTTTTATCAAAAACATAACATTAAACAATCGCAAGGTTTGTAGACTATAAAAATCGTGTATGAATGGAGACCGCGTGAAACACGTCAGTGCTTGTTCACAGCATGTGCGACACTGGCGAATGTAGCCGGCGCTTGAAAGATATGACTAGTGGTGAGGCGTGAAGCAGGACGGGAATACGTACATATAAGAAACCGTGTAACTCCGGATTCGCTTAAATCGGGGTATGACTGTATAGACTATGTATTGCCCTGTATAATGTTCCATTTACAACATATAACTGTAGTGTTTTTGAAAAGCTTTTCCCTGGGCACCTTTTCCTGTACCTTTTTCAGATCTACAAAACTTAAGTACAGATCATTGTCATACTCCCATGATTTCTCAACTATCTGTTGTAAAGTGAAAATCTGATCCTGACAACCCCTATTTGCCCTGAATCCAGCTTGTTCTTCTCCCAATTTCTCTTCCACAATTTTTCTCCACCTCTTTTTAATTATGCTTGCATAAATCTTACCTGGAACATTATAATAGAGAAATTCCTCTGTAATTCTCACATTCAGCTTTATTCCATTTTTTTATAGATGGGAACTATGAGAGTGCTACTCCAATCATCTGGAATTCAACCTTCTATCTAGCTGAATTAGGCATGTAGCCACTGCAAAACTTTTATACCTCCATCTTTAAGCATTTCTGGTCAAATATCATCTACTCCGTCTGCCTTTCCATTTCAGGTTTTTGATGGATTTTTCTATCTCATGTATTGATATGTAGTTCCATTTGCATTTCTCTTGAAAATTTACTGCTATGATTTGTCACTTATTGTTTCATTTAAGTCTTTCAAAGTAATTTACTTTTGGCATCTAGGATATCCTTATCTTCAGTTTTTCATATCACCTTTATCATCTTTGATTCCTTTTAGAGTACTCTTTCCTCCATTTCTAAGCTTCTTCAATAGCCTCCAGAATATTTTGCCAACTTCCTGATATTTACCTTCTATATTTTAACTGAAGTCTTCCCATGACTTTTGTTTAGCTACTTCACGTATAACTTAGCTCTCTTACATTTTTCTCTACATTATTTTAGGGCATATGCGACTTATTTGTTTAGAACTTTTGGTATGCTTTCTTCTCTTCCAGGACTGCTTCTCTAACATCTTGTGTCCACCATGGTGTTCTTATTTTTCTGTCCTTGCAAACAGCTTCAACACATACCTTCCTAACTGAATCACATAGCATTTTCTTCAAAGTTTTCTACCGAGACCACAAAGTTTGGTCTTGTTTTAAACTGTTGGAAGTTTTTTCACTTGGTTATGCTATAAATTAAAGATACCAAGCAATTATATACTTGGTTTAATCCTTTATCCAAGTGTAAGCAAACAAAGTTTGTGCCTGAAGTATTTTCAGGACTGGGACAACTCATGGTAAAGGTAGTATGACTTCACATCACTTGTCTTAGTTTTGAAGATACTTCAGGTGCAAACTTTGTTTGCTTTCACTTGGATAAAGTATTAAACCAAGTATATAATTGCTTGGTATCTTTAATTTCTTGTTTTAAACTGTTTCTTTCTTTCGTCAATAATGTTTGTGAAGTTCAGTCTACAGCTTACCACTGAAAGCTGCTTCTTTAAAAAAAAAAATTTTTACATACTGTTCTTTTCATTGTGATATTCAGTTTTATCTTGTTTAAAGCAAAGTGATGATCACTTCCAATTTCAAATCCTCTGTACACTCTTGTATCCTGAACCAATAATGACAGTCAATGAGGCTTTTCCTATTTCTTTGTGTCTTCTCTCCATGTGAAGTTGTATAGATCTTTCTATTTGAACATGGTGTCAATAATCACTAGTCCATATCCTGAGCAGAAATTCGGCAGATACCATTATTAGCTTTCCCTTTTATTTCCAATTTTGCCAAAACATTTCTATGTGCCTGGTGGGATTCACTTCATACTCTGCTGTTTAGATCTCCAACAAGTGCTGCTTTTTCCATTTTCTTTATGTCAGATGCCTGCTCTTGTGCTTCGAAAAATTCTTGCACCTCTTCCATAGGCACAAATAAGTTTCATTATCTGTTTCCCCATTTTGAAGTTTGCTCACATGACTCTACTTGAAACTGCCTTCAATCAAGAAGTTTATCTTCCTGTTTGGTGTATCACTACTCTTTCCTTTCCTTGATCATTATTGCCTGAATATAATATCCTATGCTTATTATTTAGTAAGATCTCACTTGTTTTTGTCTTCTTTGTTTCAGTGATGCCAATTATGGCCACTAGTTCTTCTGCAAGTTCTTCTCCATTGATACTTCTTATATTAATGGTTGCTGTCTTCTGTTCTTCTAACATTGGGTTTGTTCTAATATTAGTGAGTTTAATAATTGTTTTTCCCTCTCTTGGTGTTGGCTATACCATTAAACTTTATTATGAATCATCAATGGCACATAAGCAAAAGTAGAACAGACAGTTACTTAATAAGATCATGACATGTAAAAGTTATCACAGAATGGGTATCTGATGAAGAGAATCTTATTAGCTCTGCCTAATTTGTCAGATTTCATTTAAATAATTGATACAAGAGTATTGGTGTAGTTAAAATACAACTGCTTTCACATAGACGCAGGGAAAATTTTCTTTTCTTCTCTCTATAAATATGCTAATTCAAATTTATTTTCTTATCTGTGTGGTGAAGAGAACCTATTAGCTTTGTTTAGCATGTCAAATCTCACTTTAAAAAGTTATACTAAATAGAAAGATATAAATAAAGTTGAATACCAAAAGAAAGATTATAAACAAAGTAGAATACCAATAAAAGAAATAATGTAAGTAAAGTATAATTCAAAAAGAAGGCTATTATGTGATACTGTGATTCAATTATAAAATATGTCATTGATCACAGTGTTTTATTGGTACTAAAATCAAAATTTAATATATAGAGGAAAAACAGAAATGAAAACAGATGTAGTTCTCTTAGGTAGAAACAATTTAACTAGTGATGAATATAGTATGAATGGGAATATGAATGGATTGTTTGAAGATGCGAGAGTGAAGAGTTATGAATTTGAGGGAAGAAAAGAGTTATATATGAAGGACCTCCTATATTTACTTAAATGCATTTGATATCAGGAGTCTGTAAAAAATTATTCATTGCTATGAGACAGAGGAATGTTGAGAATCTATGTGCAAGAACGACAAAGTCAGGTCACTGGGTTAATGTTACAAATGCCCATCAGGTTTGAACTTATTAAGCATGTACAAATTCTGGCTACTGAATTAGAAGCTTTTCTTTAATACCATGTGGGACATCCTTTAGCCTGAAATACGATATCAGGGGATCTGTTCTGTACCAACGGAACATCCCACACACCATGACACCACCTCCAGAACCTTGAGTTGTGTTTACAAGGTAAGCTGGGTTCATTGCTTCATGGAGCTCTTGCCAATCTCTCTGCCTACTGTCAGTACAGAACAAGGTGTACCATGGCTTGTCAGACCACATGACTTTTTTCCAGTCTTCCAGTGGTCTGGAAGACTGGAAAAAAGTGTTTCTGACACCATTGTAGATGAACTTTCCAGTTCTTTGCAGATATCAGTGGTTTCTGCATAGGCATGTGACTGCCATTACCAATCCTCTTCAATTTCCTGTACATAGTTCGGTGAGATATGAGTCATTCATATCTCATCGAACTATGATATGAGTCATTCATATTCTTGCTGCATGCAGGACATTCTATTTGTCTGTACAAGCCTTCTCAGACAATGGCAATCTGATTAATAACGGACTGTCTTACGACCATAGCTATATAGCTATGCCTCTTAAACAAGCAGTGTGGATTATTTTTCTGTTAATTAAACATCCAGGATATCTCACTTTTTGAGAAACCAGTCAGCTCTGCTGTTTTCAAAATTGTGCCCCCCCCCCACAGTAAGCCCTTTATTGAATTCCAAAAGATCCTTTGTTTTTCCCATTGTGATCAATACCGTTGATGATAATCGACCAGCAGTAGCAGCATTCTTAAATAGTTGTCTGGAACATGTAGCTTCCACACACGGCCAAGTATTTTGCATATACTCTGCATAAGTGACGTGTCCATACATCTGCATAAAGGTTTCTAATTTAGTGCCTGTCTACAAGGATGTCTCTACAAGTGATGCATTAGATATGAATACAGATCCGAAAGTTTCCCATATGGGTCATTCAGATTACAGAGGTGAGGTTACCTCCATGCTTTTCTGTATCCTCACCTCTATAATCTGAATGACCCATATGGGAAGCTTTCAGATTTGTATTCATATCTGATGCATCACTTGAAGAGACATCCTTGTAGATGTCTCTACAAGTGATATATACATCTGCATAAAGGTTTCAGTGCACCTGAATTAGAAACCTTTATGCAGATGTATGGACACGTCACTTATGCAGAGTATAAGGAACAAAGAGGTCGAATTTGTTGCCTTAGTGAATATGTTCGTAAAGGCTTAAGTGCTGGGAAGACATCATGTTGGAGGTGTAATGGAGTATTGATAGACTAGGAAAGGATTAAAAACTAATTTTAATGCTTCCACAATTTTGTCTCAGTCACTGAGAATCTTCAGGGAGTACAAATAATACTTGTAACACACACACACACAATACTTAATGAAGCACATGGGTGACTCTAAAGGCCTATCTAGATGGTTCCCCTCTGTGGATAGGCAGCCTATCCACAGAGGGTGTTTCCCAAATTTTGGAATGTTTTATGCATCCATATTTGTTTAAATTAGGTTGATTTCTGAGTGCAGATTCAAAAAACAGTCTCCTTTATAAATTTACTATGGTACATTAAGGACGACTGTGGCACGGAATATAAGTATAATCAAAAAATGGATATTATTCTCCAAGATAATGCTATCTAGATCACGATCCCACAAAAATGCAAGTTAAAAAATTTAAAAACTTACTTAAAAAAGTATCTTCCTGCTCACTGAGCGTTGCAAAAAAACTCAAAGCCTTTGGTTCTCACCCCTAACCTCTTAGTATATGGTTTACCTAAAATCCACAGACCCCCCCGCACGAGGTAGATGCCGCTGATGACCCATGCTACAAATTGTCAAGCTGGCAAACTCTTCAATGCATTAGATAAATAAGAAACATAAGCTTCTAAGGCCTACCACTAGCTCAGCATGCAACATATACAATTGGACATGATATATGCAACTCTTAATTAGCTTGTTTACAACACTTAGCTATCTAGAGCTGCCTCTTACGTTATGCTTAGCTAACACAACCGGACTAAGACCATTTTGTGACATGGGCAAACTCCTTCTTTGGCGCCCCAAAGTTTTTTTTTTTTAATATTTAATACTTTCTGATTGTAAGTAGGTATAGGTTTTCTCAAATGATTAATAATTTCATAACTTCAAGATTTCTACTTATCATTTCTATTCACTAACAAAAAAATAAAATAGTACATACAAAAAAAAAATTAGTAAATTATTGGTTATTAAAAATATTATGGGTTTTACACTTTTGATTTTATCAATTATAATTTACATATATATTTTTCTTGATTTTAAATCTGCAAAAGTCTATTCTTTCACTAATGTCTATTTTCTGAACAACTGCATTTTCAATAGATAGTAAGGCTAAAGAATTTAATCTCTCACTCCCCATTGTTGATTGCAGATATGTTTTGATAAGTTTTAATTTTGCTGAAACTTCTCTCAGCTGTTGCTACTGTAATAGGAATCGTCAGCAGAATTCTCAATGCAACCCACGTATTTGGAATTATATTCTACAAATTATTTGCTTTTCTTCTTCTTCTTCTTCTTCTGCAGCTTCTCCCACTTAAGTGGGGTCACTGTTGATGAGTCACCTCCACATCCTCCTGTCTTGGGCTGTCACCACATCCAAGTTCTTCATCCTCAAATTATTTGCTTTTAAAAATTGTAAAGTTTCCAATGGCGAATTGATGTTTTCTGGAAGTAAACTGTTTAGAGATTTAATTTCTTCAAAGAGCTCGTTCCTGTCAATGTCACTATTATTTTCATGATGAAGAATTGAATGCATATCCATACATTGTTTTTTTAATTCATTTAAATCACCTATTTTAGTTATATTAAAAAGAAAACCCCAATTTCACTCGTACGTTTTTATTTGTTCAAATGTTTCTTCAAGAAATGTTAACATTATGTCCAAAATGATGTTGAATATCGTTATTCTAAACTTTGTTCTCTCATCAACAGTAACAAGAGTGTCTTCAGATTCATAACTAAATAATTTCTTCCTACGAATTATTCTTTTTTTTTTTTTTTTCAGTAAATATTGGCTCCGTTCCTAAAAGCTTTGCTAATTCCTCAGCTTGAGTCAAAGCATTTTCAAATTCTAATGAATGGTATTGTCTAATGAATTCCGTACATGATTTTAATAAATTTGTAACCGTTGTTAAATCCATACTTTTTTTTTGTTTGCATTGATTTGCTAACTATGTTAATCTGAAGTATGTCATACCAGTTGCTAACATAACTAAAAAGGAATAATCGCAAAGTTTTTCTGCTACTGTTAGATTCAGATTTGGTGCATCGGTTGAATTTTCATCAAGTATTATCAGTGCATCATGAATTTCGACAATCTGATACCTAACTGACTTTATGCATTCAATATGACTCTCCCAACGAGTTTCGCATACTGCTTTAACAGTGAAATTTGGTACATTGTCAGTTAAAATTTTCCATCTAGCAATGGATGCTGAAAATAATGTATAAAGCCATTGAATAACACCAAGAAATGAAACAGATTGTGGGCAAGACATTGCTGCATCTCCTATAACTAAATTTAAAGAATGGCAGCCACAAGGTATGTAAAATGCTCGGGAATTTACTTGCCCTAAATGAGCTTGAATATCTTTATTTTTCCCTTGCATATTGGACACATTGTCATAGCCTGTCCTCTAATATCATTAATATTTAATTTTAAATCTAAAAGCAACTATGATCTTATCATATAATGATTCTCCTGTAGATTCATTGATTTCATAGAATGAAACAAAATGTTCTTGAATAAATAAATTGACTCTGTTAAATCTACGAATCATAAAGTAAAAGAAAGTTGTTCTTTGTGACTAATATTTGGGGTGCAATCTAAAATAATTGAAAAGTATTTTGCTTCTTTGGCATGCTTAACAATATCATCGCAAACAGCTGATGCCAAAAGAGAAATTATTTACTTTTGAATAGTTTTACTGCAATATGTTACATGGGTTTCCTTTGACAAAATGTGATGTACATGTTCATGCATAATGACATCATATTTACTCAATAATTCTATCAAACCCAAGAAATTGCCATTATTTGGAGTATACAATCGATATGATGAACAGTGGAAAGCCAAATTATGGGTTGATAAAAATAATATAATATCACACAGCCTTTTCAATACATTTTTCCAATGCTCTCGTTCTTAAACAATGACTGACTGCATTTCTTCATCTATTGTTTTACTTTTTTTGAAATCTCATATTTGTTTTAACCCATTTGAAATAATTTTTTACATGTGCTGGTGAATTTTCATGACTCTTTAAATAATCATTTATATGTTTCCACTTACAGTGACCAACTGATCCTATGGCTGAAGTTACTTTATTAGAGTAAAATAATTTGCAGCAAATACGAAATACTTTGTTGGCACTCATTGAATAAATAAGCCATTTTCGTAAATATTTTTCACCATTTGTAGTTATTCTATAATACATGGATGCTTAAAAACATCGATTTTCTGTGTCTCTGGGATAAACTGAATCAATGCTTTCATCCCTGGTACATTCTAATAAATCTGAAGATAAAATATAATTGCGAACTGAGAGTTTAATGGGAAAGACCATGTAGCAGGATCGTTATACTGAAAAGTATTTTCAGAAATGTTCTGCAGGTTTTCTTTGAAATTTGTCACTTTTGAATTTAAATTTGCAAATCATTATTTTTATTTTTTTGATCTTTTTCATTGACACTTATATCATCAGAGTTTAATTCTCTAGAATTTTCATCACGTGATGCATCTTCTTTTATTGAAATGTTAAAAGAAGTAGAGTCAGGTGAAGATGAATTTGTTGATTTTAGGAAGTTTGTTAAATATATTTGAAATAAATACACTTTTAGAAATATTTCTTTATTTTTCTAAGTTTCTTTTACGTTTTTCTGCTCCAGATAATTTTTTAGAAGACATTTTGAAGGGTTAGAAATTCCAAATTTCTATGATTAAAAAAAAATTGAATAAACAAAAAACGGGGATTTAATAGTAAAAATAATAAAATGTAAAACTTACCACTAAATCACCAGTATTATTATAAATTTCAAGGACAGGCAAAATACAACAAAAAGAAATACTTAATAATTTCAAAACACATAACACATACAATTGTAAACGTATTTGATTTTGTAATACATTCTGGTTATTTTTCCTTCAAAAATAAGTTGTATTAACAAATTGAAGGAACAGCAATGGGCAATCCTCTTTCTCCTGCTATCTCCAATTTCTTTGTGGAACATTTTGAACAACGTATCTTTGACAACATTTCTCCCAGACCTACTCATTGGTTCAGATATGTCGATGACATTTTTGCTATATGGAATGGCTCTTCGGATGAACTTCAACAATTTCTCACTAAGTTAAATGCACTTCATCCTAGGATCGAGTTTACCCTAGAAATAGAATCAAATAAGCAGTTAGCCTTTTTAGATCTTCTAATTCTTCGGCAACCAGATGGTAACCTACATTTCTCAGTTTATAGAAAGAAGACTCATACCATTATATCCATGCGGAATCTCATCACCATCCCAGTCAAAAGGCAGGAACTATTAAAACACTAGTTCATCGGGCCCACTCCTTTTGTTCTTCAGACTATCTTTTACAGAAAGAACTACAATATATAACTTCTTCCTTTCTATCTAATGGTTATAAGAATTGCTTCATTAAAAGAACTTTGAGTAGTTTTAATATGTCTTCCTCTTCAAACACTTTGAAGAAATAACGTGCATTCCTATCCCTTATGTACAAGGTGAACGTATAGCAAAAGTTTTAAAACCACTGAATATTTTTGTTGCCTTTCGACCGTTTAGAAAAATCTTCACTTTTCTCACTTCTCCTAAGGACAAGCTTCCACATCTTAATCATCCAGGTGTCTACCAGATTCCGTGCTCTTGTGGGTTATCTTATTTCAGACAAACGGGAAGATCTGCCTCTATTCGGTAGAAGAACACCGATCTTTATTGAATACTTTAAACCTGAAAAGTCTGGACTTGCAGAACATGCCATCTTCACTAGACATAGAGTTCATTGGAGAAAGACGAGTTCTCCACAAAAGTCAGTTCCTCATGGAACGGCTTTATAAAGAAACATGTGAAACTCTACTTCATTCTTCTAACTTAAACAGATCCGATGGCTTACGTCTATCCCCTTTATGGGTGATAGTACTTTACAAATCAGCTAATCTTTCCTAACTTTTTATTGTGTGTGTGTGTGTGTGTGTATATATATATATATATATATATTTTTTTTTTTTTAAGGAAATTTATTGACCTTTTTAGTTATCTTACACCAGCTACTTAGGTAGCACTTTTTGGAATTGTCAGTTATTGTTTAATTTGAGCTTAATATGTACTAAAGATGCCTGTGACAAACAGTCAAAAATTATACTATTAAATAATCTTTGTACATGAGTTTTTTCCATTATTAATTTTGTATCGATATGTCTACTCACGGTATACCTCTTTTAAAACTTATTGTATAATTCTAATTTAATGAACTAACACCTAAAATTAGAATCAATATGGAGAACACCTTTGTTTGACAACTTTTCTGAGAAAGTTTTAAATTAGTTAATTGGTTTAGTCAATGCTAATGCAGCACGTCGTACCAATATTCAACCTTTTGCGCTTGCTTCCACCTTGCCTATTGAATATTATGTACAGTTTTGAATTGTTTACTAAACTTTTATAATTCGAGCTTCAGTTAAAACAACTTTATAGTACATGGTATTTTTAATTTAATTTCTTTGCGATCCAATCCTATCTTAAATATTAAAAAAAAAAAAAAGCATGCATAATGAATAGTGATGATGACTGTTATAAAACGAAGTCCCTGCTATCTAGCAGTGGTTTATTTTACTGTTACCGTTTATTGTTGCTATAAATACATTCTTCACTCTCCCACTCTTCCTATGGACTTTTAATAAGAAATAAGACCCTACTTCTCCTTTTCAAAGTTGCATAGATATAAGGCTCTATTTATTGCTGGCTTTAGTTTTGGCGCCCCGGTCAGCCTTCGAATTAAGGTCATCCTTAATCCGGCACTGGCTAAGTATTCTATCTAGGAAGTTAAAATTTACCTTCTCTCTCTATTCCCATAACTTAACAACTGACTAATCACAATTTAACTTCAGAGTATACATAGAATTCTCAAATACAACTACTTTAACATTAGCAGAGCAGATCTTACTCACATTTGTGTTTCATATGCAGTCAATATGGAGAACACCTAACAACTTGAACGAAACTTCCGTAAGTTCTGCTACACTTAGCCTTCCTGGGTGCTGGCTACAAGCTGGCAGTTTTCCTGGGTCAGTATAGATTAATTCTCTGTCTGTCTGGAATCACTGTGGATGCCGCAAACTCCACACGTTCGTAGCACGTCCGGCAGCTACTGAAAAAACATCGGAAGGTAACGACCTCCCCCCTGCACACCTGAGGTCACATACTGGAGCCAAGGTCTCGACACTAGCAAAACTGAGAGAGAGCTCCAAGAGCTTAGAGCCCTTTTATAGTTTTATAGCTCTGTTTATTCTTTGTTCTTTAGCTGTAACTTCTTCCCGGATCTTCTGCGAACATGATGACGTCACTTGGGCTACCTTCGGTTTTGGCGGCAAATTTCTGCATTTCATGACCTTTCGAAATTACTGAGTCAAGCATAATCTGGGCTAATCCCTTATTTTTTTGTTACACATAGACATTCAATATACATCGTTATATACAACTTAACAGTAGAATCATTACATTAGTTTTAAAGCTTTACAATTTTTGATTTTTACATGATTTGAAACCTATGTAAAAAAGCGATTGCAGAAATTTGTATAGAATTTTACTGAGAGATTTTACAGTACAACATCTACACAGCTTTTAAGCCCCACCGGAAACTTGCTACCTTATCCATTCTACCAAAGATCAGCTCCCTCCTCTCAGTGGCTGTAGTATCCTACTTCTGCAATTGGGCTTACTTCAGACAGACAGGCAGATCAGCCACGATCCATTTAGATGAACACAAATTGTACATCTGCAATCATGACTGTGGTCAATCTGGCCTTGCAGACTATGTATTGGATACAGCTCACAGGATCTTCTGGGAAAAAAACTACCTTTCTTCACCATAGTAAATTTAAAAAGGAAAGACTGTTTTTAGAATCTGCAGCTGCACTCAGAAATCAACCTAATTTAACCAAATATGGATGCATAAAACTTCCCAAAATTTGGGAAACAATAATCATTAGAGGTCCCAGTTTACAACCTAGACCACCTACCCATATAGGGCGCACCACCTAGATAGGACTTTCGAGTCACTCGTGTGGTTCGTTAAGTATCATGTGCGTGTGTGTTACAAGTGTTATTTGTACTCCCTGAAGATATCTCAGTGATTGAAACGAAATATTAGAAGCATTAAAATTAGTTTTTAATCCTTTCTTAGTGCTGTCAATACTCTATTAAGTCCAACATAGTGAATATGTTGTGGCTTCAGATTATTGACATATGATAGCAAATGCCAACATATGATAGCATATGTTGGCATTTGCTATCATATGTAGATGTACTATTGAGTGTAAATAGTATTTTTAGGAGGATAGACAAGATGGAGAGGAGGAATGTGATGCTAAAGATATCAGATGATTTTGATCCATTTAAGGTAGAAAGCCATGATTGCAATATTAGTAACAATTTCCCATATTGCAGCAAGTTTGAGGCTATTTGTTGTTAAGATGCAGTCTTCTGCTGCTGCTTTTTCTACAACTGTTCCAAGATACTACCAGAACAGGTGGATCATATCTCTAATTTTTTTTCCATCTTCTCAAATTCTTCTTTCATGAACACTATTCCAGTTTAGGTCTCTCTCTCTTTTATTTATTTATTTTTTTAATATATTTTCCCTTATCTGATTTCTCCACCTTTTATGTGGTCCTCCTCTTGGCCTCTTCCCCTGAAATTTCATTTTCTGTGTTCTTGGTATTCTTTCTAAATTCATTCTCATTATATGTCCAAATGACTTCAAGCAAGAGTTCCCAAGTATTTTTCAACAATTTCTAGTTCTTAACCATTCCAATGTCTGCATTTCTTATTATATCTTTTTGTTTTTGCCCACATTGTCCTTAAAACTTTAATTTCCATTGCTTGTATTCTACTTACATCTCTTTTTTCTTAGTATCCATGCATCTTGGTAGGATGTTGTTTATTCCACACCTAGTGAAGGACATTTGCTGGTGACAGTAAAATGTATCACCAAATCATCCTGTCAGGTGTTAATTAATCATCACGGGGTGACTTAATTATCCAAACTGATTGGATAGCAGTGAAATTTCATGAGAAGAATGAGCCAAATTTATTGAGTTATTGTGAGATAACTTGATTAAGGAGCATTTGACAGAAGGAACATAAGGTGAGAAAGCTTTAAACCAGGTGATAGTGTCAGAGGAGGCTTCAGTAATGATGTGGTTGTTCTGCAGTTAGTTGGTGATGGTGATCATGCTGCACTAACCTGGGAAGTGGCTCAATATAGATGTCCCACAAAGGACATGATAAGTTAGTATGCAGATGAAATCGTTCAAATAATGAGTCCCCATTTTGCTAATCTTCTTTGTCAAAAAATCATAGGGCACATTGAAGGTTGCAAGTTTAGAATGAAAGAGATCATTTACCAATATTGCCAGTGCAAAAATTGGAGAGGAAATGATAAGTTAGAAAATTAGCTTCTTTTATGAGTAACAGTGCAATAGAACCATCAGTGCTATCTCTTCACTGGATGAAGAAATTGAAGCTCATGATAAGGAGGTACTATAGCTGTTGCATAAACTGAATAATAATTTGGCAGTGGAGACTAACGGGATATCAGCACAGATGCTGAAAGAGTGTTCAGCTGAAATGGCTGTGCCTTTGATCCAGCCATATAATTTTATTCTGAGTGCACAGAAGATTCCACAGGAGTGTAAAAATGTATGTATAAAAGGAAAATTTTCATTATACAAAGGTGGTGTGAGGATTGATGTGTATCTGTTGACCTATCAGTAATTCTGGAGTGGTTGTGGTGAAGATTTTAGAAAAGTTGCTTAGAGCTCACAATACAGAAACATGCTCATAGAGAATCTGTACTTGCAATGAACAACATAGGCTTACTAGGAGGTAAGTCATATTTGAGTAACTTGCTCACATTTTATAATAATGTTACAGTTTAGATAAACAAGGGGAATGGATACTCCATTATACTTTTGGACTTTGCTAAGGCTTTTGACAAGATATAGCATGGAAATCTGTTACATAAGTTGAAGGATGTGGGATTATATTATGAACTATTAACTTGCATAAGAGGATAGCTGACTGATGTATCAAAAAGTGGTATACGGGGGGCAGGGAGTGAGTTTGCAAGATTTAAGGTGACTTGTGGTATACCTCAGGCACCAATTCTTGGAATCAGTCTTTTATTAATGATATTGGGAAGGATTTGACAGGAGACAGAGCTATTTGCTGATGATGCAGAGATAATTATACTAGAAGATGATGATGATCAGACTAAGGATCTTGGAGTTTTAGTAGACAGGAAGTTGAAGTTTGGTACTATATAGCAAAGATTGCAAATGTAATTCAGAGAATAATTACAATGCTAAAATGAACATTAACATTGTTAGGATAAGGAAGTCATTTGGCCTCTTTACAAAGCCTTGAAACGACCTCATCTGGGTGCATAGATTTGGTCTTCTGGTTCCATAAAAAGGATGAAGAATGGAAAATCGGTGGGCCCTGACAGGATCCCAGTGGAGGCATGGAAGGCACTGAGGGAAGTGGGAATTGACCTGTTGTGGGACTTGTTCATAAAAGTTTTTGTCAACAGAGATATATACCCGAGAAGTGAAGGGAAAGTACTCTTGTCCCCATCTACAAGGGTAAAGGGGATGCACAAGACTGTAAGAATTACAGAGGAATAAAGTTGATGTTCCACACAATGAAAATCCTAGAAAGCGTTCTTGATGGAAGACTGAGGAAGGAGGTAGAGATTGCAAAGGAGCAAATTGGCTTCATGCCTGGTCGATCAACAACAGATACTATCCTTGGGTTACTGCAGATGATGGAAAAGTTTCAAGAGAAACAACAGGAGCTACATCTGGTATTTATTGATCTGGAGAAAGCGTACAATAGAGTGCCAAGGCAAGAAGTCTGGAGGTGTCTGAGGGAGAAGAAGGTACCGGAGAAGTATGTCAAATTGGTGCAGGAGATGTACAGAAACTTGAAGAAAAGAGTTTGGACTTGTCTGGGAGGGACAGAAAGTTTTCAAGTGACAGTTGGCTTGCATCAAGGGTCAGCATTAAGTCTGTTCCTGTTTAATATTGTGATGGAAGTGGTGACAGGGGAGGTGAGAGAAGATGCGACCTGGACTATGTTGTATGTGGATGACATCGTGCAGAATCAAGAGAAGAAGTGGCAGCTAAACTGGAAAGTTGGGGAAAAGTACTGGGAGAGAGAGAGAGGTATGAGACTGAGCAGAAGTAAGACGGTATATGTGTTGCAAAGTGGATGGAAGCCAGAAGACAGATCTGGAGCTGAAAGGAACTGTCATCAGTAAGATCAGTGACTTTAGATACTTAGGTTCAACAGTGAAAGAGGACGGAGAGGCTGAGAAGGAAGTGGGATGGAGGAACTGGAGAGAGATGGCTGGAGTGCTATGCGATAAGAGGGTGCCGATCAATCTAAAAGGCAAAATCTGCAGGACAGTAGTGAGGCCAGCTATGACGTATGCTATGGAAACTGTGGCCCTGAGGAAAAATAACATCAGCAGGGAAGTAGCAGAGATGAGAATGCTTAGGTGAATGTGCGGTGTGACCAGAAAGGATCGTCCAAGAAATGACTATGTAAGGAAAACGGTGAAAGTTACGAACTTAGGAGCGAAGATACAGGAGACAAGGTTGTGATGTTTTGGCCATGTGATGAAGAGGGAGGATGAGTATGTGGGAAGAAAGGTCATGCAGATGGATGTGCAGGGGGAGGAGGAAGTGTGAGTGGCCAAAGAAGAGATGAAGGGAGCTGGTGGTGAAGATTCACTACAAACAGTGACCCTACTTAAGTGGGACAAGCTGCAGAAGAAGAAGTTCCAAAGTAATGCAATTAGAATGGAGAGGAGACAAAGGAGAGTGTTAAAGATATCAGGACTGTGGAATGTAGATTATTAGAACAGTTTAAGAATTTGTGCACTGCAGACAATAACAGGAGATAAGAGAGGGTGATATAGAAACTTGCAAACTTATGAAAGGGCAGAACCTATAAATTCTATCTCTCAGTGGATTTGATGGATTGTGGAGGGAGGGCAAAAGGACATCCATAGAAGTTGAGAATGAATGAGCAAGAAAGGAGTGAGCAACAGATTTTTCGCTTATAGAATGGTGTGTGATTAGAATGGCTTGCCTTCAGAGGTAGCTAGTACAAGTTGTGAATTGAATTCAGAAAAGGTATGCTAATTGGTGTGGGTGATATGTGGCCCCCCTTTGCTGAGTTCCTGACTTCTTGGAGGCAATTAATAATAATAATCTTTGTTTCATAGCATTCATTGCTTTGGCTGTAATTCCGACCAACTGGAAAAGTTTACAGTAATTGGTTTAAAAAAATTTATCAAGAACTAAAACATTTATTGTTAATTTTGCTAATGTTGGTTGGAAAGTTTGCAAAGTATATCTGATGAATTTGGATTTTTTTTTAAAGGAGGATTAAAGTCATCATAAGTTTGAGTTTTACTCCAGAGAACTTTCAGACCAATTGAAGAAATTTCATCAGGATTAAGGTTTTTGATATCAAGGCTGAACATGATTCTTCTGATCTTTCTTTGTCAAAAGATCATAGGGCAAATTGAAGGTTGCAAGTTTAGAATGGAAGAGATCATTTACTAATATTGGCAGCAAAAATCGGAGGGAAAAATGTGAAGTCAGAAGATTAGCTTTTTTTTATGAGTAACAATGCAATAGGGTCAGACAAAAGTTATAGCCAATAGCCTTTTGCACTAAATCAGAAAGGATTACTACCATTTAGACATGATGCTAATTTCCTGCATCAGTTTTGGATGTATATTGATAATACACTTGTAATATTTTTAGCATTAATATAAGATTGAAAACTGAAGATGGTGGTTTCGATGAAAGTCATTCACAGTATGCTTATTTTATTGTTCTTGTCTTGAACAGCCTTGGTGCATGACTTGAGGAATGAAGGGGATAAAAATCCCTTGTTGTTTTATAACCAGTAAGCAAAACTTAAGATCGCAAACTACAATCTATGAGTTTCATGCCGAAAAACTATCGGCGTAGGCAATTCAAAGCAAAGGTGGAGCAAGCTCCCTCACTATTCTTGATATTTTCTCACAATGTAAAACACAGCTCCTAGGAGATGTAATACTGTCATTACATTATTATTTTTATCCCCTTAATTTCTATTAAGGTTGCCAGAAAACTAGCCGTTTGGCTTTTTATCTTAACTATAAATATTAATACACCTTTATGGCATTCGTATAGTGAAGGTATGTAAGTTCTTTTCACTAAGCTTTGATATCTTCCAGGTCTACCTACTCACTGATGAGACCTCAAAAAAGGTTGAAACCGGTCTAGGTAGTGACCTCTCCTCATAATGTAATGACAGTATTACATCTCCTAGGAGCTGTGTTTTACATTGTGAGAAAATATCAAGAATAGTTAGGGAGCTTGCTCCACCTTTGCTTCGAATTGCCTACGCCGATAGTTTTTCGGCATGAAACTCATAGATCGTAGTTCGCGATCTTAAGTTTCGCTTACTGGCTATAAAACAACAAGGGATTTTTATCCCCTTCATTCCTCAAGTCATGCACCAAGGCTGTTCAAGACAAGAACAATAAAATAAGCATACTGTGAATGACTTTCATCAAAACCACCATCTTCAGTTTTCAATCTTATATTAATGCTATCTCCTTAATTTCTATTAAGGTTGCCAGAAAACTAGCCATTTGGCTTTTTATCTTAACTATAAAGAAACAAGAATTTAAAGTGTATTGAAAAATAAATGTTTCCATATCTATTAGAACTGTGTTGTTTAGTGATGCATTCAGTTTATTTATTTTTTATTTTATGTACATACTATCTCAAGATGGCAAACCTCTTATATGTTAGTGCTGTGGGATGTATGAAGGATAAGATAATCTAGATATCCTGCTCTAGACACTAAACACAGAATTCTTTCAGGCCTTCACTGATCAGAGTGGAGATTTCACACCAGACAATTAAAACCATCTCTCTCTAAGGATGTCTGCAAATGGGAATGCCATAGTGGTATTCAAACATACTACCTGTCTCTGCTTAGTCAATTAGCATCCACCATGCCCAACACCATATTGATGACAGTGGCTGCGTGTGCATGTGTTGCTCTATGGGAGCAGAAATCATTGTGGTTCGAATTTTTTTGGAGTAGGGGTATGTGGTAAAATTTTTGGGGGTATGGCATGAGACCTCAAAAATTGCTAGATCTAGTAACAAAATCTCTACGTTGGCAACACTGATACTGATTAATTTCTGAGAACTGAATGATGAAGCACGGCACTGTACTTATGTCTATACACGTTTGTCAATCCTCCCTATCCGAGAGCCAAACCTACCCGAACAGCTGATCGCCCAGTCAAAACATCCATTCTAAGTGAGTGAATTGCTTTCTCATGCCCTATGTATTTGTTGTGATTTATTTCACTTGCTGTGCTTAAAGTCACTTTTAGTCTTCAGTTTACTGTGAAGTTAAATGAACATGTTTGTAAAGTGCCTTGAAACATGGATAATTAAGAAGAAAAGAACATGGATCCATAGCCAATTGCTTTTATGTCTACAACTACATCATCATTCCATGTGAGTAAAGAGGTGGATTCAGCAGTAACTAAAAGAACATTAAATGTTAAACAATCAAGTGATAAAAAAAAATTAAAAGAACGTAAATATCATGAATCATATATAAAATTTGGCTTTACTTGGACAGGAAACTTAGTAGAACCAAATCCACAGTGCATTTGCTCTGAAGTCCTGTCACAAAACTCTATGAAACACAAAATTCTAAGCCCTTAAGCTATTTTGAATGTCTTTTGGAAATCTTGAGTAGTAGAAAAACCGTAATTAAGCATTTTTCTGGTGTAGAAGAAAATGAAAGTGCACTTAAAGCATCTTACAAAGTAAGCCTTCAAATTGCCAAAGCTGTAAAGGCTCAAACAATAGCTAGTCACTCATTCTTCTATCAGCGGAAGAAATAGCTTCTTGTATGTTTGGTCAAAAAGAGGCAAACATTGTCAGAACCATTCCTTTATCAAACAACACAGTTTCCAGGAGAATTAAAGATATGGTCTGTAATATTAAGGACCAACTCATTCAAGCTATTCAGTGTAGCCTGTAGTTTGCCATACGAGTGGATGAGTCGACAGATGTAGCTGGGCTAGCTGAATTATTTGTTTTTGTGCATGGAAAATTCCAGGATGCAATATTTAAAGATATTTTATTTTGTAAGTCTCTCAAAACTTCTACTGTGGGTGAGGATATTTTTAATAAATTGATTTATTTTTTTCCCGAAAACAATCTTGAATGAAAAAATTGTATTTCTATACGTACCGACTGAGCAAAAGCAATGAGTGGTTATATCACAGTATTAGCAGGTCGTGTAAAACAATTGCACCAGAATGTAAGTTCACTCATTGTTGTCTTCACCGTGAAGCACTGATAGCTAAATTTCTCCCTGATGATTTAAAAAGATTTCTGGATGAAAGTGTACAAATAGTTAATTTCATCAAAACTCAACCATTGAAGTCTAGACTTTTTTTCAATTATCTGTGAAGAAATGGGTAGCCTGCATAAGAGATTGCTGCTTCACACAGAAGTACGTTAGTTGTCATGAGGAAATGTTCTTTGCCATTTATTTGAACTCCACAATGAAGTTCGCCGATTTTTCATGCACCGCGAGTTTCAATTTTCTTCGAGACTACAAGACTTTGAATGGTTTCTACGGTTAGCATATTTAGCTGATATTTTTGAAAAAATGAATATTTGGAACGTATCATTGCAAGGAGATAACATTGATGTGTTCTGTGCTGAGAAGAAAGCAGAGGCCATAGTAAAAAAAAATTGATCTCTGGGAAAACTGAAGTAAAAAGAAGAGCTGTGACCAACTTCAGCAACTAGATTCAGTTCTTAAAGAAAATGAGGAAACGATTGCAGACTTTGAAGACATCAGACAACAAATAATCATTTACTTAAGCACTCTTAAAACTCGTATAAGGCAGTATTTTCCACCCACTGGTGAAATGCAAGAATGGATTCGAGACCGCCCCCCACATTTGACTTGGAAAAATGTAAGCTTCCATTGTCCAATCCATTCCAAAAAGCCAATGATTAGTTTTTGGATTGGAATGAAGGAATATCTGACTTTGTCAAAAATTCTTCTTCTCTTCCATCTAAGATGGGTTGAGTCTTTCCTTGAGCAGGATCTACGAGTCCTCTCTATTCCTTGCTGTTCGAAAAAGTTTTCCTTATATGTTCTGCATCCCGAAATGTTCTTTATTAATTCCAGCCAGGTAATTCTCTTCCGGGTCTTCTTTTTTCAGTTTGAAAAGTATTGATTAGGACGTTAGGAAGTCTGTCTTCGTCCATGTGTACAGTGTTGCCAAACCATCTGTTGTTGTTTTCTAATTTTTTTTCTATTATTGTATTTTTATACAATAATTCTTGTCTGACTGTGCTGTTTGTTTTCTTTTCTATCCAACTTGTTCTGTTTATTTTTCTTAAGCATTTCATTTCAAATGCCAGCAGTTTTTTCTCCTCTCTTTTCTTAACTGTACGCACTTCTGCTCCTTAGATGACTGTTGGTATAATTATTGATTTGTTGTCAAAAATTGCATTTGGAGAAAAGAGCAAAGCTAATAATAATGGCAAATACCTGTTTTATTTCTGCTCAGGGCATGGACTGGTTATTACTAACACCATGTTCCAACATAAAAATGTGCACAAATTCACATGGAGACAAGAGGCTAGGAATAAGAAAAGTCTCATTGACTATGTTATTGTTGATAGTGATGTTTTCTCCTTGGTGCAGGACACCAGAGTGTACAGAAGATTTGAAATTGGAAGTGATCGCTATTTAGTCTTGAGCAGGATAAAATTGAATTCCATATTCAAAAGAATAACATGTAAGAAAGTTTTAAAGTGAATAAAAGTTGAGCAGCTCTCAGATGTGAACTGTAGACTAAAATACACAAAGATTATTGAAGAAAAAATGAAAGAGTTTGAGAACAGGAACCAAACCTTGGAGATTCAGTGGCAAGCCTTGAAGAAAACCCTGATTGATTCAGCCAGAGAGGCATTTGGTGAGATTGTCTGCAAGGATAGAAAAATCAGAACTCCATGGCGGACACAGGAAGTTAAAGAGGCAGTGGAGGAAAAGAAGAAAGCATATCAAAAGTTCCTGTCAAATAAGTCAGCTTGTGCTCTTAGAGAATATAGAGACAAATGCAAAAATGCTAAACATTGTATAAAACTAGCTAAACAAAAGTCATGGGAGGACTTTGGCAAGAATATAGAAAATAAATATCAAGAAGGTAGCAAAATATTCTGGAGATTGTTGAAGAAGCTTAAGAATGGAGGAAAGAGTGCTGTAAAAGGAATTAGATATGATAAAGGTTTATTTTTCACTTGGTTAGACTATAATAAATTTAGTTTAATCCTTTATCCAAGTGTGAGCAAACAAAGTTTGCGCCTGAAAGTATCTTCAGGACTGGGGTAAGGTAGTACAACACCGGGCAACTCGTTGCAAGGTGGAGCAAGCTTACATCACTCCTATCTCAGTATCTCCCATAATGCAAATCACATCTCCTTGCGGATATGTATAATGTTATGCATTAAGAGATGGGCCACTACCCAGACTGGTTTTGACCTTTATTGAGGTCTCTTCAGTGGGAGCCAGGCCCAGATGTGGAGATACCAGGCAGAAGCAATAGCAAGGTCATCTCTACCTATAGGAGTTGCCAAATGGTGTGCCACCTTTTTTATTAAATTACTCTGGATTTAGAGAAAGATGTTGAAAGTTGATTTTTCACTTGATTAGACTATAATAAATTTAGTTTGAGCAAACAAAGTTTGCACCTGAAAGTATCTTCAGGACTGGGGTAAGGTAGTACAACACCGGGCAACTCGTTGCAAAAGGTGGAGCAAGCTTACATCACTCCTATCTCAGTATCTCCCATAATGCAAAACACATCTTCTTGCAGATATGTATAATGTTATGCATTAAGGGAAGGGTTCTAGTAGTAAGACTTATACGTTGGTTAGACATAACTGGTAATTAATTTACGGAATTAACAATGCATATGAAGTATATTAATTAAAGATACTTTAATGAATCACTTCTATATTTCGGCAATGTCACATTGCCATCTTCAGGAACATAAAGATATGGTATGTGCACTAAGGAACTAACAAAGCAAATGAGGAAGAAAGTAAGAAACTACTTTTGTTCCTAAAGTCCTAATGGTGCCCTCTTGCGGGCTAATTTGGTAGTCTTGGCAGTTGGGCTGAAGTTCTCATAATGAAAGTCTCCCAAATTTGGGGCAGTTTCATGCATCCAAATTTGTTGAGGTTAGGAACGTTTTTTAGAGCTGCTGAAGATTCTTAGAATAATCTTTCGTATTTAAACTTGCTGCGATGGATTATTTTTGTTTTCTTCCAACGAATTTTATGATGGGTATCTAAGGCATGGTCTGCCAACCCAGAGCGGCTGTACTGGTGAAACCGGATGTAGTCTTGGTGTTCTGAAATCCTGATATTTGTTGTTCTGCCTGTTTGGCCAAAGTAGGACAATTTGCAGCTGCAAGGGACCTGGTATACACCAGGTAGGTCTAGGGGAAGTGGTTGGTCTTTGGTAGAGCGGATAAGGGATGCCAACTTTTTATATGGTCTGTAACAGGAAGTAAGGTCATATTTTTTGAGGATATTAGTTATTTTTTCAGAGGTGCCCTGGATGTAGGGGATAGTGATAGACTTGGTGTAGTCTTTATTGTGGAGGGGGGGAGGGGGGTTGTGGTTTATAGGTTTTAGTATTTTTTGGATTTTTTTGGGGTTATAGCCATTGGCTAAGAAAGTGTTGAGGATGTGGTTTAGTTCCATAGTCAGGGCCTTGTCATCTGAGCAGATTAATTTTGCTCAGATGACAAGGCCCCAAGATTAAGGGAAGGGTGCCAGACAGAAGCAATAGCAAGGTCATCTCTACCTATAGGAGTTGTCAAAAAAGGAGTTCCCATAATGTTTTGCATTATGGGAGATACTGAGATAGGAGTGATGTAAGCTTTCTCCACCTTTGCAATGAGTTTCCCGGTGTTGTACTACCTTACCCCAGTTCTGAAGATACTTTTAGGCGCAAACTTTGTTTGCTCACACTTGGATAAAGGATTAAACTAAATTTATTATAGTCTAACCAAGTGAAAAATAAACTTTCAACATCTTTCTCTAAATTCAGAGTAATTTAATAAAAAAGGTGGCACACCGTTTGGCAACTCCTGTAGGTAGAGATGACCTTACTATTGCTTCTGCCTGGCATCTCCACATCTGGGCCTGGCTCCCACTGAAGAGACCTCAATAAAGGTCGAAACTAGTCTGGGTAGTGGCCCATCCCTTAATGCATAACATTATACATATCTGCAAGGAGATGTGTTTTGCAATATGGGAGATACTGAGATAGGAGTGATGTAAGCTTGCTCCACCTTTGCAACGAGTTGCCTGGTGTTGTACTACCTTACCCCATTCCTGAAGATATTTTCAGGCGCAAACTTTGTTTGCTCACACTTGGATAAAGGATTAAACTAAATTTATTATAGAGATGATAAAGGTGACATGAAAACGGCAGAAAACGATATCCTTGAAGCATGGAGTAATTAATTTTGAAAAATTGCTAAATAACACAAGTAGTGATAGCATTGGTAAAAACACTGACTAGGCATGCAATCAGGAATACATATCCATACTTGAAGTGGAAAAACCATCGAAAGCCTGAAATGGGAAAAGGCAGCTGGAGTATATGACATTCGACCAGAAATGTTCAACTATGGATGTATAAAAGTCTTTCAGTGGTTGTACTGCATAGTTCAGAAAGCCTGGATGGAGGAGTGACAAATACCAGATAATTGGACTAGAGCTCTCATAGTACCCATATATAAAAAGGGAAATAAAACTGGATGTGAGAATTACATAGGTATTTCTCTACTGAGTGTTCCTGGTAAAATTTATGCAAATATACTTGAGCAATGGTTGATAAGGTTTGTGGAAGAAAAGCATGGTGAAGAACAAGCTGGATTCAGACCAAATAGAGGCTGTCAGGATCAGATCTTGACTTTACGACAAATAGTTGAAAAATCATGGGAATATAACAAAGATCTGTATTTAAGTTTTGTCGATCTGGAAAAGGCATATGATAAGGTGCCAAGAGAAAGCTATTCAATACGCTACTATTATATGTGTCAATGGGGCATTATATCAAGCAATACTTAGTCTTTATTTGAATTGTAAGTCAGCAGTTATAATTGAAGGAAGTACAGTGTGATGGTTTAATGTTAAATCTGGTGTGAGACAAGGATGTACATTATCCTCTCTGTTATTCATTATCTATATGGATCACATTATGAAGGAAAGTGGTATTAAACATGATATCAAAATTGGAGATGTTAATGTCAGCTCTTTGCTTTATGCGGACAATGTTATACTTAAAAATAAATTTAATATAAATCTGCAAGATTCCCTAACTAAATTGAATAACTGTTGTAATAGATATGATATGAAGATCAGCAATAACAAGACAAAGACAATGAAAATAGACAGAAGCATTGAAAATATCAACTGCATTGTGAATGGAAAACTTATAGAACAAGTAAAATATTTCAGCCACTTAGGCATGATTTTAGTGAAGATGGTAAATTAAATATTGAAATAGACAACAGAATCAACAAAGCTGGTATGGTAGGAAGTCAACTGAATAAATTTATATGGAGTAAGAGAGAAATTAGTCAAAATACTAAATTAGCGGTATACAGTGTTCAAACCAGTTTTAACTTATGGATCTGAGAGCTGGGTCAGAAGTAAAGCACTTGACCAAAGACTAGAGACCATAGATATGAGAGTTCTGAAAAAGATTAGGGTATCAATGGCAATATCATATTAAACACAAGGATATTAGGAAAGAACTTGACATTGTCAGCATCCAGGAATGCGTTAGCAGAGCTAATCTCAGGTGGTATGTACACTTAAACAGAATGGGCGAGGAAAGATTAACCAAACAAGTGTTCTCTGCTAGGTTGGCAAAAAAAAAGACCCAGAGGAAAACCATGATATAGGTGGATTGATACGGTAAAAAGTGCCTTAGGAGATAGATATATAAATATATGATCTGTCAATGTTGTAGCTTTGACAGGTAGCAGATTGATTTGGCAGAAAATTGTAGATAGGAAGTTAGTAATGATGTAAATTTTTCATGTAGGCTATCGTATCCTGTACACCCCTTGAGGGTAAATGTCAGGAATGTGATGATGATAAAACTATGGAAGTATATATATAAATTCCAGCCAACTGGTATGGAATAGTTTTCAATAAAAGCTGAAAATTGCTTCAAGTCCTTAAGTACTGGAAACTCTGTAGGGTGAATATGTGCCATCTAAATTCTTGGAATTTTTATGCCACCATTATTCTTGAGATTAGGGTGGTTAATCAGAATTTCACAGGATTCTTTAAATTTTCGTTCATATTAAGTTTTTGTATGATGTAAAGAGCTATTACTTTTGCAGTCAATTTGGTGTAGGGTGTTGAGAGCGTGATGTGAGAGGCCTGCTTCACCAAAATTGTTATATTTAATGTGCCTTTTTTTGTTTCTTTTTACGTATAGGGATTGTACGTCCAGTTTCACTAATATAAGGTTAGTTACAGGTGCAGTAAATTCAATAAACTCCAGGATGTGCCAATGAGAGGAGAGGAGAGGATCCCTAGAGGAGTTGAATATGTTTTTTAATTTTATAGGTGGTTTAAAAGTGGCATTAAGATTATAATGGTGTACGAGATTCTGCATAACTCTTTAATGTATGGGATGGCTATAGTTTTACTGTAATCTGTGTTCTTTTTTGGTGAAGTTTCATGAAAAACTTTATTAATGGTATTTTTGTTATAGCCATTATTTATAAATGTGCTGCTAATAATCTTTAATTCTTGTTAAAGAGCTTGTTCATTACAGCAAATTGTTATAGCTCCACTTAATTTGAATAATTTTTTATCGCCAAAGTGAAGTCTTTTGGCTCTATTTTTTCAGTAATTCTTGGTGCCTTTTGTGATGTGACAACTTTTTTTCGCAATTCGTAGGGTAAAGTATAAGTTCTGCATCACTTCAACCTGAGTGTTTACATCTGGGTCTGGCTCCCACTGACAAGACCTCAACAAAGGTCAAAACCGGTCTGGGTAGTGACTCTCCCCCCCCCCCCATAATGTATAACATCATACATGTCTGCTAGGAGATGTGTTTTACATTATGGGAAATACTAAGGATAGTGATCAAAGCTTACCTCACCTTTACTACGAGTTGCCCCTGTCATGAAAGGTTTGCTTATGTTCGAATCTGCCGAAACTTTTATAGTTTCTATATTCGGCACGAAACTCTTGTAGTTTCTCTATTCAACTTTGAAATAATGTTGGATTGAATATTTACTTAATTTGAATAATGTTATAGCTCTGTTTTTATGGATGTTAATGACTCCAGATTTTTGTGAAGGGTGGTGATATGAGTTAGCATGTATATATTGGCCAGTATGTGTCTGTTTGCGGTCAACCGTGAAGGATAGACTGCCTGAGGGAAGACTTGTGACCAGTGTATCCAGGAATGGGATCAATTTCTGATTTTCAATAGTAAATTGTATGCGGCTATGTTTTTTGTTCAGGTGGCTAAGGAATGTGTTTAAAGTTTGTCGACCGTGTGGCCAAATAACGAAAACATCGTCAATGTATCTAAGCCACACTGTAGGTTTTAGAGTAAAAGAGTCGAGCACTTTGCATAAAAGCTTCCATATAAAAGTTAGCAATTGGGAGATAGTAGTGAGCCCATGGCCATACCTTCTTTTTGTAGGTAAAATTTATTTTGCCACAAGAAGTAACCGAAACGTAGTCCATATATGTTAATCCTTACTTTTAAGTAGTCGTGGCTTGATTATACTTTAACTTAATCTTATGCAGGTTTGAAATTTTCAAGATAGTGCATTGACAGAATCAGGCCAATGCGTTGTTCAGAAACCATTCAATTAAATCAAAAATTAATATTTACATTTTGATTCATATTAACATATATATATATATATATGCAATTGCATTACAATTCCTTGATATTTTCAATTCTTCCTAATTCAAGCTTAGTTCTAATTTTCTTCCTTTAATCTAATTCCAGAATATCCTGCTAGTCAAATATACACAAGGTGACAATAAAGCACACCTTGAGTAAGCTTAATCCAATATCAATATACATCATCTTATAATACCCATAAACAGACGATGTACATTCGTGTTCGAAATTATCACATATATAAATACTTATAATTCTCGTTTGGCAGTACCTTTTTCACAAATCTTTTGTTCACACCTAAGTGCTCCTTCTTGTCTTTTTCTCCTTCTGCTTGCACATTCTTGATTTCCCACCAAATTTCTTCTTTGTCCGAGTCGTTGATTATTCCATGCCCTATGGGACCCTTAACATGGCAGCAATGTGGATGCTCCCGACATCAGACCTCACATGGTGGTGGACCCAAGTAGAAGACTCAGAAACCTACGAGGTTTCTCTTTTGATTTCCGACAGCAGACCTTACATGGCGCTGGACCCAGGTAAGAGAAGGTGAAAAGCCTAAGACAAAGTGTTTCTCAATGTCTCACCTTATAAAGGCCTGGACTTCTGTTGTATGCATGTGCGTGTCTTGAAACTTCCATATATATGGTCATGTATCGACATTCGGGCATGATGATGTCATACTTCATGCATCTTTTGAAATTGCCATATATGGACATTAGTTAACAGTGTTACATAATGATGTCATGTGCCACATTATTTTAGCAAAGGCTCATGTTTAAGTTATATAACAATCTCCTTAGAAAAACATGTAAAAGCAAACAGGATAAGTTACATAGTTAACACTTCTATATGTCTACAACATTTCTTAGCTGGAAGTATCATAAAAAACATCTGCTGTGTACTGAGACATATTATAAGAAACATCCACTATTATACTTCAGCTATCAGCGAATGCCTTTTTGTTCCTGTATAGGGAGTAGGCAAGGCCGTTTTATTATACTTCTATTATACTTCTTTATCTTTAATAAGGGGGGTAGATTAAGACAGGACATTAAAACAAAAAATTGCAAAAGCAACAACAGTGCTCCAAAAATTAATACCACTATGGAGAGCTAACAAGCTTACAATTACAAACAGATTACGCTTTATTAACACACTAGTTATTCAGTCCTTCTATATGGAAGTGAAACTTGGGACTTTGAAACTAAAACAAGATGAAAAGAGATTGCTGGTGTGATCTGTCTTTTCCCTGGCTGTCATTATATACCAGAGTTGACCTGCCTGAGTGGTTAATATTACAGATTCGGATCTGAGATATCAATATTATAATAATTGTTGGAAGTTTTTCCACTTGGCTATACTATAAATTAAAGATACCAAGAAATTATATACTGGACAATGAGACTTATTTGTGCCTATGGTCCCACAGAACATTCTACTAAAGTAGAAGTGGAGGAATTTTTTGAGCCTTTAGAAAAAGCAACTGACACAATGAAAAAGAAAAACTTGGTCCTTGTTGTGGATCTAAATGGCAGAGTAGGAAATGATTGTCAGACATACAAAAATGTTTTGGGAAAATTTAGAGACAAGAGCAAAGCTACTAATAATGGCAAATATCTGTTGAATTTCTGCTCAGGACATAGACTGGTTATTACTAACACCATGTTATAACATAAAAATGTGCACAAATTCACATGGAGAAAAGAAGCAAGGAATAAGAAAAGTCTCGTTGACTATGTTATTGTTGATAGTGATTTTTTTCTCCCTGGTGCAGGACACCAGAGTGTGCAGAGGATTTGAAATTGGAAGTGATTACTATTTAGTCTTGAGCAGTATAAAATTGAATTTCATATTGAAAAGAATAACATGTAAGAAAGTTTTAAAGCCAATAAAAGTTGAGCAGCTCTCAAGTGTGAACTGTAGACTTTGTGTAAAATACACAAAGATTATTGAAGAAAAAATGAAAGAGTTTGAGAACAACAACCAAACCTTGGAGATTCAGTGGCAAGCCTTGAAGAAAACCCTCAGCTAGAGAGACATGTGGTGAGGTTGTCTGCAAGGATAGAAAAATCAAGAATCCATGGTGGACAGAGGAAGTGAAGGAAAAGAAGAAAGCATATCAAAGGTTCCTGGCAAATAAGTCAGCTTGTTGCCCTAGAGAATACAGAGACAAATGTTAGAAAGCTAAACACTGTGTAAAACTAGCTAAACAAAAGTCATGGGAGGACTTTGGCAAGAACATAGAAAATAAATATCAAGAAGGTGGCAAAATATTTTGGAGGTTGTTGAAGAAACTTAGGAATGGAGGAAAGAGTGCTGTAAAAGGAGTTAGAGATGATAAAGGTGACTTGAAAACGGATGAAAAAGATACCCTTGAAGTATGGAGTAATTACTTTGAAAAATTGCTAAATGAAACAAGCAGTGATAGCCCAGTGGTAAAAAAAAATACCCATTGTGAGAAATACGTATCCATTCTTGAAGTAGAAAAAGCAATCAAAGGCTTGAAATGTGCAAAGGCAGCAAGAGTAGATGACATTGAACCAGAAATGTTAAAGTATGGTGGTGTAAAAATCTTACAGTGGCTGCACCGCATTGCTCAGAATGCCTGGACAGAGGGATGAATTCCAGATGATTGGAGTAGAGCTCTCATAGTACCCATATATAAAAAGGGAAATAAAACTGAATGTGAGAATTACAGAGGTGTTTCCCTACTGAGTGTTCCTGGTAAGATTTATGCAAGTATACTTGAGAAACGGTTGAGAAGAATTGTGGAAGAAAAGCTTGGTGAAGAACAAGTTGGATTCACGCCAAATAGAGGCTGTTAAGATCAGATCTTCACTTTACAACAGATAGTGGAGAAATCATGGGAATATAACAAAGGTCTGTATTTAGGTTTTGTCGATTTGGAAAAGGCATATGACAAGGTGCCAATAGAGAAGCTATTCAGTACGTTACAGTTATACGGTATCGATGGGGCATTATATCAAGCAATACTTAGTCGTTATTTGAGTTGTAAGTCAGCAGTTAGAATTGAAGGAAGTACAGGAAGATGGTTTAAAGTTAAATCTGGTGTGAGACAAGGATGTACATTATCCCCTCTGTTATTCATTATCTATATGGATCACATTATGAAGGAAAGTGGTATTAAACATGATATCAAAATTGGAGATGTTAATGTCATATCTTTGCTTTATGCGGATGATGTTATACTTCTAAATAAATCCGCTGCAAGTCTGCAAGATTCTCTGACTAAATTGAATAACTGTTGTACTATGTATATGGTATGATGGTCAGCAATAAAAAGACAAAGACAGTGAAAATAGGCAGAAACGTTGAGAATGGAGAACCTGTGGAACAAGTAAAACATTTCAGCTACTTAGGCACGATTTTTAGTGACGATGGTGAATTAAACATGGAAATAGACAACAGAATCAACAAAGCTGGTATGGTAGGAAGTCAGTTGAATAAATTCATATGGAATAAGAGAGAAATTAGCTGTATGCAAGACAGTGTTCAAACTAGTTTTAACTTATGGATCTGAGAGCTGGGTCAGAAATAAAACACTTGAACAAAGACTAGAGACCACAGATATGAGATTCCTGAGAAAGATTAGAGGCATGAACAGATGGTATCAATGGCAATACCATATTAAAAACAAGGATTTTAGGAAAGAACTTGAAATTGTCAGCATCTAGGAATGCATTAGCAAAGCTAATCTCAGATGGTATGGTCATTTGAACAGAATGGGCGAAGAAAGATTAGCAAAACAAGTGTTCTCTGCCAGGTTGGCAGGAAAACGACCCAGAAGAAGACCGAGATATTGGTAGATTGTTACGGTACAAAGTGCCTTAGACGATGTAAATATAAGATCTGTTAATGTTGGAGTTTTGACAAGTAACAGACTGATTTGGAAGAAAATTGTAGATAGGAAGTTCGTAATAATGTAAATTTTTCATGTAGTACTATCATATCCTGTACATCCCGTGAGGGTACATGGCAGGAATTTAATGATGATGATAAGAAATTATATACTTGGTTTAATCCCTTATGCTAGTGTAAGCAAACAAAGTTCGTTCCTGAAGTATTTTCAGGACTTGTGCAACTTGTATATAGAGGCTAATGACTTCACATCACTTGCCTTAGTATCCCACAATGCAAAGCACATATCCTGACAGGCATGTATGAAAATATGACTTCTGCATTTCTTCAATCCTAGTATTGCCTCTGGGTCTGGCTCCAACTGATGAGACCTCAATAAAGGTCGATACTGGTCTGGGTAGTGACCCTTCCCATAATGCATATTATTATTATTATTATACATGTCCGTAAGGATATGTGCTTTGCATGTGGGATACTAAGGCAAGTGATGTGAAGTCATTAGCTTCTATATATGAGTTGCCCCAGTTTAGAAAATACTTCAGGCACAAACGGTGTTTGCTTACACTTCGATAAAGGATTAAACCAAGTTTATAATTTCTTGGTATTTTTAATTTATAATATTATAATAAGTTAAGAGATTGAGTGAGAGACACAAAAAAATTCAAAAATAATATCTTTATTTACAAATAATTAATATTAATGTAAATTTATGATATTGCCTTAATAGTATGTGTAAAATGTTTGTTTCGCAAGCATTATACACAAACTTGCATTATAAATAAACTTATCTTCTAAAGAGAAAAAGACCCACAAACATAACATCAGACTTAAAGAACATAAACATCATACAAAATTTGTCTTCTCTTCGAGATTACAGGATTTGATGCGAATACACAAACTTATAAGACAGTTTCTTCTGCTTTCAATAATGGTCATTAAAATATAATTACTTTGCTCATATGTGTTTTTCTTCTAAAACTGGAAAATAATTTGTGCAACTGTTCTTAAAAGAGAACACATTTCTTCTTTCATATCTTCTGCACAATATCAGTTCCTTTGATATTTCCTTGCGATATAAAGATAATTTTAAAGTTCTCTTTTTTCCTTGTGGAAACTTCTTCCTTATCCTTAAACACAAAAAGAATTCATCTCTTTTGGATTTACAACACTTAACTAGAATATGTTTGCTTCTTTATACCATATCAAAAGGAGCTGTCCATTGCTTCTGGAGAAACTGTATATCACTTATCTATACCACAACTTAGTATCATATAAAAGAAATTCATCTGGTAATTTTGGGATAATTGTTTGTTTGCTCTTTTCCATCTTTTTTGGCTTAAGAATTCCTTTAAACTCTATTTCTCCCCTAAACTTCCAACTTATGTTTAGAATTTCTTCTTTGTTCTAATCAATGCCACAGTTGTTCTATTATTCTCTCTCACTCACTAATTCACTTCCTCTTTGGAAGTAAAATCTTCACACAAGCGACTACTACTTGACTTGGTAAGCAACATTGCAGTGAGATGGAAGCCGCTTGTTGTAAACAAGACTGCAGTTCTTCAATAGTGTGAAAACATCATTGGAAAGTTCACAGTTTTCTTCTCTCAAGTTTATGTTACAGAAATAAAAAGATAAACTAGAGGTGACTCTTTTTTAGAAATAAATATCATTAAACAGTTTGTGACAGGAGGTAAGTATACAAAGATTTCATGTATAAACATTTCTAATTTCTTGGGGTACTTAAGGGTCAAAGCTGTATAATTGAGAGGAGACCTCCACATAACCTACATTTAAAGGAATCTGAAGAACTGACCAGGGCTTCTGACGTAATGCCCAATCCTCACCTTCTTGTGGTGCACCAAATTAGGTATCTCCCTGGATACTGAAAGGATGAGGATGGGCTGGCAATTTGGGATTTAGCCGACTAAATTGTATTCTTATTGGCTTAAACCAAAATATACAACATGAGAGAATTTCATGCTGGCTGGAGTGTTGCCAGGATAAACAAGACCCCTGTTGTTTTCGCCTAGGGTGAACAGCGAAAAGTCAGCTACTGAAACAAATCCAAAAACCACCCCAACTCGTCACCAGAGTTGAAGATCAGTACTTTCAACATAAAATGCCTGAATGGCAAAGAAAGGGAGCTAGCTGAGGAATTGGATAAGTACCAGATCGACATAATAGGGGTGACTGGTATGTCAAAAAAAAAATGACAAAAACTGTTCAGATCTTTCTAAGCAATAAATACAAAATGTTATATTTATGCAATGACAATCAAAGGAAGCAAGGACTAGCTATAGTGTTGAACACAAAATACAAGGCTAATCTTTTTGAATGTCAAGCAGAGTGATGTGGGCAAATATCACAATGGGGAATCAGACAATGAGACTTATTTGTGCCTATGGTCCAACAGAAGGTTCTAGTATAGTAGACGGGGAGGAATTTTTTGGCTTTAGAAAAAGCAACTGACACAATGAAAAAGAAAAAGTTAGTCCTAGTTGGGGTCCTAAATAGCAGAGTAGAAAAGGATTGTCAGACATACAAAAATATTTTGGGAAAATTTGGAGAAAAGAGCAAAGCTAATAATAATGGCAAATACCTGTTGAATTTCTGCTGAGGACATGGACTGGTTATTACCAACACAATGTTCCAACATAAAAATGTGCACAAATTCAAATGGAGAGAAGAGGCCAGGAATAAGAAAAGTCTCATTGACTACATTATTGTTGTTAGTGATGTTTTCTCCCTGGTGCAGGACATAAGAGTGTGCAGAGGATTTGAAATTGGAAGTGATCACTATTTAGTCTTGAGCACGATAAAATTGAATTTCATATTGAAAAGAAGAACATGTAAGAAAGTTTTAAAGCAAATAAAAGTTGAGCAGCACCTCTCAGATGCAAACTGTAGGCTAAAATACACAAACATTATTCAAGAAAAAATGAAAGAGTTTGAGAATTGGAACCAAACCTTGGAGAGTCAATGGCAAGTCCTGAAGAAAACATTGATTGATTCAGCCAGAGAGGCATGTGGTTAGGTTATCTGCAAGGATACAAAAATCAGAACCCCATGGTGGACACAGGAAGTTAAAGAGGCAGTGATGGAAATGAAGGGAGCATATCACAAATTTCTGGCAAATAAGTCAACTTGTGCTCTTAGAGAATACAGAGACCAATGTAAGAAAGCTAAACACTGTGTAAAACTAGCTAAATAAAAGTTATGGGAAGACTTTTATATGGCAAAATCTTCTGGAGGCTGTTGAAAAAGCTCAGAAATGGAAGAAAGAGTGCTGTAAAAGGAATTAGAGATGATAATGGTGACATGAAAACTGGTGAAAAAGATATCTTTTAGGTATGGAGTAATTACTTCGAAAAATTGCTAATGAAACAAGCAGTGATGACAGCACAGTAGTAAAAAACATTCAACAGACATGCAATCAGGAATACATATCCATACTTGAAGTAGAAAAGCCATTAAAAGCCTGAAATGTGGAAAAGCAGCGGGAGTAGATGATATTCGACAAGAAATGCTTTAGTATGGAGGTATAAAAGTCATTATACAGTAGCTGCACTGCATAGTTCAGAAGTCCTGGACGTAGGGACAAATTCCAGATGATTTTACTAGGGCTCTCAGCTTACTCATACATAAAAAGGGAAATAAAATTGAATGTAAGAATTACACAGGTTTTTCTCTACTGAGTTTGTCTGGTATGATCTATGCAAGTATACTTGAAAAACGGTTGAGAAGGAATGTGGAAGAGAAGCTTGGTGAAGAACAAGCTGGATTCAAGCCAAATAGAGGCTGTCAGGATGAAATTTTCACAATTTCGCATAATTGAGAAATCGTGGGAATATAACAAAGATCTGCATTTCAATTTTGTAGATCTGGAAAAGGTGTATGACAGGGTGCCAAGACAGAAGCTGTTCCAAATGCTACAATTGTATGGTTTCAATGGAGCATTATATCTAGCAATACTTCGTCTTTATTTTAGTTATAGGTCAGCAGTTAGAATTGAAGGAAGTACAGTAAGATGGTTTAATGTTAAATCTGGTGTCAGACAAGGATGTACATTATCCTCTCTTTTATTCGTTATCTAGATGCATCACATTATGAAGGAAAGTGGTATTAAACCTTGTATCAAAATTGGAGATGTTAATCTTAGCTCTTTACTCTATGCAGATGATATTATACTTCTAAATAAATCTGCTACAACCTGCGAGATTCCCTGACTAAATTGAATAAGTGTTGTGATAGATTTAGTATGAAGGGGTCAGCAATAACAAGACAAAAGACAATGAAAATAGGCAGAAGCATTGAAAATATCAATTACATTGTGAATGGAGAACCTATAGAACAAGTAAAACATTTCAGCTACTTGGCACGATTTTTAGTTAAGACTGTAAATTAAATATGGAAATAGACAACACAATTAATAAAGCTAGTATGGTAGGAAGTCAACTGAATAAATTTATATAGAAGAAGAGAGAAATTAGTCAAAACACTAAATTAGCTATATACAAGACAGTGTTCAAACCAATTTTAACTTATGGATTTGAGAGCTGGGTTAGAAATAAAACACTTGACTAGAGACCACAGATATGAGAGTCCTAATAAAGATTAGGTGTGTGTGAACAGATGAGATCAATGGCAATACCATATTTTAAAAACAAGGATATTAGTAAAGAACTTAATCTTGTTAGCATCCAGGAATGTGTTAGCAGAGCTAATCTCAGGTGGTATTGTTAAACAAATGGGGGAGGAAAGATTAGCGAAACAAGTGTTCTTTGCCAGATTGGCAGGAAAAACACCCAGAGGAAGACCAAGATATAGGTGGATTGATACAGTAAAAAGTGCCTTATAATATAGAAATATAAGATCTGATAATGCTGAATCTTGACATATAACAGATTGATTTGGAGGAAGATTGTAAATAGGAAGTTAGTAATGGTTTAAGTTTTCATGCACTACTATCATATCCTGTACACCCTTTGAGGGTACATATCAGGAATTTGATGATTATGACATTTCTAAAAAAAAAAAAATACAATTTTTTCTATACATTTAGGAAATGTTTACATACATGATAAATAATAAAACAAATATTATCTATTTATTTTTATTTATTTATTAAATAAATAATTAAAATCAGCCAACTGTAAAAAAAGTAATATAAGATAATCTGATATCGCTAAATAGTAGATATCCTACACTGGCATTTGAAATGAGGTGCTACAGACAACTCCTAAAGGCACCATACACTGGTCATACCAGAAATTTTGAAGAAAGACAAAGAATCAGTTCTTTTGCTGGTCCAAGAGGTCACATCATAACTGAGACTCAAAGGAAACAACTTATATGACTAGGTGATATCAGCAGATCAAATGTTCTACCAATGAGCTCTTGATGGAACTTGAAAGAGGCAGATGCAGAATAAACTAGATAGACGATACAAAAAATTGGGCAGGTACAGTTTACAGACCCTTTACTTACAGAGCTGAAAGCAAAGTGTCAATCAAGGATTGAGTGGAAGAATTCTGTGAGGAATATTTCATGATATCTACTCCAATGGTCATTTGTAGACTATGGAATTAACAAGATGTACAGGTATCCCTCGATGTTACCGCGTATATCAAAATTGCGTTAATCAAATCTAATAATCAATGGTAAAAATTACAATTCGTCCATGTGATCGATTACTGTATTAATAATTCATTTTATATGGTACTCTTTTAGGAAAGATAAAAAATGAATGCAAAGTAAATGTTTAATAAATACTTGTACCTACATTATTTATTGCAATTTTTTTATCAAAAGAAGTTATCAAGAGTTGTTTGAACAGTTTTAGTTTTTTTTCTTATCTGTATCAATTCTACGATGACATGCAAAATGACTCTCCAGACCTCGGCAAATAAACAATAAAACATAAAGGAAAAACACTGCAAATATAATACATGATGGTACAAATTAAGTGGATATTGAATCCAACATTATTTCATAGCCGAATATAGAAACTACAAGAGTTTTGTGCCAAATATATAGAAACTAAAAGTTTCGGCAGATGCAAGCATAAGTAACCGTATGTGCAACTTGTAGTAAAGGTGGAGTAAGCTCCAGATCACTTTTCCTTAGTATTTTCCATAAATGTAAAGCACATCTCCTAGAAGTCATGCATGACAAAAATAAGCATTTGGCTCTCTGTTTCAGTAATACATGATGGTTTATTTATTTTCAGTTACAATCTACAAATTATTGAACAAAGAATAAAAAAAAAAAAAAAAACTAAACCATACTATACTGACATCGGAGGTCGCGGTATTATCTCTCAGATGCAATTTACTGTCAAATATCACAAACCTTTACAAAACATCTGTTAAACCAAACTGACAGCAAAAAACAGTGATATCACTGTTTTTTGCTGTCAAAAAATAGTTACGAGTGATTGGAATATCACTTGTAACATATGAATGCACAGCTACTCATGACCTCCAAGCTATACACTAAATTGTGTAAGAATTTTATATTAAACCTTTTGCATGTATCTGTCAGATCAGCTGCGAGCTCTGCAGGTTTAAAGGCGCATTAATCAAAACTCTTGCCGCGTATATCAAGGGATTGCTGCAATTAATTTCGTCGCATTAAGCAAGGGATTCCTGTACTTAGAAGGATCCCTAAAGAGATCAAGAGTGTTTGGAAAGTGCTTAGGAGTTGAGATTATTTAGTATTCTTAAAAAGTTGTTCAAGATAAGATCATTGTTGATAGTAAGTGCTGTTGTCCTATCTACTTGTTGGATATGTGCAGTTCCAAAGCAGAATCCACTTGGAGTTGTGAACAGTAGAATCTCTGAGAAAGATGACTTCGTTATTAGGATGGTAGGAAAAATTCAACATTTAAAGAAAGGAAATTAGAAGTTCAGGATAGTCGGTAACATTAAGAAACCCCCCTGTTAGGAAGTGATTATCCCTGAGTCTATCACCCCCTGCTGCATGTTCCCTACTCATTAATTTTTCTCATCCTTCATTTACTCATGACCATGATCAACAATACAAAAAATCCCACTGCAACTATAAAAAAATCTCCCACAAAAAAAAAAACTCCAAAAAAATCTTAAATGTCAAAATCACTCCCAAAAATGACAGAAAAACTAAACACACACACACACACACACACACACACAGAATCCAACAGAACCTCAGCATTCCTCACAATAAAAAAATATTCCATACTGACTTCACTAACATCAAAGGTCCTAATTCCATTATCAGTGATATGCCCTACCACCTGCAGTCATCAAAATCTGATATACTCTTTATCGCTGAACTGCAAGTGGCATCTTCTACAATGTCTCACTTCCACATTCCTCATTACATCTTCTATGATTTATTTTGTATGGGAACCCCCCCCCCCCTTCCTCCTCCATCCCTTAGGATGGGTTGAGCCCTCCCAATGAGGAATTAAGTATGTATTTTAAGACTGTAGATCCGTGTGTGTGTGTGTGTTCGTGGGGCTGATTTGCCTGTTCAGAATGACGAAAAACCTGAGTTTTGGGGTTAAAAAACCCTTTACCTTGTATGAGACTGGCTAACTCATCTTTAGTCAAAAGAGACCAGATAAAGGCTCCTCACGTCATGAACAAGTATTGAACCCAGGTCTTTCCGACCATAGGTCTTCATCTATAAAAACTGAGCTATGGAGGCTATCTTCTATGATGCCTTTTGCAAGGTTTGATATTCCATGCCAAAGGTTATCACACCTGGAATCCCCTTTATATGATATGCTCTGTCTCAAATTCTTCCTGCTTCATTTTATTACTTTCATTTGCTGCCTCTACCATTCTCCAAACTGTGATCATTTCACTGATCTCTTTGACTGCCTATCTCTGATAGTTGATGACATGCATTCTAACTATCCCAACAGTGAGATAATCTTCCTCAGCTATTTCATCATCCACAATTCTGACTGGCTTCCTTTCTCCAACTTTATGGACCAAGCTGGTAAAGAAGCCAAACTGTTCACTATCAACAGTGATCTAACCCAAATTGTTCATGAACAAACCAGAATTCCAGACAATCCTCTTCATTCTCCCATCACCTTGGACTTTTGTTAACTAGTTTCTCCCTCCAAATATGCTGTTGATGTTAAATCTTCTGTCAGCAGGTGTCTGACCATAACCTTGTCTATGTCTTCTTTACTACAGATCAGCTTTCTTCCAGTCATTCAAATTATTTTCACCAGGATGAGGACTTTTATTCCCTACTTCATTGAAAAATCCTTGGCCTTGATCCAAATTTATCTCCAACAAATATTCTAAAGCTGCCCAAACAAAAAGTTCGACATATGTCCAGTGGCTTGAGTCATAACTCCAGCCTCTCACTCAGCCTATATTACAAGTGTGTATGTAATAACTGCAAAAAATCATCACCAAATCCAAAGCAGACTTTGTAAGAGCCAAATGTACTAATCTTTTCTCCTGTCCTAATGGCAACCATGCCTTTTGGTCACTTGCCAAGGCTGTGGGATGCACTTCTGTCCTTCCATGTGTTCCACCTCTCTCACATCCTGATGGTGTAATGGCAACATCTCACAAAGAAAAAACAGACTTTCTGGCATCAGTTTTTTCTGCCAACTCTTGCATAGACAATCAAATTAGAACTCCCTCTATCATTCAACCAGCTATCCACAGTATGTCTCCTCTGAAATTTCACCAGAAGGACATCAGAAAAATCCTCAGCAGCCTTGATACCAGTAAGTCTCCTGGTCCTGGTGGTATTCCTTCAATTGTACTAAAAGCTTGTGCTTCAGAAATCACATCTGATCTGCATCGTCTCTTCAAGCTGTCATGCTTATCTGGCATCTATCCCACAGTCTGAAAGTAAGCTTTTATCCATCCCATGCCCAAAAAGAGAGATAAAAGTCAGCCATCAAACTATCACTTCATTGCTCTGACCTCAATACTCTCAAAAATAATGGAAAAGGTCATCAATAGTCAACTACTTCTTTATTTGGAAATCCATCAGTTACTAAATGATCATCAATATGGATTCTGCAATTCTCATTCCCCAGAATACCTCTTCACTAACCTTGCCCACCTTTGGATGCAAGCCACATGGAAAAGTTCAGAGAAACTGAAGTGGTTGCTCTTGATAATTCTAAGGTATTTGATCGAGTCTGGCATCGTGTCCCCTTACCAGGCTACCATCCTATGGCATTCCTCCCTCCCTTTCTGAATGGATTGTCAGCTTCCTCTATGGCTGTTCACTGCAGGTTATGGTGGATGGTTTCCTTTCATTAGATTTCTTAGTTAATGCTGGTACACCTCGGAGGGTTTATTACTCTTCTTCTTCCTATACGTTGATGATTTTCTATTTCTGAGATCCAGTTCTATTCATAGATTTGCTGATGACAGTATTCTGTACTCCTCTTTTTCATTCTTAAAACTTTGTAGTGCTCAGATAACTTGTGCTTCGAGATTTTCTTTAACCATTCTCTTAAACACTTATCCCCTTGCCATTCTCAAGTGGGGTGAGGACAACCTGGTAAATTTTAATGCCACCAAAATGCAGTCCTGTCTCATTTCTAGAAAAAAGACTATTCCGCTCCTTCTCTCACCACCCAGGATCAATTTTCTCTCCTTGGGTTAATTCTCACATCCAGTCTCTCCTGGCATGAACACGTCAAGTCTATAGCATCTTCAGCCTCCAAAAAACTTGGTATTCCTTTCTATTCCAAATAGTTCTTTTCTCCTACTCAACTCCTGACATTTTATAAAGCTCAAATCTGTTTGCTTAATTGAAGCAATGTGGTTCTAAAAAAATTTAGAACCACATTGCTTCAGTGGTTGACTACACAAAGAAGTGCTGAATTCTCAATAGACAATTCTCAATCTTGAAGGCTCGAGCAGAAAAATTTGTCCAACAATTTGGATATGATGATTTTATATGTGACAACACTTGGCTGGATAACTGAAATTGTGTTTATTATTAATTAATGTTGTTTTTAATTATGGAGAAATAAACTATATATTAAGTGTATGGTTTTAAAATTATGGGCAAATAAATTGTTTAATATTAAGTGTATTGTAGTTTATACAAGGCTATTCATACAAATAATATCTTGGTATGTAATTATATTATTTTTTAATCTGTTATTGAGAATTAAAAAAAAATAGGAGGTAGATTTAACCCATCACTAATATAGTGAGTAATGGTTATAATGTGGAACTTTTGTAAGTCTCCTGTGCTTGTTATAACCAAATTTGAGTGTATATAAATGTATACACTTTATGCATGTATGGACATGCATGAAGCAAATCACAAATGTTGGATATTGTATCTATGTGTCCTTAAATGATTCTTTTGCAATTTTGAATCACTCTTAAAGTCTCCCCCCCCCCACACACACACATAAATACACAATTGTCATCTCATTTCAATGCTAGACAATTATTTGAAAACTTGAGCGCTCTCAAATTTTATTGAAGACAGAATAACCGTGCACGATAAAAATTTATCATTGAACTATTATCTGAATTCAGTATGCGAAATTTTGCTGATGTCATTTTGCCTTAATAATTATCACTACTTGTTTAGCAAAATTCATAGATCCATATTTTTAAACCAGTGAAAGAAATGAGATGTTTTCCTAAGAAACTGTTATTTCTGCTAAGGTTAATGTCTTTGGTATCATACTGAATACATCACATTTGCTGTAAGTTAACTCTGTTTGCACTGCTTTAATGTAATGCTTCTTTCTGGTGAGACATCAGAAATTACAGATTTTAAGTTTATGAACTTTCATTTGAACATTATCACATATGTATAGGGAGAGGGGGAAAAATAAATAAATAAAAATATATATATATAATGAAAATAGCCATGCTAGTATATTGTTTGCTTCTACATAAGCAGTAAAATTTAATACTTTTATATTAAATTTCACTTTTGATATAGAACCATTTTTAATATGAACCACAAAGGCTTCAGTTTGGTAAATTACGTAACACATAATGATGATATTAAAGATCCATCATCTTAGGTTTGCCTGGTCTGTGATGAGAACCAATTCAAAACAGTTATCAGACCAGTGAAACCTAATTAATTCACCAATAAAGGTGAATTATTATTATTATTATTATTATTATTTTATGGCATCTCATGGAGTCCGGAGACTCATTGTGGGAAACCCAAATTAACCACTATAAACACAAATCCTATCATACCTCTCCTTGAATCCATTCACCATCAGCTAACTTGCAACCATTTCTGGCAATCAATTCCACTCACTAACCACACAAAAAATCTGGTCCACACATCCCTATTAACTACACTTCCACAGTTTCCACAGATAGCTGCTAGTTCTCTATTTGTCATATATTGAAAAATTTCACTTGCATCAATTATATAAAACCCCTTCATCATCATCATCATCAAATTCCTGCCATGTACCCTCAAGGAGTGTACAGGATATGATAGTACTACATGAAAAAAAAAAAAAAAAAAATTACATCATTACTAACTTCCTATCTACAATTTTCCTCCAAATCACTCTGTTACTTGTCAAGACCCCAACATTATCAGATCTTATATTTCTATCATCTAAGGCACTTTGTACCGTATCAATCCACCTATATCTTGGTCTTCCTCTGGGTCGTTTTGCTGCCAACCTGGCAGAGAACACTTGTTTTGCTAAGCTTTCCTCGCCCATTCTATTTAAGTGACCATACCACCTGAGATTAGCTCTGCTAACGCATTCCTGGATGCTGACAATGTCAAGTTCTTTCCTAATATCCTCGTTTTTAATATGGTATTGCTATTGATGCCATCTGTTCACGCCTATAATCTTTCTCAGGACTTTCATATCTGTGATCTCTAGTCTTTGGTCAAGTGTTTTACTTCTGACCCAGCTCTCAGATCCATAAGTTAAAACTGGTTTGAACACTGTCTTGTATACAGCTAATTTAGTGTTCCGACTAATTTCTCTCTTATTCCATATGAATTTATTCAATTGACTTCCCACCATACCAGCTTTGCTGATTCTGTTGTCTATTTCTATATTTAATTTACCATCTTCAGTAAAAATCGTGCCTAAGTAGCTGAAATGTTTTACTTGTTCCACAGGATCTCCATTCACAACACAGTTGACATTTTCAATGATTCTACCTATTTTCATTGTCTTTGTCTTTTTATTGCTGACCTTCATACCTTATCTATTACAACAGCTATTCGATTTAGTCAGAGAATCTTGCAGACTTGAAGCGGATTTATTTAGAAGTATAACATCATCCGCATAAAACAAAGAGCTGACATTAACATTTCCAATTTTGATATCGTCTTTAATACCACTTTCCTTCATAATGTGATCCATATAGATAATGAATAACAGAGGAGATAATGTACATCCTTGTCTCACACTAGATTTAACATTAAACCATCTTCCTGTACTTCCTTCAATTCTAACTGCTGACTTACAACTCAAATAAAGACTAAGTATTGCTTGATATAATGCCCCATTGACACCATATAACTGCAGCGTATTGAATAGCTTCTCTCTTGGCACCTTGTCATATGCCTTTTCCAAATCGACAAAACTTAAATACAGATCTTTGTTATATTCCCATGCTTTCTCGACTATTTGTCGTAAAGTGAAGATCTGATCCTAACAGCCTCTATTTGGCCTGAATCCAACTTGTTCTTCACCAAGCTTTTCTTCCACAATTCTTCTCGACCGTTTCTCAAGTGTACTTGCATAGATCTTGCCAGGAACACTCAGTAGGGAAATACCTCTGTAATTCTCACATTCAGTTTTATTTCCCTTTTTATATATGGGTACTATGAGAGCTCTACTCCAATCATCGGGAATTCGTCCCTCTCTCCAGGCTTTCTGAACTATGCAGTGCAGCCACTGTAAGATTCTTATACCACCATACATCAGCATTTCTGGTCGAATATCATCTACTCCTGCTGCATTTCCACATTTCAAGCCTTTGATGGCTTTTTCTACTTCAAGTATGGATATGTATTCCTGACTGCATGCCTGGTCAGTGTTTTTTACCACTGGTGCTGTCATCACTGCTTGTTTCATTTAGCAGTTTTTCAAAGTAATTACTCCATACCTCAAGGATATCTTTTTCTTCCGTTTTCATGTCACCTTTATCATCTCTAACTCCTTTTACAGCACTCTTTCCTCCATTCCTAAGGTTCTTCAACAACCTCCAGAATATTTTGCCACCTTGATATTTATTTTCTATATTCTTGCCAAAGTCCTCCCATGACTTTTGTTTAGCTAGTTTTACACCGTGTTTAGCATTTTTGCATTTGTCTCTATATTCTCTAAGAGCACAAGCTGACTTATTTGACAGGAACTTTTGATATGCTTTCTTCTTTTCCTTCACTGCCTCTTTAACTTCCTGTGTCCACCAGGGAGTTCTGATTTTTTTTATCCTTGCAGACAACCTCACCACATGCCTCTCTGGCAGAATCAATCAATGTTTTCTTCAGAGTTTGCCACTGAATCTCCATGGTTTGATTCCTGTTCTCAGACTCTTTCATTTTTTCTTCAATAATCTTTTTGTATTTTAGTCTACAGTTCACATCTGAGAGCTGCTCAACTTTTATTTGCTTTAAAACTTTCGTACATGTTATTCTTTTCAATATGAAATTCAATTTTATCCTGCTCAAGACTAAATAGCGATCACTTCCAATTTCAAATCCTTTGTACACTCTGGTGTCCTGCACCAAGGAGAAAACATCACTATCAACAATAACATAGTCAATGAGACTTTTCTTATTCCTAGCCTGTTCTCTCCATGTGAATTTGTGCACATTTTTATGTTGAAACATAGTGTTAGTAATAACAAGTCCATGTCCTGAGCAGAAATCCAACAGATATTTGCCATTATTATTAGCTTTGCTCTTTTTTCCAAATTTTCCCAAAATATTTGTGTATGTCTCACAATCATTTCCTACTCTGCTATTTAGTTTTCCAACAAGGGCCAACTTTTCCTTTTTCATTGTGTCAGTTGCTTTTTCTAAAGCCTCAAAAAATTCCTCCACTTCTACCTTAGTAGAACCTTCTGTGGGACCATAGGCACAAATAAGTCTCATTGTCCAGTTCCCTATTCTGATATTTGCCCACATTACTCTACTTGAGACTGACCGCCATTCAAGAAGATTAGCCTCGTATTTTGTGTTGAATACTATGGCTACTCCTTCTTTTCCTTGATTGTTATTGCCTGAATATAACATTTTGTATTTATTGCTCAGAAAGATCTCACCAGTTTTGGTCTTTTTTGTTTCAGTCACCCCTATTATGTCAATCTGGTACTTATCTAATTCCTCAGCTAGCTCCATTTCTTTGCCATTCAGGCTTCCTACGTTGATAGTACCGATCTTTAACTCTGGTGATGTTGAGTTGGGGTTTGTTTTCAGATTTGTTCCAGTAGCTGACTTTTCGCTGTTCACCCTGGTTCCCTGGCGAAAACAACGGGGGCCTTGTTTAACCGGGCAACGACCCAGCCGGCATGAAATTTTGTCATGTTGTACCATCATTTTGTTTTATTTTGGTTTAACCAATAAGATTACAATTTGGTCGGCTAAATCCCAAATTGCCAGCCCATCATCGTTCGTTCAGTATCCAAGTAGATACCCAACAGGGTGCACCACGAGAAGGTGAGGATTGGACATTAGGTCAGAAGCCCTGTTCGGTTCTCCGCATTCCTTTAAAGGCTATGTGGAGGTCTCCGCTCAGTTATATAGCTTTGACCCTTAAGCACCCCATAAAACCCCTTTCATATCTTAAAAGTTTATATCTAACCCCTCTTTTCTGCCTATCAACTAAACTTTGTAACCCACAAACCTTCACCCTATCCTCATAGGGAGTATTCACAGACCTGTCCCCATCTTGGTCACTTGTTCTCTGAATCCTTTCTACCACTTCCTGGTTCTCAAGGTTACCAAATCTGTGCACAGTATACAATATGTTGCCAAAATCATAGCCTTATAAAGAGGGTATAATAACTTATCTGTACTTGTTAGTGTGTTTTTCAACATCCAAGTAACCCTTGCTATTTTACCAACTTTTGCAATATGTCCTCTGAATTTCAATTCTTGGTACACATTATCCCCAAGTCCCTAGCCTCATCAATTTTCTGCAATCCAGTACTATCAATATGATTCATTATATGCAACCTTTTCAACCTTAGATTTTGCAACATTAAATTGACAATCGTTATCCTTTGCCCACAATGCCAATTTATTTAAATCATCCTGCAGAATATCTACATCACCTTTATGAACTATTGCTCTCCCCACTTTTGCAACATCAGCAAACAATTGAATATCCCCTCTTAAATCTTTCCTTATGTCATTGATATACAAATTAAAGAGTAGTGGCCCCAGTACTGAACTCTGAGGTACTGCACTAGTCACCATCATTTTTGTAGATTCTACTGCACCATATACTACTCTCTGGTGTCTGTCCGTTAGCCCCTCCCCATCCATGCTACCAGCTTCATATTTATTCCCATTTGCTCCAGTTTTTGTAAGAAATTTCCATGTGGTATTCTGTCAAATGCCTTGACAGAATTGAGCAGTATCATGGTGTAAACATTACTTTTATCCAATTCTGCTGTCATTTTATTATAAAATGTGAATTAGTTACTAAGACAGGACCTATCCTTTAAAAAGCCATGCTGCCAACTGTAGAATATTGCATCCCTATCCATCTACTGTAGTATTTTACCTTTCACCAACTTTTCCAATACTTTAACAACCACTCCTGGTATATTTGGTCTCTAGTTTGCTACCTCTGTCTTGGAGCTACATTTATGCAAAAAGCTGAGACTTAGATTCAATAACTTATCAAAGGCAATTCCAATTCTCTTGCACATTCACATAGCATGGGACTGATATGCCATCCAGTCCCACTACTATGTTCACATTCATATTTTTTAATATGTTGAATGCCTCCTGTTCATCTATCTCACTGCATCTCTGTAGCAACTGCAAAATCACCACCTTGATGATACACCTTTGCAAAATGATCACTCAAGAAATCAACTATTTCTTTGGGTTCACTCATCTTCATACCATGAGCATTGTTTAAAGTCATCCTACCATTCTCATTTTTTCTCTCACTTGCTATATATTAAAAAAAATTTTTTTTGGGGGTTTACTTTGGCCTGTTTGGCTAATTCTCTCTCTCATAGTTTTGATTTGGCCTTACTTACCATACTAGTCACCCTTCTTGCTTGCATTTTGTACTGCTCACAAGTATGCTGATCACTTTTTTCTTTATATCCTCCACAATATTTTCTTTCTTTTTTTTTGCAGCACTTACTTTATATCCTTACTCATTCGATTAATTCCAACTTGGTTTATCCTCTTTGGGTATGCAGTCTGATACTGCTAATCTCAAGCAATCTCTGACCACTTGTCATGCACTACTGACATTCTTTCCTAGTAGCTTCTCAAGCCATAGCACTGTTCGAAGATTACTCCTCAGTCTCTCATAATCACCAGCATTATAGTCAAACATAAACCCCTTCTTTGCAGAGAACTCCACGTGTTTGGCAACTTCCCAAACAAGACTAAATGAAAATACTTCGGGCGCAAACTTACACTTACACTTGGATAAAAGATTAAACCAAGTGTATAATTTCTTCATATTTTTAATTTATAGTATAACTAAGTGGAAAAACTTCCAACAGCTCTTTCTAATCCAGAGTATTTTAATAATAAGGTGTGACACCTTGTGGCTACTTGTATATGAAATGTGACTTCTGCATTACTTCAACCTTAGTATCACCTCTGGGTCTGCTCCCAGTGATGAGTCAATAAATTTTGAAGCTGGTTTGGGTAGTGAACCTTCCTATATCACTTCTGGGTCTGCTCCCTGTGATGAGACCTCAATAAATGTTGAAACCGGTGTGGGTAGTGACCCCTCCCATAATGCATAGCATTATACATGTCTGCAAGGATGTATGCTTTGCATTATGGGATACTGAGGCAAGTGATGTGAAGTCATTAGCTTCTATATACGAGTTGCCCCAGTCTTGAAAATACTTCAGATGCAAATTATGTTTGCTTACTTGGATAAAGGATTAAACCAAGTATATAATTTCTTGGTATCTTTACTAATTATATGAAGAGCCAAAGGCTTCAATTCGGCAACATGAACTTATTTAAGTTAAGGGATATTACATCCCATATTGTTTCATAGCCGAATAAGAAACTCAAAGAGTAAAGAGTTTCATGCCGAATATAGAAACTATATAATGTTCGGTGAGTCCAAGCGTAAGCAAATACCTGGATAGTGCAGCACATAACCCATTTGGTAGTGCAAAACTGAGGCAACTTATATAATTAGTAATTTATTAGGACACCTTCTTGGCAATTCTTATAGTAGGGTATGTAAGTTCTGTTCGCTACAAACTTGGTATTATCTAGGCCTACCTACTTACTGATGAGACCTCAATAAAGGTTGAAACCGGTCTGGGTAGTGACCTTCTCTCATAATGCAGAACAGTAATACAGCTCCTAGGAGCTTGGTTTCACATTATGGGTAAATACGAAGAATAGTAAACGGAGCTTGTCCACCCTTACTATGAGTTGCCTCAGTGTTGCACTACCAAATGGGTTGTGTGCTGCACTATCCAGGTATTTGCTTGCACTTGGACTCACCGAACTTTATATAGCTTCTATATTCGGCATGAAATTCTTTGAGTTTCATTCAGCTATGAAACAATATGGGATGTAATATTCCTTAACTTAAAAAAAAATTGGTATCTTTAATTTAAAGACTATATAGTCACTCTCCCATCTTCTGATGCTATTATCAGTTCCAACACCCTCAAACCCCTTGTCCCCTCTATAACATGCTGTTTCAGGTAATTAACCCTTAGCTATGCAACTGTATAAATCTCACTTCTATCTTGCCATGCCCCTTTCCTCCCTCCAATCGATGTCCTAATAGTTAGTCTTCCATGATAATTGTTTGGCCTATACTCGTGCTTATCTGCTGATACATCGCATTTACATCTTCCTGTGGGACTCCCTGGTCTATTGCAGCACCCAACAACATATTTTGTCCTATTTGCTTCTGTCTCACATGAGACATCCCCAAACAATCTCCCTCAGGCCTAAAATCCTTTTTAATATCTAATTCTGCAGCTATCATCACCATTATCCCACCTCCTGTCCTGTTCCTTCTATCCTCCCTGAAAATACAATATTTACATTTACATTCTATCCCTGTAACTATATCATTTTCAGTCAATCAGGTTTCACTAATGTCTATAATTTTTGGCCAAGTCGAGCAGACCAGTGCCAAAAATTCCTCACCCTTATTTCTGATAGCTCTTGCATTTTTATACATGCATTTCAACATCCCTTTGTACCCATAGTTACCTTTGTATAATGCCATTAACACCCCATTCAAATCAGAACCTGTGAAATTCCATTCTGCATTGCATAATCATTACTGTACACACGAATATATCAGCTCTTTGGCAAAGTGTTTTTTAAGCAGTGCAAGTGAAGATGACTTCTGTGCCAAAGGTTATATTCTCATAAACTCCAGTAAAATTCAAAACTTTTAGTTTCATTTTATTTGGCTATAAAAAGATTAATATTGTGTTATCATAAACCTGTTATAAAAGCTTGGAATGTTCATAATTGCATTTTTAACTATTTTTTTGTCTAGCGCTTACTGGAGCTACAGTTTGATTGTAATGTTAAATTTAAAAGTGAAGTGAATAAGCAAGAAGCAGTAACTTTAAGAATATTACCTATTGGAAGAGATATACAAGGACACATGTATTGGTATCAGGTTGACAAAGATTTGAATCTTCGCATTTATCGAGAAGATGCAGATGATGAACATTCTTGGAGGCTTATATGTGGGTAGGTATAATATTTTATTATTGTATTTTGTAAATGTTTGACCTTTATTTCCAAAGGTTACTCAAATGTTTTTGTAATTGTGACATTTTAATTTAACACATCATGACATTGCAAACGAAATGCATCCCATCCGATTTTTCTTTGTTAGGCTTAATGGCATGTTACAACCAATTACATTGTTCAAACCTGATTACTGCTCATGATAGGGTGGTTATCCTACTGCATTGTTTGTTATGCCTGCAATTTGCGTGTGTTTTTGTGGCCAGGAAGAAAACCCTGCTACCTTTTGTATGAGATTAGCTAACTCACCTTCCAAAAACCGAAATAAAAAACTCATTTAACGAATTAATTGACCGTGCCAAACTCTCTGTCGAAGCTGAGGGAGAGTATATTGATTGAAATAAATGATTTGAATAATTATAATTGGCCTGTGTTTTATTTTCTATCAAAAGTTCGGTTTCTTTTTGGACACAGAGTGTATATGTAATTAGCATTATGATGATGAAAAACTGCTTTCATACTATGCTTATTCTCCAAGTATTTACGCTTTACCCAAGGTTCACAAACAGAACGTACTGCTCCGGCAGATAGTTGAGAGTATAGACGGCCCCAATTATCATCTAGCCAAGAAACTACCATCAATACTCAAGGAGTTGGTAAGTCATTTCCCCTCCTACATTAAAAATACACAACACTTTTTAAACAAAATCAAAGACATCACACTGGAAAAAGATGATTTATTAGTCAGTTTGACATTTCTGCCCTCTTCACAAAAGTCCCAGTTAATGACACAATTCATCTTTTACAGGACAAATTCCCTCCCGATATCACAGCGCTCTTTGCACATGTACTACGTTCTGACTATTTTCTGTTGCAAAACACTTTCTGCCTACAAAAAGAAGGCATAGCCCCCCCCCCCCCCATTTGCTAACTTTTATGTGCAAGCTTTTGAGCAACGTCCGGCTTAGATATGTTGATGATGTTTCACTATCTGGTCCTACGGCCTCCAAACATTAGACACTTTCCTTTTCTAAATATACTTGTCACATGTCTTTCTTCTGGCAGTCTTTCCTTCACTGTGTACTGGACGTCTACACATATTGACCAATATCATCATCACCATCATCAAATTCCTGACATGTATCCTCAAGGGGTGTACAGACTATGATAGCACAAACATGAAAAACTTACATCACCACTAACTTTCCTCCAAATCAGTCTGTTACTTGTCAAGACTTCAACATTTTCAGATCTTATATTTCTATCGTCTAAGGCACTTTGAACTGTATCAGTCCACCTATATCTTGGTCTTCCTCTGGGTCATTTTGTTACCAACCTGGCAGAGAACACGTTTTGCTAAGCTTTCCTCGTCCCATTCTATTTAAGTGACCATACCACCTGAGATTAGCTCTGCTAACGCATTCCTGGATGCTGACAATGTCAAGTTCTTTCCTAATATCCTCGTTTTTAATATGGTATTGCCATTGATGCCATCTGTTCATGCCACCTCTAATCTTTCTCAGGAATCTCATATCTGTGGTCTCTAGTCTTTGGTCAAGTGTTTTATTTCTAACCCAGCTCTCAGAACCATAAGTTAAAACTGGTTTGAACACTGTCTTGTATACAGCTAATTTAGTGTTCCGACTAATTTCTCTCTTATTCCATATGAATTTATTCAACTGACTTCCTACCATACCAGCTTTGTTGATTCTGTTGTCTATTTCCATATTTAATTTACCATCTTCACTAAAAATCATGCCTAAGTAGCTGAAATGTTTTACTTGTTCGACCGGTTCTCTGTTCAAAACACAGTTGACATTTTCAACGATTCTAACTATTTTTCATTGTCTATGTCTTTTTATTGCTAACCTTCATACCATATCTATTACAACAGTTATTCAATTTAGTCAGGGAATCTTGCAACCTTATAGCAGATTATTTAGAAGTATAACATCGTCCACATAATGCAAAGAGCTGACATTAATATCTTCAATTCTGATATCATGTTTAATACCACTTTCCTTCATAATGTGATCAATATAGATAATGTACATCCTTGTCTCACACCAGATTTAACATTCAACCATCTTCCTGTACTTTCTTCAGTTCTAACTGCTGACTTGCAACTGAAATAAAGACTGAGTATTGCTTGATATAATGCCCAATTGACACCATATAACTGTAGCGTATTGAATTACTTCTATCTTGGCACCTAGTCATATGCCTTTTCCAGATCGACAAAACTTAAATACAGATCTTTGTTATATTCCCATGCTTTCTCAACTATTTTGTCTTAAAGTGAAGATCTGATCCTGACAGCCTCTATTTGGCCTGAATCCAACTTGTTCTTCACCAAGCTTTTCTTCCACAATTCTTCTCAACCGTTTCTCAAGTATACTTGCATAAATCTTGCGAGGAACACTCAGTAGGGATATACTTCTGTAATTCTCACATTCAGTTTTATTTCCCTTCTTATATATGGGTACTATTAGAGCTGTACTCCAATCATCAGGAATTCGCCCCTTTGTCCAGGCCTTCTGAACTATGCAGTGCAGCCACTGTAAGACTTTTATACCACCATACTTCAGCATTTCTGGTCGAATATCATCTACTCCTGCTGCCTTTACACATTTCAAGCCTTTGATGGACTTTTCTAATTCAAATATGGATATGTATTCCTGACTGTATGCCTATTGAGTGTTTTTTTTACCACTGTGCTATCACTGCTTGTTTCATTTAGCAATTTTTCGAAGTAATTACTCCATACTTCAAGGATATCCCATTTTTTCATGTCACCTTTATCATCTCTAACTCCTTTTACAGCACACTCTTTCCTCCATTTCTAAGCTTCTTCAACACCCTCCAGAAAATCTTACCACCTTCTAGATATTTATTTTCTATGTTCTTGACCAAGTCCTCCCATAACTTCTGTTTAGCTAGTTTTACACAGTGTTTAGCTTTCTTACGTTTGTCTCTATATTCTCTAAGAGCACAAGCTGACTTATTTGCCAGGAAATTTTGATATGCTTTCTTCTTTTCCTTCACTTCCTCTGTCCATGGATTCCTGATTTTTCTATCCTTGCAGACAACCTCACCACATGCCTCTGGCTGAATCGATCAGGGTTTTCTTCAAGGTTTGCCACTGAATCTCCATGGTTTGGTTCTTGTTCTCAAACTCTTTCTGTTTTTTCTTCAATAATCTTGTGTATTTTAGTCTACAGTTCACATCTAAGAGGAGCTGCTCAACTTTTATTTGCTTTAAAACTTTCTTACATGTTCTTCTTTTTAATATGAAATTCAATTTTATACTGCTCAAGACTAAATAGTGATCACTTCCAATTTCAAATCCTCTGTACACTCTAAGGGAGAAAACATCACTATCAACAGTCAATGAGATTTTTCTTATTCCTTCCCTCTTCTCTCCATGTGAATTTGTGCACATTTGTATGTTGGAACATGATATTAGTAATAACCAGTCCATGTCCTGAGCAAAAATCCAACAGGTATTTGCCATTATTATTAGCTTTGCTCTTTTCTCCAAATTTTCCCAAAACATTTTTGTATGTCTGACAATCACTTCCTACTCTGCTATTTAGATCTTCAACAAGGACCAACTTTTCCTTTTTCATTGTGTCAATAACTTTCTCTAGAGCCTCAAAGAATTCTTCCACTTCTACCTTAGTAGAGACTTCTGAGGGACCATAGGCACAAAAAAGTCTCATTGTCTCGTTCCCCAGTCTGGTATTTGCCCACGTCACTGTACTTGAGACTGCCTGCTATTCAAGAAAGATTAGCCTCATATTTAGTGTTGAATACTATGGCTAATGTTTCTTTTCCTTGATTGTCATTGCCTGAATATAACATTTTCAGGCAAATATCAGAATGGGGAACTAGACAATGAGACTTTTTTGTGCCTATGGTCCCTCAGAAGTCTCTACTAAGGTAGAAGTGGAAGAATTTTTTGAGGCTCTGGAGAAAGTTATTGACACAATGAAAAAGGAAAAGTTTGTCCTTGTTGGGGATCTAAATAGCAGAGTAGGAAGTGATTGTCCAACATACAAAACGGGTGACGCCTCAGCCAGCATAGCTGACCAATATACAGGGTGTCCCAAAATTCACGCAAGATTTAGCGCCATTTGTGAGGTAAAGTGTTGCCAATGAGGAAAAAAAGGCAGCGTGACAGCTGACAGTTCAGGGTTATCCTAAGAGAGTTCGTTGAATGGATTATGGAACAACAACAAGTGGTTGGTTGTTCCTTATTTTTTGAACAAAATCATCTTCAGCGATGAGGCTCATTTTCATCTTGATGGCTTCATTAATCGACAAAATTGTCACATTTGGGATTCAGAAAATACACGAGTGATTGTTGAGAAATAAATGCATCCACAACGTGTCACTGTTTGGTGTGGATTTTGGGCTGGAGGCATCATCGGTCGATTCTTCTTCGAAAATGCAGCTGGCAGGGCAATAACAGTTAATGGTGCTCGCTATCGCGACATGATAATCCAGTTTTTTGTGCCTATATTGCAAGATATGGATGTGGACAACATGTGGTTTCAACAAGTCGGTGCCACATGCCATACAGCCCGAGAAACAATTCAATTACTGCATGAGTCATTTGCTGGTCGTGTAATTTCCTGTTTTGGTGATCAGAATTGGCCACCCAGATCACGTGAACGGCGTTGGACTTTTTTCTTTGGGGTTTTTTGAAGTCTATGGTTTATGCCAACAAGCCCACGACCACCCGCGCCTTGAAGGAGGAAATTGAGCACTTTATCAACGAAATTCAGCCACATTTATGCAAAATGGTCATGGAAAATTTCGACAAAAGAGTGCAAATGGGCCAGCAAAGCCATGGAGGCCAATTTACCCGATATGCCATTCCATGCATAACCCTATACTGTATACTTTATGAATCAATAAGAAATTACAATTTTTAATTAAAAACCTGTGTTTTCTATCAAAATTACTTCTTGCGTGAATTTTGGGACACCCTGTATATACACATAAACTCCTAACACTACCCAACATATTGTATAAACACTACTATAAAATAGAGCTATGAAGATTTGGTCCAACAAACAAACACTTAAAAATGAATTAAAAGTTATCAGCAATACATTCCTGAAAAATGGCTACAGCCAAAATACAATCAACAAAATGCTTCACAAGACCTCACTTTAAAATAAAAATAAACTAGATTACAAAAAACTGTAACCATTTCATACATTAAAGGGATATCAGATAAAATAAACAGAATACTACAGAAATACAACCTTAATCTTACCTTTAAACCTCCTGCAAAATTAAAGAACTTAATCAACTCATCCAAGAATCCACTTCCTCTGCTGGTACACCCTGGAGTATGCCATATTCATTGCACCTCTAATTTGTCCTATATAGGTGAAACAGGACGCACAATTCCTGTCCAAAAAAAAGGAACATAAATGGCACATTAAATTTAATAACTACATTAAATCTGGCCTTTCTGATCATTCCCTGAATACTCTACCTATGAGGATTGTTTGAAAAGTTTGGTAAATTTCCAATAGACTGCGACACATTTGTTCATCCATATGAGTGTTGGCACGTATCATCTTTTTCATGATCCTTGGCAAACGTTTAAAATGATTGTGTTCACATTTTTCATAAAAATGGAGAAAAACAAGTTTTGTTGAGTGATAAAACACTTTTATTTGAAGAAGTGGACGGTTGTGCAGATCAAAGAAAAAATTGTATATGCAGTTCGTGGGAACTCTGCACCAGCATTTAAGACTATTTATTTTTGGATAATGAGTTTAAACATAGTAATAAGTCCATCGAAGATGAAGTGTTCTCTGGATGTCCGAATGAGGTCACTACGAAGGAAATGATTGACAAAATCCATGGTATCATTATGGAAGAATGCCGAGTGAAAGTGCATGAGATTGTAGACATCTCAACTGAACAGGTGTATAATATCCTGCACGAAAAATTGCACATGAGAAAAGCTGTGTGCGTGATGGGTGCTGTGATTGTTGACTGTCAATCAAAAACGCATGAGGAAAAGAAATTTCAACGCAGTGTTTGGCGATGTTTAATTGCAATTTGCAGGATTGTTTGCGTCGATTCATGACTGTAGACGAAATTTGGATCCACCACTACACACCTGAATCCAAGCCGCAGTCAAAGCAGTGGACAATGCTTTGACTGCGGAAAAAAGTGAAGACTGTTTTGTCAGCTGGGAAGGTGATGGCCACTGTTTTTTTGGGATTCTCAAGGAATTATCATGATAGACTATTTGGAAAAGGATAAGTCAATAAAAGGAGTCTATTATGCATCATTGTTGGACTGTTTAAAAGAAGAACTGAAGGAAAAACGGCCAAGATTGGCTCATAAAAAAGTGCTCTTTCATCAAGACAATGCACCTCCCACACATTGGCCGTCTCAATGGCAAAATTGCATGAATTGAGGTTTGAATTGGTTCCACATCCACTGTATTCTCCAGACTCGGCCCCGTGTGACCTCTTCTTGTTCCCAAACTTAAAAATTTGGCTTGGTGGGAAAAAATTTTCTTTGAACGAGGATGTCATTAAGGTTGTCAATGACTATTTTGCACAATTTGATAAATCCTACTTTTTAGATGGGTTGAAAAAATTGGAAACTCACTGGCCCAAATGTGTAGACCTCGATGGAGACTATGTTGAGAAATTCTTGTAGATAGGCTTATACGTTGGTAACACATGACTAGTAAATTATTTAAGGAATTTACAATATACTGGAATATTATTAAAAGAAACTTTAATGAATACTTCCTATATTTTGCAATATCACATTGCCATCTTCATGGGAACATAACTGTGACACGTGCATGCAGGCACTACAAAAAGCAAATGAGGCAGAAGAGAGAAAACTAATGTTTGTTCCTAGAGTCCTAAAGGTGCACTCTAGCGAGCTATATTGGGTTGTCTTGGCTGTTGGGCTAAAATTCTCACAATGCAGGCTTCCCAAATTTGGGGCAGTCTCATGCACCCAAATTTGTTCAGGTTTGGAAAGTTTTTTAGAGCTGAGGCTGATTCCATGAACAGTCTTTCATATTTATATGGCTTTCTTCCAACGTATTCTCTGGCGGGTATCTAGAGCATGGTCTGCCAGACCAGTGTGGCTGTACTAGTGAAACTGGATGTAGTCTTTGTGTTCTGAAATCCTGACATTTGCTGTCCTGCCTGTTTGGCCAAAGTAGGATAGTTTACAACTGCAAGGGACCTGGTATACACCAGGTAGGTCTAGGGGAGGTGGTTGGTCTTTGGTGGAGAGGATAAGGGATGTTAATTTTTTATATGGTTTGTAACAGGAAGTCAGGTCATATTTTTTAAAGATTTTGGATAAAATCTTAAAAAAATATTCTGGGCACCTCTGAAAAAGTCAGAGGTGCCCCGGATATAGGGAATGGTGATGGATTCAGTAATCTTTGTTATGAAGGGGGGGGGGGGAGTTGTGGTTAACTGGTTTTAATATTTTTTGGGGGTTGTAGCCATTGGCTAAGAAAGTGTTAAAGATGTGGTTTAGTTCAATGGTTAGGGCATTGTCATCTGAACAGATTAATTTTGCCCTGTTATATAGTGTTTTAAAAACCCCATATTGTTGTGAGGGTGGGAGGGGGGGGGGATTGTTGGTGAATGTATGGATGGGTGTTCTCTAAACAGAAAAAACCAAGGATCCATCAGGCTGGCGAGTGATAGAGTGTCTAGGAAAGGGAGACTTGTTTTCTTCTTTTTCCAAGCTGAACTGGATTCTGAGTGTTGGTTTTTTAAGTGTGTTAAGAAGGAGTGGAGTGTCTCTGAGCCATGTGGCCAAATAGCAAACACATCATCAACATAGCGAAGCCAAATAGTGGGTTTTTGTGGTGCTGAGTTTAAGGCTTTCTCTTCAAAAAGTCTCCATAAAGAAGTTGGTCAGGGGTGGAGAGAGTGGCGAACCCATAGCTGTCCCCTCTATCTGTTTGTAGAATTTTCCTTGCCAAACAAAATAGCCTGAGTGGGAGGAAATTTGGCTTGGATGAGCTCTAAGGTTTCCTTGAGTGGGACATTTGTGAATAGGGAGGAAACGCCAAAACTGACCATTAAGTCAGTATGTTGGAGTGAGAGGTTTTCTATACTGGCTTTGAAGTGGGCTGAGTTTATTATGTGTGATGGTGTGTTGCCAGTATAGTGTGTGAGCGCTTTGGCTAATTTGTATGTGGGGGAATCAGTGCCATCCACTATGAGACATAATGGCACATTTTGTTTATGTATTTTTGGAAGTCCATATAATCGAGGGGGGGGGGGTCTAGAGTTAAAAGGTTTTAGTTTGATGGTAACTTCCACAGGCCAAGAAGTGACCTTCTTAAGGAGCCTTTGGAGTGTTCTAATTTGGGTGCTGGTGGGATTATACTCAATAGGGAGGTAGGTAACCCGATCTAACAATAAAGCATTAAGCTTACCTGTTTAGTCGGTTTGGTTGAGAACCACAGTGACATTTCCTTTATCCGCTTTGGTGATTACTATTTCTTTGTTTTTCTTCATTTCTATTAGAGTTTTATATTCTCCTTTGGATACTTTCTTTTAGGTTGGTTTTTGGTGGTGTTGCTTTGCTGAGAACACCGGCTACATCCAGTCTGACATAGTTGGTGGTATGGTTTGGAAGGTTATGGATACCACGTTCTATCTGAATCATTATTTCTTTGGTCGGTATTTTCTTTGGAGTTATGGCAAAGTTGTGGCCACATGCCAGTATGTTGAGTGGTTGAGGCTTCAAAGTGGCAACCGAAAGTTTGATTATAGTGTTGAGAAGTAGTTGAGGTTCGGAGGTAGAATTTCTTGAAAACTTTTTCAAGTTTTCAAATTTCTTGATGTGCTGACTTCGTATCTTTTCATTTGCTGCCGAAGTGCACGAGACGTCATAGAGAATCATCCAAAGGTTGTGGTTCAATGTGCCGGAAAGCTCCTCCTCTAGTCCCCAAATATCTTTGTTTACGTCAGCAAGGAGAATACACGTAGCGGTGATTTGTTCTCGTAGTAGGACGAAGCTGGCATGGTTATAAATGTGGAGAGCCTTCTATGAAGAGAAACGGTGCTTGAATTTTACACAATTCGGGATTACCTCATTATCCCGACAACGATTTAATGAATATAGGAGGTATTTATTAAATTTCTTTTAATAATATTCCAGTATACATTATAAATTCCTTAAATAATTTACTAGTCATGTTGAGAAATAATGGTGATTTTTTTAAAAAAAATGTGTTTAACTTATTTTCTTACCAAACTTTTTAAACAACCCTCATAGAATTGACTGGAAAGGCACCTGTTGTTTACATCACCAAAATGTGGTATGAACATAAATTTAAGGAGGCCTGTGAAATTCTTATCAACAACCCTAATCTTAACAATAATGATGGTCTAAAAATCCCAAGAATATGGAAGCCACATATTCTACCCATATATCCTTTCCGTCTAAGAGTTAATTATAAATAGGACTGTATGTAATCCAGCATCTCAACTCTAATATAACAGCTTTCATGTTAAATTAGTTGTCACTTTTGCTGTAATAAAACTGTCTATATGAAATTGTTCTCTGATGATGTTATAAACAGAATATAGCTTTGATGAATTATTTTATTTTATTATTATTATTATTATTTTAATTTATTTTTTTATTTTATTTATTTTACTAGAGGTCAGGCTAGTAGAATAACCATTGATCAAATCATTGTCTCTTTGGCGTGGTTTGAAATGTAATATATCTTGTCTCTGAATATATATTTGTATACTCCAGATGATGACCTTAATATGAAGGTCGAAACGTCGGGAAATTAAAGTAATTATTTCTAACACAGTTAGCTATACAAGAAATCATATGGCAAGGTCATGGAAACTTATACAAATAATACAACAATATTCGACAGTGGAACATCTAATGATAGATATGGAAATGGTATCGATTTTATGGTTCACAATAACATCTTGCTATGTGTATAAAGTTTCACGCCAGTAGATGATCAACTCTGTTATATCCATGTTACTGATTTGATTTCCCATATGGGAAATATATGACTTTTTATAACTCCAACCTTGGTCTTCTGGGTCTGGCTCCCATTGATGAGACCTCAATAAAGGTTTGAAAACTGGTCTGGCTAGTGGGCTTTTTCATGATGCATAGATTCTACATCCTAAATGGTGTGTGGGTTTTGCATGATGGGATACAAAGGCAGTCAATGCAAAGTCATTAGCCTTCTATATACAAGTAGTTTACTCATGAAGATACCTCACATGCAAATATTGTTTGCTTACATGTGGATAAAAGATTAAACTAAGAATATAATTTCTTGGATTATATAATTTATATCTGACAGTTCCAATAGCAACTGTCGGATTATTATATCATTAAATAATAATATAATGTCTATATAATAGATTCTAGATAATGTCTTATTATATAATTATATATATATACAATAAGACTGTCTATGCCATTATAAACAAATGTTGAGGGTTAAAACATATAATCATAAAAACTAAATAAAACAAAACCATTAGGACTATATATGCATTTAACTACATTATTGGATTTTCTGAATTCAGAATGCTTTTTAAACATTGACAGATAGACAGGACCAATGATGTCGAATGACAGGGCAGCAACTTTGAAACGATCGTAAAACATTCAGGTTACATTTTTTGAATCGATATAAGTAGAATTGTATATTTTGAGAAAATAAAGAAAACTGCAATAATTCTGTCTTAACTTACCACCTTTGTGCATATCCCATCATTGGGTATACAAAATAAACTAATTACCACTCAGTACATCTCTTTCCACTGTCTTCAGTTCCTCTTATTGATTGTATCTCATTATGACAAAATCAATAATAATCGACAAAACAGGCATTTATATAATCATGGCCATGCATCATTAGGTGCAATGAGCAAGATAAAAAAAAATTACAACATACAATTGAATACATATTTACAACATGCAGTTGAATCGGTATTACATAAATAAATTCGATGATTAAACTCAAAGTCTTGATTTTTTTTAACTCATCGGTTAAAAATTTTCACTTGTCACAGATGCAATCAGGAATACATATCCATACTTGAAGTAAAAAAAAGCCATCAAAAGCCTGAAATGTAGAAAGGCAGATGGAATAGACGATAGTCTACCAGAAATGCTCAAGTATAGAGGTATAAAAGTCTTACAGTGGCTGCACTGTATAGTTCTGAAGGCCTGGACAGAGGGACGAATTCCAGATGATTGGAGTAGAGTTCTCATAGTACCCATATATAAAAAGGGAAATAAAACTAAATCTGAGAATTACAGAGGTATTTTCTTACTATTTTTTTTTATTTTTATGTTGAGCCCATACACAAGAGGTTAGTTGATCAACCCAAGTACATTAGTACCGTGTATGGGTAGTGGGTTGAGAAAGGAAGAACTTGTTTACATTTGATTTAAATGACTGTAAATTGTATTCTTGGGAAATTGTCAATGGGAAACACAAAAGTGGACTGTTCCACAATACAGCAGTTCCAGGGATGCAGGAGGAGGAAAAGAAACTTGTTCTGTTTGTTTCTAGATGCACTGTGAAGGGATGTTGAGCAGCAGCTGCACAAGTTCCAACGAGCTTAGTACTGAGTGGAGGAATTATTGATGTTATTTCAGATGAGCATTTTCCACGAAACTATTTGTAGAATATACATATTGTAGAAACCATTGATCAAATAATGAAATCTATGGGGGAAGTGGGTTGGTAAAAGATGGGTCAGTAATAAGTCTAATTGCTCTCCTTGGTATTCAGTCAAGCATTTTGAGGGAGCTTTTAGGGCCCCCCCCACCCCATATGTGGAAGCAGTATTCAATAGCTGTGCTTGCATAAATCTTACCAGGAACTTAGTGTTCCTGGTAAGATTTATGCAAGTATACTTGATAAACGATTGAGAATGACTATGGAAGAGAAGCTTGGTGAAGAACAATCTGGATTCAGGCTAAATAGAGGCTGTCAGGATCAGATTTTCACTTTATGACAAATAGTTGAGAAATCATGGGCATATAACAAGAATCTGTATTTAAGTTTCGTAGACATGCAAAAGCCATATGACAAGGTGCTAAGAGAAAATCTATTCAAAACACTACAGTTGTATGGTGTCAATGGGGGCATTATATCAAGCAAAACTTAGTCTTTATCATCGTCATCATCAAATTCCTCACATGTATCCTCAAGGGGTGTACAGGATATGATAGTACTGTATGAAAAATTTACATCATTACTAACTTCCTATCTACAGTTTTCCTCCAAATAAATTTCTTACCTATCAATACTCCAACATTATCAGATCTTCTTTTTCTATTTTCTAAGGCACTTTTTACTGTATCAATCCACCTATATCTTGGTCTTCCTCTGGGTCGTTTTGCTGCCAACCTGGCAAAGAACACTTGTTTTGCTAATCTTTCCTCTCCCATTCTGTTTAAGTGATTTACCACCTGAGATTAGCTCTGCTAACGCATTCCTGGATGCTGACAATGTCAAGTTCTTTCCTAATATCTTCATTTTTAATATGATATTGCCATTGATGCCATCTGTTCACACCTCTAATGTGAACAGATGGCATCAATGTCTTTGTCTGACACCAGATTTAATGTTAAATCTGGTGTCAGACAAAGATGTGCATTATCCCCTGTATTATTCATTATCTATATGAATCACATTATGAAGGAAAGTTTTATATCACTATTAAACCTGATATCAAAATTGGAGATGTTAATCTCAGCCCTTTGCTTTATACTTATATTTATACTTTATATTTATACTTCTAAATAAAGCTGCTACAAGTCTGCAAGATTCCCTGACTAAAGTGAATAACTGTTGTAATAGATATGGTATGAAGGTCTACATTAAAAAGACAAAGACAGTGGAAATAGACAGAAACATTGAAAATATCAAGTGCATTATGAATGGAGAACCTATAGAACAAATAAAACATTTCAGCTATTTAGGCACGATTTTTATTGAAGATTGTAAATTAAATATGGAAATAGACAACAGAATCAACAAATCTGGTATGGTAGTCAACTGAATAAATTTATATAGAATAAGAGAGAAATTAGTCAGAACACTAAATTAGCTGTATACATGACAGTGTTCAAACCCATTTTAAATTATGGATCTGAAAGCTGGGTTAGATCATTTCCTTTGGCCAATAAAACACTTGACCAAAGACTAGAGACTGCGGATATGAGAGTTCCGAGAAAAGATTAGGGTCATGAACAGATGGCATCAGTGACAATATCATATTAAAAATGAGGATATTAGGAAAGAACTTGACATTGTCAGCACCCAGGAATGGGTTAGCAGAGCTCAGGAGGTATGGCCACTTAAACAGAATGGGCGAGGAAAGATTAGCAAAACAAGTGTTCTCTGCCAGGTTGGCAGGAAAAAGACCTAGAGGGAGACCAAGATATAGGTGGATTGATAGGGTAAAAAGTGCCTTAGAAGATAGAAATATAAGATCTAACAATGTTGGAATCTTGACAGGTAACAGATTGATTTGGAGGAAAATTGTAGATAGGAAGTTAGTATGATATAAATTTTTCGATGTAGTACTATCCTATCCTTATACCCCTTTAGGGTACATGTCTGGAATTTGATGATGACGACTTGAGGTTGCGTATTGTGTTTGTGATTTATTGCTCCTGAAGGATAAGTAACTTTTTTCTTATTTTAATTGATAATATTAGGTTAATTTATTTAAATTTTTGTTTTAAATGGGTGTGTGATTGACTGAGCTATTTAGTTAGTAAGTGAACTTTATATTTTTTTGTTTAAATACAATATCGTCGGCATGGCACTAATGCGTGGACAAACAATAGCGACAAAGACCATGTTGTCGGGTGACTTGAATTTGCTGGATTTTATGCCGTGCTGTGTGTGTGTGTGACATGTATTCATTGAGAAAATTGAAGGATATGTGGGAAGAATTGAAACTAGAATGAGAGTGTGTGTATTAATTGAGTATCTGTTAGGTGACTAGAATGCAGATGTTAGTAGAGTGGAGTGGACAGTACCGACAGTAGGATCTAAGATGATGTTATTAATGTCGAACGTGCGGCCATGGAAAAAGACTGGAATGAAATGACAGTAATAAGAAATAGTGCCTAAATGTTATCCTTTGCAGGACAAAGTACAAAATTGAAAAATTGCCTAGGTAGCAAGAGATTAGCACGGCTGAAAAGAGAAAGAAGCAAGAGGTCCGAATGAATAATAAAGACCAATTGAACAAACAAAACACAAGTAGAAAATTATGTGTGAAGGCTCAGTAATCAGAGAGTACTTAATGAAAGTATGTTTCTCAGGTGCAAAAACAGCATCCTAATGCAAAAAGGTAAGTCTAAAGAAATATTTGGCTTGTTTGGTCAAATGATTTGAGAGGCAAGAAGTATTCTATGAGGTAGGATGTAGAATAGTTGTAAGTCGAGGCAGAACTGAAGAGCACAAAGGTGATTATGATAACCAGTGAATCTATTCGTAGATTGTGCAGAAGGAAAGATGTAGGATTTGTCAATCTGTGGTCTATGTTTGACAGAAAGAAGGATTTGTACAGTGCTGATGGACTCCATCTAAATGGTTATGGTGTTAGGTGTAAATTTAAGAAAACTTAAGCAATTAGGGTGGAAGTAAGTGAGTTTGTGCAAAGGCACCCATGAGGTGAGTGAGTGAGTGTGAGAATGACCAAGTGCAGATTCTTAGTAGGTGTACAAATAGAATTTGTACACCTACTAAGAGATAATTAAAGCAGTATGCGATGGACAGAACTAGGGGTAGGAGAGTATTGGACTTGGTCATAGGATCAGAAGAGCTATCCATAACTAAGGTACAGATTGCCTCCAATTGGTGAAAGTTACCATCCGGTCTTGACTTAGGAGGTTGTAAAACATGAGGAATATTCTGTCAAGAAGGGGTATTATGTGGAACTACAAAGCAGTTCTTATGTGGGTGATTCTGACAAGCTTTGGAAGAAACTTAAATCTCCGGCATGGCATAAAACGCTGCGGGATAAAGATGTTAGTAGTGCATGGAAGGGTGATCTACAGGAAGCAATATTAAATTGTATACCTAAGGCAAGGAGGGTTAATCAGGTAGGAGTTAGATGGATGATTAATATCATTAAGCATGAACTGCAGAAGAAAAAATTCTGGGAGGTATAAAAAGAGAAAAGTGACCAGCAAACTCATGAATAGTACAAGGCTCAGGCAAGAAAGGCCAACATGGCAAGCATGACAGAATCTGGTGAAGCAGACCGAAGGAAATCCCAAAGCATTCTTTCCTTATGTGTGGCAAGTAAGAGGAAGAATGACTATGGAAGATTACCCTTAATGAGTGATGATAGTCACGAGGTGACAGAAACAGATAAAAAGATAATGCTGCAACATATGTGACAGAGATTTATGTGGGAACAGAGGTGGACGAACTAGAGGTTCTTAGGATATTGCAGAATCTCAATGTAAATACAGCTGTGGGATTAGGCAACATATCAGCTAGGGTTTTGCTGGAATGTGTAAGGGAATTGGCAACGCTTCTGACTGGGCTGCTCTTTAAGTTTCTACTATGGTAGAGTTCCAAGGGAGTGGAAAGAAGGCAAAATTATTCCTTTGCATAAGGGAGGTTCTAAGACTACAGTAGCAAATTATAGACCAATCGGTATCTCTGGAAAAATTGGTCAAAATGAGAATTCAAGAATGGGTATATAAAATTATGATACTGTATGAAGGGGAACATGACTTTGTGAAGGATCAGTCATGCCTTGGTAATTTTCAAACTTTTTATAATAGAGTAACAGCTGATTTGGGTAAAGGAAAATGGTCATATGATGATTCCGCTGGGTTTTGCAAAGGTATTTGACAGAATATCACATGGAACTCTGTTATGCAAATGGGGAAGGATATGGCACTGGTTAAGTGGATAAGAGGGCGGCTGCTGGAAAGATATCAAAGTATGTGGGGGGACAGAATTGAGATAAAACAGGTGACTAGTGGTGTGCCACAAGGTGTGATGTACCATTGTTGTTTAATTTGTACATAAATGATATAGGAAATAACTGAAAGGAAATATTCAGTTGTCCTTGAGACACCCACATCTGGATTACTGTGCTCAAGTCTGGTTCCCTGGGTTTCTTGGGGATGATAAAGCAGTCGAGAGGTGAGTGACCAAGATAGTGAGTGGTCTGTGGAATGTTCCCTATGAAAATAAATTGAGGGTGTGTGGATTGCAGCTGTTGGTTGATAAGAGAAAAAGAGGGGATATGATAGAAACATTTAAGTTGCTTAAAGGGTTTTAAAGGATTGATCCAGAGGCCATCACTGGGAGTTGAATAAAGGTGTGGTTGGGGTGTGAGGACTAGATTTTTTTCCTTGGAGAGTTGTGAATGAGTGGAATGGGTTGCCAGAGTCAGGTGTGAGTGCTTTATCTGTTAATGAGTTCAAGTAGAGTCATGATAGATTTGCTCTCCTGGGAAGTCTTCAGACTCCATGGATGTGCCTGTATAATAATAATAATAATAATTACTAATATTTTAACATCTCATTGCATTATCACTTTAAAGATAGACAGGTTTGAAACACAGTGGAATTGAAATGAAGTTTTTGTAATAATTAGTTGTCATTTCAAAGCCATAACTGCCATTGTAGCTGAGTGTTACAGCAATAGAACCATTGTGCTTGTCTGAAGCAGTAGTAGGAGATAGACATATTTTATTATCATTAAAAAAAAAGATTTTTGTTACATCCATCCTTGCGCATTGCTTCAGTAATGATATGGTCTCAGTAATGTTGTGTCCATTAAAAATTGCACGTTACCTCATGACATTGCATTTTCCCTTGTCCTTTTTTTGTCAGCAAATATCATTATAAAAGTTTTTTTTTATTGTAAGTTGGATTTTTTTTTAATTAGTTATTACTGTGATATTTTCATTCTTTTAGAATGTGTTTTCCCTCAATCCAGTGGTTGATAGGGTAGCAATGCTGCTTTACTAGGGAATCATTGTAGAACAGGTGTCCAGTAGTATCCAGTGCATGTAGATATGTATGTTCATGCAGCCAGTTTGAGAGACAAAATCCTGTTTCCAAGAGATTGACTAACTCACCTTTGAAAAGTGACAATAAAGGTTCTTTTCATCATAGGTGTTTCCAACCAAAGGATTCTGTCAAAAACCAGCTGAACTACAGAGGCTCTCTTTTTGTATAACATCTTTTATATCTGTGACATAAATGCAACCTTGGAATATTAGCAATTCCAATTGCAATTTGAGGTTAGTTTATTTTTCCACACTATGCTACTTCTATGACCACTTTTAACTCGTACCCAGCATTATAAGAATACCAAGTAGATTGTCTTCATTCCTTAAATAAATTATTATTTTCACTCTTCTATTCAAATATTGAATGTGTCATTTAAACAATTCTTGTAGGTATCAAAACCTTTATTCCCAGTTTCACTTTAAGCCCTCGTTTTCCAAGAAATGTGTTAAAGCTGTCACAGAACTGCTAAGTCGGAAGAAATGCACTAAAGCTGCCACATACTAAAAGCATGTCAAGAACTAATTTTGAAAAAGCAGGAAACATGCACTGTATCCATGTGACAATTCTGCTTTCAGATTCAGTAATATTTTAACATTTGTAACTTTATATAAAAGGTTTTTTAAAATATACTGCCTAATTGGATAATTTGACTTTCCCTTTTTCCAATAAACTTGGGTAAGGGCATTCAGTTGAATATATTCTTATGTAGAATGGTTTGAATGGTTCATGTCACACACTAAACTCTACATCATAATACATATTTCTTATTAACAATGGGTCAAAATCTCTTGTTTATTGGGGCATATTTTATATAAAGTAATAAAGTGCATGCTAGTTTGAACATAATCTAATAAAAAATTTATTTCATATTAATTTTATAATTTCTTTAGTTCAAGAAATGGACTAGCAGAATTAATCTCTTTGCTGGAAGAAAGTACTTTTAAGTTACATAAAGATGAATCATCTTCAGCTTGTAGCGAAAATGGAGATAGCAACCTTACTGAACGTAGTGCAGGAAATATATGTAAAGGAAACGTTACAGGTATTTTAATGTTTTTATTACATGTCACATCTCAGTGAATTGATATAATTGTTCATATTTATCAGTCCTGGTTCTTTTATTGTAAATTTTAAAATATAAACTAATAATCTTAACTTTCATTAACAGTTTTTATGTTGGAGGTTTAATGGATTTTTTACAACACTCAGAAAGAATTAAATTAGAATTTAATACTCCTATATTTCGTCCTAGTCACTAGGACATCTACGGGGATTACAAAAACAATTAATGTAACATGCACACAAAAACTTACAATACTAAGCCCAACCATGTGGGTGACACTAAAGTACTATCTAGGTGGAGCGCCCTCTATGGGCGGTAGTAGGTGGCCTGGAATGTAAGGTGGGACCTCTGGTGATGAGTGTTTCCCAAATCTTCGGAAGCTTAATGCAACTGTATTTGTTAAGATTTGGTTGGTTTCTGAGAGCTGCTGCTGCTTCTAAGAAAAGTATATTCTTCTGTGTATACTTTTTTAGTAGCTTGGCTATTTTTTCCGAAGTGCCTCGGATGTAGGGTATGGTGATGGCATTTTTAAATTCTTGTTGACGAGAGGGACGGGGAATGGTGGAGGAATTAATTATTTTTTTGATACTGTGTTCACTGTAGCCATTGGAGAGGAAAGTTCTGTGTATGTGGTTAAGCTCAGTAGTGAGGGCGGTTCCACTGGAACAAAGATTGTTGGCTCTCTTGGTAAGGGTTTTAATGATGCCATATTGTTGTGAGGGGTGGTGGTGGGAGAGTTTGTGAATGTATCTGCCTGTGTGTGTGGGTTTTCTGTATACAGTGAAGGCAAGTGTATCATTGGGCAGGCGTGTGATTAAGGTGTCTAGGAAGGGTAAACAATTGTTCTTTTCCTTTTCCATAGTAAACTGGATTCTTGGATGTAGGCTATTGAGATGACAGAGGAAGGAGTCTAACGTGTCTGGGCCATGAGGCCAAATGGAGAACACATCATCTACATATCTTAGCCAGATAGAAGGTTTGAGTGGGGCTGAGTCTATGGCTCGTTTTTCGAAATCTTCCATATAGAAATTGGCAAGGGGGGGTGAGAGGGGGGAACCCATGGCAGTTCCTTCTATCTGCTTGTAGATTTTGTTATTCCAAGAGAAATACCCAGAGTTGATGGCAAAGGAAAAGAGATCTAAGATGTCAGAGGGGAAAACGTTTTCTAAGAGAGATAAAGTGTCAGTTAAGGGAATATTGGTAAACAAAGAGGAGATATCAAAGCTTACCAATATGTCTGTATTGTTCAAGGTTAAATTTTCTGTGAGGGCTTTAAAGTGGGTCGAGTTTTTTATATAGGAAGCTGAATTTCCGGTGAGGGGGGACAGAGAGTTGGCCAGCCAAACAGCTGGCCAACTGTTGGGCTGGAGTTTACAAAGTACCCTGTTCCTGTAAGCTTGCGTACTTTGGACAGACAGGCAGATCAGCATCCATCCGCCTGGAGGAACACAAGTCGTACATCGTTAAACACAACTATGGCCATTCAGGCTTGGCTGACCATGTTTTGGACACCACCCACAGAGTATCATGGAAGAAAACCACCATGCTCCACCACAGCAAATTCAAGAAAGAGAGACTTTTCTTAGAAGCAGCAGCAGCTCTCAGAAACCAACCAAATCTTAACAAATGCGGTTGCATTAAGCTTCCGAAAATTTGGGAAACACTCATCACCAGAGGTCCCACCTTACATTCCAGGCCACCTACTACCGCCCATAGAGGGCGCTCCACCTAGATAGGACTTTAGTGTCACCCACGTGGTTGGGCTTAGTATTGTAAGTTTTTGTGTGCATGTTACATTAATTGTTTTTGTAATCCCCGTAGATGCCCTAGTGACTAGGACGAAATATAGGAGTATTAAATTCTAATTTAATTCTTTCTGAGTGTTGTAAAAAATCCATTAAACCTCCAACATAATGTCCTCACAGCACTTAAGCCTCTACACAAGAATCAACAGTTTTTAGGGAAGAAATTATGCCAAGTTTTCATTTTGAATATAAAATTGAAATATAGTGTGTTGTTGTAGGGTTGCATAAGGGTCACATACAGATAAAATTGATTGGAGAAGTGTGTAGGACCAATCTGGGCTCTGGTCTAGTGTCCAGTCCTTATCTTCCTGTCGCACCTCCTGCTAGCAAGTTTCCATTTTTTAATCCCACCTATGAAAACAAAAATACTACTGTGGGTGGGATAAAGGTTATGTAATTCAGCAACCCTTTCTAGAAACCAAAGATGGAACTTTTTATTCAAGCCACTTAAGCCTTGTAATCAGTGGTGGTATCATACTAGATTTTGAAAATAGTCCTAAAGACATTCACAGAGGATTCAGCTTTTGGTAGGAGAGCAAATGGTATAATGGTACAATTTAATTAAATGCCATTCTGGCTGGAGCATCATCCAGATAAGACCCTTGTTGTTTTTGACAGGAAGACAGAGTGATCAGTGAAAAGTTCAGTTACCAGAATCTCAACCTTAACAGAATTGGAGATAGACCCATAATTGTCAGAACGAAAATGAAAAGAGGTTGAACTAAAATGCTACAGAAATACTAAGATGAAGAAGACTAAATTGGAAAGGTATTCATCATGCTAGTACCAACAATAAACGTGAAGGTGAACTTAATTGAATGACAGGCAATTTGTGAATAGATTTAAGAATTGAAAAATGCAGCTTACTTTAGCCTGTAGTCTTGCTGAAGGTATCAGTATTGAAGAATTGAGGAATTCTTTGAATTATCAGAGAGGGCAGATAGCATAAAGAAAAAGAAAAAGATGGCTTTTGTTGGAGACCTAAACAGCAGAGCAGTAAATTAATCATATCCTTACAGAAATGTTCTTGGAAAATGTGGTTAAAATAAAAGGGCTAATAATATGGTTAATAAACACTTGCTGGATTTTTGTTGAATGCCTAAACTAATCATCATTAACATTATGTTCCAACATAAAGATGTACATAAATTTACATGCAAGACAACAGCACAAGAAATAAGAAAAGTCTTATTTATTATAGCATTATTGATAATGACATCATCAGAGGTTTAGGATGCAATTGTACACTGGAAAATTTGAATTAGGAAGTAAACACTGTTTAGTTTGGAGTAGGATAAAATAAGTGAAAAACATCTACAAAAGTATTAAATAGAATCAAAGTTTGAGCAAATTTCAGATGTGAACTGTACACTCAAATATACAAATGTTACTAGCAAAAACATGAAAGAGTTTGAAAACAAGAACCAGACTTTATAGAGAATCCAATGACAAAACTCTGAAAAAAAAAAACAACAAAAAAAAAAAACATTGATTTATTTAGTATGGAAGCATACGTTGAAATTGTAAAGGTACCTAAACGAAAACTCAAGGAAAGAATGTAGAAGAAAATATCACATAGACAGCACAATGTTTTATAAACCATTGAAAAAACTTATAAATAGAATAAAAAGAATCAGAGATGATAAACGTGACAGAGATAACATGAAACTGAAGATAAGGCCATTCTGGAGCAATTACTTCACAAGTTATTAACTGAAATAAGCAGTGGTAGAACTTTGTAGAAGATATCTGGGCAGAATCTAATTCATATGTCATCATCATCATCATCATCAAATTCCTGCCATGTACCCCTCAAGGGGTGTACAGGATATGATAGTACTACATGAAAAATTTACATCATTACTAACTTCCTATCTACAATTTTCCTCCAAATCAGTCTGTTACTTGTCAAGACTCCAATATTATCAGATCTTATATTTCTATCGTCTAAGGCACTTTATACCGTATCAATCCATCAATATCTTGGTCTTACTCTGAGACGTTTTCCTGCCAACCTGGCAGAGAACACTTGTTTTGCTAATCTTTTTCTTGCCCATTATGTTTAAGTGACCATACCACCTGAGATTAGCTCTGCTAACGCATTCCTGGATGCTGACAATGTCAAGTTCTTTCCTAATATCCTCGTTTTTAATATGATATTGCCATTGATGCCATCTGTTCACGCCTCTGATCTCAGGACTCTCATATCTGCAGTCTCTAGTCTTTGGTTAAATGCTTTACTTCTGACCCAGCTCTCAGATCCATAAGTTAAAACTGTTAAAAACAACTCGTAAGTCCACAGTAATAACTTTAATTAATAAATAAGGTAGATATTTCGTACTAAAAATAATAGTACATCTTCAGTGTTACAAACAGATAGGAATACAATACAATTAACGAATATTCAGTGGATCACCTATTAAAATACAATGTTGTCGCGAGCTAGGAAATGAAAGAAATTAATAAAGAATTAATATTTAAGATAATTAATTTTTTTAATGATTACATAAAATAAAAGTCTCCCAGATCTTCGAGAGAGAGGCAATCATTTCTATTTAAATTCGGTCGGTGTAAAAAAAGCTTCACAACTTTCTTTAAAGAGGCGTTCATATTTGAACTTGCATCTATGAAGTAGAATAGCTTTATTCCACTGGATATTATGGGTAGTGGTAATACTGTGTTGTGCTAGACCAGACTTCTCATGTTTGTTGTAATCAATATAATATTGATGTTCTTTAATTCTTTTTTCCACAGAACGGCCAGTTTGTCCAAAATAAGAAACATTGCATTCACAATGAATTTTGTAAACGCCAGCCAAAGACAGAGATAACAGTTTATCTTTTGTAGAAGGCAATAAGGAAGAAATTTTGTTGATAGGAATATAAGTGGGAATCAATTGGTACTTTATAAAATTCTACCTATAGGTTCTGAGATTCCTGGAATGTAGGGGATTGGAACTCTGCGAACTGTTGAAGAAACCTTAGGTACTGGAACATAAGATTCAATTATCTGTTGGATTTGATTAGGGTGGTTTTTATTAGATACATTAACTTTTTGATGATGGAAAGTTATTGTTGTAAGATTTCTGGAGAAAAGCAAACTTTATGTGCCCTATTAATTAGAGATTTAAGAATGCCAAATTTTTGAGATGTATGGTGAGCAGACTTTTTATGAATGTATCTGCCAGTAAATGTGGGCTTTCGGAGGACGCTTGTAGATAAGGTACCAGAAGAAGTTTGAGTAAGCAGGATGTCCAAAAATGATAAAAGTACCAGAATTTTCCTTTTCAATGGTGAATTGGATACGAGGATGAAGGCTATTTATCTGTTGCAGAAAGGTGGAAAGCTCATCTTCAGTATGTGATCAAATGGCAAAAACATCATCAACATAACAAAACCAAAGAGATGGTTGAGGGTGAATGGATGAAAACAGTCTCTTCGAATTGTTTCAAAAAATAGTTAGCCAAAGGTGGAGACAAAGGACTACCCATGGCAGTACCTTCAACTTGTTTGTAGAACTTGTTTTTCCAACTAAAATAACCTGAATGGATAAGAAATTCGAAAATTTTTGCGATATCTGGAGGGTAATCTTCATATAATAAATTGACTGTGTCGGCCAATGAGATATTGGTAAATAGAGATACAATGTCAAAACTGACTAACAACTCAGACTCTGATTTTTAAATCCTTGATTTTTTTCCAGAAAATCTGTTGAATTTTTTTTTTTTTATGTAGGATCTTGAATGTCCAGTGAGAGCACTTAAAGAACGAGACAAGACTTTTGCAATTCGGTAAGTAGGAGAATCAATGCAATTCACGATTGGTCATACTGGATAGCCTTCTTTATGGATTTTCGAGAGACCATATAGACGAAGAGATCTTCCAAAGTAGGTGCATAATTTATCCACATAATTTGGGTCCCAACTGATGACCTCATCAAGTAATTTATTTAATTGTTTAATCTGTGAATTTGTAGGATTATGCGTAATCTCTTTGTAGGTAGATGCGTCTTCTAAAAGACTGGATACTTTGGTCTCATAGTCCATAAAGAAGGCTATCCAGTACGACCAATCGTTAATTGCATTGATTCTCCAACTTACCGAATTGCAAAAGTCTTGTCTCGTTCTTTAAGTGCTCTCACTGGGCATTCAAGATCCTACATAAAAAAAAAAAAAAAAAAAAAATTCAACTTATTTCCTGGAAAAAATCATGGATTTAAAAATCAAAGTCTGAGTTATTAGTCAGTTTTGACATTGTATCTCTGTTTACCAATATCCCATTAGCTGACACAGTCAATTTATTATATGAAGATTACCCTCCAGATATCGCAAAAAAAAATTTTCGAATTTGTTATTCTTTCAGGTTATTTTAGTTGGAAAAACAAGTTCTACAAACAAGTTGAAAGTACTGCCATAGGTAGTCCTTTGTCTCCACCTTTGGCTAACTATTTTTTGAAACAATTCAAAGAGACTATGTTTTCATCCATTCACCCTCAACTATCTCTTTGGTATTGTTATGTCGATGATGTTTTTGCCATTTGGTCACATACTGAAGATGAGCTTTCAACCTCTCTACAACAGATAAATAGCCTTCATCCTCGTATCCAATTCACCACTGAAAAGGAAAATTCTGGTACTTTATCATATTTGGACATCCTGCTTACTCGAACTTCTTCTAGTACTTTATCTACAAGTGTCTTCCGAAAGCCCACATTTACTGGCAGATACATTCATAAAAAGTCTGCTCATCATACATCTCAAAAATTTGGCATTCTTAAATCTCTAATTAATAGGGCACATAAAGTTTGCTTTTCTCCAGAAATCTTACAACAATAACTTTCCATCATTAAAAAGTTAATGTATCTAATAAAAACCACCCTAATCAAATCCAACAGATAATTGAATCTTATATTCCAGTACCTAAGGTTTCTTCAACAGTTCACAGAGTTCCATCATCATCATCATCATCATCATCATCAAATTCCTGCCATGTACCCTCAAGGGGTGTACAGGATATGACAGTACTACATGAAAAAATTACATCATTACTAACTTCCTATCTACAATTTTCCTCCAAATCAGTCTGTTACTTGTCAAGACTCCAACATTATCACATCTTATATTTCTATCGTCTAAGGCACTTTGTACCATATCAATCCACCTATATCTTGGTCTTACTCTGGGTCGTTTTCCTGCCAGTCTGGCAGAGAACACTTGTTTTGCTAATCTTTCCTCTCCCATTCTATTTAAGTGACCATACCATCTGAGATTAGCTCTGCTAACGCATTCCTGGATGCTGACAATGTCAAGTTCTTTCCTAATATCCTCATTTTTAATATGATATTGCCATTGATGCCATCTGTTCACGCCTCTAATCTTTCTCAGGACTCTCATATCTGCGGTCTCTAGTCTTTGGTCAAGTGTTTTACTTCTGACCCAGCTCTCAGATCCATAAGTTAAAATTGGTTTGAACACAGTCTTGTATACAGCTAATTTAGTGTTCCGACTAATTTCTTTCTTATTCCATATGAATTTATTCAATTGACTTCCCACGATACCAGCTTTGCTGATTCTGTTGTCTATTTCTATATTTAGTTTACCATCTTCAGTAAAAATTGTGCCTAAGTAGCTGAAATGTTTTACTTGTTCCACAGGTTCTCCATTCACAACACAGTTGACATTTTCAATGATTCTGCCTATTTTCATTGTCTTTGTCTTTTTATTGCTGACCTTCATACCATATCTATTACAACAGCTAGTTCCAATCCCCTACATTCCAGGAATCTCAGAACCTATAGGTAGAATTTTAAAAAAGTACCAATTGATTCCCACTTATATTCCTATCAACAAAATTTCTTCCTTATTGCCTTCTACAAAAGATAAATCGTCATCTCTATCTTTGGCTGGCGTTTACAAAATTCCTTGTGAATGCGATGTTTCTTATTTTGGACAAACTGACCATTCTGTGGAAAAAATAATTAAAGAACGTCAATATTATATTAATTACAACAAGCATGAGAAGTCTGGTCTAGCACAACACAGTATTACCATCATCATCATCATCAAATTCCTGCCATGTACCCTCAAGGGGTGTACAGGATATGACAGTACTACATGAAAAAATTACATCATTACTAACTTCCTATCTACAATTTTCCTCCAAATCAGTCTGTTACTTGTCAAAACTCCAACATTATCAGATCTTATATTTCTATCGTCTAAGGCACTTTGTACCGTATCAATCCACCTATATCTTGGTCTTCCTCTGGGTCGTTTTCCTGCCAACTTGGCAGAGAACACTTGTTTTGCTAATCTTTCCTCTCCCATTCTATTTAAGTGACCATACCATCTGAGATTAGCTCTGCTAACGCATTCCTGGATGCTGACAATGTCAAGTTCTTTCCTAATATCCTCATTTTTAATATGATATTGCCATTGATGCCATCTGTTCACGCCTCTAATCTTTATCAGGACTCTCATATCTGCGGTCTCTAGTCTTTGGTCAAGTGTTTTACTTCTGACCCAGCTCTCAGATCCATAAGTTAAAACTGGTTTGAACACTGTCTTGTATACAGCTAATTTAGTGTTCCGACTAATTTCTCTCTTATTCCATATGAATTTATTCAATTGACTTCCCACCATACCAGCTTTGCTGATTCTGTGGTCTATTTCTATATTTAATTTACCATCTTCAGTAAAAATTGTGCCTAAGTAGCGCTGAAATGTTTTACTTGTTCCACAGGTTCTCCATTCACAACACAGTTGACATTTTCAATGATTCTGCCTATTTTCATTGTCTTTGTCTTTTTATTGCTGACCTTCATACCATATCTATTACAACAGCTATTCAATTTAGTCAGAGAATCTTGCAGACTTGTAGCGGATTTTTTAGAAGTATAACATCATCCGCATAAAGCAAAGAGCTGACATTAACAACTCCATGATATCAGGTTTAATACCACTTTCCTTCATAATGTGATCCATATAGATAATGAATAACAGAGGGGATTATGTACATCCTTGTCTCACACCAGATTTAACATTAAACCATCTTCCTGTAATTCCTTCAATTCTAACTGCTGACTTACAACTCAAATAAAGACTAAGTATTGCTTGATATAATGCCCCATTGACACCACATAACTGCAGCGTATTGAATAGCTTCTCTCTTTGCACCTCGTCATATTCCTTTTCCAAATCGACAAAACTTAAATACAGATCTTTGTTATATTCCCATGCTTTCTCGACTATTTGTCGTAAAGTGAAGATCTGATCCTCACAGCCTCTATTTGGCCTGAATCCAGCTTGTTCTTCACCAAGCTTTTCTTCCACAATTCTTCTCAACCGTTTCTCAAGTATACTTGCATAGATCTTGCCAGGAACACTCAGTAGGGAAATACCTCTGTAATTCTCACATTCAGTTTTATTTCCCTTTTTATATATGGGTACTATGAGAGCTCTACTCCAATCACTGGGAATTCGTCCCTCTGTCCAGGCTTTCTGAACTATGCAGTGCAGCCACTGTAAGACTTTTATACCACCATACTTCAGCATTTCTGGTCGAATATCATCTACTCCTGCTGCATTTCCACATTCCAAGCCTTTGATGGCTTTTTCTACTTCAAGTATGGATACGTATTCCTGACTGCATGCCTGGTCAGTGTTTTTTATCACTGTGCTGTCATCACTGCTTGTTTCATTTAGCAGTTTTTCAAAGTAATTACTCCATACTTCAAGGATATCTTTTTCTCCTGTTTTCATGTCACCTTTATTATCTCTAACTCCTTTTACAGCACTCTTTCCTCCATTCCTAAGCTTCTTCAACAACCTCCAGAATATTTTGCCACCTTCTTGATATTTATTTTCTATATTCTTGCCAAAGTCCTCCCATGACTTATGTTCAGCTAGTTTTACACACTGTTTAGTTTTCTTACATTTGTCTCTGTATTCTGTAAGAGTAAAAGCTGACTTATTTGCCAGGAACTTTTGATATGCTTTCTTCTTTTCCTTCACTGCCTCTTTAACTTCCTGTGTCCACCAGGGAGTTCTGATTTTTTTATCCTTGCACACAACCTCACCACATGCCTCTCTGGCAGAATCAGTCAATGTTTTCTTCAGAATTTGCCACTGAATCTTCAAGGTTTGATTCCTGTTCTCAAACTCCTTCATTTTCTTTTCAATAATCTTTCAGTATTTTAGTCTACAGTTCATATCTGAGAGCTGCTCAACTTTTATTCACTTTAAAACTTTCTTACATGTTATTCTTTTCAATATGAAATTCAATTTTATCCTGCTCAAGACTAAATAGTGATCACTTCCAATTTCAAATCCTCTGTACACTTTGGTGTCCTGCACCAGGCAGAAAACATCACTATCAACAATTACATAGTCAATGAGACTTTTCTTATTCCTAGCCTGTTCTCTCCATGTGAATTTGTGCACATTTTTATGTTGGAACATGGTGTTAGTAATAACCAGTCCATGTCCTTAGCAGAAATCCAACAGATATTTGCCATTATTATTAGCTTTGCTCTTTTCTCCAAATTTTCCCAAAATATTTTTGTATGTCTCACAATCATTTCCTACTCTGCTATTTAGATCCCCAACAAGGACCAACTTTTCCTTTTTCATTGTGTCAGTTGCTTTTTCTAGACGTCAAAAAATTCCTCCACTTCTACCTTAGTAGAACCTTCTGTGGGACCATAGAACACATTTGAACTTATTTGTGTACATGTGGGACCATGTACAGAAATAAGTCTCATTGTCCAGTTCCCCATTCTCATATTTGCCCACATTACTCTACTTGAGACTGACTGCCATTCAAGAAGATTAGCCTCGTATTTTGTGTTGAATACTATGGCTACTCCTTCTTTTCCTTGATTGTCATTGCCTGAATATAACATTTTGTATTTATTGCTCAGAAAGATCTCACCAGTTTTGGTCTTTTTTGTTTCAGTCACCCCTATTATGTCGATCTGGTACTTATCTAATTCCTCAGCTAGATCCATTTCTTTGCCATTCAGGCTTCTTACGTTGATAGTACCGATCTTTAACTCTGGTGATGTTGAGTTGGGGTTTGTTTTCAGATTTGTTCCAGTAGCTCACTTTTCGCTGTTCGCCCTGGTTCCCTGGCGAAAACAGCGGGGGCCTTGTTTAACCGGGCGACGCCCCAGCCGGCATGAAATTTTGTCATGTTGTACCATCATTTTTTTATTTTTGTTTAACCAATAAGAATACAATTTGGTCGGCTAAATCCCAAATTTCCAGCCCATCCTCGTTCGTTCAGTATCAAAGTAGATATCAGTATCGCAGTATTACCACTACCCATAATATCCAGTGGGATAAAGCTATTCTACTTCATAGATGCAGGTTTAAATATGAATGCCTCTTTAAAGAAAGTTGTGAAGCTTTTTTACACTGACCGAATTTAAATCGAAATGATTGCCTCTCTCTCTCTCTCTTGAAGATCTGGGAGACTTTTATTTTATGTAATCATTAAAAAAACTAATTATCTTAAATATTAATTCTTTATTAATTTCTTTCATTTCCTAGCTTGCGACAACATTGTATTTTAATAGGTGATCCACCGAATATTCGTTACTTGTATTCTATTCCTATCTGTTTGTAACACTGAAGATGTACTATTATTTTTAGTACGAAATATCTACCTTATTTATTAATTAAAGTTATTACTGTGGACTTACGTGTTGTTTTTAATTATTATACTATGCCACAGGTCCCTCTAAAAATAAGTTAAAACTGGTTTGAACACTGTCTTGTATACAGCTAATTTAGTGTTCTGACTAATTTCTCTCTTATTCCATATGAAGTTATTCAGTTGAATTCCTATGATACCAGCTTTGTTGATTCTGTTTTCTATTTCCATATTTAATTTACCATCTTCACTAAAAATTGTGCCCAAGTAACTGAAATGTTTTACTTGTTCCACAGGTTCTCCATTCACAATGCAGTTGACATTTTCAATGATTCTGCTTATTTTCATTGTCTTTGTATTGCTGACCTTCAGTTATTCAATTTAGTCAGGGAATCTTGCAGACTTGTAGCAGATTTATTTAGAAGTATAACATCATCTGCATAAAGCAAAGAGCTGACATTAACATGTCCAATTTTCATATAAGGTTTAATAACACTTTCCTTCATAATATGATCCATATAGATAACGAATAACAGAGGGGATTATGTACATTCTTGTCTCACACCAAATTTAACATTAAACCATCTTCCTGTACTTCCTTCAATTCTAACTGCTGATTACAATTCAAATAAAGTCTGTGTATTGCTTGATATAATGCCCCATTGACATTATATCAAGCAATTACACCATATAACTGCAGCGTATTGAATAGTTTCTCTCTTGGCACCTTGTCATATGCCTTTTCCAAATCGACAAAACTTAAATACAGATCTTTGTTATATACCATGCTTTCTCGACTGTTTGTCGTAAAGTGAAGATCTGATCCTGACAGCCTCTATTTGACTTGAATCTAGCTTGTTCTTCACCAAACTTTTCTTTCATAATTCTTCTCAACCGTTTCTCAAGTATACTGGCATAAATCTTACCAGGAACACTCATTAGGGAAATACCTCTATAATTCTCACATTCAGTTTTATTTCCCTTTTTATATATGGGTACTGGGAGAGATCTACTCCAGTCATCGGGAATTCGTCCCTCTGTCCACGCTTTCTGAACTATGCAGTGGAGCCACTGTAAGACTTTTATACCACCATACCATACTTCAGCATTTCTGGTCGAATATCATCTACTCCTGCTGCCTTTCCACATTTCAAGCCTTTGATGGCTTTTTCTATTTCAAGTATGGATATGTATTTCTGACTGTATGCCTGTTGAGCGTTTTTTACCACTGTGCTATCACTGCTTGTTTCATTTAGCAATTTTTCGAAGTAATTACTCCATACTTCAAGGATATCTTTTTCTCCTATTTTCATTTCACCTTTATCATCTCTAATTCCTTTTACAGTACTCTTTCCTCCATTTCTGAGCTTCTTCAACAACCTCCAGAATATTTTGCCACCTTCTTGATATTTATTTTCTATGATCCTGCCAAAGTCCTCCCATGACTTTTGTTTAGCTAGTTTTACACAGTGTTTAGCTCTCTTACATTTTTCTCTGTATTCTCTAAGAGCACAAGCTGACTTAATTGCCAGGAACTTTTGATATGCTTTCTTCGTTCCTTGACTGCCTCTTTTACTTCCTATGTCCACGATGGAGTTTTGATTTTTCTATCCTTGAGAAAACCTAACCACATGCCTCTCTGGCTGAATCAATCAGGGGTTTTCTTCAAGGTTTGCCACTGAATCTCCAAGGTTTGGTTCCTATTCTCAAACTCTTTCATTTTTTCTTCAATAATCTTTGTGTATTTTAGTCTACAGTTCACAACTGAGAGCTGCCCAACTTTTATTCGCTTTAAAACTTTCTTACATGTTATTCTTTTCAATATGGAATTCAATTTTATCCTGCTCAAGACTAAATAGCGATCACTTCCAATTTCAAATCATCTGTACACTCTAGTGTCCTGCACCAGGGAGAAAACATCACTATCAACAATAACATAGTCAATGAGATATTTCTTATTCCTCTTCTCTCCATGTGAATTTGTGGATATTTTTATGTTGGGACATGGTGTTAGTAATTACCAGTCCATGTCCTGAGCAGAAATCCCACAAATATTTGCCATTATTATTAGCTTTGCTCTTTTCTCCATATTTTCTGAAAATATTTTTGCATTTCTGACAATCATTTCCTTCTCTTTAGATCCCCAACAAGGAGCAACTTTTCCATTTTCATTGTGTCAGTTGCTTTCTCTAAATCCTCAAAAAAAATTCCTCCACTTCTACTTTAGTAGAACCTTCTGTGGGACCATAGGCACAAATAAGTCTCATTGTCCTGTTCCCCATTCTGATATTTGCCCATATCACTCTACTTGAGACTGCCTGCCATTCAAGAAGATTAGCCTCATATTTAGTGTTGAATACTATGGGTACTCCTTCTTTTCCTTGATTGTCATTGCCTGAATATAAAATTTTGTATTTTTTGCTCAGAAAGATCTGACCAGTTTTTGTCTTTTTTGTTTCAGTCACCCCTATTATGTCGATCTGGTACTTATCTAATTCCTCAGCTAACTTTATTTCTTTGCCATTTAGGCTTCTTATGTTGATAGTACCAATTTTCAACTCTGGTGATATGGAGTTGGGGTGTGTTTTAGGGTTTATTCCAGTAGCTGACTTTTTGCTGTTCGCCCTGGTTCCCTGGTGAAAACAACGGGGGCCTTGTTTAACCGGGCGACGCCCCAGCCGGCATGAAATTTTGTCATGTTGTATCATCATTTTGTATTTTGTATAATTCATATGTATATTTCACTATTCTTAGAAATGCTGTCACAAACCGAAAATGTAGAAAGACAATTTGATATTCTAATATTTGATAAGAATTGCTCAGTATTATCAGCCACACTGCATAATCCAAAAAGTCAGATTGGAGGAGACCTCAGAGTACTCCTCTGTAAAAAAGAAAAAAACTGAATGTGAGAATGCAAGCATAATCAGAAAAGTTTAAAAAAAATTGTTGAAGAGAAACTTTGAGAATTTTTATTTTATGTCATATTGTTCATAAATTATGGTAATGTCTAGTTTTGTAATTTAATTAAGATCTGTATTTCAGTTTTGGAAAAGGCATATGACCAAGTACCATCAGCAAGGCTGGATTTAATGTGGTTGTGACCCCTAATTTTAAGAACCTGCCCTCTACTTAGTAACCTTTAGGTTTAACCTTGCAGAAGTCTCGGTCGTAAAAATAGGTCGCATCTATCTGAGAGATACATTCATTACTAGTATGTGCTAAAATGTGATAAAACTTAAAAAAAGAAACACTGCAAATATAATACATGATGGTTTATTTATTTTCAGTTACAATGTAGAAATTATTGAACAAAGAAACAGAAAAATAAACAACTAAACCAATACTATACTGCCATTGGAGTTCGCGGTAACTCTCAGATACAGTTTACCATCAAATGTCACTTTCACTTTTGGATTCGATCATTCTCATCATCGGACTCGAGTAACATTCACTGAATCTCTTCAACATCTGATGGATTATCCAATCAATATATTTTTCCAGTTATTTTCAACAGTAAATAAAAATAATACAACTAAACCAATACTATACTGACGTTGGAGTTCACGGTATCTCTCAGATACAATTTGCTATCAAACATCACATACCTTTACATAACATGTGTTAAACCAAAACTGACCACATAAACAGTGTGGAATATCACTCATAACATATTCATGCACAGCTAGTCATGACCTCCAAGGTATACACTCGATATGTGTAAGAATATTTATATTAAACAATTTGTTTGTGTCTGTCAGATCAGCCGCAACCTCTGCAGGTTAATAGCTTTTCTAGGCTGAAGTGTATGAGGTGCATCCAGAAAGTAAGGTCCATTCACAATATACTGTCATATAAGATGTGGGAGGGGGTCCGGCATATGTTGTGGCATAGAGTGATTCATTAGTAGCTATTGACCATTTTACTTTTGCTGCATTATCGTTTGTTCTCTTCAACGAATAATATATATTGAGTGCTGTGATAAAAAAAAAAAAATCCCACCAATTGCAAAGTTTGTGGTGTGATATGGTTTTTGTTGGCAGAAAACAATAATGCTGCAGAAATTTACCAACTGTGTAAGGTTTATGAACCTAACATAATGAGTAACAGTAAGTTTAGGCAGTGTTCTTGTTGGTTTTAAAGAAGAGTGCAACAATGTTTACAGTAAAGAGCACATTGGCCACCCAAGTGTGGTGGTGGCAGATGATTCGGTGGAAAGAATGAACACAAAAATTTGTGTGACTCATTGTTTCACAATTATGGACCTTGCTTTTTGAATCCCTGGAAGTTTCATGTTTGATTCATGAAATTGTGACAGAAAAAGTTCGTGGTGTAAGAAATTTTGTGTTAGATGGGTTCTAAAAATGCTGACTGATGCACATAAACAGTAATAAAAGTGGGGTCAGCTCAAAAAAATTTTGGAGCATTACGAAAATGAAAGAGATGAACTTTTTTCTCATATTGTGATTAATATTGTGACTGGTGACAAAACATGGATTTTGTACACAAACTTTGAGTCAAAACAGCAATCAATGCAGTTGCACTATTCATCATTTCCAAAATGAAAAAATTCAAATAGGCACTGTCGGTCAAAAAAAGGAGCCCACTATCTTCTGGAATCGAAAAGGCATCTTGCTCGTTGATTTTCTTTCACAAGGAAGAACAATTAATGTTGATGTATATTGTGAAATGCTGAAGAAACTCAGATGAGCAATTCAACAAATTTAGAAGTTTGGGTGGGAACTTTTCAACTCCTATCCTATATCCCCAACCTCATGCCCAATGACTACAAATCAGTGCTTTGAAGAAGATGAAGAACAGCATGACTCAGTGATTGAACTCACTGGCAGCAGATTTTTTTTTGACCCAAGTATATGAAGAAAATGGTACTATTATACCAAAAATGCCTGGAAGTCAATTTTTGGTATAATAGTGTGGACTATTATACCAAAAACTATGTGGAAAATTAAGTATATGTGTAGGTATTTTTGCATATAATAAAACTTTTGTCTTCTAACAGTCTTTTTTAAATTCTTAACCGGAGCTATTTTCTGGATGTGCCTCTTATATTGTGAAGTCCTTAGCTGTAGCTTGTCTCGCTTATGCATAAATCTAGCCATAACCATAAGAAAGGCTGTTCAAAATATTGCAATTGTATGTTGTAAATGGGACATTATACATGGCAACATATAACCCAAGGCTAGAAAAACTGTGGTATCTGTGGTCAGTGACATGCAAGACTTTCTTGGTATGCAACATACACTAATATCCCAAATCTTTTTGTCTGGTAGTTAAGTGAAACTTAGGTTAACAGTCTACTCTGCATGCCAGAAAATCTTTGCATTCCAATACACACTGCTGCTGGAAAGCTTAGAAGGATAGTTTTGAATTCGGACAGTATTCTACAGGACTGTATTGACAAGGAACTGCATTGTACACAATGGTTTTTAGGCTATGACATGAGTTGTAGTTGTTTGGTTCTTTTCTCCTCATGTATTTCTGTTGTTCAGAAGTTTTCTTATATATATATATATGTGTGTGTGTGTGTGTGTGTGTGTGTTTTGAATGATTACAGTTGAGCGCTGACATATTAAGTGTGTGCTTTCTTAAAGTGGCTAAACCATAGGCTTATGTGCATTGATTTTTATTTATGTCCTCTGAGAGAAAACAGAAGCAAAGCACTATAAAACTAGATGGAAAAAATCATGCTAAGACTTAAAAAAATAAATATTAAGAAAGGTGGCAAAATATTCTGGAAACTATTAAGAAAGCTTAGAAATGAAAGGAGTACTGCAAAAGGAATCAGATGATAAGGATAACATGAAAACTGAAGATATTCTGAAAGTATGGAATAATGGAATAATTGCTTTGAAAGATTGCGTGGTGATAGAAAACATTCAAGAGGATTGCAGTTTGGAGTATATATATATATCAGTACTTGAGGTAGGAAAAAACCATCAAAAACTGAAATGCGGAAAGGCAGCTGGGATAGATGATTTTTGACCAGGAATGTTCAAATATGGAGGACAAAAGGAAGGGTAGACTGTTAATAGTTTTCTTTTCCATTGTAAACTGGATTCTTGATATAGACTATTGAGGTGACAGAGGAAAGAGTCTAATGTATCTCAGCCAGGAAACCAAATAGAGAACACATCATTCACATAGCTGGATAGAAGTTTGAGGGGAGACTGAGTCTATAACTTGTTTTTCAAATTTTTCCATATAAAAATTGGCAAGTGAGAGTAAGAGGAGGAGAACCCATAGAAATTATATTCTTGGTTTCATCCTTTTTCAAAGTGTAAGCAAACAGAGTTTACGTGTAAAGTAATTTCATGACTTGGCTACTTTTATATAGAGGCTAATGACTTCACATTGGTTGCTTTAGTATCCCATAATGCAATGCACATATCCTTGTGGACATGTATAATGCTCTACATTATGGGAGGGGGGGGGGGGCACTACCCAGACTGGTTTTGACCTTTATTGAGGTCTCATCAATGGGAGCCAGACCCAGAAGTGATACCAAGGTTGAAGTAATGTAGGTCATATTTCCATATACAAGTAGTCAAAAGGTATTGCAACTTATTACTAAGATACTATGGATTAGATAGATGGCGAAAGTTTTTTCACTTTGTTTGCTTACACTTGGAAAAGGATGAAACCAAGAATATAATTTCTTGCCATCTTTAATTTATAGTATAACCAAGTGAAAAAACTTTCAGCAATGTGAAAAGCTGCTATGGAAGGGATCTATTTGAATAAATTTATGTGAAATGAAATAGAACATCTGGACCTGGTGGCTTATTAATATCAAGACTATGGAATGTTTAGGATATCTGCTATTTAGCGATATCAGATTATCTTACTTTTTTTTTGTTTAATTTTTAGTGATAGCAGATTTTGAATAAATAATTAAATTAAAAAGGAAACGATAAGTTTTATTTTATATGTAAATATTTCACTAAATATAAAATGATAATGCATTATTTTGAATTAGAAATTTCTTTAGTAATGTTTTATATAAAATAAATCTTTATATAGTTATGACCTGTTGCAAACTGTTTATATGTATAGTAAAAAATTTCTGTTAGATATTTATTAGTAAAATGTTCCCACTTCAAATGTAGTTTTAATTATGTAACTTGAAAAGAAAAAAAAACCTGAGAGAAGAAAATGTTGAACTTTCTGATGAGGCTTTCATGCTGATAAAGAACTGTAGTCTTGTTTACACAATGAGCAATGATTTTACTTATTATCAATTTAATAATAATTATTATTAGTGGTGTACCACTTTATTATTAAATTACTCTGGATTTAGAGAAAGATGTTGGAAGTTTTTTCCCCCCCACTTGGTTAGACTATAATAAATTTAGTTTAAGCCTTTATCCAAGTGTAAGCAAGCAAAGTTTGTGCCTGAAGTATCTTCAGTACTGAGGCAACTCGTGATAAAGGTGGACCAAGCTCTCATCACTCCTTGTCTTAATATCTCCCGTAATGCAAAGCACATGTCCTTGCGAGAGAAATATAAGCTGTTGATTAGAACAGAATAGGTTCTGAAAGTTGGAAGTTTGGAGGAGAAATATTGTTTAAAAGGAAAGGACATTTCTTAAGCCAAAAAGGTGGAAAAGAGCATTATGAGTGAATTACTAAACTGAGAATCTTTCATTTTTATTTTGTTATAATGTAAAGTATTATGAATTGCTAAATTGCTTAAATCATACTGCTTAAGTATAAGTACTTATAAATTGCTGGGAGAAAGAGATAATCCGATTAAATTAAAAGGTGGCCGGAATCGAAAACCCGTGCAACAAAGAGTACAGGTGCACCCTTTTCGTAAGCAAGTAGTCCCCCCCCCCCCCGCTCATGCATTCCGAGAATCACGCTAAGGATTCCGTGTGTGGCGCTCAACACTGGGTGACGTAAAGTGACGCTGAAAAATGGGAGGAGAAATCGATGACGTAGTGTTAAAAGTCGTGCAGCGCCAGAAAAAACCTTCTTCTTACTCTGAGGCTTGTGCTCTCTTATGCTCCGGGTCTCGTGCGGTCTTGCTGTGGTGTGTGGAGCCTCCTCATGGCATCCCCTCGTTCCCTGCGGATTTGAGTTAATGACTGAGGAACTTTGCCGTGGATTTCCCGAAAATTTACCTATCGGCGACCAGCCCAGCAGAAGATATTCACCGATGCTTGTGGAGATTTCATTACGATGCTGAGCCAGTTCACCAGAGAATAACATATACTTATTTTTGGAGGCAGACGTATGTGCAGATTGAACCCTTGAAGAATGCCTTAGAAAAAGCAGAAGAAACGTGGAGTCAAAAGTAATTGTCCTGACGAGATATGTGAGGTGGCCAAATAGTTTCCCCAGCAATTGGTAACATACAGTCTAGTTTTTTTTTATGTAAATGTGTTCTAGAAGGATATCTGTAAATTTTAGGAAGGACTCTAGAGATTGTTTCTTTTAATGATAAAGTATATTATGAGTATTTTGTGAAAGAAATAGTGCAAGAGCATGTGGAGCCTAGAAATTGTGTCTTTTAATGATTGAATAAGTTATGAGAATTTTGTGAGAGAAATTGTATGAGAGCACATGGAGCTACATTAGTAATTCAGTTAACAAATGTCTTTAATATTGATGAATAAGTGTGATCTTTCAAGTATAAGTCGTAAATTATAAATGAAGTTCTTTGTCATACATGCTAAGATAGATATAGAGAATCTGAGAAATTAGTGCCCATTCATTAGCAATTGCAGATTACTTAATCAGAGTGTATTCATAATGTGTAATATGTATCAATTGAATTAAATGTTTTGTTCTTTTTATTTAACTAAAAATAAAATAATTTTCCTGATTGCCTGATTTTCTTCTTTGTTGCACTTGCTCATAAAATACGTACCACAGCGGGAGATTAATTTATGGTGAGGCTACGACTGCAAACGTAACCTATAGTAATATAAGATTGTAAACTAAACTGTTTCTGGTTCCTTGATTCTACATTCTTTGTTAATCTAGGATTCGGGGTGGCGCAGTGAAAAATAAATTTTCCCTGAATCTGAAAAAGGAATTAGAACCAGTGTAGAGACAAGGGAGTTGGCATTGACCATTAATATTCCCTTTGTCCCCCAAACCACTAGCATCATTCTTATATGTAAAGATCGGCCAAGAGAAATATGGAAGTCAAGAGAATAAAGTCTTGCTAGAGAAGGATTTTACTAAGGGCAATATATTATATAAGTGTAAGATTTAAAGAGAATAATATGTAAGATAGATAAAGGAGAAAAATTAAATTTTACAATGGTGACATAGAAAAAGGACAAGACAATAGAAATAGACACAAAAGGAAATTAAAATTTTACAGTAGTGCCACTTTTGAGAGAGAGGATAAAACTGTGCTCGAGATGTTTGAAGTTAACCACTTTTGTTTGTGTGTTCTCATCAAATCCTGTGATCTTGAAGAGAAGAAACATGAAATTGCAGACAATTTCATGTTTCTTATGTCTGGTGTTAAGTTTGTGTACGTTTTTCTCTATAGATTATAAGTTTTATTTATAATACAGATTTGTGTAGCGCTTGCAAAACAAACAATTTACACACACTGTTACACCGATGCAATACCATAATTTCTGCTAATATTTGCTTGTAAATAAAGATAATAATTTTGAATTTACTTTAATCTTACTCAATCTCTTTAATTCTTATGTTAACTTAATTTTATAATAAAATTCCAGATCCAAACCTGCGTTATTAACCGAAAAGAAAAACTTAATAAACTACTCTGGTATACCATGGACGAATAAATGTTTTGCATGTCTTTTTGTAAAAGATCAGATGCATGATACAGTTGACCCTTGAACAACGTAAGGGATTAGATCCCCCCCCCCACCCTGCACTGTCGAAAATTCGCATGTAACTTTTGACTCCCCAGAAGCTTAACTACTAATAGCCTACTGTTAACTGTAAGCTTTACAGGTCTGACTGACCATAGTCGTGGTTGCAGATGTATGACTTGTGTTCCTCTAGGCGGATTGTTGCTGATCTGCCTGTCTCTCCAAAGTATGCCAGCTTACAGGAACAGGGTACTTTATAAACTTTAGGCACTGAGAGAGGAAGGAGCTGATCTTTTGTAGAACGGATAAGGGTAGCAAGTTTGTGGTGGGGCTTAAATGATGTCTGTAGGTTGTACTTTTTTAAAATCTTGGCTATTTTTTCTGATGTGCCATAGATGTAGGGTATGGTGATAGCATTTCTAAACTCTTTCTGAAGAGAAGACCAGGGAATGGGGGAGGAACTGATTATTTTTTTAATACTGTGATCGCTGTAGCCATTGGAGAGGGAAGTGTTGTGTATGTGATTGAGCTCAGTTGTAAGGGCAGTTCCACTGGAACACGGATTGTGAACTCTCTTGGTTAGAGTTTTAATAATGCCATATTGTTGAGCGGGGTGGTGGTGGGAGAGTTTGCGAACGTATCTGCCTGTGTGTGTAGGTTTTCTATATACAGTGAAGGATAGTGTACCGTTAGGAAGGTGTGTAACTAAATTGTCTAAGGAAGGGTAAACAATTGTTCTTTTCCTTTTCCATCATAAACTGGATTCTTGATTGTAGGCTGTTGAGGTGACTGAGGAAGGAGTCTAATGTGTCTGGGCCATGACGCCAAATAGAGAAGACTTCATCTACATATCTTTGCCAGATAGAAGGTTTAAGATTTGAGAGGGGCTGAGTCTATGGCTCATTTTTTTAAAAAATATAAAAATTGGCAAGAGGAGGTGAGAAGGGGGGAAACCCATGATGTTTCCTTCTATTTGCTTGTAGATTTTGTTCTTCCAAGAAAAATAACCAGAATTGATGGCAAAGGAAAAGAGATCGAAGATGTCAGAAGGAAAAACGTTTTCTAAGAGTGTCGAGGTATCAATTAAGGGAATATTGGTAAACAGTGAGGAGATGTCACAGCTCAACAATACGGCATTATTAAAACTCTAACCAAGAGAGCCCGCAATCTTTGTTCCAGCGGAACCGCCCTTACAACTGAGCTCGACGACATACACAACACTTTCCTCCCCCCATTCCCTGGTCTTCTCTTCAGAAAGAGTTTAGAAATGCCATCACCATACCCTACATTCATGGCACATCAGAAAAAATAGCCAAAATTTTAAAAAAGTACCACCTACACATTTAAGCCCCACCGCAAACTTGCTACCCTTATCCATTCTACAAAAGATTAGCTCCCCTCCTCTCTCAGTGCTTTGAGTTTATAAAGTACTATGTTCCTGTAAGCTGGCATACTTTAGACAGACAGGCTGATCTGCAACCACGGCTATGGTCAGTCAGGCCTGGCTGACCATGTCTTAGATACAACCCACAGGATCTCATGGAAAAAAACGACCATGCTTCACCACAGCAAATTCAAAAAAGAGAGACTATTTTTATCTGCAGCAGCTCTCAGAAATCAACCAAATCTTAATAAATATATTTGCATTAAGCTTCCTAAGATTTGGGGAAACGCTTATCATCAGAGATTTCACCTTACATTCCAGGCCACCTACAACCGTCCTTAGAGGGCACTCCACCTAGATAGGACTTTAGAGTCACCTACATGGTTGGGCTGAGTGTTGTATGATATTTGTGTTAATATTACATTAATTTTTTGTAATCCCTGAAGATGTCTCGGCGTCTGAAACAAAATATAGGAAGTATTAAATTCTGTTTTAATCCTTTCTGATTGCTGTATACAATCCATTAAGCCTCCAACATGATATTCTGACAGCACTTAAACACACACGGAAGGTATAATGATTCATGCATTGATAATGAAGCAGCAGTAGTATGATTACTTCATGGTATCCTAGCCTATACAGTAATGAATGAATTGTTATGAAATGTTTATTCGATGCTAATTAATTAATTAATAGCTGGCCTGGTTGGCCGAGTGGTTAGCATATCTGCTCTCCAGCCAAGAGGCTGTGGGTTCAAATCCTGCCTAGGATGAATGTTTGTGATTGTCTTCCACCTTCATACATTCATTCACACAAGTGAATAAACACTCTCCCAAGATGGAGTGGGTCACTATGGGTGAAGTAGACTAACCCTCCCACAATGGAAGAGGTCTTTACCCCAGCAGTGGGGAAAAGGTACAAGCTGGAAAATTAATTAATAACAGTTAATTTTATGTGGTTCTGATTTAATACTGCATCTTTACAAAACATTTCTCTCGACTGCAAATGGCACCATGTATGGTCTGTAAGTGTTTCTGTGTGTAAGTTTTAATAAATTTTAACTTTTTATAATAGATTTGTGTATACTTTATAGTAATAAGTGATAAAATAATTTTATGCATTCATGACATACCTAATGTTTCCTTAATTTTTCGATATTTCTAGGCTATATCATTTGTCTGTGAGATTTTTTGAAAATGTCACAAATCTCAAAAAAAATTTCCAGTATATTTATTGAAAAAAATCAGCTATATTAGGGTCAATCAACTGTATTACTGATATTTGTGATATTAGTGGAAGAAGAGTTGCCTTGATCATTCCATACAAGAGCTGGAGGAAACTTTACCTCTGCCTTATTTTTTAGTAACATTATCATTATGCTAGGATGTGAGAGAGGTGAAAACATTGAAGGGCAGAAGTTGTACCTAACAGCTTTAGCAAGAACCAGAAAACTCAGCTGCCATCTGAGCAGGAGGTGCATATTTTGCATGTCCTCACAAAGTCTTCTTTGGATTTGTTATGGATTTTTTTTAGAGTTGGTACAGGCTATTAGGCAAGCCAAGTGAGAAGCTACAGATTTTGAGCAGTTGAATGTATACCAAATTTTTGTTTTTTGACTGCTTCAGACCATTTGTTGAAACCCTGGGGTTTTTGAATATGACTTGTAATAAAGTCCTTTATTCCTGCAAGAATAATTTCAGTTAATTACTTGGAGTAGTGCTTGGAATTAGGAGAGCAGAAATAATAGTCAGTCATAATTGCACCAGCTGTTAGCTTTGATTGGAAGTTCTTGGTCATTGGGCTGACTGCCTGTAAATGAAGGTTTCCAAACCTAAACAAATATGATTGTATCAGACTTCCCCTCATATGTGAAACCCTCATTCACAGACTGTCAGCCTGGCATTCATCCACAACTAACAGTACATACAACATAATCATCATGATCATTTTCCTGATATATATCTACTCTATATATATAAAAAGATAAGCCGAAATTTGAAGCGTTTTTATATCACTTTTTTTGTCTTACCAGCTTACCAGCCCAGAACTTGGGGGGGGGGGGGATTGGGCACCAGGGGGCGAGCCCCCTGGTGTGTGTGTGTGTGTGTGTGAGAGAGAGAGAGAGAGTGATCTGTGAAGTTCTTTGCCTTGACCATAGATGGCAACACTATCAGCAAAATTTTTTTTTCTAAGATGGTACATCTGTCATAAGCATCCATGTGAAATTGCAAGTCATTCTATCAAGTAGTTTGTTTTATACAGCTGTCTGAAACAAAAACGTTGTCTGTATCCCTTGAAATGGATAAAATTTAGTTTCATGTGGTTATAAAATTCTTCATAAAAAGAAGGTTTAACGCCAAAAGTAATTTATTCGAAGTTCATAAAAGTTTGTTGACACTCTTTTCCTTCATTTTCGACAATTAAGATATGGGCTGTCGAATTTAAACAAGACTGTACTAGCCTTGAAGATGATTCACATGAAGGACGTCCAAAAAAAGTGTAACAACACCAGAAATCATCGATCAAGTGCACAATATGGTATTGGGTGACTGGCAAGTCAAAGTGCGTGAAAGTGCTGAGACTATAGGCATTTCAAAAGAATGTGTACGATATATTTTGCATGAAGAATTGCAAATGAAAAAGCTTTGCACAAGATGTGTGCTGCGCTTGTTCACAGCAGATCAGAAACGCACTCGCATGAAAATCTGAATAGTGCTTGGAGCGTTTTAACAAGAATAAAACTGATTTCGTGTGTCAATTTATTACTATAGATGAGACTTGGATTCACCATTACACACCAGTATCCAAACAGCAGTCAAAACAGTGGACAAAAGTCGGTTGTTCAGTGCCAAAGAAGATAAAGTCAGTTCCATCAGCAGGAATGGTCATGGCATCGGTGTTTTGAAATGCTAAAGGCATTTTGTTTATTAATTATCTTGAAAAGGGTAAAACAATAACCGAGGAATATTATTCCGATCTTTTAAGCAGACTAGATGAAAAACTTTGTGAGAAAAGACCTGGTTTGCAGAAGAAAAAAATCATCTTTCATCAGGACAATGCACCTGCCCACAAAGGCGTTTTGGCACCAGGAAAATTAAGGGATCTGCACTATGAATTCTTGGAACATCTACCATATTCCCCAGATTTGGCTCCCTCTGACTTCTATCTCTTCCCAAAACTAAAACTCTTCCTCGCTGGTCAGCGTTTTTTTCTTTGAATCAAGAGGTGATTGCAACTGTAGAGGAGTATTTTGCAGATCTTACTGAGAACCACTACAGGGACGGGATAATGACGCTGGAGCATTGCTAGAATAAATATATTAGTCTTAAGGGAGATTATGTTGAAAAATAAAAAATAATTTTGAAATCATAAATTCGTTTTTTCATTGTTAGGCTGAGAACTTTTCGGATCTCGTGCATAACTTTCACACAGGGGAATGTTCAGATTCCAGTCCTAGTGTGGTTTCTGTCTTGCCCACTGTAAGCTGATGTATACTTGAACTCACTCCAGCATGATGGTAGAGTAAGCAGCAGCAAGATTATTTGCTAGCTGGTCAGGAAGCCTTCTGACATGTTACCAACAGGTTCAGTTGATAGATAATATCTCGTGCATTCATTTTAGAAATTATGGACTTTTCAACCGTGTTATAATTTCCCAACGTTTCGATTTTCATATTTAGGTCATCATATGGACTATATACAAATATACGAGGACAAGCTGAGTTATGTTTCACACAGTGAACTACAAAAACAATGATTTGATCACTGGTTATTCTACTGGCATGACTTCTAGTGCAAAATAAAATAAATAAATAAATACAGATAAAATTACAAATTAATTATTTAGAAACTACATCAAAGCTAAATTCTGTTTAAGATAACATGAGAGAAACATTCTTTCTTATAGATAGTTTTCTTACAGTAACAATGATGTCTTATTTTTAACATTACAATTGTTATATTAGATTTAGGATTCTGGATTATCTATAATCCTGTTTATAGTTAACTCTTGGGGAGAAAGGTTCCGTGGGTAGAATATATTTCTTCCATATGCTTGGGATTTTTAGGCTATCATTATTGTTCAGATTAGGGTGATTGATAAGAATCTCACAGGCTTCCTTAAATTTGTGTTCATACCATGTTTTGGTGTGATTTAAACAACTGGTGCTTTTCCAGTCATTTCTATGTAAAGTGTTCAGGGCATGATCAGAAAGGCCAGCTTCACCATTGTTATTATATTTAATGTGTCGTTTATGTTCCTTTTGTCTGATAGGAATCGTGTGTCCTGTTTCCCCTATATAAGAAAAGAAAGGATACTATCTCATGGCCTGTCTGCAGAAAGCACTCTAAAAAAAAGTGTAAAAAAATTACGGAACATTATAAAATTTTAAATGTACTGCATCCATATATCACATTGTTAACAAAGTTGCCAGTACAGTGACATGTGGATGCCTTACATTTAAAAACGTATAATATATAGCTTGCCTGTTAAGTAACGAGGTTAATTTTTTTACAGGGCAGCCCGTTGAATTAAAGTAACAAAGTGTTTATGGTTTTGACTGCCAGTGTGTTGTAATTGCAGGTGCAACTTCAAGTCGGGTGATGCAGCAATTTTCTTGTGGCAACCATTGAAGTAAGAGTGGAGCATGTCAGAAAATTGCATCATGGAGCAAAGAGCTGTGATAAAATTTTACTGTAAATTAGGAAAAACTATTTCAGAAGTATACCAAGACCTAAAAATAGTTTGTCGATGACACTGCTGTGCACCGGTGTTGCTGGTTTTTAACATTTAAAGAGAGGAGGGAGTCCCAGGGAGTCCCTGATGAACCATGCTATGGACCATGGCTAGTTTCTGCATGGACAAATGAAAATGTGGTGAAAGCTAAGGAAATTGTTGCCCATGACCAGTGAATAACCACTAGGATACTCGCTGTACAACTTGGTGTCGGTAAGGAAATTGTCAGATTAATCTTAGAAAGAGATTTGCACAAGAGGAAGATTTGTTCAAGGTTTGTGCTGCACATGTTGACACATGAACAGAGAGAGAGAGATCACCAGGTTGCATGTTATCATCCATACACTTGATCAAGATCATGATGTGTTACAAAGAATTGTCACTGGCGATTGGTGTTTTCAGTTTGATCTGGAAATGAAACACCAAAGCATTGAATGGCGTGGAATGTCTTCTCCCAGGCAGAAAAAAGTCAGGTTGCAAAAATCACGTTGACAATGTTTTTTTTTTTTTGTTTTGACACTGCTGGGATCTACCTTGAATTTGTTCCTGAGGGCACCACATTGAATGATCAATATTTAGGAGTAATCCAATATCTGTATGCCCAATTGTGAGTCGTCAGGAAAGAACTGTTCCGCAACAACAGTTGGTTTCTGGTGCACAACAACACGCTCGTGTGCTGCCTGTGAAGCAGTTTCTAGCTTTAAAGCCAATCTGTGTGACTCACCCCCCCCCCCCCCCATTCGCAGATTTGGATCCTGCAGACTTTTTCCTCTTCTCGAAGATAAAGCATGCCTTGAAAGGAGAGCTCTGCAACAATATTGAGACATTCAATGCAGTGCAGTGCGACTCAGACACTGAAGGAGGTTCCCGTTCAGGATTTTCATTGTACCTTTTAACACCTGTACAACAGATGTAAACATTGTGTGGAGTTGGAGAGAGATTATTTTGAATCTGTGTAATTATTTAGTCTCTGCAATTTGTATATTCTATAAATATTTTCATGGAAAATGCTCATCTGAAACAGCATCAATAATTCCTGCACTCTGTACTAAATCCATTGGAACACGTACATCCACCGCCCAATATCCCTTCACAGTACACCTTGAAACCCACAGAGCAAGTTTCTTTTCCTCCTCCTTCATCCCTGCTACTGCTGAACTGTGGAACAGTCTTCCCCTGATGTATTTCCCAAGGAATGCAATATACAGGCTTTTAAATCGAATGTCAACAAGTTTCTCCTTTTTCATCCCACTACCCATATACGGTACTAAAGTACTATAGGTTGACCAGCCAACCTCTCGACCTCTCGTATATGGGGCCCAACATAAAAAAATATATATATAAAAAAAAAATTGACAATTCCAAATATAATTCTTTGTTTTGATATAATAATTGTTATCTCATTACTTAATGGGTACGCTGTGTATTCAGTCATTTTTTTTTTTTTAATGTGTTTTACCTAGTATTCACATAAGCTTAGTTATCTAATGAAATTTGTACTTTTCATTGCACCTCTTGTTAACATCAAGTTTCCAGTCTGTTTTAGCTGTTTGTAATAACTATGAGGCATTAATCATTGTCAAGAAGCAAAGAACGATTCAACAAGACCAAAAAGAAAGATGCACATATAAAGGACTACAGAAAAAAAAAAATTACAACTAGAAACTTAATGTGTGATGCTCAATATTGATTTTCTGGAAAATATGTTACATTACTTTTTGTTAGTAGACTAACCCTTTAGATTAGGCACATTCTTCTGCAGTTTTTTTTTTTTTAATTAAAAAAAAAATTGTTTTGAAATTTATTTTTTATTTAATAACATTTATATTTTCCAAAAAATCAATGTTGTTTTTACTGCTCTTTCTATTCTTGTTACTGGCATGGTTCTTGCACAGCAGAAGTATTCTCCAAACCACATTACAGCACCACTAATCACTTTATGGGACTCCTCTTTGCAAGTATATTTTCTTCATGGCAATTAGGATTTTGTATAATTTGTCAAGCCCTGAATGTATGTATGTGTGTGTGTGTATTTTTCTTATTTATTGTTGTTGCAGTACACTCATAGGAATTGTAGAAATAGTTTGTTATGAATAAGCATTTTAATTTAATTAAATTGGTTTTCTTTAAAAAGTTTAATGAAATGGAATTAATAGCAAAAAAAGCTATTAATTCAAAATACAGGCTATGAGCATAAAATTATGTTTGTAAATGGATGCTCACATAACTGTGTTAAGTTTTAGAGTTATAATTCCATAATAAAAATCACTTACTGAGATATGCATAGTTTAATAGATCCTATTTTATACCATATTCTTATCTTCTTACAGGAAGGCTCAGTAAAGATGAAGCTATATCTAAAATAGTTAATGCAAATCAATATATTGAAGAGAAATCTGTCATTGGCAGACAGATACAAAATGTTGAATTTCGGGAAGAAACCTTATCGTTAGAAATTCCTGCAGTTGTGAAAGAAGAAATTAAACCTTTAAAAGAAAGTTTAAGCGTAAAAGAAAGTACATACATAGAGTTATCGTGTAACTTAACTTCTTCTAGTAGTGAACTTCGTAAAAACACTGTAAATTCAAAACTAGTAGAAGAAAAAATTCAAGAAGTACAAGAGTCAGAACACCATAAAATTAATACTTCTCATCTTTCAAATAGTGAAAAAATGAATAGAGAGCAGAGTATTCACATTTCTTTAATAAATAATTTGTCATCTCATAGAAATGAGTATGTAGTAGCAAATCCCTTATTAGATATTAAAGCATCAGAAGATAAAGTAAAATCAAGTAAATATGAGTCTTCTAGGTCACTTTCAGATGTAACTAAAATTGAGTCCAAAGATATAAAAGGAGGAAAATTAGAAGATTCTGAAGAAAATATGAGAAATGAAAACAGGAATATTTTGCACTTTGCTAAACCAAGTAAAGAAAGTAGTAACGTTGAAACAAATAGTAATAAACAAACAATACCTTCTTTAATAACCACCAAAGATTCGGTACCTACTTTAAATTCTAATAACAGGCAGAACATCAGCAGTTCCCATATTGCATCAGTGTATGTATCTCATACAGATGGTAATGAGGGTCAGAGTTATGCCAAACATGAGAAACTGGTTACTCCAGATTCTCTAAAATTTTGTCACAAAATGGAAAATGTAAATAGAAATATAAATAGCCTGTTTAGTGAGATACCAAAGCCAAAATTAATAAGTAAAAATTTTGAAGATTGCTCACATAATACCACTTCAAAAGATGTTCACAGTGATCAGCTATTGGAAAGTAGTTCTGGCCGAATTGTTTATCTTGGCACAGCTGAAGATTCTTCTCCAATGGATTTAAGTATAAGTAATAAGGATAAATTTATTTCACCAAAAATGGAAACAGATCTCAGAGTGGTAAAATGTAATTTATTAAATGAAAAGAACAAATGTGCTCCACATAATACTCCCTTGTCTACATCAACCATAACAATGCATACTGCTAATAAAATGCAAGAAATTTGCCCAGTTCTTACTGGTAATCATAAAGATGTAGTTATTAATTCAGAATCAGTATGTATACATTCCAATAGAAACAAAATTGATAATGAAAGTAGCAAAAGCAACCAAGAGAGCATATCTATGAAAATCTCGTCTGCTGTTCAGCTTGCGGAAACAAAGGAATTGTCAATACAAGTAAGCTCCTTCATAGATGCAGGCACACCTTTAAATGCAACACACCAAGATAATTCTAGAGATGGTAGTGTTGTAAAAGAGGCACATTCTTTTGAAAATAATGATGCAAATTGTAATTCCTACAAACACAGCAACCCAGAAAAAAAGTTTCAATTAGAAGCTGTTTCTAAAAGTCAGGAGCGGGAATCTGTCATTTGTGAGATAAAAGGAAATAAACTTGTTAAAGACAAGAATGTTGTATCATTACCCTCCCTTACTGAACCTAAACTGTGTGAAAAGTTTTCAAATGATATAACTGATAATAATAGCACAATTCAGTCAAAACAAGATATTCATGATTCTGACGAGCACACAGATCTTTTAAAATCAAAAAATTTAACCAATAATACTACTTCTGAAGAAAGGAGTACTGTTATTCATTCACCAGTTGATATTAGCAAAGAAAATGAAAAAGATGATAATGCAAAAGATAAGATGTTGAAGAAAGAGTATGACCCAGAATCCCTTTTAAGAAATCAAGATGTCTCTAATTATGACATGAATGAAGATATTGAAATTAATGTTGGAAATATAGCAAGTAAAGTAAATGATGATAATAAAATCAAAGATATAGATAAAACCAAAGCAAGGACTGAATCAAAAATGCTTAACAAAAATATAATTATTGAAGAAGAAAATGTAATTAAAGAATGTGAAATTAAGGAAGAAGCCAATAATCAGAGTGAAATTGAGGAGGAGGAAGAGAATAAGCAGAGTGAAATTAAGGAAAAGAATAGCCAAGAACAAAGTGAAATCAAAGAAGATAGCAATAAAATTGAAATTAAGAAAGACAATTGCAGTAGACATATTGGAATTAAGGAAGTTGATAACATTAAAAAGAATGAAATTAGGAAAGAAGATAACATTCAACAAATAGAAATAAAGAAGAAAGGTTCTAATAGACAAATTGAAATAAAGGAGGAAGGTTCTAATAAACAAATTGAAATAAAGGGGGAAACTTCTAATAAACAGATTGAAATAAAGGAAGTTGCTTCTAAAACACAGATTGAAGTAAAGGAAGATGCTTCAAAAAAACAGATTGAAGTAAAGGAGGAAGCTTCTAAAAAACAGATTGAAATACAGGAGGAAGCTGCTAAAAAGCAGATTGAAATAAAGAAAGATGCTTTGAAAAAACAGATTGAAATAAAGAAAGATGCTTTGAAAAAACAGATGGAAATAAAGAAAGATGCTTTGAAAAAACAAATTGAAATAAAGAAAGATGCTTTGAAAAAACAGATTGAAATAAAGAAAGATGCTTTGAAAAAACAGATTGAAATAAAGGAAGAAGTTTCTAATAAACAGATTGAAATAAAGGAAGAAAGTTCTAATAAACAAATTGAAATAAAGGAAGAAGGTTCTAATAAACAAATTGAAATAAAGGAAGAAGGTTCTAATAAACAAATTGAAATAAAGGAAGAAGGTTCTAATAAACAAATTGAAATAAAGGAAGAAGATTCTAATAAACAGATTGAAATAAAGGAAGAAGGTTCTAATAAACAAATAGAAATAAAGGAAAAAGATGCTATTAAGCAAAGCACAATAAAAGAAGAAGATACTGTTGAACAAAGCACAATAAAGGAAGATTTTATTAAAGAAAACACAAAGGAAGAAGATTCAAATAAAGAAAACAAAATAAAGGAAGAAAATTCCACTGAAGAAAACAAAATAAAGGAAGACTCCATTAAAGAAAGCACAATACAGGAAGAAGGTTCCATTACAGAAAACAAAATAAGTGAAAATGATCTCCTTAAAGAAGGTGAAAGAATTGAAGAATGTTCTGTTGTGGAAAGTGAAATAAAGGAAGAAGATGTTATTAAAGAAAATGAATGTGGTGCCTTTGAAGAAAGTAAAATTAAGTTGGAAGATGCTATTAAAGAAAGTAAAATTAAGTTGGAAGATGTCATTAAAGAAAATAAAATTAAAAAAGAAAGCAACATTATTGAACATGAAATTGAGGAAGAATATAAGGAAAATATTACAGAAAATAAAATTAAAGATAATAAACACAATAAAATTAATATTGAAATTAGCACTATAGAAAATGAACAAAAGGTTATAGATAACAATGGTGAAAACTTAACTAAAGGGAAAACAAATATAGTGAATGAAATTACAAGTGAAGCTTATCTTGAAGAAAATAAAATTGCAGATGAAATTAAAGAGTTGAATAATGTGGAAGGAAATAAAAGTAATGAAATTAAGATCAAGGAAGAAAATAAGATAAAAGACAAAGATAAAATTATAGATGAGGATAACGTTGAAAAAATCAAAGACCTTCCTGATGATAAAGCTCCATATAGCACCAGAAGAAAAACACGATCCTCTCAAATGACAGAAACAGCAAAGCAGAATACATCAATAGTTTATGAAGCAAAACCTATCACAAAACAGGAAGGTGGCATCAAAAATAAAGCCACAGATCAAACGAAGAGTGAAGTGAGGAGCAGTAATTCTAGCTTGAGTCAGAAAAGGGGCAAGAAAAAGAAAGCATTTGGTAATAAAAAGTACTTGCGCCAAAAAAAGAAAATTTCTCCTCCTAAAGAGGATACAGATTTAAATATTGAGGAAAATACAACTGATAGAAGTTCAGAAAAAACAAATGATATTACCATGCCATCTTTAGCTACTGATTTACTGCAGGAAGATTCAACTAAAGGGAACACAGATAGTACCATTATTTTACAAGATTCTACTGATAATAACAATCAGACTGATTTTACTTTGCCAGAAGGATTCCTTGAAATTTTAGATTGTGAAAGAGGAACGACAACAAGCCGTGGTAGAACAAGAGGAAAAAATAAAGTAAAAGGAAAAAGTGAAGGCCAGACTACTACTAAATTTCAAGAGCAGATTCAAGAAGTAAAAGATGACCCTGAGGAACAGATAACTCCTGTTAAACGCAGTAGACGTATTCAAGAACAACAGAGGAGAAAAATGTCAGAGCTTGCCGAACAGATGGAAAAAGAACAAAGACGTTTAGAAGCTCTTGCTAAAGAGAAGTCAGCAGCTGCAGCAGCTAAAGTAAAGGTATATTTATAAATAATTTATTTAAAATGTATGGCATAATTTTATTTGATTTACATTTTATATGAAAGTTTGTTTATATTTGGTTATATTTTATATAAACATAAGTATATTTTTATTACCAGAATTATTCATCTTAAGATTTTATCAGTGACTGTTATCATTTATCTAATGATAACACATGTGGATTTTGCATAGTGTATATAGCTAATTAATATTGAATGGGGAAAAAAAAATGTTACTCTTAATTTCATGACACTAGTTTAAGTCCTACTGTCAGAGCATTTCATTAGATGCGGATAAAGAAAAGATTTAGAAAAACATACACGTAAAGACATAAATGTTACTTGAACATGTTGACTGTCATTGGCCTAAATGTGTCTTGCTACTGGTGCCAATAGATTGTTAGTATTTTCTTTTCAAAAGTATATAACTGCTGTTACATTTTTCATACAGTCACTGTAACAATTAACATTTTTTCTTGCAAAAATTTTTATAACGTACATGGTAATATTACTGGTTGAAAGATGCACTAACATCAACCATGCAACTACCACAAGCTAGTTATTAACTTGCCACTAAAATGTTCTTAGTATTTTTCTCCCCCAAAATATATAATTTTGGTGAGAGAAAAATTTGGGGGAAATTTATCATTGAAGCTACAAACTTTTTTAAGTAAAGGAACAAGAATTTAATTATCTTGTAGTTGATGAATGGATAAATGCTTTTTTATATGCACCATCTACAACATGTTTTACCACAAGTTATCTCATATATCATCTCATGAAGAAAAATTATTTTACACGTATGAAAAAAAATAAGCAGGTTATGGTAATTGTGTCTTGATGTTAGCATGACCTTGGTGCTGCTCACTCTCTTCTCCCACAAGTCTAGAAATTTTGAAGCAGTAATATAAGTAGGCGAACTCTGAAAACATGCTAGTACAAATCCAGTGTTGCAATTTCTGTATTTATTTTACAAATCTGTTGTATTATTTTCTCATTTATTCCCTTTTAAAAAAGTATTTAGGTTTTATTTAAATTATTTAAAATAAAGAGCCAATAGGCTTCATTTCGGCGATGTAAAACATTATTTTAATTAAGGGGATATTAAACCCCACATTGTTTTAAAACCGAATAAGAAGCTCAAAGATCGGAATCAAAGAGTTTCATGCCGAATATAGTATAACTATAAACCGGCGACTACTAGCATAAGCTAAAGCACGTAGTTCAAGTACGTAGTACAAACTAGGGCAAACTCGTTGCAAAGGTGGAGAAACTACTCACTGATGAGATCTCAATAAAGATCGAAACCGGTCTGGGTAGTGACCTCCCACTGTAATGTATAATATCATACATCTCCTAGGAGATGGGTTTTACATTATGGAAAATACTAAGAATAGTGATCAGAACTTTCTCCACCTTTGTAATGAGTTGCCCTAGTTTGTACTATGTGCTTTAGCTTATGCTAGTAGTCGCTGATACGTTTATAGTTATACTATATTCGGCATGAAACTCCTTGATTCCGATCTTTGAGTATTTAGGTTTTATTTATTTCATTGTAATTACTTCATACCTTATTTACTCGAATATAACTCTCACTTTTTTCCCAAAAATTAAAGTTAAAAAATCATGGTATGAGATACGTGCAAAGATTTTCAGAAACGAAAGTTTTTCAGGAAAAAATTAAATTGACATTTATAGTTAAATCCTCAGTATTCATTATAATTTATGATTGCTCATATTATTCATAAAATGGATGCATTTATCAACATTATTTATGCGATCGGCTGCCCAACTTCATCATGTGATATATTTCAATCTCTTTACCAACATGTATTTTACAAGATTTGAGATATGTTAATGAACAATCCTATGCGAATGGCTAAAGGGAAGTGAAAGCAGAGCAAAAAATGGACAGCCATATTCGGCCGGTAGAGATAGTTCATCTATGAAGAAGTGCATATGATTATTAAGAAGATTGCATGACTCAATGACAAAGGTAAGCCAACAATTGTTGAGTTGAAATGCTGATTCTCTGCAACCGAATTCCAAAATATCTGAAACTGCCATAACAACATTCGCTATATATTTCTTAGTTTTAAACTATTTTCGTATGCGAAGTACAGAAACTTTTTTAATTTCTCTTTTCGTAGAGTAAAATCAGGGGTGCGAGATATATGCGAGGGCAAGTTATATTCGAGTAAATACGGTATGCCAATCATCCCCATTCTCCCCGTTTGAAATACATGCATTGACTACAAATTATCTTGTAGTATGTAACCAAATTCAGCACGAGAAAGACGAGATAATTCATTGTCGACTCTCTAATGTAGACAGTCAACCATGAGTTATCTCGTAGTATATACAAAGAAAATATTGCCATTTTAAACTATTATGGATGTGTTGGTATTGTTGAGTGCATGTGTGTTTGTGGTCTTGCTTATGTAATGGGGATCACAGTTAAGTAAGTTGAGTAACAGTCTTATAAGTTGTAGCTAAGGTTTATATTCAGATGGCCGAAGTTGAGCATAATTTCAGTGAAACTCCAATATCTTTCTTTTTGTCTTGTGATAACATCAGTATGAGATCTTTGATGCATTCCACTTTACTTCATATCTTGAAAGCTTTTTTTTCCCCCACTTGGTTAGACTATAATAAATTTAGTTTAATCCTTTATCCAAGTGTAAGCAAACAAAGTTTGTGCCTGAAGTATCTTCAGGACTGAGGCAACTCTTGGTAAAGGTGGACCAAGCTCTCATCTCTCTCTCTCTCTCTGTCTTAGTATCTCCCATAATGCAAAGCACATCTCCTTGCAGACATGTATAATGCTATGCATTAAGGGAAGGGCCACTACCCAGACCAGTTTCGACCTTAATTGAGGTCTCGTCGGTGGGAGCCAGCCCCAGAAGTGGTGATACTAAGGCAGAAGCAATGGAGAAGTCATATTTACCTATATGAGTTGCCAAAAGGTGTACCACCTTATTATTAAATTACTCTGGATTTAGAGAAAGTTGTTGGAATTTTTTTTTTTTTCCCCACTTGGTTAGACTATAATAAATTTAGTTTAATCCTTTATCCAAGTGTAAGCAAACAAAGTTTGTGCCTGAAGTATCTTCAAGACTGGGGCAACTCGTTGTAGAGGTGGACCAAGTTCTCATCACTCCTTGTCTTAATATCTCCCATAATGCAAAGCACATGTCCTTGTGAGAGAAATATAAGAGTTCTGTTGATTAGAATAGGTTCTGAAAGTTGGAAGTTTGGAGGAGAAATGTCGTTTAAAAGGAAAGGACATTTCTTAAGCCAAAAAGGTGGAAAAGAGCATTATGAGCATTAGGAGTATTAATGGATGAATTTCTTTTATAGGAAGCTAAGTTGGAGTATAGATGTGAAAGTGATAAAAAGAATTATATAGTTTCTCCTGAAGTACTGGACAGTTCTTTTTGATATGTTAAGCAGCAAACTTATTCTAATTAAAATCTGAGAACTCTATTTACCTATACGAGTTCCCAAAAGGTGTCTCACCTTATTATTAAATTCTTACACTTGGATATATGGCAGCTTCTTGTTGTTAACAACAGAGAGGACAGTTCTGGTTTAGCATTCTATTTTTCCAACACTCACCCTAACATATAAAAGTACTATGCCATACATAGAAGATGACTACAGCTCCTACAACATAAAGAAGCCACAGTAGTAATCTGCTCACAAGGCACCTGAACAGAAACCAAGGGATGAACCTTTGTGATATTTAGAAATCACTCATAAGATCTCTCCACACATCAGAGTTTAATTTCGTGGCTAACTATAGGACTTACCTGCTTAACAATGACTGACCAAGTGCTAGCATCCACGCTCCACTTATTTGTATAGTGTAACGGTTATGTATGGATTCGTAATCCAAACTCATTTGTTTTATGCTGATATAGGTGTATATTCATCTAACCTAGAAGAAGCCACCAGTTAACATGGCGAAACTAGTCAGTTACTAGTTTATCAAATTCCAACCAATAAAAACGCAATTTCAGTTATCTTATTCAAGTATTTAATGGTCGAAAATAACATTGATCATAGTGTCATGGCATGTTTGTGGATGAAATAGAAGTCTGATTTCTTTTAGTGTTCTACTGGAATGTGATAGTAAGAAATCAGAATTCTCTGGCTAATTCTTCGTCATCATCATTAATGAGATATCAGGCTCAGACTCTTGATGTTGGATATGATCCCTGGCTTTTGAGGACCATAATGAAGACTTAAGATCTAAATATCTCTTTATGTGGGTTGGTTTTCTGTATGTAAGGGCCAAGAAAGTCAGCCAGCCAGAAAGGGAAGTGATTATTCTCCAGTTTGTTAGAAACTTCATTTTGGAAGGTGTCTTGATCATGTTTCCATATCAAGAAAACATCACTGGCTTCTTTCACTATTTAAGCTTGTAGTGCCACTGTTTTCATGACCTTCCTGCTCTTTACCTTAGTCTGGCTCTGTTTCTCTTCCCTTTGGTATCTAGGTCTTTACTTTTCTTTCCCATCTCGTATCCTGCATTCTTTCTATATTGATTTTTCCATTCTTTTCACTTTTGGATCCAATCATTTATTGCTTGTATTTTAGTTTTTTCTGATTGGCAAGTTACTAATTTTGTTAAATATTTAAAATTTTTTTTTTTTTTTTTTTTTTGGTTTCCTTTATCTGTCTCACTTTTTAGTTCCTGTTAGTAGTACTGGTCTGACAACTTTGTAGAGTCCTATTTTTGGTTCTTTACTTATGGTCTTATTCTTTCAGAAGACTATTGAGACATCCAGATATTCTGCTAGCTTTCATTGCATGATCTTGTACTTCATTTTATGTGATACCATAGTTATTTAATTCTCTTTCTAAATATTTTGTTTAATTATTTTTCCACTGATTTGCATTAAGTAACTGTAAGGGTTACTTATTGCAAATCAGTAACCCTTACTTCTTAGATAGAAGAAGTAACCTTTACTTCTTCTATCTACTGAAGAAGAACCATCTTCTCTAAGGCATTTTTTAAAATTTTACCTATTAAACTCACCCTGCCTTACACATTAAAAAAAAAGCTATAAATTGGATAAAAGTAGAGCCCTTGGTTCTACTGGAGTAATGTTATCTTTTGGTGATCTTTGCATCGTTTTATCTAATGGCAGATTCAAACAGTAATTTTGCCTTTAGAAGGAGGCTGCCATTTCTATATTAAATCTTCATCTTCAAGCTAATCCTTCTGAGGCTTATTCTTCAAAACAGTGACTTTTAATTTTCATTCTGTTAAGTAAACACGCAAGCTTTCTAGTTTCTTCTTAATCTCTGACGAGAAGGAAAAGGACTGACAGAGATTTCTGATATCATAGCTATTGGAAATCTTTGCCTGTATTGCCTTGAGTATGTTTTTCTGATCTTCAGAAAAAGAAAATGCTGTGGAAGGTATATAAGGAGAAAGGTTACCAGCAAACTCATGAACAGTACAAGGGTACTAGGCCAAGGGAAATCCCAAAGAGTTCTTTAGCTATGTGGCAAGTAAGAGGAAGAATGACTATGGAAGAATAACCTTGATGAGTGCTGATGGTCACGAGGTGACAGAAGCAGATAAAATAGTTGAGTTACTGAGTGTGATGACTTTGCAAGGGTATATCATACAATCATTAGTCTCTATATATGAGTTGCCCTGTCCTGAAAATACTTCAGGCACGAACTTTGTTTGCTTACACTTGGCTAAAGGATTAAACCAAGAATATCATTTCTTGGCATCTTTAATTTATAGTATCATTAGCATCTATATACAAGTTGCCCTGTCCTGAAAATACTTCAGGTGCAAACTTTGTTTGCTTACACTTGGATAAAGGATTAAGTCAAGAATATCATTTCTTGGCATCTTTAATTTATGTACAAGGGTCAGGCAATAGGGGGCTAGTATGGTAAGGAAGACAAATTCAGGTTATGAGAAGAAACTAACCAAGCAGCCCAAGGGAAATCCCAAAGAGTTCTTTAGCTATGTGGCAAGTAAGAGGAAGAATAACTTTAATGACTGCTGATGGTCATGAGATGACAGAAGCAGATAAAATAGTTGAGTTACTGAGTGTGACAACTTTCCAAGGGTATATATCATACAAGTGAGGTTAATGCAGTGATATATGTGACATCAACTTATTATAGGAACAGAGGCAGATGAATTGGAGGTTCTTTAGATATTACAGAATCTCAGTATGAATACAGTTGTTTGATTAGATTGAATATCAGTTCACATTTTGCGAGAATGTGCAAGGGAACTAGCATTGCCTCTGACTAGGATCTTTAAGTCTCAGCTCTGGGAGGGTTCCAAGAGAGTGGAAAGAGGGTGAAATAATTTCCTTGCATAAGGGAGGTTCTAAGCCTCTAGTAGCAAATCATAGACCAATCAGTATCTCAAGAGTGGTGATAAAAGTACTGGAAGAATTGGTCAGAAAGAGAATTCAGGAATGGGTGGATAGGAATATGATAATCTGTGAGGGGCAACATGCTTTATGAAGGGTCCCAGTTATGCCTTTGTAATTTACTTCTTATAATGGAGTGTCGGCTGAGTTGGATAAGGGAAATAGCTATGTTGATTCTGCTGGATTTTGCGAAGGCATTTGACCGAATACCACATGGAGCTTTTGCTTTGCAACTTAGAGCAGGGCTATCCAAAGCACAGGCCACATCCGGCCCGCAGTGTGATTTTGTGTGGCCCACCTGTGGGTTTTGATTTTCACGAACGAAAAAATAAAATAGCAATTTGAATCGAATGCCGTACAGTAACCCCCCTGAGTTACTCAAGTAATGCGTTCCATAAACTTTCCGTAACTTGAATTTACGTAAGTCGAATTTGTAAATTGCTTAAGTGTAACTTCGTAAGAAACTGCAATATTTATTATTATTATATGTATGTATATATACAGATATGTACAGACTTACTAAATAGCTTAAGGAAATTCCAACATACAATAGAATATACATTAAAATAAATTTTAATACACTTCCAATATTTCCGCAACGTCACATTGCCATTATCACAGGAACTTAAATACAGGACACATGCATGCAAGCACAACAAACAGTAAATGAAGAACGAAGCAGGAAGCTATTCTTTCTCCTAAAAGTCCTGATGGTGCCCCCCCTAGTGGGCAATGTTGGTATTCTTGGCCAATTGGGGTTGAAGGTCTTCTGATGTAAGTTTCCCAAATTTGGGGCAGTCTCATGCAACCAAATTTTTTGAGGTTTGGATTGTTTCTTAGGGCTGAAGCTGATTCCATGAATAGCCTTTCGTATTTGAATTTACTACGGTGTATTATCGTGGCTTTCTTCCACCGTATTCTATGGCAAGTATCCAGCGCATGGTTTGCAAGACCACAGTGGCTGTATTGGTGAAAACGGATGTAGTCCTTGTGTTCTGAAATTCTGATATTAGCTGTCCTGCCTGTTTGGCCAAAGTAGGACAGCTTACAGTTGCAAGAGACTTGGTATACACCAGGTAGGTCTGGGGGGGGGGGGGGGGAGGTTGGTCTTTAGTGGAGCAGATAAGGGATGCCACTTTTTTATAAGGTCTGTAACAAGAAGTTAAGTCATGTTTTTTTTTTAGGATTTTTGTGATTTTTTTCCAAGATGCCTTGGATATAGGGAATGGTGATGGATTTAGAGTAATCCTTGTTGTGAAGGGGGGGGGGCGGTTTATTGGTTTCAATATTTTTGGATTTTTTTGGGGGGGGTAGCCATTGGCTAAGGAAGTGTTGAGAATCTGGTTTAGTTCTGTGGCTAGGGCATTGTCTTTGGAACAGATAAGTTTAGCCCTGTTATGTAGTGTCTTAATGACTCCATATTGTTGTGAGGGGGGGGATTATTGGTGAATGTATCACTCCCCTTCACAACAAGGATTACTCTAAATCCATCACCATTCCCTATATTCGCGGCATCTTGGAAAAAATTACAAAAAAATCCTAAAAAAACATGACTTAATTTCTTGTTACAGACCTTATAAAAAATTGGCATCCCTTATCAGCTCCACTAAAGACCAACTTCTTCCCTAGACGTACCTGGTGTATACCAAGTCCCTTGCAGCTGTAAGCTGTCCTACTTTGGCCAAACAGACAGGTCAGCTAATATCAGAATTTCAGAACAAAAGGACTATATCCATTTTCACCAATACAGCCACTCTGGTCTTGCAGACCATGTGCTGGATACCCGCCATAGAATACAGTGGAAGAAAGCCACGATAGTACACCGTAGTAAATACAAGTATGATAGGCTTTTCATGGAATCAGCTTCAGCCCTAAGAAACAATCCGAATCTCAACAAATTTGGCTGCATGAGACTGCCCCGAATTTGGGAAACCTACATCAGAAGATCTTCAGCCCAATTGTCCAAAAATACCAACATTGCCCACTAGGGGGCACCATCAGGACTTCTTTTACGAGAAAGAATAGCTTCCCTCTTCGTTCCTCATTTACTGTGTGTTGTGCTTGTGTGCACATCTTGTATTTAAGTTCCTGTGATAATGGCAACGTGACATTGCCGAAATATTGGAAGTGTATTAAAATTTATTTTATTGTATATTCTATTGTACGTTGTAATTTCCTTAAGCTATTTCGTAAGAATGTATAACCAATGTCTAAGCCTTTCCACGAGAATTAACCACACCACCGGCCAGGACGTATATATATGTCCAAGTTACCATGGATGCGAAGTGCATATTAAAATTGTAATACCATGGATATTACATTGAAATATATGATGGATACAAAGCGTATGAGGATGCGTATTTGATCCATAATGGCCAGTAGGGTGGTTAAGATATGTACAGTATATTATTAAACATCATGCAGCAGTATTTACTCGGATATAAACTATAAAAGTATGAAAAATATATAAAAGAATATAAAAATAAACTGAAATAACACTTTTCAAATAAAAAAATGTCTTGTGACAGCTAATTTAGCTCTGTAGTGGGAGAGTCGGCGCTGGTGGTGGATGGTTGTGAAGAGAAATGCTGTTCTCTGGCAACTTCTACCCCTCTCAAAGTTGAAGGCTGAGCATAGTCGGGGTCGTCTGAGTTGTCATCTTGACGATGTTGTGAGCGGCATCTCACAAACATGTCTAGAGTAGATTGTGTGGTCACATGCTTTTTGTCATTGTAGATGGCCTTGTAGCATATCAGAATGGATACGTCGGCTAACATTCTCAAACCGCTTGGTGTTCAGATCCATCGATTCTAATTTTGCTAGTGCCATGTCTATCAGGTTAAAAGCCTCGACTAGTCCCTTTGTTGTAAATTTCTTAGCATCTGGAGTTGGCAGTTCAATCGGCATAGTATTTTCTTCAGAATTTCTGATGCCTCCAACTGAATAGGGTCATCATTAGGAAGCTCTTCATCGTGACTCAAAAGAAGCCCGTTAATGTCAACATTATCCACTTCCAGCTCTAATTACTCTGTCAGTTACAGCAATTATGCCTGCTGTAATTTTTGTGTCAACTCAACAACCGTATCAGTCATTGTCTGCTCTCCTTCCTTTAAACGAGTTTGCACCATTTCTGGGCAGAGTTTCTTCCACACAGCATTCATTGTTGTCTGCTTGACTTCATCCCATGCCACCCTGATGTTTTTGATAGTGTCAAGGATATTATAATTCTTCCAGAAATCATGTAGAGTAATGCCCTCACCACTATCAATGGCCTTGATTGCTAGGGAAAACATACGCTTACGTTCCAACGCGCATGCTCCAGGCGCTCACGAGGGATGTGAGTGCACGATTAGTGCACAATTAGTGTTGTTCGTTTGTTCAACTTTCAAGATTGTGTTGCTGACACTCACCAAATTGCTAGATATGCATTGGGATGTGGCCTTCGGATAAATCTTTTTTTTTTTTTTTTAATGTGGCCCTCGGATTACCTAAGGTTGGACAGCCCTGACTTAGAGCAAAGGAAGATAGATAGATAGATATGACACTGGTTATGTGAATAAGAAGGTCGCTGCTGGACGGATATCAAAAATTGGTATGTGGAGGAGCAGAATCCAGTCAAAAGCTAGCGACTAGTGGTGTGTCAGAAGGTTCATTGATAGGAGCTTCACCGTTTAATTTGTATATAAATGATACAGGAAATAACGAGGGAAAAAAATTCAGGTTTTTGCTGATAATGCAAAACTAGATAGAGTGAATATTGAATCAAAGCAATTTGGAGAGCTTGCAGGATGATTTAAATAAGTTGTCAGTTTGAGCAAAAGATAATGGGTGTCAGTTTAATGTGGCAAAATGTAAAGTTATGCATTTTGGGATAAATAGATTACAAGCTGTGTACCACATTGATGGAACTTAATTCCAGGGAATAGATAAAGCTAGGGATTTAGGAGTGGTGGTAGAATACAGAGTTGAAATTATAGGAAATAGTGCTAAGGTAGCTCATAAGATTACTTGGTTATTGAAGAATACACTTACAAGTAGAGATAAGGAAGTTGTTATTCCTCTTTATAAGACCTTGATATGTTCACATCTGGATTAGTTTGCTCAGGTTTTGTCTTGAGGATGAGGAAGTGATGGAGGAGATTCAGAGGTATGCAACCAAGATGGTGAGTGGTCTATGGAATATTCCCTATGAGGATAGATTGAGTCTGTGTGGACTGCAGAAATTGGTTGATTGGCAAAAAAGAGGGGATATGATAGAAACATTTAAGTTACTTAAAAGAATATTACAGGATTGATGCAGGGGAAATGTTTCAGCACTTAGCGAAAGGAATAGAACAAGAGTTCATCCCTTGAAGTTGAGTAAAAGTGTGGTTAGTAGGGAAATGAGGACTAGATTTTCCACTTGGAGAGTTGTGAATGATTGAAAATGGATTGGCAGATCACTTGTTAGTGCTTTGTCTGTTAATGGGTTCAAAGAAAGGTGTGATAAATTGTTTGGATAAATTGGATCTCCTACAGTGAATCTTTGAACTCCATGAAGGTTCCTGTACAATAATAACAACAACAATGTACAGGTATCCCTTGCTTAATACGGATTTGAAAATTAATTGTGGCAATCCCTTTTTACCATGCAAAATCGTGCTCACACTGCGAGGCTGCTAGCCTCGTGGTCATCCAAATTCTCTTAATGATCTGTGTGAGATTGTGAAAGTTTTATTTTTTCCACCAAATACAACACCATTGTTACAACCTATGGACATGGGAATCATTGCAACTTTCAAAGCCTATTTTCTTAAAAAGGCATTAGAAACAACAACGGGAGAAAATGCGATTATGCTCCACGAATTTTGGAAAAAAATTAACATTAAACATGCAATTGAGAACATTCGTGACTTGTGGGAGCAAGTTTCTTCTAGTTGCATGAAAGCTGTTTGGAAAAACTTTCTGCCAGAATGCACTAATGACGTAGGTTGTTTTCAAAATCATATGAACGTGTCCAAAAAAATCGTTGCAATTGGTGAAGACCTCAGTTTTGATGGTGTTGATGCAGAAGATGTTAAAGAATTATTGGATTCAAATTCAAAAGATTTCAGTGACAACGATCTTGAAATTGAACAACGCACATATGAAGACAACGAACAAATGGAATGTGAAGATGAGGTTCCAAAGGAGTTAACAATCAAAGAACTGGATGGAATATTTCGCAGTTTAGAATCGCTTAAGCAGCAAGTAATGGATATGGATCCAGATGTTAATCGAAGAATGCTTGTTTTCCGAGGTCTGGAGAGTCATTTTGCTTGTTATTGTAGAATTTATGCCAATAAGAAAAAACTGAAACTGTTCAAATGACTCTTTATAACTTCTTTTGATTAAAAAAATTTGCAGTAACTAATATAGGTACAAGTATTTATTAAGCATTTACTTTGCATTCATTTTTTATCTTTCCTAAAATGGTACCATATGAAACGAACTATTAGTACAGTAATCGATCAGGGACGAATTGTACTTTTTACCATTGATTATTAGATTTGATTAACATGATTTTGATATACACGGTAACATCGAGGGATTAATTAACCGCGTTAATCGAGGGATACCTATATATTTATCTTACACGACTAAAACATTATTTAAATATTTTATATTTTTGCAAAAATATTATAACCAGTTAAATAGATATTCAAATATGGATTGTTAATTTCATTAAAAGTTTATGTATGCATACTCTGTATGCTTTTTCTATATTATACAGAATATACATATATATATATTAAGGCTAACCAAGATGGATAAATGTTATATTCATTTACATGGATTATCACGTTTTTTTTTTTTTTACAAAGAGAATAGGAATTATTGGAATTAAAATTAGCATACATAGAACTTATTGGAATTTGCGCAAAGTTCTAATTTGAAATTCTAATTGACTGTTCCAAATTTGCTATTTGTAATAAGTTATTACTGCTCAAAAAATTATTTCACTACCTTTTTAGAATTAATTATACCAATAAGTTACATAGTGTAACAATTTATAAAATTCAGGTAGTTCACCTGCATTTTTCACAAATATTTAAGGCAAATGAACTTAAATTTCTTTCCTCATTCTCTAGCTCTGTTATGCTACTCTTTAACAATCCTGCTATTGTTAACATTATTGTTCCTTGTAAGAATGTTTCATATCCATATTAAATTGTTCTGTATATTTGTTTTAAGTGTTTAATATATTTTTGTTCTGTTTTCATTATCCTTAGATAATAATAAACTGTTATATTTTTTTATGTTTTTTTGTTGTTTGTATTTCCTTCTAATAATTATAATAATCTTTAGTTGGGAAGTCATTTTTTTCTCCCTACGAAATAATATATTTCGAAGGAATTTTGTTAATGTTTGAGAAATTATTATTGCGTGACACCTCCGAGTCCAAAGACTCATCAAGGGAGGGAACCCACTCTACGACTTTCGGCCTCCACCGCCCAAATCCACCTACACAACAAACCGCAACTGCCATCATCATCTATACTAATGCCATCTACTGACCACCACCACTAGTAATTTTACAGACAATCATAAACCTCCATGCCCACGACGAGATTCAAAATGTTTTGGCTAGAGAGTGGATACACTAACCACTCGGCCAACCAGGTTGGCAATGGAAAATTATTTAAGAAATATGGATAGCTGTATAATTTAATTCCATGAAATATGCTACTAAATAAGAGTTGAGAAACTTGAAAGGGCAAAATGATTGCTAAATTTGTGCTTAAAATTGAATCCCGTTATTAATACTCTTTAAAAAGATTACTGATTTTAAGCTCAAAATCTTGTAGTTGTTATTATGTAGCATATTTATGTATTGTACGTTATATTATTTTGTATAATCTTGCAGATATTGTTCATCTTTGTTGAATTATAGATAAACAAGGATTAATTTGGAGTCAGTTTAGTCAGAAAATAGTTTAAGTAGTATAATAATATAATTAGGTTAATTTTTATTTTTCTTGGCATGTGTAAATTAAACCCTATGTTTCCTTGTTAGGAAACCTAGAGAGAAAAAAATGTAAGAAAGTAACAAACAAACAAAAAAAAAAATAGAATTTGGGTAGGAAGGTTTGACTGCATGTTATAATTATTACATGCAGGATTATGCTGATCACAGGACGTTTGATGAAAGAGATAAGTAATATTAGCATGATTCATCACTCCATAACACAGTTTTCCAAGCTTCCACATCCCACTGTACCTGCTCTTTGCACCACTGAAGATGATGCTGCATGTTGGTTCAGGTAATTTGGGGTTGCATATTGTGATCATACCATGGAAACCCATGTTGTGAGCCTCAGTTCTGAATGTTTTTGCACAGATTCATTGTTCAAGTCAATGCCTAGAACTTCACATTCACTGTGTCAGCCAACAAATGACAATTTTACATATTATCCTTCGTAGCACCCTACGGTCACATTGGGTGAGTATGGTGAGTCATTCACTGCAGGTAGCACCTGAAGTTGATCCTATGCCATATGGAAATATGGCATTCCTGCCATATGGAAACTGTCCAGTTCTTCCCCCCCCCCCATTACATTAATATGTGGAATAGCTTATAAAAGCAGTGAATTTATGTAACACTTTTGGAACCGAAGAGCAGAACAACAATAAAAACAAAACAGTATGTCAAGCAAATATGGCATCTCCAAAAGGCTGTACACCAGGAATAAAGAAGAATGTAAAACATAAGCTACTCATTGAACTATGTGTGGCTTAGAGTTCAATGATTGACTTTGAAATTGCCGGATTATATAATTTGACAGTGTTGAACATATCTGTTTTGCTATGTATTTGTGTCTAAATATGTATCGAAACAATATCAAAAAAATAAATAAAAATAATAAAAAGAAAGATGACAGAATGAATGAGTGTGTGCGTTATGGAGTGATGAGAGAGAAACTGAGTGAATATACACAAGCTAACCTATGTGTGGGTGGCATAATTCATGGTATCCATATTGGTTTGGCCACAGTGGTGATTGGTCAGTGTTTGGTTTGTCTGCTGTTTTTATCCTCTCCCCCAAACACAAACATAAACCCAACCTTGAACACATTTTGATAATAGCTTAGCTTCCACATAAGAGTTGAAAACAACTCATATGTGGAGGCTAACATACATATGCTCTGTGGATGGAAAGTTCTACAGTTCAACACTTTATGTACGTCCGCACCCATGGTACTGATATATGATAGATTTAGAATATGTCATAAGTGAAATTCACAAACAAACAAAAAAAAAAAAAAAAAAAAAAAATCAGATAAAGTATATATAATGGGCACATATAAAATCCCAGTTTAATATGCAGTAGTGGCAGGAGTATTATCTTGGGTTCAATGAGCAGATTATGCTTTACATTCTTCTTTATTCCTGATGTGCAGCCTTTGGGGCTTGGGGGAGACCTGATTCCTACCAGGTGCGTCCCTTGGGTGGCGGATGAGGGAAGCCCCAAAGGGTTGCTCCGAATAAAGAATAAGGAGCCGTGGACCAAAGGGTTTGGCAGAGGAAAGGCAAGCCAGCCGCACTAAAATGCCAAAAAACTTCCATAGATTACACGATTACTCTCACACTACTGTGTGAGAGTAATAATACATCTCACACTACTGTGTACAGGGTAGCCGACGCGCCAACACGAGCCTTACATAGTGTTGGTGAGAAATCTTCTATATGGTCAGCAAAATGTGATAAGTATATAGCTACTGTAAATATCAGATCTCTATACAAAGCAGGAAAACTCCAAATTCTACAAGTGAATCTGAAAAGGATAAAGTGGGATATCATAGGAATCTCAGAAACTCACTGGACAGGAGAAGGATGTTTAAACATACCAGAGGGCAAATTATTCTATTCAGGAAGAAGAGACTGTACATAGAGGAGTTGCAATCCCAATAAAACAAAATCTTACTACAAGTGTAACAGATATTAAGCCTATCTCATCCAGAATAATAGGAATTAGACTAAAAGCCAAAGAAAAAGGACTACACATAAAGGTTATCCAGATTTACGCACCAGACGCAAGTCACAACGAAGAAAGCATCGAACTATTCTACAATGATCTCCAAAAAGAAATAGATAATACAAACTCCAGAGACATCTTATTTATAATCGGAGATTTCAACGCTAAGATTGGAACTTTCAGAGAAGAACTAAAAGATGTAATGGGGAAATTTGGAATTGAAACCGAAAATGAAAGGGGAGAAACTATTACACGATTTCTGCAAAGAAAACAACTTTGTTATCTCAAACACGATGTTTTACCATAGACCTAGTTTTAAATACACCTGGACCTCACCTATAGAGAAATACGAAATTGTATAGATTATATCATAATCATTGTCAGAGCAATATTGGAAAATATTAGAAAGTTTCAGCTATGGATGATAAAAGCAGAGCATATCCGATATTGTCTTATTTTATCTTCCCTAAGTCATTTTGCTTCTTGTGTACACATTAATTGTAAGTTGGTGATCTGTTTATCATCTGATATATATGAAATTGGATTTCTTCATTATTATGTCTGTAGATTTATTATGGGGGCTAATTTGTTTGTTTTTTTGGAAGAATATTTCCCCCACCACCACATTATCTCCATCTGAGTGACTTAGTTGTCTAGAAAATAAAGTATAATCAAACTAGATTTCCAAGGAAAGTTATACATGACAAAACCATTCAGTTACAGAGCACAATGGAAATATACAAGATTAGCAAACACAGTTAATCTTCTATCTCCCAATTTTAGCTGATATTACAGCTAAAATTGGCAGAAAGTCGAGGAAAGACTAATTTAGAAAATCTTGGGATAGATCTAATTCAAAACAAGTTGTGAGATTTGTTTTGAATTTACATATTTTAATTTGAATTTTGAATATGACAATTATTTATCATATGATACTTGATCAAATGCTTTAGCAAAATTCAGATAAATCACTGTATAAGTATCGCCTCTGTCCATTTTGTAATAGGGTGACAAAATGCAGCCAAGTTACTGAAGTGACTTTTCTTAACAAACTCATGCTACTCTCTAGGGATATTTCCATTCTTATCAATTCAGGTTTGTATTCTGTATGACACTGCTGATTTGGATTGTCCCTTATGTAGTGGCACTATTTTTCTTTTCCCACTCTTCTTGGACTGTTCCTGTTGCCAGACTTCTGTTGAACAACTAAGTTGAAAGTACTGCCAGCACTTTCATACATTCATGTAATATATGTAGTGATATCCCATCCAATTCCACAGCCTTATTAACATCACAGTTAATAAACTAAACACTTCTTTTTTGCAGGTTGGTCTTCTGTCCTCCTTCCTACTGTTATTCAACACAACTCCTAACTTCCACATTAATTAAGCTAACAAAATAATCATTGAACATTTACACTGTATCTGCAGCAGATGTGACTCATGTTCCATCACAGTCTTCCATATTCACCCTTTCTACTAGCAGCATAATTGTAGAATTTTGTAGTGTTTTTGCTGCTTCAGCCAATTTTCCTTTCCTTACTACCCTTCTCATCTTTCTAGCTTGCACCTTATACTCCTCATTCTGCTGAGGGGAATACCTTGTTCTTTTTATCTCCTCTTTCTTACTGCATAATTCCATGATTCATACATTTAATAGCTACTTTATTTATCTTCCTGACCTTAGGAATACCATCTAACATTTTCCACAAGTAACTGATTCTAGACCAAGTCCCAGACATTGCTGATTTTTTTTCTCCTTCAACTGATCAATCCACTGCCCCTCACCAGTCTATTTTCTTAATTTATCATAGCCCCTTGTACCTGCCTGGCCACTCCCCACATCAAAACCGCATGATTACTTTCTCCAGTCGGTGGCATCATGGTGATATCTTCTATTATCACTGTATGACATGATATTATTAAATCTAACACTCGAGTCCCATGTGTTGCTTCCTCTACATGCTGCATAAGATAGTTTTCCTTAAGTAGCACAGCCAATTTACTCTCCTTACTGACACGTTATTTCCTGCTTCCAGTAATTGCTTCTATTTCAAAATCGCCCATTATTATCACCTTCCTGTTGCTCACCATTTTCATCTATCTGAACATTTCAGAATTATCTCCCTCCACATTTCCTGGCTGGTAGTAACACCCCACTAAATATCTAAAATTTGTGTGCTTGCCTCAATCTCACACCATTTACTCGTACAGCTTTCTTCATGTTCCACATTGCAAGAACAAAACTCTTATCATCAGTTATACCCTATCTCCTCTTTTATCTTTTTTCGGTCTTTTTCGAAAAATGCTATAACCATCGCAGTCTATTCCAGTAAGTATGTTGTCTTCTGTTAACCATATCTTACTGACACCAATGATTTGTGAACTGACTAACTGTATCGAGACCAGAAACTCTGTAACCCTTATTCCTAATTCTCCTTGCATTGGTTTATAAGTACAGTAGCTTTCCGTTCTACAAATTAACACAAGGAAAAGAATGAATAATATATTTAATAGCATGAGAAGTATAGGGGACTATTAAATATATTATTCACTCTTTTGCCTTGTGGTACCATGTTATAATGTGAAACCTTATGGCACAAGTATTTTTGAAACAACAATTCCTTCCTACAGTTCCTCATCCCATTATTAAGAGGACATTGTTGCTCCAATTGAGGCAGTCTCTGCATTCCTATCATGTCTTCCATCTTCCTTTATTTCACATCAGTTCTTGTTTCTCTGACTGTTTCCACACTCTTTTCCTCTCATCAAACAATCTGCCCAACTTCATACTACCACTCTCATTCAAATGCAGGTCATTTGCAGGAAACAGTTCTCTCCCACTTTGAAATTTATCCCATACATACACAAACTTTAGTCCCCTCTTGCTGCACTTTCTAGCTATCTTGCAATTCATGATCATTGCTCTTCTCCTCAGTTCTACCTCTCACACTCTTCTGCTTCACTTCTCTAATGACACTTGCAAATCTCATGCTACCTCATTCACACTTCCATGTAAATCATTTGTTCTGTTAGCACAGTCAATTCCTCTGCATTTCTACTCCTCTCCACAGCCTCATTCACTCTTCCTACTTTTTCTCCTCTCAGACATACCTTTGACACCTGCTCCATTTTCATGTCTTTTCACCATAGAGTCTCCTTATAGCACTTCAATATGCTACTTTCCACCATCCCACTACAGTATTCATCTTTGACTCATCTGCCACTGATGCCTTCCTTCTTACACCTCCAACTACCAATCTCTTCTCTAAATGTCCTATCCCACTTTGCACACACCTCATTTCATTCCTTAACCTTTCCAATTATTTTCTGATATCATCACTTATGTTCATATATTAATATTTTATGCTAGCTTTACCATTCTTCCTTTGCTTTTCTTTCATTCCACCATCTTTTGTATCTTCCCCTATATACTGCTCTGTGCAACATTCACTATTCCTGACTTTTACTACACTCATATTGCTTACGTCATTCACACAACCATTGATTGCCTCTTTCTCAGATTGCTCACCCACTGTGAAATGGCAGTGACTTGTAACTTTCTTATCACTTGCTCACTGCCTTCTCATAGTATCTCTCTTTTTGCTATTCTACTATAACTCAGTCACCAGTATACATCACCAACTTGAAATTGTGACTGTTCTTTGACACACTGTTATTTCCTGGAATCTACTATCAAGGTCATCATCATAGTTTATTCATAATATGATACAATGTGAAAAGGGAAAAGAGATTTACATAAAAAATTAAAGGTTACAAATTATGGTTTTCTGAGTCTTTCTGTCTTGAGCACTGGTAGATGTCGAAGTTTTATAGTTCAGTCTGTTGATGATTTCACATATGTATTGCCAAAGTTGTTTGCATGGTCTTCCTTTACAGCGATTGCCATCTTGTCAATACCATCAAGGTACAGAATGATAATTAGTAGTCATATCATATTATTTAAATATATTGTCCACGCGGTTAGCCTAGTGGCTTTGCGCTTCGCAACCATATGCCTGGGGAAGGAGTGTTCTGGGTTCGATTCCCATCGCCAACATGAGGAGCTTAAGGACCTTCCTCAGCCATAGCCAAGTTAGTCGGTCTTGGGCGTGGACAGCAGGATTTTCCCCCCCAGTTTATCTGGGGTTTTTCACGCAAGCAGGCAAACCGGCCCCGTGAACACACACACACACATGGATCTACACCATAAATACTTAACCCCCCCATGAGGGGGCTCAACTCGCCCCAATAGGGACGGGGGAGAAAAGGGAGGAAACTCCATATGAATAAATAAATTTAAATATTCATTCTATATGGATTACAGATTTCTAGAATAATTATGAGAAGCACTTATGTTATTTGATGAAACCTCTTTTGATAGTATAGTAATAGTTGAAATTCTTAGGGTTAAAATGTAAAAGAGTTAAAAAGTCTCTTTTTCTAATCTTCACTATTAATATTTATTTAATCAATAATGGGACAAAATTTGGAGATAATCCTAATGAAAATGTGATACTTGCAATGTATGGTCTTCACAGATCAGACTGGTGGAAGAAAAGTAATGAACTGGGATACTTTCTGCCAGGAAGGATAGTACTCAGGTTATCTGGAATATACATGCCATATTAACATATTGTGTAATAATACTGAGAAATTTCTGAAAAGTCTTGATGCTTCTAAATTGTTTAAAGTTGGAAATGAAAAGTTAAGTTATTTTTGGCTATGGAGCAGTGTTACAGATATGGGAACCCTTTGTAACAATTAGGCTAAAAAAAAGTTAAAATCAAGTGAAGTTTAAATTCAAGCATACTAATTTACATAGCTAAGTAAAATTTTTTGGAGGTAAGGATGGTAAAAGCTTCACACAAGACTTCATCAGAGCCGAATCAGTGTACAAATGATGAGCACAAGATACTTACACTCATTTGTCAGTATCATGTAATGAGCACAAGATATTGACAACTGAGTGTAGAAATAACATTCAGATAAACATAAAACTTAAAAACCAAAAACATGAATTATGTAAATTTTGCATTTTGAAAGAACTGAGAATAAAAACCTATTATATATATGGTAAACCAGCGACATACATGACAGGTGCTGACCATTTCATGAAAATCTCATCTGAGGTGGATAGCCAACAACTAACTCTGAGCTAACCACATGGTTTTTTTGTGAAATGTATATATTAGGAGGAGTATGGTTGGTTTGAGAGTATTTGGGAATTGGACTTGTTTGAAAGTACAGGGGAGTAATTTTTTTTGTAGTTGTCATGAGGAGGGAGTAAATAGTTAATCTGGGGCCAAAGATGTTGAAAAAAATGAACTATTGTATGGCATTTGTGTTACCAGTGCATAGAACATCATCCACTTATCTGCCGTATTAAGAGATGCCAATGGATAGAGAGAGAGAGAGAGTGGAATAAGAATGTTTTTCATATAGGCATGCGTGTTGAATTTTATTTTATTTTATTTTTATTTTATTTTTTTTTCATGACCATCTTCTTTCTTCTACTTCTCCTTTTCAGCCATTTTCTGTCCACTGCTGGACAAAGGCCTCCTCCAGTTCCTTCCACCTTTCTCTGTTCTTGGCAATGGTTGACCAGTTTTTCACAACAAAGTTTGACAATTCATCAGTCCACCTTAAGACATCCTTTGCCTCTTTTCCTTTCTTTTGGAATCTTGACCATATGGAGCCATAATTCTTATTCCTCTCTCTCTCCCCGCATTGGCATTTCTTATTACAGTAGATACGTGGATGATGTTCTGTACATCAATAATGCAAATGCCATACAACAGTTAGTCTATTCTTTCAATACCATTAGCCCCAGATTAAAATTCTCCATTTCCGACCTGGTTGGCCAAGTGGTTAGCTTATTCGTTCTCCAGCCAAAAGTCTGTGGATTCGAATCCTGCCATGGGCATGGATGTTTGTGATTGTGTGTGAAAATACTAGTGATGGTGGTCGGTGGTAGATGCCGTTGGTGTAGATGATGAAAGTAGGGTGGTTCATAGTAGTTGGATTGAGCGGGGGAGATGGAGACTTGTGGAGTAGGTGCCCTCCCCTCGATGAGTCTTTGGACTCCAGGGAGTCCAAAGACTCATCGAGGGAGGTCATGTAATAATATCGAAGTGTCATGTAATAATAATAATAGAATACAAAGAAAATAAATCTATAAACTTCTTGAATTTGATACTCATTAAATTCAATCATCATATCAGTACCAAAGTATACCACAAACCTACAAGCATTGGAAATTGTTTGCATTTCACCTTTTATCGTTATTATTGCATCAGAAATTCTGTCATATTAGCACAATTTATTAATGCCTACAAATACTTATCTGAAAGAGATCTTTGGCTCTTGACAGTATCTAAACAATTCACTTGGCATGCTACCACATATAGTTTTAAAATTCCTGTATATCAAAAACATTTATCTATCTATATGTTCACTGGGCATCCACAGATGCCATATGGTCACTCTGATGCTCAGTGATGTGTCACACCAGGCCTCACCATGTAGTCCTGTTGTTTGCTTTACTGGTTGCTTCAGCTCTGAAGATCAGTCATTCCACACACACCATCCATCTCATTGAGGGTCTACCCCTTCCTCTTTTTCCAGAATTACCTGCTGTTCTGAGAAGTCCTCCTTCCATCCTTTCAATGTGTCCAAAATATTTCAACTTTCTTCTATCAATATCCTTAAGGAACCTTCATTTGTATGTACTGAATGTACATACAAAGAACCTTCGTTTGTATGTACTGAAAGGCATACCCATTCATTTGTATGCCTTTCAGTATATGATATCCTCAACAGCAGGTCACCTTTTCTTATCTGACTTCTTTAGGTTCCAAGTCTCACATCCATAAGTCACTGTTGGAAAAACAACTGCATCCAAAATCCTCACCTTTGTTCTCATGGAGATAGATCCATCCTTCCAGATTTTAGACAAGTCTCTAACTGTTTTAGCTATTTGTAACCTTTTTCTGATGTCTTCTGAACAGCAATTCTTCACATTAATAATGGATACCAGGTATTCAAACTTGCCGACTTCCTCAATTCTTTCTCCATTAAGGTACACTTCTTTCTCAAGAGCTTCCCTGTTTGTATTTCCTTTGAGAACCATAATCTTTGTCTTGCTAGGATTGAGTTGAAGTCTTCTGTTATTACTGATCTTGTTAACTTTGTCAAGAATTTGTCCTAGTTCTTCTTTGTCATTACAAAGGAATACTGTATCATCAGCATACCTCAGATTACTGATCAGTCTACTTCCTATCTTAATTCCTGTCTTGAGCTTATCCAGTACTTCACACATGATGTCCTCCATATATACTAAACAAGTGAGGAGAAAGTAAGCATCCTTGCCTAAGTCCTTTTCCAACCTGAAGCCAATCAGTCAATCCAACACCCGTTCTTACCATGGCTTCTTGCTCCCTGTACAAGTTGGCTACTTGTACAGGGATAGTGTGTTGAGGAAAACCTATTCTTTTCATTACTTCCCACAGTTTCGCATACTAAACACAGTCAAAAGTTTTAGAGTAGTCTAAGAAACACGTTACCAAAGGGAGTCTGAATTCTTTATATTTTTCTATGATCTGTCTTCTAAGGCAAGGATCTGATCTCTGGTGCCCTTACCTTTCCTCAGGCATCTCTGCATCAACTTTGACCTCCATCCTGTTTAGCATGATCTTCAATAAAATTTTGCTTGAATGAGATGTTTTACTAATAGTTCTATAGTTCTTGCATGCCTTCATATCTCCCTTAAGTAGTGGTATGAAAACCGACTTCTTCCAGTCTCTAGGCTATTTTCCTGTCTCCCATATTCTTGTAATCAATCTATGAAACACTCTTATCTCTCCATCTCCTGTGACCTTAATTAGCCCTGCTGGGATTCCATCTGCACCTGGGGCCTTATTGCTGTTAAAAACATTTATAAAGCCATAAAAGGAATCTTCAAATATTCAAATTACAGAATTGTGTTCACTACTATAACTCATGCTGACATTCTACTATGCAATAACATAAGTTTAACTGCCCAGTCGGGATGCAATACTGACTGGGCAGTTAAACCCATGGTCGGGATGCAATACCAACTGTTATATTGGCTCTGCCATTCATTCTATTAAGTCTCATTTAATTGAGCATTATCGAGATTGTAATATTCCCATGCTAGATTACTTCTTTACTAAAACAAAACAAAACATATTAGTTTAATGTAGTTCCCCTATAAAACTTTATTTTTATTTATTTAGAGCTTTTTTTTTAATCTGTATATTACTGTGCTGATATGTAAAAATTTATTTTATCTTGTTAATTTATATTTTTGTATATATTTTATGTATTTTTTTTTTCCACCAGAGATCAGGCTAGGATAAATAATTAACAAAGCATTTAGATTTATCTTAGTTTTGTATAGTGTCAGTTAGCTTGTGTTCTGTGCATATATATGTTTTCTTGATGATGACCTCGATATAGAGGTCGAAATGTCGGGTGCTATTTTCTTAATTATAAGTGAAGTAATTACTCCAACATGTGCGTTTTTGTCTCCATAATTTCTTCACTAAGAATGCTGACCACTGTGTAACCTTAAAAGAAAGAGAAACATACTAGCAACAATAAAAATTCCACTACCAAAATATCCTTACATGCAATACAATCTAAACATGCCCCTGAAATTGAAAAGGTCACCATTATCAATTTCCAAGAAATTGAATCCAAATTACAAGAGTTGCTCTGACAAGACTCTATTTACTATTCCCTTCATGGCAATTAAACAAAAAAAATTACTTCCCAGTACTCTCAAACTAGCCCAACTCCTCCTAATAATACACATTCAAAAAAAAAAAAAAGTGGCAAGATCATGGTTAATTTTTGCCTGTCCATACCTGATTACATTTTAATGAAACAGCCAGCATTCATGATGTATGTTGCTGGCTTATATATAACAGGTTTTTATTCTTTTTCTTTATTCTCAGTTCTTTCAAAATATACAGTTTACATAATTCATCTTTTCAGTATTTTTCATTATTGATTTTAATGTTTTTCATTTATCTGGATGTTATTTTTTACACTCAGTTGTCAATATCTTATGCTCATCTCTTTTAATTGTATACAGCTTTGGCTCTGATCAAATTTTTACTATCTTTATCTCCAAAATTTACATAGGTATGTAAATTAATATGCTTTAATTTAAGCCTTACTTGATTTTAACTTTTTTAGTCTAGTTGTTCCAAAGGATATCTCCATAGGCAAAATCCATACCATAATAACATGCTCTGTTGGTCCACCATATGCTCCTTGCGGTAGTTGTAGTTACTATACGTCTGCTGTATTCTTATAGTTAAAAGCATTATTGTTCTCAAACTTTGTTAGAATGGTTCGAAAAACATTACTCTTTCAGTATTTTCTAACCACTGCCATCTTGATATCTCATTCATCTCAGTATAATTTGATTTCCTGCAGTACCATATCTGATAGATATTAATTCACTTCAGATGTCTTTTTAGGTGCCATGTTTTGATATTGTAGTATATTCTCTGGAAGACAAGAGAATTTCCTAACCTGTCATCATGATATAATTAGTTTCCAACACAGTAAAGGATGAATTTCTTATTGATAACCATTTTCTGCTTCTTTTTTTACATATTATTTATGTATTATTTGGTAACACTCATTGATATGGAGATTGAAGTAAATCACTGCAAGTTTTTTCTCTTTTATGTGTGTTGAAGAGTAATTAATATTAAATAAAATGAATTTGTTATAGTGTCTAAGAGAAATTTTGTTAGCTACTGTAGTGAGGTCCAGTTCTCTCCCTCCCCCCCTGGCCATACTATTATAATGTACTCATTTTATTTCATGCTCCAGCTTATGTGAATTTTTTTATGGATATAGACTTATGCTTATTACAGAATGCAAAGTTTTATCTATAGTATTTTAAAAATGAAACATTTAAAATTCTGTTTTTTTTTTGTGTGTGTGTGTGTGTGTGTGTGTGGATCTTCGCTATTTACATACACAGGGCGTCTCTGAATTAGGTCATAATTTTAAACACTAACATCTCTAAAATCAAAAATCATCCCAGTTGGAAATGTGGTGCAAATTAATTGTTGTGTGTTGGTGGTAATGTTGGCCTTGTGCAGTCTTGATAGCACTCTTTCGGAACAGGTGCAAATTTGTCCGCAGGTGTGTGTGTTATGATTTACCTGGCCCCCAAGTTGACAGCAGATTTTCTTCTATAGGTTTATTTCAAGGACTAAATGGAGTGACTTCTTCGACCACAAACTCCCAAAGCAATTTCCAACATAGCGAATGACATACTGTTGGAGGAGCTGTGACAAAATGTGTGCATTGTAGTGTCCTTTTCCCCCTTCAGCTAGAGATATCAGTGTTTAAAATTTCAGCCTATTTTGAGATACCATGTACTTGTGTAAATTAAGATTTTAGAAAATTTGCTAATGCTGAAGAGCTTGATTTTGTTTTCTCATGTTTTATTTATAAATTGCTATTCCATTTTTTTTCTTTCCAAATTTTCTTGCCCATTTTATTTTTACCTTAAAATTAATGTATGATCATTTTTATATTTTACTTCAGTTGCTTATTTCCATTTTGTTTTCCATTTTGTGGCATATGCTTAATTTGCAGCAAAAGCAGTTACAGCAGCAGCAAAAGTTAGAGAAATTACAAAAGACAAATCAACAAGTTGATCCGGTGAAAAGAGGCAGAGGTCGGCCAAGAAAGATACATTCAGTGGGTTCCTTTATATTTATATTTTTTTTTGTTTTTTTTTTTTGTTTTTTGTTTCTGTAACAGCAGTATTTTTTCCCTTGTTAAAACCTTATGCTTATATTTGTGTATATGTGTGGGTGAGTATGCATTGCCCTTCAGAAATATTTTTGACACACTGAAATTGCACCCTTCAGAACTTTAAAATTTAATATTATGTGACGATTATACTTGACATGCATTTTTTCCTCATCCTCTTTTATTTCATGATGATTTATACATTATTTTCTTTTTTATTTTCTTTACTTTTTTTTTTCCTTTTTAAAGTTGGAATATTTACATGTGAACAAAATATATAGCTTATAATTAAATAACATTCTTTTAATGTGGGATTAATTTTTATTCAACAAAATTTAATACTTTTTTTTTTATTTGTTAATTGCTTTGAAGATATGAGATACTGGGAATATGCTTATTTATAGGGAATATGTGAGATACTAGGAATATGTTCCTTTAATAAGAATAAGGAGGTCATATCTACATTGGATATTTAGCTGTTTACTTTCAGAAATCATCATGAAATTTTATCAGAAAAAAACAATGAATGCTGATGACTTGCATGAAAGAGGTATTATCATACTTTAGGCCAGGTGGGCATAGAACAGCCTATTCTGGCCTTAGAAGTCATCGTTGAATCTTTTTAGATTCAACGATGGTTTTCTTTTTCCTGATGGTTTGTAATTTAATACTTGATTTGGTAATTTTCTGTTTTCATTCTTTCAACGTGTTCCATCCATTTATGTTTAATTTAATTTTTTTTTTTTTTTTTGTTACTGAGTCCTGGTTTAAGGTATACTCAACAAAAATAAAGAAATTCAAGGCATGGATTTCTTGGATTATTGGAGTGTGATCTCTGAGTTTGAGCATTTCAATTGAAAATGTGTCAGATGTTGGATAGCAAAACACATAAATGTGATCTCTTCATTCTTATTTAAAGATATAATCCTGTAAGTGAGTGTATATCCAGTATATCATTTAATCATATTCATTCCTTGTGTTATTTCTTTTAAACTATGTGTGTTTCTTTTGATGAAATTTAAGCATAGAGAATAAACAGTCAATTAAGCATTAACCAGTGTTAAGGAGTTTTATTCCCATATTTCTCAAGACTGCAATGAATTTTTAAGTTCCACCTGCTTAAAATATACTAGTTCATTCTTCTCTATCTTGACCTCTATAATGAGCCTTTGAAATCATTGGGTTTCATAGATATAATGATTGAGAAGCATTAATTATCTGTTTTGATTTCTACACTGAGACCAGAAAAGAAAGTATTTGAAAAGCAAAGAATAATTGTTCAGCCTAGTATAAAAATTAGGAAATTTGCAGATTTTATAAATATGTTGATTAAATAATTACATTTATTTTAGTTTGTTTATATTCACAAATTTTAAATCTATAATCAGATAAACTAGTCCTCTTTTCTCACTTTCTCTTGCAAACTTTTCAGTTGTGTCCAAAAGCTTTCCTATCAGACACTCAATGTTATAGGAAAAGCTCTGATTAAGTTGAGTTTGGGTTGCCTTAAGAGAGTAAGAAATTGAAAACTTTATTAATAGAGAGACCATACGATTTAATGAATAAAATGCAAATTGCCAACCAGTTTCACTAGCTACTGTCTAGCATTATCAAGGCTGTATGGATGTAAATACAAATGCACCAAGTTACATGAATACAGAAGCTTTAGTACCTATTAGGTCATTACATTTGATAATTCTCGTTTGGAAGTGCACATGTGTTAGTCAGAATCCGGTACATGACTACGTGTTGTGTTTTTCGCGTATTGTAGTTCTGTTAAGCTGAGAGAATTGATGAGATTTTTCCATATGTCTTTAAGAATCTGTTGTAATTTATGTCTCCCACATGTTCTTTCTGTCTTATTTCAAGACTTCGAGAGATCTGTCCAACATACGATAGGCCATTGTACAATACAATGTACAATGGAGTAAGAAATCTTAAACATTAAGATCTCAATATTTGAGAATCTGTTATCTGTTTTTTCTTTTTATTATTGAAATCAGACTGTAAAGGTTTGTCTAAAGATTCTTATCTGTTTATCTGTTCTTCGATGTCAATATTAATGTTTTCAAAGTCAGTCACGTTTTTTTTTTCTAGTTTTTAAATTTAATAATAATAGTTTTATTTATTTTTTAAATACTAGTCACACCTGAAAGATTGCAGAACCTGTCTGTACTGTGCATGTGAGCTTAAGAGTAAGAACAGAGAATAAGGTTAATGACTTTTTTTAAGAGAATCGGGTTGTAACTGCTTGGGAGAAAACAAAGAGAGAGAGAGAGAGATTGAGAAAATAAGGAGAAGCTGATATAATGGGTAGGAGAGCAATGGTATAACTGCCAGTTCATCTGAACATCCATGGAAATACCATAGAAAACACAAAAGATAGCTGATACAAAAAAGAGTGAGGAAAGAGATTAATTGGTTAGCTCATTAACTGACATGTCCTTTTCTATATCAAAAATAAGATTTGGCAAATGTATCTGCTTGTTTGTGTGAGTTTTCTTTAAACTGAGAATGCCAAGTATCCATCAGCTGCATGTAATGAGAGGGTCTAGGAAGTGGAAACTTTTTTTTTTTTTCAATGTGATCTGGATCCTGGAGTGCTGGTTAGGAAGGTGTTAAAAGCCTTGAGGCCATATGGGCAAATGAAGAGCATATCATCAGTACAGCATAGCCAAAGTTTGCCAGGTGGTGGAGAAAGTGGAGACCATGAGGTCTCCACTTTCTCCTCCACCTGGCAAACTACTTCAAAGACACCTTTGAAGATAAAGTATCAACTTTTTCCCCATACAGACCTACAGTTTGGCTATGCTGGAGGAAATTGTGCTTGGATAAAGTCTAAAGAACATTAGTGAATAGAGAGGAGACATCAAAACTGACCATTATTTCAGTGTGTTGGAATATTAGGTTTTTTATTTGGCAAAGTTTTTATGTGTGAAAGTATGTTGCCACTATATTGGGTGAGCACTTTGGTCACTTGTTTATCATAGTTTGTATGTGGATGGATCATTGCCATCTGGGGGGGATAATGTTTTGTGGATTTTATGCACTGCATTTATCTAGGGGATTGGGGTCTGTAATTGTATGGTTTAGGTTTATTTGTAATTTCCACAGGCCAGGAGATAGCCTTTTAAAGGAGCCTACAGAGGGTTCTGATTTGTGTGTCAGTAAGATCATAGTCCAAAGGACGGTAAGTAGAGTTATTCTTAAGTATAAAGGTAAGTTTGTGTGTGTAGTCTCATTGGTTAAGAACTACGGTTATTTCCCTTATCTGCTTTTGTAATTATAATTATTTTTTTATTCATCATCTCAGCCAGTTCTTTATATTCCTTGCAGGAGAGATTGCTTCTTTGGTTTTGCTTGTGTTAGGACATTCACTGCATCCAGTCTGATATTATTTACCAAATCGGTAGGAAAGGCTGTGAATCTATCTTTGGCAGGTATTTTTTTTAGGTGCTATAACTTAGTTATGGTTATGACTGAGTGTGCTGATGGCTTCTGGTTTGAGTGTGATGGACAATAGATTTATTACAGTTTTTTTTTTCAGTGGTCATTCAGGCTTAGATTTCTGGCAAAAAACTACTGCAGGAATACCAGTCTTATATAATCCATAATAAGCCTGAAAAATCTGGTCTAGCACAGAACAGACTGATCACAACCCCTTCTGTTCAAATATCTGCCTTGTATGTGGTTTAGAAAAAGTGCAGAGATGCTTTTATACTACCCAACCTTTTCCAATGACGTCCATACCAAAAATTTAGGAGCGTGTCTTCTTGATGCATTACCCCCCCTTTTTTTTTTGTTTATTTATTTTATTTTCATTTAATTTTTAATTAATTGATTTTTATTTTATTTTAGTTTATTATTTACTATATGTTGTATAATGTCACCTGAGAATGTCGCTAATATCTTATGAATTTGCATGGGCACTGATGATAGCCTGTTAGATTCAGACCGAAATATCAACATTAATAAAATACCTATGTATTCTTATTAAATCTTGTACCTATGTTTTACTAATAATCTTTTACTATGTCACAAGTGTCATTAAAAACTCAAAAACTGAAGATATTCTTGTTGTCTGAAGTAATTACCTTGAATGATTGAATAGCATATTATATATGCTATTCAATCATTAGCAGTAGAAAATAGAATATTTTCTACTATATAGAATAGCAGCAGAAAATATTCAATACAAATGCAATCACAAGTATATACATTAATACATTAGGTTTAAAAAAACAAAAACTTGAATATGTTAAGACAGCTGGAGTACATAATTTTCATTCAACTAGAAATGCATAAATATAGAAATAAATATGTAAATAAAATTTTACATTGACCTGCATAATTCAGAAGGCAAATTCTGGATGACTGTGCAAGAGCCTCATTTCCATCTATAAAATATATGTATATAAAAAATACATCTATAAAAAAATGTGTGTGTGTGTGTATACTAGGGGGATTCTGCCCCTACAGTGCCACCCCCTGAGTTCCAGGTGATAAGCCGGTTCTCCTTCAATTCTGATGACTCGAGACATGAGAAAACAATGTGTTTGTCTCATGAAGGCAAACACATTGTTGGACGTTTCAAAACAGTGAAGAGACAAAAAACGTGACATAAAAATGTTTCAAATTTCGGCTTATCTTTTTATATATGTGTGTATATATATATGTATATATATATGTATACGGCAAGGAAGGCAACGGGAAACCACCTTGCTCATAATCATCTCTCCCTAGAATGGTAGCATATAGCTACCCTCCCAAGGCCGTATGGCAGATGGGAACCAGAAGAATATATATATATACACACATACACACACACATTTTTATATCATGTATACCCAGAATATTTGCCTCTGATATATACTGGGTGATTATAAAATAACGTCAAGTGTTCAGAGCCCTCTAGCAAGTAATGTATTGGACGAAACACATCGATATTCGGTAGACGTACACAGTGGAACATGGGGATTCGATTTAACGAAAAAAAAGATAGTACCAAAAGTCACCAACAGGGGAAATTTTGGTGCTGCCAAATTAATTTTAGTAGATGTGACTAATGAATGACTAAATGGCAAATGAGAGACAGCACACATCAATTTCATGACGTTCATTGTTAATTACAAATGAGATTCAATATGACCACCATTCTGATGTTCCAGGAACTGCATACAGTGCACGACATTTTCCACAGTGGCTCGCAACATATCGGAATTGATTTTTCTCATGTAACGTTATTCGATCTTTCAAAGTTGGAATATCAGGTACATGTCCTTGATACACAGTGCTTTTAAGAAATCCCCACAGCCAAAAGTCACAAGGATTGAGATCAGGCGATCTCAGTGGCCATGGTGTGGGAAATGCATGACTAATATTCTTCTGTCAGAGAAATGTTGTCGCAAAACACGCTGCACCTGAAGTCCGATGAGGGGTGGTGCACCATCCTGCATGAAGATGGTCGAATCGAGACATCCTCTTTGCTGCAGTTGTGGAACCACAAAGTTCTGTAGCATATTGGCATACTTGTTTGCATTGACAGAACAGGTCACTGGTCGATTTTGGCAATTTTCCTCGTAAAAGTATGGACCGATGATAAAAGATGCCGTAAATCCGCACCACACTGTGACTTTGGATGATTGGATAGGCATCTACAGACACACATGCGGATTAGTTGCAGCCCAAATGCGCCAGTTGCGTGTGTCAATATCACCATTCAAATAAAAGTACGCTTCGTCATTCCATAAAATCTGCCACGGCCATGCATCATCCACTTCCATGCGCACTGAGAATCTCAAAGATAAGTCGATTCATGTGGTCTCATCACCAGGGCGCAATTCTTGAACATGACTGATTTTATAGGGGTAAAATTTCAACATCTGATGTAGGATTTTCCACGCCGTTATGTATGCGATATCCGTTTGCCAGGATATTGCTCGTGCACTGCTGGTACCCTGCACATTCGCCATCTCCTGTTCCACAATAGCAGTTGCAACTTGTTCAACTTGTTGGTGATTGATTGGTTTGCGTCCCCTGCCTACCTGCACTGCTAGAGTTCCAGTAGTTTCCAATCGCCGAATCAGTTTTCGTAAGTTTGTTACGCTATTCGGTCCTTTTCGTAAATTTTTCATACGCCGAAAATCACGAAGACAAGCACTGGCATTATTGTTCCGCTGATAATAGTTTGACTAACAAAGAATGCTCACGTAAGGTAAGAGGCATCGAAAAGCAGTTTGTCTACGAATGATAAGAAATCTCACAGGCTTTCCTTTTATTGCATGATTGCTCACAAGAAACGTGATAATGCAAATTAATGCATTTTACTCGGTAAACAGCGCCAAAATTTCCCCTGTTGGCAACTTTTGGTACTTTTTTTTCGTTAAATCGAATCCTCATGTTCCACTGTGTACATGTACCGAATATTGGTGTGTTTCGTCCAATACATTACTCACTAGAGGGTTCTGAACACTTGACATTATTTTATAACCACCTGGTATATATCTGGGGCAAATATTCTGGGTGTGTTGTGCACATCCACTCAATAGCAACATCACTGATATTATATTTTTGCATTTATTTCCATTAAAGACTCCTCTAATTGTTTCCTGGCTTTGCATGATTAATAAAATTAAACACGGTATGCTAATGCTTTGTGAAGAGGACACGTTTCAATGCTTAAACATTGCATCACATTCACGTTAATATTCCGGGTGTGTAGTCACAAATACATACACCTTTGAACAGATGCACAGATTGCGCAGCTGGTCAAATTCTTAGCATTCCAATGGTTTTAAACTGTCCAGAAGGCAAGGCTGAAAACAGCGCCAAAATGCTGAGACAATAGCATTGTCTCAGCACTCACCAATCACAGCTAGTGGCTATGATTGGTTATTATTAGGTTGGAAAGTTTTTTAATGGTATAGGGACATTTTTTTCCTAGTCTTCGGAAACAACAGATGTAGTAAAAAATTTTCTATTCCGGAATAAAAATGAATACTTCTGTGTTCATCATAAAAATTATTGAAACAACTACCATGTTGGAGTAAAACTTGAGTTTAATATAAACCAAAATAATTACTTGACATTTCGACCTTTACATTAAGGTCGAATACTCCATCACAAAGAAACAGACTGCACTGCAATCTACATGGTATATGCTAAAGTTACATTGATTTAGTTGACCATTAAAACTATTGGCCTGTCCTCTGGTGGGAAAAAAAAAAAAATCCTTACTAAGTCAAAACTAGAGTTCTGTTATTATTGTTATATATTTGGTTACAAAAATAATTTAAGTTAGAGAGCAAACATGTTAACGCAAAAGTTACTATAAGTATATATATAAATTAAAGCAAAACAGTATGGACAGTGGCCAATAAAAGCTGAAATAATTGCTTAGAGTCCTAAAGTCAAGATTTGCTGGAAAACTTGAAGAACTAAATGGGCTGAATGTGTATCATCCAAATTCATGGGATTTTTATGCCACCATTATTGTTAAGATTAGGATGGTTCAAAATTTCATAGGCTTCTTTAAATTTCCGTTCATATCAAGTATTTGTGTGATGTAAAAGGACATGTACGTTTCCAATCAGCTTGGTGTAGGGTGTTAAAAGCATGATCTTGAGAGGCCTGCTCCACTAAAATTGCTACCAATATAAGGTAAGTTACAGGTGCAGTAGATATGATCAACTCCAGGGTGAGCACAGTGGGGGGGAGAGGATTCTTAGAAAAGTTGAATGTTTTTTAATGTTTAATTATATTTTAATTATATGTATGTTTTGATGAACATACATATAATAACATACTTATGGACATACTTATTTATAAATGTATTGCTAATAATTTGTAATTCTTAAGAGCTTGTTCATTAGCGCAAATTGTTATTGTTCTGTTTTTGAGGGTGTTAATGACTTCAAGTTTTTGCAAAGGGTGATGATATAAGTTAGTATGTGTAGGCTTGCAGTAAACAGTGAAGGATTGATTGCCTGAAGATGTGACCAATGTATCTGGGAAAGGAAGCGAGTTCTAATTTTCAATTTCAGTATTAAATTGTATGCGCTCATGTTGTTTGTTCAGGTGGCTGAGGAAGGTGTTTAATGTTTGACGGCCATGTGGCCAGATAACAAAAACATCGTTGATGTATCTAAGCCGTGCTGTAGGTTTTAAAGGAAAGGAATCTAAAGCATGTTGCTCAAAAGCTTCTATATAAAAGTTAGCAATTTTGGGTTGGGGTAGTTGTGCGCGCATGGCCATACCTTCTTTTTGTAGGTAAAAATTATTTTGCCACATGAAGTAACCAGAGCGTAGTACGTGGACAAAGAGAGCATAATGTCAGGCAGAAATTTGTTCTGTAAGAGAAGAATTGTGTCACTGATTGGGATATTTGTGAAAAGGGCAGAAATGTCGAAACTGACTAATAAATCATCTTTTCCGAGTGTTATGTTTTTAATTTTGTTTATAAAATGTTGTGTGTTCTTTATATAGGAGAATATTCTGCGAATGGCCTACCACCTCCTTGATAGAAAAAATACATCTGTGTATTATAAGAAGTTGATCTACAACACAAACTAACATATGTGAGATATCTGTTATTGATAAGACAGAAGAGCCGCTGACACCAAAAAAACAAAAGCAATGAATGTAGGATTCCCAAAAGTGTGGATAATTATAATTCAGATAATGATCAGATATTATGTATCCTATTATTTCATAAAATGTATACTGAGTCTCAATAAACAAAAGAAAATTCTCAGAAAACAAAGCAATATATACATAAACCAGAGAAAGGCACATAACATGTGAACAAATTTTTATGAGATGGTTTTCTACTCCATCAAACCACACGTATTCCTGCCATGCCTAAATGAATCACCTGATCAACATTATTAGTCCCTCCCCTGCTATAGCGGCTGTTTACTGTTAGTTACTTATTTATACTTTGCAAACTTTTCCTCTCCTTGTTTTTTTTTTTTTTTTAATTATGTCATCATAAATTCACTTATTCATGTCTAGACTTAATAGGATTACATGCTATTCGTTCTACCCAGCAACTCATAGGACACACATATGTCACAAATGTCAATTATTAATAATTCGTTTACCATTAATGAAAGTATTTCTGCTGACACTTATTCTTTCTTTTACATTTTCCATTCTCACATGACTTATTAATGATGGTTCATTATTTACACATTTTAGTAATTTAAATATAGCATTCTCCTTCATTATTGTTTTGTAATATATCTTAAAACAAACACAGTGTTCCCCACAATTAATTTTAACCAATTAAGATGAGTGCTGATGCATTATGCACTCTTAAAACTTTCATACATCAATCAAAATGTAATCATGCAGTCAAATTGATGTGAATTTTGTAGCATGAGTTGCATAAACCACATGACAGCACACTAACCAAAATGGGCATGCGATGCCACTGATATATATATATATATATATATATATATATATATATATATATATATATATATGACAGAATGATCATTGACTCAGTTAACATACATAGTTTTATGAAGAATTAAATGACTAGAACCGAGATTTAAGTAAAAAGGTTTTAATATAAACACACTACTAGTTTCGGCCTGTAACAGCCTTCTTCAGGTGACATTATAAAAGAAGAAAAAACACTAAACATTGAGGGTTAAAAGACTATGAACAACATAGACAGTCGTTATACATAATTAGCATGAAATGTTGTAGTTGTATTTGAAGCTGTTCTTTCGTTTGTTGCATTGTTGGGAGAGTGTGTGCTTGCTGCATCACGTGAACGCCAGTACATGATTACAGCTGAATGACCATCTGAGAGGTTGTAGCTTAAGTTGCTATTTAGATGAACAGGATTGAAGATGATTTCTCTAGATTCCACAATTTTTCTCTCTACTTTGTCACTGCAACGGAAGATGTTAGTAGATTTTTCCCAGCAGACTTTGTGACTTTGGTTATCATCATTAGGATTAGCCGAGAAAAGGATATGACTTGATAATGCACTCGCTCGCTGTCTCTTGTAAGTAATGTCTCTCATGTGTTCTTCCATATGCATTTTGACAGATTTGTCTGTCTGCCCAAAATAAGGAATAGTGCAATCATATAATATTTTATATACACCAGGGTATTTGAGTTGATGATGACAAGGTTTTGGGTGGCTAATTAAGGAACGGATCTTTGGAAGTGGAGTGAACAAGGTTCTGATATTGTATTTTCTTAGAACTTTTGCTAATTTATGTGAAACAGTACTTATATAAGGAATAGATATACTGCCTTTGAATCTATTTGTTTCTTCTGAGTAACGTCTAGGAGGATTAAGAAGGAATTTGTCGATGATTTTCTTGGAATATCCATTAACTTCGAAAGAAGTTTTCAGATGGTTTATTTCTGTAAGAAGTTCATTTGGGTCATCAAGAAGAGAACGGGCTCTATATCCCAAGGTGGAAATTATTCCAAGCTTATGAGGAGGGAAATGATGGGACTGACTGTGTAAATATCTGTTGGTATGTGTGGGCTTTCTATATATCGATATTTTTAGTTTACCAGAAGAGCGAGTCAGTTTGATCAAGAAAAGGCAAGGAATTATTCGTTTCAAGCTCAGCAGTAAACTTAATACATTAGGTTTAAAAAAACCTAATATATTAAGTTTTTGATGTCGGCTATTGAGATGTTCGAGGAAAACCATAAGGGATTCATGTCCATGGCTCCAAACAATGAAGACATCATCCACATAATGTTTCCAAACTTTAGGTGTTAAAATAAAGGAAGAGATAGCCTTGGTTTCAAAATCTTCTAAGTAAATATTTGCAAGAACAGGAGATAAAGGATTACCCATAGCCAGTCCATGATTTTTGTTTGTATATATTATATTTGAAATTGAAGTAACCGGACCTGATGCAATGTGTAAGCAAGGCTAACATTTTTTTGGATAACTTGTCCTTGAGTAATGTTAGGACTTCATCTGTTGGGACATTAGTGAACAAAGAAGTTATGTCCAATCTAGCCATGATGTCATTTTCATCAACTGTAATATCCTTGATGTATGTAACAAATTCTGTAGTAATTTGTCTCCACTTCCAAAGATCCGTTCCTTAATTAGCCATCCAAAACCTTGTCATCATCAACTCCAAATACCCTGGTGTATATAAAATATTATGTGATTGCGATATTCCTTATTTTGGGCAGACAGACAAATCTGTCGAAATGCGTATGGAAGAACACATGAGAGACATTAATTACAAGAGACAGCGAGCGAGTGCATTATCAAGTCATATCCTTTTCTCGGCTAATCCTAATGATGATAACCAAAGTCACAAAGTCTGCTGGGAAAAATCTACTAACATCTTCCGTTGCAGTGACAAAGTAGAGAGAAAAATTGTGGAATCTAAAGAAATCATCTTCAATCCTGTTCATCTAAATAGCATCTTAAGCTACAACCTCCCAGATAGTCATTCAGCTGTAATCATGTACTGGCGTTCACGTGATGCAGCAAGCACGCACCTCCCAACAATGCAACAAACGAAAGAACAGCTTCAAATACAACTACAATGTTTCATGCTAATTATGTATAACGACTGTCTATGTTGTTCATAGTCTTTTAACCCTCAATATTTAGTGTTTTTTCTTCTTTTATAATGTTACCTGAAGAAGGCTGTTACAGGCCGAAACTAGTAGTGTGTTTATATTAAAACCTTTTTACTTAAATCTCTGTTCTAGTAATTTAATTCTTCATAAAACTATATATATATATATATATATATATATATATCTATAAAAAGGGGAAAAACAGCACTATGAGAATTGCAGAGGAACTTTTCTTCTGTATTCCGTCAAGATTTATGCAAGTATACTTGAGGCTTAGGAAAATTATGGAAGAGAAACTTGGAGAAGAACAAGCTGGGTTCATGCCATAAAAGAATTGTTGGGATCAGGTTTTCACTTTAAGACAGATAATTGAAAAGTCATATGATTATAATACATATCTATATTTAAGTTTTATAGATCTTGAAAGACATACAACATGGTGCCAAGAGGAAAGCTGTTCAAAATAATACAGTTATATAGTGTAAATGAGATATGAATTTCGTATTGTGCATAGTCTTGTACAGCGATTAAGGAGATACGGTTATGATTTGATAAAATCAGCTATAAGATGATTGTGTACTCTGTCTCCAATTCATCATCTGTATGGATCACATAATGAGAAAAAGTAGCATTAAAACTGATATCAGAATTGGAGATGTTAATCTCAGGAATTTACTTTATGAAGATGATGTTACACTCCTAAATAAATCCAGTACAAGTCTGCAAGATTTCTTACCTAAACTAAAACTGGAAACGATTCAGATATGCTATAACAAGTTTGGCATGAAATGCCAAATAAAATAATAAAATGTAAAAACTATGAATTATGCAGGAACACTAAAAACATCAGTGGCATCCTGAATGGAAAACCTGTAGAACGAGTAAAACATTTCAGCTATTTAGGTGCAATTTTTAATGAAGATGACAATTTAAATATGAAAACAAACATCAGAATAAGCAAAGCTAGTTTGGTAGGTGTCAATTGAATAAATTTATATAGAATATGAGAAAAATTAAAAATGCTGCTAAATTAGCTGTGGGGCTCAAAACTAATTTTAGATTTGAGGGTTGGGTTAGAGGGGGGGGGGGGGGGGGGGGGGGAACTGTCCATCAAATGCTAGAAACCACAGATATGAGAGTTCTGAAAAAATTTGGGAAGTGAACCGATGACATCAATGGCAGAATCACATTAAAAACAAAGATATTAGGAAAGTACTTGAGACTTTTACATGAAGTTTTTGGCAGGAATTTGATGATGACAAATAGTTGAGAAATCATGGAAATATAACAAGAATATGTATTTAAATTTTGATTATCTGGAAAAGGCATATGACAATATTCCACGAGAAAAGCATTTCAAAATGCTAAAGTTGTATTGGGGAAAATACATTCTGCAGAGCAATATATAGCATATATTTAAGTTATAAGTCAACAGTTAGAATTGAAGACAGGAATATAGTTTAATGTAAAAGTTTACTCAGGTGTAAGAATAAACTTTTGCATTATTACATTGACATGAATACTATGAGAACTATGAACACTTCAGAATTAGATGTGTACCATGTCAACATAATTTGTAGTCACAAGATGAAGAAGACTAAATAAGTCTGATTCCTTCTAAATAATAACAATATGATGTTATATTCAGTAGTTATAAGAGAAAAGGATGAGTAAATATAGCAATGAACTGTAAACATGATCATAAGCTTCTCGAATGGCAGGCAGTTTGAAGTGAGTGATATGGGAAAATTTCACCTTGGGTAATTAGGACAATGACCACTTATTTTTGCTTGTGGTCCAACAGAAGGTTTTACTAAGGAAAAAGTGAATAAGTTGTTTGAGTTGTGAAGGCAGCTGACATAAAGAAAAAAAGGGAAAGCCCGATACTTGGTGCAGATCTGAAACAGCAGAGTAGAAAACGAATATAAAGCCTATTTTGGGAAAACTTGGTGAAAAGTGCAAAGCTAATAATAATACCTGCTGAATTTCTCTCTAGTACATTGCCTAATTATCACCAACAGCATGGGTCAACATCAAGAGGTGCACAAATTCTCACAGAAAGAAGAAGAAAAAAAATTCTCATTGATTATGTAATTGTTGATAGCAAATATCTTCATGCTGGTTCATGATACAAGGGTATGTGGGAGATTTGAAAACAGAAATTGATCACCTTTTAGGTTTAAACAGAATAAAAATATTGTATTGGGGAGGGGACTATAAGTGTGTTCTAAAAAGAATCAAAGTTAAGCAGCTTTCTGAGTATCACTACCTACTCATATATATATATATATATATAGAGAGAGAGAGAGAGAGAGAGAGAGAGATTATTCAAGAAAAAATGAAAGAGTTTGAAAACAAACAAACAAAAAATATTGAAACTCAGTGGGGGGGAAAATATTGATTCAATTAGGAAGGTCTGCAGTTGATGGATAGAAAAATTTGAACTTCACGGTGGATTAAAAGTTAAATAGGCAGGCCTTGAAAAATATAATAACAATAAAGCATATCTAAAATTCCAGCAAGCTAGTGCTAAGTTGAAGAACTTCTATAACAAATTTCATATGAGATTCATGAATAAAAAAGACAATAATGAAAATAGCACAACATTGGAAACACATCAGCTTCATTATCAGCTAAGATAATGACTGCCATATTTGAATCGAGCTCTTGTTATAGCTTTAATACCTGTAACTTATATACTTATATAACTTATATACGTCTATTATTTTGTCCAGCTCTTCCAGAAAACTAATGGATCTGCATGGAATGTATACCTTACTAAGTGAAACACTTAGCAACACAGCATTTCTTGTACATCTGACACTTTTCTACCACACTACATTTCATAACAGCCTAAACTATACTTTCAAGATGATTACAATTGCTGCAATTTCCTTTGGTCTGTTTGATAGACTTCTGAGATTACTCTTCTTCCAATATCAGATCCACAACATTCTATGCAGGTTTTTGCTTTAAAGTGTTCTACATCTATTTGCCTCTCATTTATTCTCCTGACTCGGGGAATTCAGTCATATATGGCTTCTTGCACACACTTCTGAAGGAAGCAATATCTGGTTGAATTCCATGTGCCATGCAGCTTCCTATGACAAGACACTACCTTTGCAGTTTATTATAATCATTTGCCTTTTAGTTCTACACATGGCTTTTCTTAGTCAAAGCTCTCACATAAGCACCTCTGTAGCGCAATTGGAAAAATAACGTTACGTTGTGCCCTTCGATTAGAAAAGGCTTAGGTTCGATTCTCGTCATGATGGGAGGAATCTTTATATGGACTTTTTCAATTGAAGGTGAGTTAGGCCGATCTCATATAGAGGTAGCAGGGTTTTTTTTTTCCTGGAAACTCTGGTTTTTCATCCCCCATACAGACAAATCGGCCCTTCAGAACACACGCAATTTACAGACAAAAAATACTAGATGTGGTAGTGGTTGTGGGCAGTTGATGTAGGTGATTGGTTGTAGAGGTTCTGTGTAGTAGTGCAGATGGAGAGTTGTACAAGAGGTGTCCTGCTGCGATGAGTCTTCAGACTCCTTGGAGGTGTCACGAATAATAATAAAAATACATTGTCATCTCCCAGTACTGTATGAACACCCTCACCATTTGGAGGCATAACTATTACCTTGTTTATAGACAGATTCTTAAAGGCTAATGCTACATTCATTGCTCTTGTTCTCTGAATCTCTTCCATCACCTGCTACTTAAGATAGTTCTTCTTGAGTAATTTTATAAATTATCTTTTCCTCAACTTGCATGCTTTCTCTTCTCTCCATTCTTTATCTCCATATTTGAAATTGACCAAAAATGGTCCTTTGTATCCAAATGATTTATCTGTCTATGTACCCTCACAATCCTCTCGAGATGATCCTAGTCTGTAGCAGCACTCAGTTATACGTTTTCTTCTCTTAACCTCTAATTTTACAGCAAACAAAACAAGTATATTACTCATACTTTTACCCCCACTATTTTCAGTATTTCTACTATGATTTAATTCTTCTGCATCATTAACCACCCTTCCTACCTTCTCTGGCCTCATTAAATGCATTGAATCCCTCACATTGTGTTCCTGCAGTGATATCCTCATCTATCAGCAATGTCTCTCTCTCTCGTGTAGTAATTTTTGGTCCTACTACGTACATGCACATGATAGCTAACCAGTAGCTGATGAGCCTTCAGTTTACTCTTAAAAACATGACTAAATCAAATAGATAGCTGGGCATGATTTCGAAACCACGAACTACTCTTGCCTCTCCTATGTTCATCCCTAACACACACACACACACACACACACACCAAACTCACAGTTTTGACCTCTTAATTTAATGCATGCATTGACACTTTCTTGACACATCTAGTTTCCCTAATTATTTATGTTTACTCTTTACTCCACACTATTTTTCTTACACACAGTCTACTCACTGAATCATTTGCAATCACAGTTCTCCATATTAGCTCATTCCTGTCATATCATGGCAACAAACTTAACAATCAGTTGTCATGCTTGCTCTTCTTTTTCTATCACTCAACAATTCTATCATATCTTCTCTGTAAAATTTATTTAAATCTTCTTGAAAGCATCTGACATTAGCATCATTCTTTATAACTTCCCATCATTAGAGCATCAGAAGATGCTTTACTGATATTATTTAGATAGCCAGTCTTCAACCCATCTGTATAATTCTATTATCCATCCCTACTCACCCATCTGCCACAACAACTTGTTGTGTAGTAATATATCAGATGCCTTCACAAAATCCAAGAATATCAATATTAATGATATTTAGTTAGAAAGACTTGAATTTGAATCCTGGCTAGGACACAGAGAATTTTTTTATAATGATTTCTTCATTTGCATGTGAGTTAGCCAATCTCATGTGGAGATTACAAGATTTTTCATCCTGCAAAACAACAAACCAGCTAGAATAACATGCAATCAGCGCACGTAATACACTGGTCTCATAGCCTTAGTGGCTTTGGTTATAATTCTAAGAAACAACTACCACGCACCATATTGAGTCTCTCTTATCCAGCATTTGGGGGGGGGGGGGGGTGGGGGGGGGGGGGGGTGGGGGGGGGGGGGGGTGGGGGGGGGGGGGGGTGGGGGGGGGGGGGGGTGGGGGGGGGGGGGGGTGGGGGGGGGGGGGGGTGGGGGGGGGGGGGGGTGGGGGGGGGGGGGGGTGGGGGGGGGGGGGGGTGGGGGGGGGGGGGGGTGGGGGGGGGGGGGGGTGGGGGGGGGGGGGGGTGGGGGGGGGGGGGGGTGGGGGGGGGGGGGGGTGGGGGGGGGGGGGGGTGGGGGGGGGGGGGGGTGGGGGGGGGGGGGGGTGGGGGGGGGGGGGGGTGGGGGGGGGGGGGGGTGGGGGGGGGGGGGGGTGGGGGGGGGGGGGGGTGGGGGGGGGGGGGGGTGGGGGGGGGGGGGGGTGGGGGGGGGGGGGGGTGGGGGGGGGGGGGGGTGGGGGGGGGGGGGGGTGGGGGGGGGGGGGGGTGGGGGGGGGGGGGGGTGGGGGGGGGGGGGGGTGGGGGGGGGGGGGGGTGGAACATGATGTTTTTTTTTTTTTTTTCAAAACAATGTATCCAAGATTCTGTCAGATCTGATTTAAAAAATGTGCATGGTATGATGTGGAAAGAAATTATAATAACAACCATTTTCTGTATCCAGTGATGGTCAATTTTTTCAAACAACACAAAAATCATAGTACAGTATAGAGTTTATTTTTTTCTGCCATCAACAACTGCAATTATATGATAAAAGGACTACACAGTTCCTCAAGTAACCAATGATCATGTAGGTCTGACCAAATCGAATATCTTCATACTCTTTTTTTTAATGCTGGGACCATGCACGAGAGGTTGGTTGATCAATTTATAGTACATTAGTACTGTATATGGGTAGTTGGTCGGAAAAGAAGGAACTTGTTTACATTTGATAAAGGACTGTATATTGTATTCTTTGGGGAAACACATTGAGGGGAGACTGTTCCACAATACAACAGTAGCAGGAATGAAGGAGGAGGAAAAGAAACTTGTTCTCTGGGTTTCGAGGTGCACTGTGAAGGATGTTGAGCATCAGCTCAACGGGCTTGTGTTCCAACGGGCTTAGTATTAATTGGGGAAATTATTGATGCAATTTCAGATGAATGTTTCCCATGGAAATATTTATAGAATATACATATTGCAGAAACCAACGTCTGTGAAAAAGTGGGAGGAGTGAGTTGGTAAGAGATGAATCATTAATAAATGTAATAGCTCTCCTCTGTATTGAGTCAAGCATTTTCAGGGAGCAATTAGAGGCCCCACTCCAAATATGAGAGCAGTATTCTATAGCTGGGTAGATTTGTGATTTGTGTAAGGTTAACAGCTGTTCAGTGGTGAAGTAATGTCTTGAGCAAAAGAGAAATCCTAGTTTTTTAGAAGCTAAGTATGCGGTGGTTGTGATGTGTTCATGCTAGGAAAGGCTTCATGTCATTATAATCCTAAGAAGAGAAATCTCATCTTGTCAGGAAATTTAGGTGTTGTCAAAAATAATACTGGGAGAGAATGGTTCTTTTTTTTTTTTGTGTGTGTGAGAAATAAGACAGAATTGGGTTTTACTAGCATTGAAATTGAAGAGGCTATCTGAACCACATTGGAGGATGGCTTGGAGATCAGAATCGATGGCAGTGGTGGTTAAGGACCTATTGATTGAGGTGAGTTGTGTAGAGTGAGTTTTATCAAAATGGAAGAGAGGAGTGCAGTGTGCTGTCATCTGCAAAACTTTATTTGTTTGGGGGTCAACTGAAGTAGGTCATTGATATATAGCAGGAAGAGGATTGGTGAGAGAACAGAACCTTGTGGAATCCCGGCATTAGTTGAATGGTGAGAGGATAAGGAATCATCCACCATCACACATAGTGTGCATCCAGACAGAAAGCTGGCATTCCAACTACAGAAGTCCTGAGACAGACCAAACAATGGAAGTTTGTTTAGTAAGCCATTGCAGGGTTGCCAGAACAGAAGAACAGCTTAGCCAAAATTTAAAGAAAATATGGCCAGAGATATAAAACGATTGAATTGTGTGAATTAACGTACCAACAATTAGGTGTGCATAAATTATGCCTCCATATTTGATTACATATCATCAAAAATACTTTTAATTTAACTTAAAATACTTACAGTGAAACTCAGTTGTTAATTTGACAGCACTTCCTCAAGATATTGAATATCTTGTTCTTCTTTTTCTGCAGTCGAGTCGTAAAGGGTTTTGCTATTGTGCATTTGTAGCATTTCAGGAGTACATTTAAAGTTTTGGCAGCACATATTGTTATCACTTAAGAATGAACGCATTCTTGCAATTGAATCCAGCAGTTTAATTTGCATCCTGTTTCTGAGTTTAATTTTGATAAATGTTACATAAGAAAAAATTCGTTCAACTATTGCGTTACTTGCTGGCACGTTAGGGCATAATTCGACAGTTCTTTAAAATTATTGTGTTTGGATACTGCTTGCCAAAATTCTAAAGCTTCCTTAGGGATTCAATCTTGTTTGAAGTTTTCTTCTTCATTTCACGCAACAAGGCTAATTTTTCTGTATTGGTCTTCAACTACATCAACATCGTTTATTAGGTAGAAAAATGGCAGATCAGAAAATTTTCCCCTTTCTGTTTGGCTTAGAATAACAATAGGATTTAAAAGTGACAGACCTTTAAATATATCAGCTGACTTAGGGAGCCACTTGTTCACTTGATTCAACGATTCTTGAAGCATGGCTTGGCACCTAAATTTCACAGACTTTATTTTATTATTTTCTTGTTTCCATATTAGGAGAAGTGCTAAAGCTGATCAAGTATGTCCTAATTTCTTGATCAAATTTAATTCCAAAGTCTACATTTTCTACTATTTTGCATGTTCCATCTTCGTTGTACAGCCTTTGAAAAAGACTATCTCTGTGTGTGCGTGTGCGCAGTTCTTTGGCAAGATCGTTAGGATCAGCATAGGTTTGCTGAAACAAAATATTAAGCCTTTCAAACTCTTTAACAATGGGAGTAGCAAATACAAAGTAAAAATAATTCATCCTATCTTCCACAGGGAATTGTTACTTCCAACCATAGCAGCAGCACCATCACTAGCAAACCCAATACAGTTCTTAAGAGTTTGATTATATGAAGTTAACACTTCTGAGATTTTATTAAATAAAACCTCTGCTGTTGTCTCTACAACCAGTATAAGACCCAAGAAAGCTGAGTGAATTTTATTTGTTTCATTGCAAAAAAATCTATGAACTATGCACAAATGCTTTTGTATTGCAATTAATACATACTTTTTACCTTCTAAATCATGCTTCAGTTGCTCTTTCAATGAAGCAGCAATTCTTCTTCTTTGAGTGCCATCTCCTATCGGAGGTCGGCGACCACCTTGGCAAGTTTTGAGCGATTCTCAGCTATTCTGAGCAGTCTCTCAGAGTTCATACCAGTCCACTGTCTGATATCTGCCAGCCAAGATTTTCTTCGTCTTCCTTGTCCTCTTCTTCCATTTATCTTCCCTTTTATAATCAATTGAAGTATCTTATATTTTTCATTATGAAGTAGGTGACCAAGATATGCAGTTTTCCTTCTTTTTATGGTATCTAAAAGTTCACGTGATTTCCCCATTTGTTCCAGTACTTCCTGATTGGACGGTTTTGCTGTCCATGGGATTTTTAACATTCGTCTGTATAACCACATCTCAAAGGCTTCAAGTCTTTTTATTGATGTTGTCTTCAAGGTCCAAGTTTCTGCACCGTACAGCAGTACAGACCATACATAGCATTTAACCATGCGTGCTCTAAGTTTAAACTGCGGTTACACAGTGTTGATTTCATAAAGAGAAAATTTTTTCTTGCCATTTCGATTCTAACTTTTATTTCCATTTCTGGATTGCAATCTTCATTTAACCAGCTCCGAGATATTTAAACTTTGCCACTCTTTCTATTTGTTTCCTATTTAAAGAAAGTGCTAAATTAAGAAGTGGTTTCTTACTTAACCATGAATTTAGTTTTGGTGATATTTATTTTTAATCCCATTTTTTCACTCTCTGCATTTATTAGTTCCAGAAGATTTTGAAGATCCTGAATATTGTCAGCTAGAAGAGCTGTATCATCGGCATATCGGATGTTACTGATGATTTCACCATTTACACTAATCCCTTCCTTTCTTCCTTCCAAGACGTTTTGAAATATGGCTTCTGAGTAGATGTTAAAAAGAAGAGGTGACAGCACACATCCTTGCCTTACTCCTCGTTTGATGTTAATGGAGTCTGTAATAATGTCATCAACTTGAACAGATGCCTTTTGGTTCCAATATAAGTTTTCAATGATCCTGATGTCTTTACCATCTAATCCAATTCTTTTTAATAGTACAATCATTTTAGCATGTTGGACTTCGTTAAATGCTTTCTCGAAGTCGATGAAGCAAATGAATATTACCTTGTTTTGGTCAATACATTTTTGAAATAAGATCTGAGGGCCTCTCTTGTTCCCAAGCCATTTCTAAAGCCGAATTGGGTATCACTGATGGTGTCTTCACATTTTCTGTATATTCTTTTTTGAATTATTTTCAGAAACATTTTGAAAATGTGACTCATTAGGCTGATCATTCTATAGTCATTACAAGTTTTCGCATTTACTTTTTTAGGTAGCATGATGAAGGTCGACTGTAACCAGTCTTGAGGGATTATGCCTGTATCGTAGATCTTATTAAATAGCTTTACTAATATGTTAATGTTGTCACCTTCTAATAACTTTACTATTTCTGCTGGTATTCTATCTGGTCCTAGGGCTTTACCATTTTTAGCTGAGTTTAATGCACATTCTACCTCTGATTTTAGAATGCATGGACCTTCCATATGTTCATAAGTATTTTCTGGGTTCTGTCTGTTATCAGTAAAGAGTTCTTCTATATATTTCACCCATTCTTGTATTTTGTCATCCTTTTTGGATATAATTTCTTCCTTTTTGTTTTGAAGGATACAGAATTGTTTTTTCTTATATATACCTGAGGTCTCTTTCATCTTTTTGTGTAGATTAAAATTGTCATGTTTTTCCTGTAGAATTTCTATTTCTTTACATTTTTCATTCATCCAGATTTCTTTTGCTTTTTTGATCTTGTGTTTAATAATTTTCTGAACCTCTGTATATTTTGTTGGATTATGATTTTTATATGATCTGCATTGATCCATGAGAGAAAGAATTTCATCAGTCATCCAATCTTTCTTTTTTACTGCTCTATTAGGACATAAGGTATTGGTACATTTCTCTATGAAGACAGATTTCAATTTGTCCCACGATTCATCAACCCTCATGATGTCATCATTCTTGATAAGTGCTAGCTCTTGATTCAGATTTTGACTCAATTTGCTTCTTATCTCTGTGTTTTTTAATTTTCCCAAATCAAACCTTTTTTGTTGATGTTTCTTAAGCATAGCTTTCAGTCTAAGTTGTAACTCTGCCACCAGTAGGTTATGATCAGAAGCAATATCTGCACTAGGATAGGTTTTTGTACTCTTTATAGAACTTCGAAATCGTTGATTAATTAGTAAGTAATCAATTTGGTTTCTGACTATATTCCCATTATTATCCTGTGGTGATCGCCAAGTATACAATCTTCGAGGTGGTAGCTTAAACCATGTGTTTGTGATTATTAGCTCCTCTTCCTGGCAGAATTGAAAAAGACGGTCACCTCTCTCATTTCTTGTGCTCAGTCCATGTTCGCCAACTACATCTCCACTTCTACCTTTCCCAACTTTAGCATTGAAATCACCCATGACTATGTTAATATCATGCTCTTTTGTGATTTTCATTAGTTCTTTTAATTGATCATAAAATTCTTCAATCTCGGTATCACTCTTGTCAGCAGTAGGGGCATAGACTTGTATAAGATTAACATCTAGTGATTGTCCTTTCAGTTTTAATAAAATCATCCTATCTGAGTAAGGGATGAAGCTCAACAGTGACTTATTGATATCTTTGTTTATTATTATTCCAACTCCATTTTGATGGTTGTTTTCACAACTTCCAGAGTGATACATTGTCATGTCATTGACTTCAGTTTTGCCTGATCCTGGCCACCTAACTTCACTCATTCCTAAAATTCCAATTTCAAGTCTTTTCATTTCTTGGATAGCATTTCTTAGCTTACCTGCTTCATACACGGTTCTGACATTCCAGGTTCCTAGTTTTACTGAGCGCACCATGTTGAGCCCGGGGATTCTTCGCACCCCTGTCCCATTTAACTCCGGTAACTCGGGGCCATTTGTGTAAATTTGCTCACCATGGTGGTTAGTCTGGAGAGAGAGAGAATAGAGCAGTAGTTTCTCCATTTGCTTTCTGCTCTGCAGTATTACAGACGTACACAATAAACTGCATTGCCACCTGCAATTTTCTAATCACAAGCTTTACTGTCATCATGAGACTTCAACCTTGTGTCAGTACTGACAAAGCTGCTTCCCTTTGTCAGAGGATTGAATCCTTTATTTTTCCTTGTAATCCTAGGTAGGGGCCCTAACCGGGTACTGACAGCCGGAGCCAGCTGAGCCCGGGTTGTTTATAGAGGTCTGCTCCTCTGAAGATTCTTCCGCACATTTCACTGTTGGGATACAAATCCTCTTCCACTGATTTGTCTGTTGTTCTTCACAGAGGTCCGTTAGCATCCTTGTAGGGATTGTACCCTACGGAAGGTCCCAGGGAACACGACGTGGGCGTGGACTTGCCTCACTCCCCAAGCAGCAATTACATTTTCTATAATTGCTGAAATAAACCAAATGTATTGCTATAGTAGCAATACATTTGGTTCTGTGCAGTTTAATGCCACCAAGAACACTATTTTGGCAATGTTTCTTAACTACTTCACCTATATGATCTACAGCACGAATTGAGGAATGACATTCTGTTGCAAGGCTAAGTTCTATTTCTGCTTGTTTTTCCTGGTCATTCATGGACGATTTGATAACTTTATCTAGAATTGTTTGTGATATACTGGGAGATTTATATTGGTGTTTCTTTGATTTTTCGTGAACAGGTATGTTATAAAGTTTTGGAAGCACATTAGTTTTGCAATACGTGCAGTATGCATGTTGTCCATCATCAGAAGATTTCAGCTACAGATATTTTACTTCCCACTCTTTTTTATATTTTCTTCCACCTCTATTATCACTTTTGTACTTAGACATTTTAAAGGGCTTGAAAAAAACAAAATATCTCAATTCAGAAAATGAAGAAACAAAAAACAAATTATAGATAAAAGTACTACAAAATTTGTAGTACAAATACTAATCTGGCATAGCAAACACCAATCTGGTAAAGGGAAAATAACAAAAATATAAGCAAGATAAAGATCGAGTTTATAAACGATATTAAAAAATTATTCATTAATTATACTAAAATCACTTAATTACCATTCTTACGAAATTGAACATATTACTTGCATATTGTCACAATGCAGGTAAAGTTTATGCAAAATATTCCAGTATGAAAGCTTATGAGATAGAACTATCACCAAAGAGCACCAAATGTCTGACATCACACAATGGAACAACACTTGCAACACCAAGTCTATGCCATAACTAACTAGAGACGATCAAAACAGACATGGACAGAAGCTGGTATGCTATTGTGTATGTGTTTTATATGAGTACAAAGCTTTTATACGAAGCTGCATCGTGTTTGGTGGTATTTATCAACAGAACTGGATCAAGTTTATAGCAACAATAGCGAGTGGGAGCTTTGTGTACTTCTTTTATACAAGTACAGAATGAAGCTCAAGCATGCTTGGTGTTATTGAGGGAGTCATAGTAACAAACTATAAGCCAGCTACCAAAGGCTTATTATGACGTCATCGAACAAACATTTTCAGTAACAGTCAATTTGCATCAAGCGCGTCACCGCCAACCAAACCCCGCGTAAAGGGGTACCAACAGCTAGCCTTACAATGCGACAACAATATTAAACTAAGTAAATAATGCATATGATTTGCAATCTTTGTAAAAATGGCCAAATTAGTGGCCATATTTGCATAAATGGCCAAACTGATTTTTTCATGGCCCCAGAGTTCAAAAAAGTGCCAAATTTTTGAAATTTGGCCATGAAATGGGCAATCTGGCAACCCCGAGCCATTGTGCCAGACCAGGTCAAAAGCTTTGGAGATATCAAATGCAGCTACACCAAACTTCTCCATGGCATTTATCCAGAGATGGGTGACATATGTGATCAGATCTCCTGATCACGTATGTGGTCATTTGGAATCCATTCTTGTGGTCATTTATTAGATGGGTGTTTTCAAGGTAGTGCAGGAGTTGGGAATTGATGATTTTCTCCATTACTTTAGACAGGACTGAGGTGGGTGTTAGATGGCAGTGATTTGTTGCCCTTCTTGAATGGGTTTAAAATAGGTCAATTTCCAGGCTGTGGGATAGATACAAGTGCAGCAGAAGAGTATATACGTGCAACATAGGATTGAAGTCAGGTCTGGTGCATAAACCTTCAGGACAATTGAAGTAATGCCATCAGGCTTTTTTGTGTCTAATTTGGACAGTATTTTTATGCTTGCTTGCTTTCTAGCAAAAGGATATACGAGGCTTTGTATGTTGGGCATCTGGAATGACTGGTGGGGGAAGAGCATTTACTATTGTCAGTTATGCATACATTGGAAGCAAAATGTGAAGCCAGGAGATTGGCTTTTTCTCTGGGTGATGATGCAAGAGCCATCTGGGTACGATAGGGTGGGAATAGTGTTGGGCAGAAGTTATGACTAATTGCTTTGCCGAGAGAGACCAAAAAGCTGGCTACTGTTTAGACAGGCTGCTAGTTTCCTGATTTTTGCTCTTTCAAACTGTTTTGAAAGCATTGATAGTTTCCTTGCATCTATTTCGGGCTTGAGTATAAGCGCTAAAGGAGGATGGAGTTCTTGATGTGAGCCAGTTGTAGTATGCTTGATTTTTCATTTGTACAGCTTTGGCACATCTTTTGGAAAATCAGGGTTTAGTTAGGGAATGGTAATTCAGAGTATGAGGAATGTATGTTTCCATGCCAATATAGATTGCTTTGGTTATACGTTTGTCGCATATGTTTGGGTGTAAGGCTGGATGCAATAGTACAATGGGAATGAGCCTTAGAAATCACAGAGGCTGTCTCACTTGGCACTGTTATAATGCCAAAGTACCCTTGTATGGGAGTGGCTGTATAAACATTGTTGCATGGAGGGAGGAAATGAGCACTAGATTGTGGTCAGGATTACGTAGGGGGGACCCACTACATTCACTCTGTATTTGGAAGGTCAAAGTTGGGCGATTCTAGGTTGGATGCTCTCTGGCAAGGCATTTCAGAGCAAATGTATGTGCAGGTGCCACTTGTGTCGAAAGATGTGTCTGATCTGAGCATACACTGTTGCTTTATGTAACTGAATGCCAAACTGACTGGATTTAACAATGGTTTTGAATTTAGATAGGGAATAAAGACTGCTGCATCAATAAGCCTTCTGTTTCTCAACTTAGGTAGACAGATACACAAGATTCCTAATATCACCTGGTGACTAATTCAAAGCAGAGGTCATCACAGGTACCTGATGCTTCTAGAAGCATCAGGTACCTGTGATGCTTCTAGAAGCATCTTGCCAGACTTCAGCTAATGTGTCATTGACAATTGGTTTATGCTGCTTAAGCTGAAAGGAGCTGGAAGATAGGTAATTTACCCATGCTTGTGATTAGGGGCTGACTTTGCTGTGCCCTGAAACAAACAAATCATTCTTTCATAGATCTAATAAAACTTTTCTTTCCATAGAAACCTAGAACATAAGGACACTGAGCCAAGATTTTTTTACATGATGACCTCACCATCTTATCCATCTTGCTTCTTGCTCTACAAGAAGTAAGATGGATAGGAAAGGTGACATTCATTAGGGTAGCAAACAAGACATGAGGATGGCAAGCATCTGCAAAGTGTAGGACTGTTAGTTATGCAAATAATGCTCTTCTTGGATATAACTGTATTTATGTTGCCATGCTCGTATGGAGGGTTCAGAAGTGATTCCAATTACTAGGAAGGAGAAGTAGGACCATTTGCAATTAGTAAAAGATACTAGAAAAATATATTGTATACATTTCTATTTAAAATTAAAAGATGGTTAGTTTCTTTCTTTCAATTACGCTGGCTCTGAGATGCAGCTATGGATGTGAATTAATCTACTTAAATACTCTCCTGAATGTGACTGATTATCATCTCATAATGGAGATAATTGATGGCTTGAACTTCCATGTTACTTCAACTCTGTTCTATGCTGCATGTTCATATTTTTGGTGGACATGAAAGCACATCATGGCCAGTAGGGTGGTTAAATCCCATAAAGTCATGTTCATACTCTTGTTTCCTGCACTGCTTTTCTAACTTGTCTTTTCCAAATATGACTGATAGAACTATGCTTGATGCTATACCCTTTACACCATCTTTCTTTACTTTCCTATATCTCTCTTTCAACTTTGACTGCCCTGATTTTCCTGTTCCTTCTTTACTCTCTCTCTATCTCTCTGTTACTCTGCCCTACCATAATCACTCTCTCATTCTTGTATTTGCCTGTGTTTCCACAACTTACTTCTTATGCTTTTCTTTCTCTCTTTTTCTCTTAGATGGTAAACATTTGGAGGATTTGCTCCAGATGGCTACTAACAAGCCCATTTTCTTTCAACTTTTCTAACTTCCCTGTCAAATCCCATAAATCATGTTCATACTCTTGTTTACTGCACTGCCTTTCTAACTTGTCTTTTCCAAATATGACTGATAGAACTATGCTTGATGCTATACCCTTTACACCATCTTTCTTTACTTTCCTATACCTCTCTTTCAACTTTGACTGCCCTGATTTTCCTGTTGGTTCTTTACTCTCTCTCTCTGTTACTCTGCCCTACCATAATCACTCTCTCATTCTTGTAATTGCCTGTGTTTCCACAACTTACTTCTTATGCTTTTCTTTCTCTCTTTTTCTCTTAGATGGTAAACATTTGGAGGATTTGCTCCAGATGGCTACTAACAAGCCCATTTTCTTTTAACTTTTCCAACTTCCCTGTCACACCCAGATACTACTTAACAACATTCCATTTATGCTACTATTATTATCCTGCAAAACAACTTTCTCAGTCTCTTTTAACATTCTTTTCCTACTTTTCAAGTCATTTGTGCTCCACAATTACTTCCAACATCTGTTTATTTCTTCCCTACAAAACCTTACTTATTCATTTCATTGTGCCACCCGGAAAAGATGTTTTATGAACCTTTTTTTACCACATCTTTAATGATCAGATCCTCACAGAATGCCATGCTCATCTTTTTGACAATACTCTGCATTCACCTTACCAACTTCCTCCCTCTCTTTCTGATTCACATTCATTGCTTTTTCTTCTGATGTTTGCTTTCTTTTTCTTCTACAAGTTTCATTTAACTTTTCATTCTTGCCATCTATTGCCATAACCTTGCATTACTAATATTTTTAACACTTCCACCTGTTTTTTGTGTACTCTCAATCACACTGTTCTCTTTCTTCAAACATTGCAGTCTGTGATTAAGCTTTTCACACATGTTCTAATGCTTTCATTCTTTTCATTCATTTTTTACAGTCCATAGTTCTTTCATGCTTTACAATGCAGTCATAAAATCGTTTGTGTAGTGTATTCTACTGGAGAAAAAGTAATTCAAAACTCATTCTTTCAGCTAAAACTTGTTGTGCTGCTGACTTATAGGAACAGTTTCCAACAATTCCTCCTGCTAGTAGTACACTGTATAAGTAAACTAACTTTATTTTAACACACACCATTACAAAACTATTCCTGTATCAATATAAAAAATAAATAATTCAAAAAAATAAGCACTGTGCTATAAAGCAGATAAAAAATGCATTATATTTCTGGGAGCTTATACATTAAAAATACAGAATATACAGCCTAAAAGGCTTCATATTGGCAAATTAATTATGAATATTATTAACTTGGCCATTGTTATAACTGGATAGGACCAAAATTTAACCTGTTTTAATATTTAACAGAGTATATGAGAATATAACTTTTGGACAATGGAGTTTGGCTTGCACCATTTAAACGACCCGGACTCTGCCCAGGACCCTGTATAATCACTTTTTATTAGCATTTTTAGGTTAAGTGTCTTTTTGGAAATTGGCAGGTAGCTACTCTTTACATTTGACCGCTGAGGTTCAATGCAGGTCACAGCATGCTGGATAAGAAATTATATTCCTAATCCTTACTGATATTTATTAGTATGTAATTATGTGTCTTTTATCAATTTAATTAGCTAATAGTTAACATTTATTATTTATTTAGTCTGCACGGTTAGCCTAGTGGCTGTGCGCTTCGCAACTATATGCCTGGGGAAGGAGTGTCCTAGGTTCGATTCCCGTCGGTGACGTGAGGAGCTTAAGGATCTTCCTCAGCCATAGCCAAGTTAGCCGGTCTTGGGTGTGGACAGTAGGGTTTTCCCCAGTTTATCCTGGGGGTTTTCATCCCGCAAAGCAGGCAAACCGGCTTTGAGAACTCGACACTACCGGACATAGGATACACCGGGGCGTAGGGCTGACCACCTTATCTTGTAAACGGTTTGAGGTCTGTTGATTAATAAACTCTCGACACCGCAAGGTAAAAGAATGATGAGATTATTTATTTATTTATTGTTATCATTTTTTGTTATTCTACGTACTGTCATATCGTTTTTTGTGAACATAAATTGAGCACATTGTTTGGATTTGCTGTTTTTGGGACTGCAACATATCCTTTGTGTGTGGAGGTCAGCAGGGAAGAGGGATGCACTGCTTTTGAATATCCCCTACTCCTTTATTTACCTGTTACTTGTTGTTTTTTTATTCATTATACATAATTATACTATATCAACTAGGTATGCCACAGCCATACTTGGTTGATATAGTCCAGTATTGCTGACCTGGTTGGCCAGGTGGATAGAATCACCATTCGTCAACCAGTAGACTGTGAATTCACATCTCCTTGTGATAGTGATGTTTATGGATGTCTCTAGTAGATGATTTCTCTGCCTGTTGTGAGACAACCATCCTGCTTATTACAGGCCTGAAGTATCTTGAAACTTGTTTTAATATGGAACTTGTTAAAACATTCATAATGGTGAGGGATAAACTGTCTTATGCTTTCTGTTTGTGTGTTGGGTGGGCATGCTACAAATTGCGGTGTGCACTTCTCTCAAAACCAAAACTATGTAGAGAGAGAGAAAATAATCTTTGTTTCATAGTATATGATCAGAGGGAAGCAAATGCACAAGTTAAATGAGTAGCAGTTGTGGTGGGTCAGTGATTTTCAGGAAAAAAAAAAAAATGCATAATAATATGTTACATTTATAAGCTCCTAGAATTATTTTTTTAAAAGATTGAGGAGTTGCATATTTTTGTTCAACTGAAAATGTAATTATACATGATCACAATGCTAGTTTCAGTTAATTCATTAAAATGTGTAAGGAATTATATATGAACATGCATTAAAGTATGCTCAAAAATGGATACATTTAAGGAGGGAAAGAATAGTCATAAAAAGAAATGTATTCAATGTGCATAAAGAAAGAAAGAAATATGAAAATGTGCATAAAGAGGAAGAAAGAAAAAGCGATGAGATTTATTGTGAAATATAAATAACTAACCAATAGTAAACAGCACCCATATATATTGATAGCATAATAAACAATTATAGGAATGATATTAAATTGAATTAATAATGTCTGATCAGATGATTTATCTGGGCATTGCATTAATTATGTGTGTTTGGTGGAGTGCTAAGTGAGCAAATCAACCTTTCTGAGATATACTAATATATTTTTGTAGATCACTAGATGCAGTTCTTTTCTTGTAAAGCATAGGAGGAGTGATTTTATACAGTTAGGGGTAAACAAATTTCTCATCTTTATCTTTCTTTCTTTTTTCCCTCTTTTACCTTGCGATGTTGAGAGTTAGTTAATCATCGGACCTCAAACTGTTCACAGGATAAGGTGGTCAGCCCTACACCTCTGTGTGTCCTATGTCTGTAATGTTGAATTCTCAAGGCCGGTTTGCCTGCTTTGTGCAATGAAAAACCCCAGGATAAACTGGGGAAAAAACCCTGCTGTCCATACCGAAAACCGGCTAACTTGGCTATGGCTGAGGAAGATCCTTCAGCTCCTCACGTCACTGACGGGAATTGAACCTAGGACTCTCCTTCCCCAGGCATATGGTTGCGAAGTGCACAGCCACCAGGCTAACCACGCAGACATAAACAAATTTTTTACTCACTAATTCTGTGCTTTCAGAAGACCACAATTAAAATGACTATATTGTGAACCCTCCACTTCAGACACTATACATACTGCACAGAAAAAAGCAAAATAAATTAGAAGTTTTATCATAGCATTAAATAGAATATGATATCTTAACATACTATTTAAAAATAATGAGGGGAATTCTAAGAATTTTTGACCTCACATTCTATCCTTCCATTCTTTTTATCTCAAGACAAAAATAACTTGGGTTTTTTGAGTTTATTTCCAAAGAATCCAAGAAATGCCATATTAATCCTTTAATAATTTTTTCCCCTCCTTTGATATATGTCAGAAACTATTTAATACTAAAATATGTGTGAAATGGCATGTTACAGGGTTTTGTAATTTTCTTTCTTAAATAAAATCAAAGGAGATATATGATTATTTTAGAGAAGTAACGATGGTTTTTTTTTTGTGTGTGTGTTTTGCATGTTGTTTGATTATATTTTCAGTGATTGCAGGAAAGAGAATGGGAACTGCACCCATCAGTTTAACATTTGCATTCACCACCAAATATTCATTACAAGTTCAGCAAACCAATAAGTAGAAACATGCAAATTTGTTTTCCCAAGGAGTTTGCATTATCCTCTCACTTTCCCAGAATATATATATATATAATTTTTTTTTTCTTTCAAAACAATAAAAAACATCTCATTTGTAGAAAGTGTGTGGTAACTGGTCTCTATAATGCTAATATGCACAGAACAGTCTCAAAATTACTAGAGTTGTAGTTGGAAGGAACTAGTGATTTTAATCATTGCCTTTAGTTTCTTTTGTTTTTGTAAGTAATGTAGGATAATGCAATTGTAAAATTTAAATATTACTTTGTGTTCATATATACTTCACTAGATGCAGAAACCAACCAATTTATCTCATAAATATCCAAAAGCAAATAATGTTTTTATTATTTAACTAAACAAGGTCCATGTTTAGCCTTAGAGCAGGATTTCCAGATTAGCTGACTCTTGGCCCACCCATAGTAATAATGTTCAATAGGTTTATGACCTTCATTTTGAATGGGATGTACATTTAAAATGAAAGAAAAAAAAAACATATCTCGAAGTTTTCACTTTGAGAAAATCCACCTCGACAATATGAGACTGGCTAACTTTCTTTCAATTAAAAATTCCTTATAATGTTTTTTGGTTTTAGATATGATATAAATCCAGATATCTGAATGGATCAGTTGTTGTTTTTTTAAATTTATTTATTAATAATAATACTAATAATAAGCTGATGCCTTTAGGCAAGGCCTTTTAGCCTTATCTAGCTTTTGGAGACTGAGTGGGCAGTTCAATCTCCACAGGTAGCCAATCAGAGATAGCTGGTCCGTGACTACCACTAATTATAAGCTGCCATCAATGAAGAGACCAGCAAGTGCTGCCATCTTTAGGTGCCTAACCCCAACAGAATATGTTACTTTCTGAATTAATGTGGGTTATATGGTTGAGTTTCTTGAGTTTACGGGATGAAAAACTGACTTGCCCGTGCTAAAGATCAACTAACTCAGGAACTGGTCAAAGATAGGCTTAGAAAAAGTTCCTTCACTCGGTGACTAGACTTGAACTGAAGTCTGTCTTTAGGGCAGCTAGTGCAGAAGATGCAAGCACCACTTCCACTGAGCTCCACAGGTCTTTTTTTATATATATATATATATATTTTAATGTTATATGAAAAAGTGAAATATAACATTGAATCTTGTGTATATTGGTTGACAAAAAAGTAAAACCTTAACTTTTGAGGTATTCATTACCTACTTAAATTATATGCAGAAATGTATACACAAGGAAAACAAAGTTTATTGATGATAATAAGTTATCAAATATTTCAGGCAGAAACTAACTGCCTATTGGTAGTGATATAATAGACAAAATACAGAAGGGCAGTAACATATGACATTCAATTTCCATTCATAGTAAGTGGCACGAGCAAGAAATGTGATATTTGACTAGTTAAACCTTTATATATATATATATAGACTCGCACATTGCCTAAGGATGAATACTATTTCAGAAGATTACAACTGCAAATTCAGCCAAATCAGCTTAAGGCAATTTATTATTATTATTATTACTCCATGGAATCACAGGCTCATTTAGAAGGTCCCTTTCGTCATACACACAGCTCATCGTACTGCAATTTAAACACATTCAAATTCTCTGCAGACACTACACTCACACCTTCCTCATAAAGCTTTCAGTAATAGACTCTTGTTCTCCCCACAATCTTATGAAAAACCTCTTCAACATTAATCCTATAGCAACCTTAATAACTTGTACATCTATATCATATCGCACATCTTCCTCCTATCCACTAGACTCTGCAAATTTCAGCATCTCGACCATTCTTTATATTCAACATTCCAGAGATCAGAAACTATTTTGGTCAGTTGCTTCTGTATCCTCTCCAACATCTCTTCATCCTTTTGAAAATCAGGTGACCAAATCTGTTAGTAATCTATATTTGGCTTAATCAGAACTTTATACAATGGAACCAGAATCTCCTTACTTCTACAAGTCAGTGTCCTTTACGTCATTCCCGGAATTTGTTGTGTTGTCCTCACAATTTTGGCAGAATGCCCTCTAAATTTCAGATCCTTATTCACCATAACCCCAATATCTGCTGTTTTCTCCACCTCCAACAATATACTCACACCAAGAGTTAATTCTACATCCCATCTTTGCTTTCCAAATTTTAAAACCTTACATTTCACAACATTGAACTGGCATCTCATCCCCATTTCCGTGCCATTTACTCAGTCTATTCAAGTCTTCTTGTAAGGCTACGACATCTGCTCCTCCTCATAGTTTGTCCCAACTTTGCATCATCTGCAAACAACTGAATATCCCTATTCCAATCTTTCCCAGTAGCATTAATACATAAGTTATTATTATTATTATTACGGGCAACTCCAGGGAGTCATTGGACTCATCGAGGGAGGCCCCAAATCATATTCATCACAACTATTTGACATTCATACAGTATCTATCATACCTCGCCTTAAACTCATTCACTGTCACAGCATCCACCACAGACTCAGGGAGCGCATTCCACTCATTCACTACTCTAAAAGTAAAGAACCCTACTCTAACACCTTTACTGACCACACTTTTGCCCAGTTTCCATGGATGTCCCCTAGTCCTCCCACAACCAGCCCTGTTCTCAAAAATATCTTCTGAATTAATTTTATAGAAACCCTTCAGTAATTTGAATGTCTCAATCATATCTCCCCTCCTCCGCCTATCAACCAATTTTTGCAACCCACAAATCCTCAACCTGTTCTCATACGGTTCATTCCACAGACCTGCTATCATCTTGGTCACTCGCCTCTGGATCCTCTCCACCTCCTCCCCATCAAGAAGAAACCTAGGTGACCAAATCTGAGCACAGTAGTCTAGATGGGGTCTTATCAAGGCTCGATACAGAGGAACAATAACCAGCTTGTCTCTGCTTGTCATCGTATTCTTCAGCAACCAAGTGATTTGATGAGCTGTTTTGGTCGCTTTTGCAATGTGTCCCCTAAATTTCAATTCCTTATCTACCAACACTCCTAAATCTCGTGCCTCATCAATTTCCTGGAGCACGGTTCCACCAATGCAGTAAACTGCCGCCAATCTTTTCACCCCAAAATGCATAACCTTACATTTTGCCACATTAAACTGACATCCATTCTCCTTAGCCCAGACCTCCAATCTATCCAAATCATCCTGCAAAATTTTGACGTCATCTGCATTCACTATTGCCCTACCCAACTTCGCATCATCCGCAAACAAATGAACTGTTCCTCTCAGATCATTTCCTATATCATTTATGAACAAATTAAACAGCAGTGGTCCAAGAACAGATCCTTGTGGCACACCACTAGTCACAGGCCGTCTTGTGGACTCTACTCCCGAGTAAACCACTCTCTGATATCTCTCCGTCAACCACCCTCCTATCCATCTCACCAACCCTATGTCCATTCCCATATGCTGCAATTTACTGATTAGAATTCCATGTGGAATCCTGTCAAAGGCCTTGGCAAGGTCCAATAGAATCACCGTAAACCCATTACCCTTATCCAGTTCAGCCGTCACTGTGTTATAATACGTGAGCAAGTTACTGAGGCATGACCTACCCTTCACAAAACCATGCTGTCCCCGATACAGTATCCCATTTTCTTCTATCCAATCTTGTATTTTCCTCTTGACTATTTTCTCTAAGACCTTGACAATGATTCCTGATATGCTAATCGGTCGGTAATTTACTACAGCAGTCTTGGAACCACCTTTATGCAGTGGAACTATTTTCCCCTCTTTCCACCCGCTCGGGACTAACCCAGACCCGAGACTCAAATTAAACAAAATGGGCAAGGGTACTGACAATTCTTTAGCTGCTTCTCGTACAACACGAGCTGGTATACCATCCAATCCCACAGATGTATTGACATTGAGGTTATGCAATAGACTACTCACCTCCACTTCATTAACCACAATTCCTGTATAATCTACTGGTTTATTCGTTTCTGCAATGTCACCACCTGGATGATATACCTTTTGCAAAGTGCTCACTCAGTAACTCAACTATCTCAACTGATTCAGTTACCTCCCTACCATCGGCATTCTTTAAAATCAATCTGCAATGTACATTTTTCCTTTTACTTGCTACATATCTAAAAAACTGTTTAGGATTCTCTTTAGCCTGCATGGCCAATGTTCTTTCGTAATCCTTTTTTGCTTTTCTTACCACACTCGTCACCCTTCTGGCCTGTGCTTTATACCGTTCATGTGCCTGCCGGTCACCCTTCTCCTTAAATTCTCTCCATAGTTGTTTCTTTTTTTGCAACTCAAGCTTAATGGTGTTATTCATCCATTTAACCCCTACTTGATTTATTATTCGGACTCTAGGTATACAGTCAGCCATTGCTTCATGCAAGCACTTCTTAACTACCTCCCATGCACTATCAACTTCTAGTCCTTGCAGTTGTACATGCCATGGCACTGAACCAATCAAACTCCTAAGCTTGTCATACTTTCCAGCCCGATAATTCCACATGTACCCTGTCTTAATTGAAAATTCTACACCTTTAGCCACCTCCCAAGTTAAGACCCTATGATCACTCTCACCAATTGGTGGCAATGTGGTCATATTTGTTACAGCCAAATCCTCAGATGTAATTACTAGGTCAAGCACTCTCTGACCCCTAGTATTTTCCATTACATGCTGTCGCAGATAGTTATCCCTTAATAACCACATAAAATCCAGTTCCTTCCTCCCGTGTGTCCTCTCCTCACTCCAATCAATGCGAACAGGAATAGTCCTAAAACAGACCCCTGAGGCACACTGCTGGTGACTTTTCTCTTCTGGATATTGCTCCCCCCATACACAACTTGTTTATACCTATCAGACAGCCAAATCCCAATCCAGTGCACTAGTCTAATATCCAATCCCATCCACTCTAGTTTGACTTTCAACTTGTGATGCAGTAATCTTTGAAAATCCTTTGTAAGTACACTACTATGTATCTATCTCCCACATCCAGTGCTGCTGTCGCCTTATTGTAATAAGTAAGTAAGTTACTAAAAACATGACCTCCCATTAGTAAATCCATGCTGTGCATCAAAGATAATACCACATTTGCAACCCAATTCTGGATTCCAATTCTCACTAGTCTTTCCAACGCTTTAACCACAACAACACTGGACACACATATTGGTCTATAATTTCATGCTTGACTTTCTCACCTATTTTATGAAGTGGTACAATCTTGCCTTCCTTCTACTCCTTGGAACTTTATCCAATGTAAGACTCATATTAAGCAAATATGTCAAGGCAGATGTCAACTCCTCGGGACATTCCTTCTAAATATGCAGTGATATATCATCGAGTCCCACAGCCTTCTTAATATCAAGTTTGCTTAATTCCCCATATACCTCTTCCTCACCATCCACTGCTCTCAAACTCTCCATGATGTCACACTCACAAGATGAAAGACCTTCATGAACTGCTTATTAAATATCTTAACTATGTCCTCTGAAGCAGTTGTCCTTATACCATTTTCTCCATTCGACGCTATTCTACCATAGTCATTCTTATTTTTGCTGGCTACATATCGAAATAACATCCTGGATTTTTTTTTTTTTTTTCTTCTTCATTAGCTAACTGCTGCTCATACTGAACTTTTCCTACCCTTACCAACTGAATCACTCTTCTTTCTTGTTATTTGTATTCCTCATGGAATTGATTATTACCATTCCTCTTATGTTGCCTCCATAATGTCTTTTTTTTTTTCTCTGTTTTGCATTCTTAATCTCTTCATTCATCCATTTCATACCTACTTTATTTAATCTTCTGATCTTTGGAATACATTTAGACATTGCTTCTATATCACCCAAGCAGTATTGATCTCCTTCCACCCAACTCCCCATTCCATGCTAGAGCTCCAAGCTGTCTCCTTAGCCTTCTCATGATCACCAGCCTTGTAGTTCCACATATACTATTTCCTCACAGAAGTCCTTACATGGTTGGCAGTCACCAAGGTAATCACTTCATGGTCACTCTCACTAACTGGAGGGAGATTTGACACCTCATTTATAATAACATCCTCTGATGAGATAATCAAATCCAAGACCCTCAGTCCTCGCGTGTCCTCTGTTACATACTGTCTGAGTTAGTTGTTCCTTAAAAACTCTAGAAACACTAGTTGATCAAATCATTGTCTCTTTAGCATACTGTGTGAAATGTAACTCAACTTGTCCTTGTATATTTGTATATACTCCAGTTGATGACCTTAATATGAAGGTCGAAATGTCGGGGAATTAAAATAATTATTTATAACTCAGGTTATAAAGTCCATAATTTTTAAAATGGAAACATGTTTTCTTTACTTCCAGTTGCTATCTCATCATTCTAGTCTATATTGCCATAATTAAAATTGCCCATAATGATCACTCTTTTCTTATTTGTATGGTTAATTTGATTATGCATTTCATGTTCACTACCATCCACATTACCAGGTCTATGTTAACATCCGACTAAGTATTTCATTCTGTTCACCTCTATCTCACATTATACTGCCTCAAACCACTGCTACTATTTCCATTTTGCATCTCTACTTTGTATGAACATAATTCTCTCTCATCAATAGCACTCCAACTCCCTTTTTACCCATTTCTATCTTCACAAAATAATCATAAGCTTTCATCTCTATTCCTGATAGTTTTCTCAACAATTTTTTGGTGAACAAACTAAATTAATGCAACCATTCCAATTGCCTTGTTTCTCATACTTTTAGCATTTATATACAAACATAACAGCTCATTCCTGTATCTATAACAAGTTACACTGATACCACTTATTAGATATGACTTTCCATACTTTCCCTGAGCCTCTTTTTCTCCTTATTCATTCCAGAACCTTCTTCAAATCCAACTGTTTTCCCTAGATCCCAGTTCATCCCCCTTCCTTTTTTTTTGTCTCCACTCCATTCACATCCTCCTGGAGCATCAGCCTTCCTTATGCTGTGTTCCCCTGTCCACCCTGAGTTCCCTGTTTGTCTTGCACACTTCTTCTCTCATTCTCTATTTTCATGCTACCCACTTCATTCATAAGCACAACTTCAATCTCTCCCTCCTTACTCTCCCTTTCAGCAGCAGTCTCTCCAAATAACTCACACCAAAACAATTCAAATGAGTCCATCACTCTTATACAGTTCAATTTTTCCTTCATACTCATTCTACATATTAACATACTGCACTCTTTCTCTTCACACATTTCTGCTAACCTATCATTGATAATTCTTGCTCTCCACCTTATGTCATATCTGGGCAACACACTGACTACCTTTCATAACCACACTATTATCTTTTCCTTCTCAACAACCTCTTGATAACCAGTCTTACATGTTGCTTGTCTCCTGTCAAGTCATTTGTCCCTATTACTACTACCAACTTATTTGCTCACTTACCTCTCGTATCCAGTGCCGCAATCACTTCATTTTATTCCTGGAAAACAAACATTGTTCATCTTCTCGTTTACCACATCTCTAATAATCAAATCTCCATACAATGCCACTCAGGGGTCTTTTGTGACCTCTTTCATCCCAACATGATTCGTTTTCTTCTTCTTCATTTTTCCATATATATCTACAATTCTCTTCATTTCACTCCATCTGCCTCATCTTCACGAACTCAGCTTTCAAAGCTTATATCCTTTTTTCACTATCGTTCACTCTCATTATTTTATCGCCAGTTACACACACTTGTTTGCTGTCAGTCCTGCTCATCCTTACTGTAACTGCACTTTGTTTCTCAATGCCATTGTTCATCATCATCATCATCAAATTCCTGACATTTACCCTCAAGGGGTGTACAGGATATGATAGTACTTCATGAAAAATTTATATCAGTACTAACTTCCTGCCTACAATTTTCTGCCAAATCAATCTGTTACCTGTCAAAGCTGCAACATTGTCAGATCTTATATTTATATCTATCTTCTAAGGCACTTTTTACCGTATCAATCCACCTATAGCTTCCTCTGAGTCTTTTTCCTGCCAACCTGGCAGAGAACACTTGTTTAGCTAATCTTTCCTCGCCCATTCTCTTTAAGTAACCATACTACCTGAGATTAGCTATGCTAACGCATTCCTGGATGCTGACAATGTCAAGTTCTTTTCTAATATCCTCGTTTTTAATATGATATTGCCACTGATGCCATCTGTTCATGCCCCTAATCTTTCTCAGGACTCCTATCTGTGGTCTCTAGTCTTTGGTCAAGTGTTTTACTTCTGACCCAGCTCTCAGATCCATAAGTTAAAATTGGTTTGAACCTCTGTAATTCTCACAATCAGTTTTATTTCCCTTTTTTATATATGGGTAATATGAGAGCTCTACTCCAATCATCTGGAATTCGTCCTTCTGTCCAGACCCTCTGAACTGTCAAGTGTAGCCACTGTAAAACTTTTATACCTCCTACATGAGCATTTCTGGTCTAATATCATCTACTCCAGCTGCCTTTCCACATTTCAGACTTTTAATGGCTTTTTTTCTACTTCAAGCATGGATATGCATTCCTGATGGCATGCCTGGTCAGTGTTTTTTATCGCTGTGCTGTCATCACTGCTAGTTTCATTTAGCAATTTTTCGAAGTAATTACTCCATACTTCAAGGATATCTTTTTCTCCAGTTTTCATATCACCTTTATCATCTCTAATTCCTTTTACAGCACTCTTTCCTCCATTTCTGAGCTTCTTCAACAACCTCCAGAATATCCTTGCCACCTTCTTGATTTTTATTTGCTATGTTCTTACCAAAGTCTTCCCATGACTTTTGTTTAGCTAGTTTTACACAGTGTTTAGCTTTATTACATTGGTCTCTGTATTCTCTAAGAGCACAAGCTGGCTTATTTGCCAGGAACTTGATATGCTTTCTTCTTTTCCTTCACTGCCTCTTTAACTTCCTGTGTCCACCAGGGAGTTCTGATTTTTCTACTCTTGCAGACAACCTAACCACATGCCTCTCTGGCTGAATCAATCAGGGTTTTCTTCAAGGTTTGCCACTGAATCTCCAAGGTTTGGTTCCTGTTCTCAAACTCTTTCATTTTTTCTTCAATAATCTTTGTGTATTTTAGTCTACAGTTCACAACTGAGAACTGCTCAACTTTTATTCGCTTTAAAACTTTCTTATATATCATTCTTTTCAATATGGAATTCAATTTTATCCTGCTCAAGACTAAATTGTGATCACTTCCAATTTCAGATCCTCTGTACACTCTAGTGTCCTGCACCAGGGAGAAAACATCACTATCAACAATAACATAGTCAATGAGACATTTCTTATTCCTTGCCTCTTCTCTCCATGTGAATTTGTGCACATTTTTATATTGGAACATGGTGTTAGTAATAACAAGTCCATGTCCTGAGCAGAAATCCAACGCATATTTGCCATTATTATTAGCTTTGCTCTTTTCTCCAAATTTTCCCAAAATATTTTTGTATGTCTGACAATCATTTCCTACTCTTTAGATCCCCAACAAGGATCAACTTTTCATTTTCATTGTGTCAGCTGCTTTCTCTAAAGCCTCAAAAAATTCCTCCACTTCTACCTTAGTAGAACCTTCTGTGGTACCATAAGCACAAATAAGTCTCATTGTCCAGTTCCCCATTGTGATATTTGCCCACATCACTCTTCTTGAGACTGCCTGCCATTCAAGAAGATTAGCCTCGTATTAATGTTGAATACTATGGCTACTCCTTCTTTTCCTTGATTTTCATTGCCTGAATATAACATTTTGTATTTATTGCTCAGAAAGAGCTCACCAGTTTTGGTCTTTTTTGTTTCAGTCACCACTATTATGTCGATCTGGTAATTATCTAATTCCTCAGCTAGCTCCATTTTTTTACCATTCAGGCTTCTTATGTTGATAGTACTGATCTTGAACTCTGGTAATGTTGAGTTCAGGTGGATTTTCAGATTAGTTCCAGTAGCTGACTTTTCGCTGTTCACCCTGGTTCCCTGGCAAAAACAACAAGGACCTTGTGTAACCGGGCGACACCACAGCCAGCATGAAATTCTATCATGTTCTACCATCATTTAATATTGTGGTTTAAGCCAATAAGAATACAATTTGGTCGGCTAAATCCCCCAGCCCATCCTCGTTCATTCAGTATCCAGGTAGATACCTGACAGAGTGCACCACGAGAAGGTGAGGATTGGACATTAGGTCAGAAGCCATGGTCAGTTCTCTGCATTCCTTTAACGGCTATGTGGAGGTCTCCTGTCAGTTATACAGCCTTGACCCTTAAGCAACCCCATTGTCTCACATTTTAATTTCACTGCTTTTAACATCCTATAAATTATCACCCACGTTATCGTCAATCAGACTTTTTTCTGCACAGTTTCTGTGTGGAAAAATGCATTTGCACAATCCTCGCCTGCTGTCAGTTACGACAGCATGTTCCGTACTTGTATTTAAACTCATACTTAAGTAAGCCTCTTGGTCCATCAGAATATCGTGCTTCCTACATACCCACACTGTTATTTTCTCTTATTGAGCCTCTCCACATAAACATCCACGACATCTCTCCATGCATACTTTCTACACTCATGGCACTGTACCATCTCTGAGAATCTATGCAGCAATTTGCCTTTCACCACCATGTTCTATCAGCATGCTAAGTTGAATGATTTTGTAAACAAGGTTAACTTAAAACTAGGCTTTGCAAACAAACAAATGCACAACTTATACCCCATGTTTTACACATAAACGCAGTTATTTGCAATTAATTAGTCAAAATTCGTTAAAAATTTGCATAGTTGACGATTTAGAGTAGAAAGTGGGTACACATTCAGATGTTCAAATCGCACTTAAAAGGTCACGTGATAAAAGGAAAAGGCTGCAATATGTGAATTGTGTTTGAAGGAAGCTATTTTTGTGAAGGAATAAAGTTGCAAACTTGGATGTCTATCTCAAAGACATCATCAAAATGATTACACATGGGGAAGAATTATTGGAAAGCTTGAAGAAGGCACAGAATTACTGATATTGCCAGAGGGTTTGGAATCTGACGGTGTTGTATCCAGGTTCTGAGCAGCATTTCACTAATGGAATGTGTTCCAGACATTTCTAAGAGGTTGCCCTTTCTCTACCATGGAGCATGAAGAGAAATTTTTGGTTATAACAGCAAAATATAATCAACACACTATGGCAGGTCAGCTTGCAAGTTGGCTCCATTCACAGACAGTTATGCAAATATCTCGACAAACTTATCAAGTTGTCTGTGACAAGTAGGCCTATATGCCTGAAAGCCTGTACTTTCTATCCACAGCTCATCGTAGAGCATGTTTTCAGTGTTGTTGTATTCATAAAAATTGGACAAGACACCATGGGCTAATGCAGAGGTCGGCAACGCAATGCCCACGGGCACAATGGTGCCCACGGTGAATTTTTAGTGCGCCCTGAGAGAAATTTTTGTAAACTGCTTTGGAGCTCGCAGCAGTAATTTTGCAGTATAGATCGCAGTATATCTGAGAGAAACATTCATTACTGGTATGTGCTAAAATGCAAGAAAACATAAAGAAAAAACACTGCAAATACTATACATGATGGTACAAATTAAGTGAATATTGAATCCAACATTATTTCATAGCCGAATATAGAAACTACAAGAGTTGTATGCTGAATATATAGAAACTAAAAGTTTCAGCAGATGCAAGCATAAGTAGTGCCTTATCGGCAACTCTTAGTAAAGGTGGAGCAAGATCCAGACCTCTTTCCTTAGTATTTTCCATAAATGTAAAGCATCTTGCAGAGGTCAGCAACCTTTTTAATATGGAGAGCGCAATATAAAATTTGAAAATTACAGAGGGCTCATGATACAGACATTTTTTTCTCTCATATCAGGCTTAGAAATTCTGATTAGTTGTTTTTAAGAAAAATGAGATTTCAAATTTTAACATTTTATTTACCTCGCTTTTACAACATATTTTTGTCACATATGAATTAATATAAAATGCCATAAAAAATGAAGACAAAAAGAATATTCATGTTAACAATTAGCATGTATCTGTCAGATCAGATGCGAGCGCCTTGCTTTATCAATCATAATGACAAATGTATTTGTTTATTATGCAATAATAGTGTGGTTATTTCTAAAAAAAAGTAATATAGAAAGACATTTCAAAACCATTCATGCCAATTGTAATTTTAAGTTTAATTATTTAAATCAGGAGGAGTCGGCAACACAGTTCCCACGAGCATCATGGCTCCGTAGTATTGTGCCCTTCATATTAAAAAGGTTACCGACCACTGGGCTAATGTATTCTTTACAGATGAGAGTTGTTTTGGTCTTTCCTCTGATTCTGGATGACACTTGATCTGGCTTGGAAGTGGTACTGCTTAACATCATGGGAATGTTCTTGAAAGGGATAGCTATGGCAGTGCTGGGGTCATGATGTGGGAAGGCATTATTCTTAATGGATGCACTGAGCTATAGTTGCTGAATAAACGAACTATGAGTGATGAAAGATATTGCAACAAAGTTCTTCAGTGTCATGTTCAGTTGTTCCATGGTACTGTAGGCAAAAATTTCATTTTTATGGATGACAATTTCCACACTACGTTGTACACAAGCAATGGAGATACTTCTGGTGACTGAGGATATTAATCGAATTGAGTGGTAGTACTCTCCTCAGATCTCAACCCAATAGAATACATCATCATCATCATCAAATTCCTGCCATGTACCCTCAAGGGGTGTACAGGATATGACAGTACTACATGAAAAAATTACATCATTACTAACTTCCTATCTACAATTTTCCTCCAAATCAGTCTGTTACTTGTCAAGACTCCAACATTATCAGATCTTATATTTCTATCGTCTAAGGCACTTTGTACCGTATCAATCCACCTATATCTTGGTCTTCCTCTGGGTCGTTTTCCTGCCAACCTGGCAGAGAACACTTGTTTTGCTAATCTTTCCTCTCCCATTCTATTTAAGTGACCATACCACCTGAGATTAGCTCTGCTAACACATTCCTGGATGCTGACAATGTCAAGTTCTTTCCTAATATCCTCATTTTTAATATGATATTGCCATTGATGCCATCTGTTCACGCCTCTAATCTTTCTCAGGACTCTCATATCTGCGGTCTCTAGTCTTTGGTCAAGTGTTTTACTTCTGACCCAGCTCTCAGATCCATAAGTTAAAACTGGTTTGAACACTGTCTTGTATACAGCTAATTTAGTGTTCCGACTAATTTCTTTTTTATTCCATATGAATTTATTCAATTGACTTCCCACCATACCAGCTTTGCTGATTCTGTTGTCTATTTCTATATTTAATTTACCATCTTCAGTAAAAATCGTGCCTAAGTAGCTGAAATGTTTTACTTGTTCCACAGGTTCTCCATTCACAACACAGTTGACATTTTCAATGATTCTGCCTATTTTCATTGTCTTTGTCTTTTTATTGCTCACCTTCATACCATATCTATTACAACAGCTATTCAATTTAGTCAGAGAATCTTGCAGACTTGTAGCGGATTTATTTAGAAGTATAATATCATCCGCATAAAGCAAAGAGCTGACATTAACATCTCCAATTTTGATATCAGGTTTAATACCACATTCCTTCATAATGTGATCCATATAGATAATGAATAACAGAGGGGATAATGTACATCCTTGTCTAACACCAGATTTAACATTAAACCATCTTCCTGTACTTCCTTCAATTCTAACTGCTGACTTACAACTCAAATAAAGACTAAGTATTGCTTGATATAATGCCCCATTGACACCATATAACTGCAGCGTATTGAATAGCTTCTCTCTTGGCACCTTGTCATATGCCTTTTCCAAATCGACAAAACTTAAATACAGATCTTTGTTATATTCCCATGCTTTCTCGACTATTTGTCGTAAAGTGAAGATCTGATCCTGACAGCCTCTATTTGGCCTGAATCCAGCTTGTTCTTCACCAAGCTTTTCTTCCACAATTCTTCTCAACCGTTTCTCAAGTATACTTGCATAGATCTTGCCAGGAACACTCAGTAGAGAAATACCTCTGTAATTCTCACATTCAGTTTTATTTCCCTTTTTATATATGGGTACTATGAGAGCTCTACTCCAATCATCAGGAATTCGTCCCTCTGTCCAGGCTTTCTGAACTATGCAGTGCAGCCACTGTAAGACTCTTATACCACCATGCTTCAGCATTTCTGGTCGAATATCATCTACTCCTGCTGCCTTTCCACATTTCAAGCCTTTGATAGCTTTTTCTACTTAAAGTATGGATATGTAATCCTGACTGCATGCCTGGTCAGTGTTTTTTATCACTGTGCTGTCATCACTGCTTGTTTCATTTAGCAGTTTTTCAAAGTAATTACTCCATACTTCAAGGATATCTTTTTCTCCTGTTTTCATGTCACCTTTATCATCTCTAATTCCTTTTACAGCACTCTTTCCTCCATTCCTAAGCTTCTTCAACAACCTCCAGAATATTTTGCCACCTTCTTGATATTTATTTTCTATATTCTTGCCAAAGTCCTCCCATGACTTTGGCAAGAATTTTAGCTAGTTTTACACACTGTTTAGCTTTCTTACATTTGTCTCTGGATTCTCTAAGAGCACAAGCTGACTTATTTGCCAGGAACTTTTGATATGCTTTCTTCTTTTCCTTCACTGCCTCTTTAACTTCCTGTGTCCACCAGGGAGTTCTGATTTTTTTATCCTTGCACACAACCTCACCACATGCCTCTCTGGTAGAATCAATCAATGTTTTCTTCAGAGTTTGCCACTGAATCTCCAAGGTTTGATTCCTGTTCTCAAACTCTTTCATTTTTTCTTCAATAATCTTTGTGTATTTTAGTCTACAGTTCACATCTGAGAGCTGCTCAACTTTTATTCGCTTTAAAACTTTCTTACATGTTTTTCTTTTCGATATGAAATTCAATTTTATCCTGCTCAAGACTAAATAGTGATCACTTCCAATTTCAAATCCTCTGTACACTCTGGTGTCCTGCACCAGGGAGAAAACATCACTATCAACAATAACATAGTCAATGAGACTTTTCTTATTCCTAGCCTCTTCTCTCCATGTGAATTTGTGCACATTTTTATGTTGGAACATGGTGTTAGTAATAACAAGTCCATGTCCTGAGCAGAAATCCAACAGATATTTGCCGTTATTATTAGCTTTGCTCTTTTCTCCAAATTTTCCCAAAATATTTTTGTATGTCTCACAATCATTTCCTACTCTGCTATTTAGATCTCCAACAAGGACCAACTTTTCCTTTTTCATTGTGTCAGTTGCTTTTTCTAAAGCCTCAAAAAATTCCTCCACTTCTACCTTAGTAGAACCTTCTGTGGGACCATAGGCACAAATAAGTCTCATTGTCCAGTTCCCCATTCTCATATTTGCCCACATTACTCTACTTGAGACTGCCTGCCATTCAAGATGATTAGCCTCTATTTTGTGTTGAATACTATGGCTACTCCTTCTTTTCCTTGATTGTCATTGCCTGAATATAACATTTTGTATTTATTGCTCAGAAAGATCTCACCAGTTTTGGTCTTTTTTGTTTCAGTCACCCCTATTATGTCGATCTGGTACTTATCTAATTCCTCAGCTAGCTCAATTTCTTTGCCATTCAGGCTTCTTACATTGATAGTACCGATCTTTAACTCTGGTGATGTTGAGTTGGGGTTTGTTTTCAGATTTGTTCCAGTAGCTGACTTTTCGCTGTTCGCCCTGGTTCCCTGGTGAAAACAACGGGGGCCTTGTTTAACCAGGTGACGCCCCAGCCGGCATGAAATTTTGTCATGTTGTACCATCATTTTCTATTTTGGTTTAACCAATAAGAATACAATTTGGTCGGCTAAATCCCAAATTGCCAGCCCATCCTCGTTCGTTCAGTATCAAAGTAGATACCCAACAGGGTGCACCACGAGAAGGTGAGGATTGGACATTAGGTCAGAAGCCCTGTTCTGTTCTCCCCATTCCTTTAAAGGCTATGTGGAGGTCTCCTCTCAGTTATACAGCTTTGACCCTTAAGCACCCCTGACCAATAGAATACATTTGGGATGCAATAAGGAGATGCACTGCAGCTCAATATTTCCTTCCAGAAAACAAACAAAGCTTTATCTTGTTCTGAAGGAGGATATGGCTAGTTTGCCACAACTCCTAATCACTTGTTTCTATACATGGTATGACGTTGTGAGAGCTGCCTCGCAGTTTGGGATGGACACATTCCATACTGAATATTAATTTCTTGGTTGCATCCTTAGGAAATTTGTAACTTTTGCCAAAAATGTATTGCGATTTAATTTGTACAAAATTTATAACACCCTTTTTTGTGTAATATAATTCATTAGTATGTTGGCAATAAATGTATGTCCACATTTAGCTATAGTCATAAAAATTTTTCATATGCAGGTAATAAAGGTAGTTCATCTGTAGCTTTTGGACACCAGTTTATGTCATATATATATATGTGTGTGTGTGTGTGTGTAAAGAGAAACTGTTTTAAGTATAGACATTTGCTTAAAGAAAGACCCAAGATCTTATTACATTGATCTAGTTTATATTTGAATGATTGTGTTTCCTTAGTCAATTTAGCCAATTTTAATTCTTAACAACTGTAAAAAAAAATTTTGTTTTGTTGGTTTTAAAGTATAAAATATCATTGTTCAAGTAAAAATTAGTCTCGTCAAATGTTATTCTTGTAGCTCACAGCACTTACTATGAACAAAAACTGATTATTGTGTGTTCTAACTTTTAAATTTTGCCTGTTAGTTTCTCTCCAAAATATTTTTAAAAATTTCATATTATTATCAATAAACTGTATTTTTTTTGCATGTACAGGGTGTTCGGGATAAATTTGACATATTTATAATTAATTATATTTTTCCGTAAGTTACATGTATTAACACACACTTCTCTTCATTTAAAAGTTTGGACCCTTCTTCATTCATATACAAGATGTCAGAAAGGATGGATAGCTGGAACCCACCTGAATCATGGAAGAGAATAACTTGTATCATGATGATTCGTGCCCGCCATCAAAATAAGGATATTACGACTGCTGCCCAATGCTCCCTGAATACAGTAAAAACAATCAGGCATGAACTAGAGACTTGCAATGGTGACTACGAGGATGTAGCAAGAAGAAAGATCCCTAGCAGACGATCTGATTGCGTTCGTACAGCAGAATTCCTCGCAAATCTGCAGGAACAGGTGTTGAAGAACCCTGGCATTGGAATTCGGGCTTTGTTCGTGGAGTTGCTAACTGTAGTCAAGCCCTGGATAACAAGGGTAGCCAATGGTAGGCCGTATGTATGGCAGCAGGATTCGGCCCCTTGCCACACCTCTGGGAAAAGTCAAAAATGGTTGTCTGAAAATTTCTACGACTTCACCAGTCCAAATGTTTGGCCTCCAAACTCCCCAGACCTTAACCCCATGGATTATTTTGTATGGGGCGCAGTTGAAAAAGACACCAATCGCACTTCCAGTAATACAAAAGCCCAGTTAATGGATAAAATTAAAACAGTTTTTGCGGCCCTTCCCAGGGAGACTGTAGCATCAGCTTGTTCGAGGTTCCGAAGCAGAATTGAAGCTGTGATCGATGCTAATGGTGGTTATTTTGAGTAAATCTTGTTGATAGTATTGTAATTAACTCTGCCTGTAATGTTTTTTTGTCAATTCATTAAATTTAATAGATACAAAGAAGATTTTCTTTTTCCTTACGAAACTGTCAAATTTATCCCGAACAACCTGTACATGCTTTAAAATGAATCTCTTCACCTGTAAGATGAAGATTCATTTTTGAATTCTGTGTGTGTTCATGATGAAATATCTTTACATGATTTTTCCATTAAAATACAGTTTTTATGACACCATAGCAATTTTGTGATGAAGCTATTATTGAATCCACATAAAAAACTATGCTTTAATAAGGACATGCCATAGGAACATTATTTAATCAAAAATTGAAAATTGTACTTTCTAGGAACTTTATATATATATCAGCTTGTTAATATATTTAATAATAATTGCATATTTGAAAGTTGAAAATTCAGTCATGATATATAAAAGATAATTTTCTTTATTTAAGCAGCCTTCCAGGGTTCCTGCAGGAGTGGAAAAGGATCATATTCAGAAAGTAAGTAAAAAAAATAATCTCTCCTTTACCTCCTTTTTCATCAGTCCTTTAGGTAATGCACAGTTAATACCGCTTTCTGAATGAAAGCAGTATTAACTATAAAGTTATGAGGAATATTTCAAGCATAAAAAAAAAAAGTCAAAATAGTAAAATGAAGTGGCCACTTGCAACTGGTCATTGTGTGCCATCTGTGGTGTATGGATTTAAATTTTCCTACTTTAATTAATGGTAGTAAAATGTATTTGTGAGTTGGAGATATTTACACAAGAGCAAAATTAACTATATACAAATAATTTTATTATAATGCAGTATGATATTATTCATAAATAATAAGCTTTAGCTTTAATCTCCAGTTGCTGGGATCTGTACAATGATGAATTATTACCACAACTTCTCATCTGGCCCTGTAACAAATTTCAAGTACTGTTTCCCATCATTTGCTGTTCTGAATTGTTCTAGAACAGGGCTGGCCAACCTTTTATAGTTCATGCATCAATTTTTTCAATTTTTAGTTAAGATGCGCCATACAAACTTATAGCATACCTTGCAGACGAGCAAGCAGGATTTAGGAAGGATAGAACTACAATTCAACAGATTTTGACAATGAAGTTAATAGCAGAGAAAGCTAGGAGAAAAAACAAAAACGTATATACTTGCTTTGTTGACTTTCAGAAAGCATTTGACAGTATTGACCAGAAAGTGACATTAACAGTTCTGGAATCCTATGGAATTGATAAAAAAACTAATAGCTATATTAAAAGATGTTTACCAGAATGCAGTTGCAGCAGTTAGAATATGTGATGATTTGGGGAAATGGTTTAAAACAAGCAGAGGTACTAGACAGGGAGACCCAATGTCACCAGGCATTTTCATCGCACATTTAGAAAGAGCAATGGATAAAATGAAAGAAGATGCCAAAGGAATATCTGTACACGGAATGAGAATTAACAATCTGAGATTTGCAGATGACATTGTTATTATTGAAGAAGACGAAAGAGAACTACAAAAAACACTGAAATTGTTAAATGAGGAAGGGAAGAGATTTGGACTTGTTATGAACTTTTAAAAAACAAAGACAATGGTATTTGGTGAGAAGTAGATGAAACAAAAGATACGAGTGGATGGAACTGATATAGAAAATGTAGAACAATTCACATATTTGGGAAGTAAACTGACATATGACTTGGACTGTAAAAAAGAAATAAAGATCAGGATTGCAAAGGGAAGAACAAATCTGAAGGCTATGGATAACATCTGGAAAAGTAAAGTGATCAGTCTGCAAACAAAACTAAGACTATTGGAAACATGCATCTTCAGCAGTGTACTGTACGGATCTGAAACGTGGGTAATAAATAAAGAATCAAGAAAAAGAATTTTGTCATTTGAAAGAACTTGTTACAGGAAGATTCTAGGAGTAGGATGGGTACAGAAATTCACCAATGAAGAGCTCTATCAGAAGATACAACCAAAACAGAATCTAATGCAGAAGATTATAAAATGGAAGCTGCAATTATTTGGACACATCTGTAGAATGAGTGAGGACCGGAAGATAAAGACATTTATGTTTGGTATTTTGGATGCTTTAAACAGAAGAGGTAGACCATAGAGAGAATGGATAGACGATATAAAAGATTAGTGTGGAATGGGTGTACAAAAACTGCGACACTGTGCACTAGACAAAGAAAGGTGGAAGAAGATAGTGAAACAGGCATCAGACATCAACGGGCAGTGAGCCCATGATTCATGATGATGATACAAACTTATACCACTTTTCAGTGCTTTTAAAATATGGTAATATGGATATATTTAACAGTTAAGCATAAAATGATTTATTATATATATGGTATATATAGCAATATAGACACTTTTAGCAGTTTTAAATAAAAGGATTTCATATAAAGACAAGATAAACATTAATTATTTTATTGACTTTTGAAATTGCTTTGCTTTTGCAAAGCTTGTAATGTCAGTTACAGAAAGCATCAAATAGTTTTTCAAATTTGAATCAGTCAGTCCGGACCATAGTTTGTTCTTAATCATTTTCATTTATGAAAATGCTTGTTCGCATCTGTATGTAGTTCCAAAATGACAGATATAACTCTGAGCAAATTTTCTCAGTTCTGGAAAATGTTCACAGGGCAACGATCGCCAGAAATTAATTATATCAGAAGCATCTGGGAGTGATGGAAGTTCATTAAATTTCATTTTCAATAAAGAATTGGTTCTGAGATCAATAAGTTCCATTTGTATGTTACTAGGCATCGTCAAGATTTTTTGTTCAGTAAGTGAAAAGGGATTTATAAATGCAAGTATGCAGTCTCCTTCTTTGGCAGAGTCGCTAAAACGAATGTTAAAGGACTCTTGTAATAATATGAGTTTCTCAGTATATTCTGTAAAGTTGCCATTATTTTCTACAGATTCACTATGTTCTTTTAAATGTGGAAATTGACTTAAAACCCATTTTCTAACTGGGAGGTGAACAGTTTTAATTTCATTTTGAATACACTGATGTCATTTACTAAGCTAGGAAGCAATTTGTTCTTGCCCTGCAGTTTCAAATTTAGATCATTGAGGTGGCTCGTAACATCAACTAAAAATGCTAAATCAAATAGCCATTTCTTATCACACAACAGGGCTTTTTCCTCATGCAGCTCATCCTTCTCTTCCAGAAAATTATGAACACTTTCTTTCACCTTCCAAAATCTACTGAGAACTTGTCCTTTAGTAAGCCAGCGCACCTCACAATGAAGGACGAGATCACCATATTCCATATCTAGCAGTTCACAATATTCTCTGAATTCTCTTCTGTTTAACCCTCTTGCTCTAATTTTATTCACACACTTTACAACTGGTATCATAACATGCCTCAAATTTAGAGTTTTTCCACACAGAGATTCTTCATGTATAATACAGTGATACTTTAGTAGAGAACGACCTAAAAACCTTTCAAGTAAAGTCACAGTCCCAGAAACTCTACCTATCATTGATGGTGCTCCATCAGTGCACACACTGATGAGCTTACTAGAATCTAGTTGTTGATTCTCTAGACATGACTTTACTTTGTCAAATATGTCTGACCCCTTTGGTTTTTCCATGAAGTGACTCAAGACCAATAAGTTCTTCAAAGATGTTAAAATTACAATCAATTCCTCTTATAAAAATGCTTAATTGGGCTACATCACATATGTCAGCGGATTTGTCCAAGGCTAAAGAAAAGAAAGCACAAGCATGAACATGGTCTTTTAATTGCTCAATAACATCATGGGAAAGTTCTTCGATGCGTCTTGTAATTGTTTGCTTGGACAGAGCAATTTGGTTTACTTTTCTTACAACATTCTTATCACCAAGACATTTTGCAAATTTTTCGAGACAGGGCTTAACAACTTTCTCTCCATCAGAGAAAGGCTTGTGTTTTTTAGCCAACACAAAGGCAGTTTCATAAGACCCCTCAGGCACTGCCACACTTTCACAACTTCGTTTCACAAATATATTTTCTCTTTTTTATTTCTTCCTTTTTCTTAACCACCTATTCTTTCTGCAACTCAGACCCAGGAATTAACTTCAGTTTTTCTTCTAATTCAGCTTGATGTTTTCTATGGTGTCTGTTAAGATCATGTCTTCTATTATCTGAGACAGTGCTTAAATAAGAACTAATTTTCCCACAGTTCATTAAACTGGCGTTTGCTGTCACCTTCTGCTTTTCTTCTGCTCATTTTCTTTTGCAAAGTAATGGGTAACTGACTGTAAAAAAAAAATATTTCATAAAGTAAAGCTTATTATTAAATAATTTATTTAAATTATTTTATGGTTTTAAACATTATGAACATTCAAAAACAGTTCTACAAGTTTAAGATAAGAATCCTGTTTTCATGTAGGCCTATGCAGTTCTATAAGTTTAAAAATATTATAAATATATTTTTTCATAGAGCGTTTTCGTCTCTCTCTTGTAATATATTATGTCCAATGAAATACGAGATCGCTTCCTGCCATAAAACAGTCGATCAGCTGGCAATCACACACACAACCCAAACATCCTCATTACAAAAGCTTTGCTGATGATCAGTTAAATTTTAGGAATAAATCTACTATACGTAAATAAAAAAAAGAAAGATATTGTATTAAAAAAAACATAAAAACACACACATACAAATACACTGAATAATTGCAGGTTTCAGTATCAGCAAATTAAGGGAGCGGGCAAGAACTTGACATACACCTTCAAAATAAAAAAAATTATTTTTAAATTTACAGAACTATATTAAGCCTTCATGAAAACAGAAATCTTATCTTTAACTTAAAGAAATGTTAATAAAAACATAAGTTCGAAACACAGAATTGTTCACTCACATCGAATCAGAAGTTCATCAAACGTTATGACAAGAGTCAGCTGTAAACTGATCGAGTAACTGGTGACGCATGTCAGCATTTGCAGGTGCCTGTTGCTTCAAGATCAAACAAGTATAATAAGTGCGCACTCTAGAATTCAGTGGTAGGTTAATTGTGTGTTTATATATATATATATATATAAATTGTATACAACATTTTTTAAAATTTTTCTCTGGGGTTCAATGCGCCACTTCTAATCATGCAATGTGCCATAGGTTGGCCACCCCTGTTCTAGAATTATCGATATGATGTTTTTTCATACTTTTACAGATTTCAGTATTTTTACACCACAGAAAAAAAGCACAATGCTGCTAATTATAAAACTCTTAATTTCTATGCATATTTGAACATTAATTAGAATATTGTAGGTATTTAGTGCTTAGTATTCTCTCTTAAAAGAGAGAATATCATTGTCAGCTAGTGCCAAGGCCTAGTCAGCACAGAGACAGAGACTATGCAGTCCATTTTCCTCTGTTTACTTAGTGATATAAACCTCACCCAGATGTTTAATTTTCATTGAAAATAACAGCCATTGAAATATTGATTGAACACAAATATGAGTGTTTTCATAACATTCACCACTAATAAATTACACAACACATTGTATATTTTATTACACTGAAATAAAGGTAAACTGTCCCATTTTTTTTGCATACCTCACAAATGCTCAATGTGTCCACCTTTGTTGATGCGGCAGACATAAATCCAATAATCCATTTTGTCCCACACGTGTGAGTATGACACGGTCGATCAGTGATACAGTTGCAAAGCCCCATGAGATTAGCCTGGAGTGGGGACACAAAGACAGTATTCTTCATGAATCCTTACAAGAAAAAGTCTCATGTAGTTAAATCTGGTGACCTTTGTGGCCATATTAATGCACCATAATCTTAAAGTTTACATCCTATCCAACATTGTGGCATTGAGGTACCTTCGCACTTCAGTGTGCTAATGAACCAGACAGCCATCTTGTTAATAGATGTAATCATTACTATCTTCATTAAGCTGTAGTGTCACAAGTTCTCCAACATATCCATGTGCATCATCCATGTGATGTGATCTCTGTGAAGAAAAATGGCCTGTACACCTTCATTTTCAAAATTGTACAAAAGACATTCACCTTTGGGAGTCTTGCACATGCTCATTGACTGCATTGGGATTTTCGGTCCCCCAGATTTGCATATTGTGCCAATTCACCTTCCCACACACACACACACACACATGAAAAGTTGCTCGTCACTAAAGATGAGTGACTTCGTGAAACTGTCAACTTCAAACCTCTGTAAGTCCTTGCAGAAATTAAGACACACTTCTTTGTCATTAATGCTGAGAGCCTGATGCAGCTGAAGCTTGAAAAGTTAAACCTTCAGTCTCTTACAGAGAATTTGCTACAACTTGCATGCATAGTGGACTTCTGCAGGGCTGCGCACATAGGCTTCTCTAACATGATCCATAGTTTCTTCATTTGGCTCTGGATGTCCCAGCTGAGGAGCAGTGCACAACCTTAATTCCAGAATTTCTCATACCACTTTTTAATACTGTTGTACACAGGTGATTCCTTCGGGAATTCTGTTTGAATTCGTCGCTGCAATGTCACAACGGACATGGTTCTTGTGTACTCGAACACACAAAATGACTTCTCACACTTACTCAGCACCTCTTTGCTACTATTGCCTCCTAGTGGCAAACCATGGCAACTACGTGTGGGCAGTTTCCTCAAACAAACTTGGAGAGTTTATGAAAATGAACATGGTATTCCAGTCCTGCTTAAAATTAAATGGAAGAAACTGCAGTATTCAGCTTGTAACAACTAGAAGCTGTTACAAGCTGAGCCCCTCTTTTTAATGTATCATCAGATATTACCCAAATCTCAACATGTGTGACAGTAATTAATCACTAGACTAATTTAAATTTGGAATTATAGGGTGTTGTGATAGGACACAAGTCTTTTGTCCATTATAATTTTGAATTGTTTTCATATCACTTGATTGATAGTGCCTTGTATTTTTTATGCCCAAAGGATTCTGTGAAATCCAGCAAAAAGTTTCTGGCTTCATAAATTATCATATGTATTTTGTTCTTATGGTGTTACGAGTCACTTACTAATAAAGAATTGCAAATAAGTACCAGGTCAACATAATAGGGGTGACTAAAACAAAAAGACAAAAACTGGTGAGATCTTTATGAGCAATAAATAAAAAATGTTATATTCAGGCAATGACAATCAAGGAAAAGAAGGAGTAGCCATAGTATTCAACACAAAATACGAGGCTAATCTTCTTGAATGGCAGTCAGTCTCAAGTAGAGAGATGTGGGCAAATATCAGAATGGGAAATTGGACAGTGAGACTCATTTGTGCCTATGGTCCTACAGACGGTTCTCCTAAGGTAGAAGTGGAGGAATTTTTTGATGCTTTAGAGAAAGCAACTGACACAATGAAAAAGGAAAAGTTGCTCATTGTTGGGGATCTAAATAGCAGAGTAAGAAATGATTGTCAGACATACACAAATATTTTGTGAAAATATGGAGAAAAGAGCAAAGAGCAAAACTAATAATAATGGCAAATACCTGTTGGATTTCTGCTCAGGACATGGACTGGTTATTACTATCACCATGTTCCAACATAAAAATTACACAAATTCACATGGAGAGAAGGGGCAAGGAATAAGAAAAGTCTCATTGACTATATTATTGTTGATACTGATGTTTTCTCCCTGGTGCAGGACACCAGAGTGTGCAGAGGATTTGAAATTGGAAGCGATCACTATTTAGTCTTGAGCACGATAAAATTGAATTTCATATTGAAAAGAATAACATGTAAGAAAGTTTTAAAACGAATAAAAGTTGAGCAGCTCTCAGATGTGAACCGTAGACTAAAATGCACAAAGATTATTGAAGAAAAAATGAAAGAGTTTGAGAACAGGAACCAAACCTTGAAGAAAACCCTGATTGATTCAGCCAGAGAGGCATGTGGTGAGGTTGTCTGCATGGATAGAAAAATCAGAACTTCATGGTGGACACAGGAAGTTAAAAAGGCAGTGAAGGAAAAGAAGAAAGCATATCAGAAGTTCCTCTCAAATAAGTTCGCTTGTGCTCTTAGAGAATACAAAGACAAATGAAAGAAACCTAAATACTGTGTAAAACTAACTAAACAAAAGTCATGGGAGGACTTTGGCAAGAACATAGAAAATAAATATCAAGAAGGTGGCAAATTCTGGAGGTTGTTAACGAAGCTTAGAAATGGAGGAAAGAGTGCTGTAAAAGGAGTTAGAGATGATAAAGGTGATATGAAAACAGGAGAAAAAGATATCATTTAAGTATGGAGTAATTACTTCGAAAAATTGCTAAATGAAACAAACAGTGATAGCACCGCGGTAAAAAACATTCACGAAGCATACAGTCAGGAAACATATCCATACTTGAAGTAGAAAAGCCATCAACGTCTTGAAATGTGGAAAGGCAGTAGGAGTAGATGATATTCGACTAGAAATGCTAAAGTATGGTAGTATAAAAGTCTTACAGTGGCTGCACTGCATAGTTCAGAAGGCCTGGACAGAGGGACACATTCCCGATGATTGGAGTAGAGCTCTCATAGTACCCATATATAAAATGGGAAGTAAAACTGAATGTGAGAATTACAGAGGTATTTCCATACTGAGTGTTCCTCGCAAGATTTATGCAAGTATACTTGAGAAACGGTTGAGAAGAATTGTGGAAGAAAAGCTTGGTTAAGAACAAGCTGGATTCAGGCCAAATAGAGGCTGTCAGGATCAGATCTTCACTTCAACTTCAACTACGACAAATAGTTGAGAAAGCATGGGAATATAACAAAGATTTGTATTTAAGTTTAGTTGATCTGGAAAAGGCATATGACAAGATACCAAGCGAGAAGCTATTCAATACAGTTATATGGTGTCAACGGGGCATTATATCAAGCAATTCTTAGTCTTTATTTGAGTTGTTAGTCAGCAGTTAGAATTGAAGGAAGTACAGGAAGGTGGTTGAATGTTAAATCTGGTGTGAGTGAAGGATGTACATTAAGGATGTACCTCTGTTATTCATTATTTATATGGATCACATTATGAAGGAAAGTATTAAATATGATATCAGAATTGGAGATGTTAATGTCAGCTCTTTGCTTTATGCAGTTGATGTTATACTTCTAAATAAATCTGCTACAAGTTTGTAAGATTCCCTGACTAAATTGAATAACTGTTTTAATAGATATGTTATGAAGGTCAGCAATAAAAAGACAAAGACAATGAAAATAGGTAGAATCGTTGAAATTGTCAACTGCATTATGAAAGGAAAACCGGTGGAACAAGTTAAACATTTCAGCTACTTAGGCACGATTTTTAGTGAAGATGGTAAATTAAATATGGAAATTGACAACAGAATCAGCAAAGCTGGTATGTTTGGAAGTAAATTGAATAAATTCATATGGAATAAGAGAGAAATTAGTGGAACACTAAATTAGCTGTATACAGGACAGTGTTTAAACCAGTTTTAACATGGATCTGAGAGCTGGGTCAGAAGTAAAACACTTGACCAAAGACCAAAGACTAGAGACCGCAGATATGAGAGTCCTGAGAAAGATTAGAGGCATGAACAGATGGCATCAATGGCAATATCATATTAAAAATGAGGATATTAACTAAGAACTTGACATTGTCAGCATCCAGGAATGCATTAGCAAAGCTAATCTCAGATGGTATGGTCATTTGAACAGAATGGGCGAAGAAAGATTAGCAAAACAAGTGTTCTCTGCCAGGTTGGCAGGAAAAAGACCCAGAGGAAGACCAAGATATAGGTGGATTGATACGGTACAAAGTGCCTTAGACGATATAAATGTAAGATCTGATAATGTTGGAGTTTTAACTAGTAACAGACTGATTTGTAGGAAAATTGTAAATAAGAAGTTAGTAATGATGCAAATTTTTCATGTAGTACTATCATATGCTGTACACCCCTTGACGGTACATGTCAGGATTTTGATGATGATGATGAATTGCCAGCAAATAAACCAATTTGCATATTCTTTTATCCCTTGTTTTCATGAGGTCTGATTGTGCATATAGAAACACAGTCAGTCTCACTTATACTGTATTGAGTAGTGTTAAGTTCAGTGGCTGGCTTATCATTGAGCCTAACACATAACGAGACAGTTAATATGCCAAGATGTTTGGTCTGTCAGGGCCAAGTAAATTGGCTTCATATATACATAAATGTTGCTGGTGGCCTAGATTTTCAGCCTACTTTTTTCCACCTGAAGGGCATCATCAATATTGACAACCCTAGAGGCTGGTGGTACATACAATATAAATTGTTCAGTGGACAGAAACAGAGGACAATTAAATTCTTCAGTAGACAGAGTAAAAAATGTATATATTCATATTCATTTATTTAGTTATTTTATAACTGGAATAAAACACGTCTACAGTACACATTTCATTTCTTGCAGATGAATAAGCAATTGGTAAAACCTCTGTGACTGTAGACTTCATGTAACTATTCTTTAATCACTTAATAATAAAAATTTGATTTCTTTGGCATTATCGGGTAAAAGTTGATTGCTGTGAAAAACTAACCAAAGAGTTGTCTAATAAAAATGCAGAAATAGCAAACAAAAATAAATTATTAATGCTACAGATCAACAAATCGAAATGAGAAATGATTTCATTAATCTCCAAATTGAATACTGTTGAAATAAATGGCTTACCAGAACTTTGAAATGAATTTCTGGTAAGTAATTTATTGGATAAAAAAGCATTATCAGAAAAAGTTTTAATTTCTCAAGAATATTTTTAGTTAAGAAATATTGGTGGTTCCAAGCACTCCATTTAGGAAGAACCACAACTTTTTATTTTGATTTATAAAAAATCCTGCTGAGCCACCATTGTTATGTGAAACATTAGTTGTAGGAGCACTTAGGATATAATATAAATCGCATAATCTTAAGGTTATGCGATTTGCAAGTTAAAGATCTTTGGCTGTAAAGGTTTAATAGACCAATAAAAATTAGCCACAGAATGGCAACAATTGGAAGTTCTGCATACACAAAATTGAAGCCAGTCATCAGAACATAGCAAACTATGCTACCTGCTTGTTGTTTTCCTTTCTAAAATTGAATTTACTATACTTTGCAGGCTGATATGGCAGAATGTCCTTGCTTTTTTTTTTTTTTTTTTTTTTTGTGTGTGTGTGTGTGTGTGTGTTTAGGAGTGCATGTACACTTATGTGCTTTCCATTTGAGTATAATTTATAAAAACTTACTCTAATACATTTTTGTTATAGATTAAAAAAGAACAAATAAAAGAAAAAGAAAATGAAAGGGAACTTAAAAAAAAGAAAAAGAAACGGCAACATCATATCAGAAGAAAAGGTCATAAACCTTGGGATGTGTCAGAGTCATCATCAACTACTGAAGAGGAAGAAGTATTTTCAGAAGAAGAAGAAGAGGAAGAAGAGGAGGAAGAATTACTGTTTTACAATAATGAAGATGAATTTGCTTGTGAAGATGTTGATGAAAATGCAGAACCAGTTATAATACGACGAGCCAGAACTGTGAAGAAAGGTAAAAATGATCGGCACATTTTTGTTTTTTCCTTTAATAAATTATAAAAAATTTCCATTATCGTGTTTTTATAAGATTATCATCGATAATACATCTTGTGATAAGAAAATAGTTTTTATTAGACAAGTGTCAGTGTAAAAGTAGTACAAATACGTACACTTTGTTATCCATTTCAACTTTACATTCCTTGTTAATATTAGCAATAAACGATACAAAGTAGTCAAGTTGTTGTGCAGCACAATCCATGGACATCTGGAAAGAGGGATCCTGGAGTCTTGCATTACTTTGTCCCTATCTCAAGACTTGACTAGTGGGTCACTAGTGTTGCAGTTCTCATTCTCCATGGTCCTGGGTCCAAGGCTTGCTACGATGCTGCTATAGCATCTGAAGCAACTTGTCATTCCACTTCCAAGCATATTTATTACTGACATGGTGGGTAGAGATCCCTAGGTATCACCACCTACCCACCACTTTGAGTATAAATGCTTCATCCTTAAATTTTTGTGGGGCCCACATTCAGGTATAGTTACCGTGAATACATCATTTGATAACAGAAGTAAGAAATTAAAGGCACTCGAAATAAATACACTATTGTTTTTCATCATTACAACAGGCGAAAAGTCAATAAGAAATATGTCATCCATCTTTATTCAAAAGGGTTGAGAAGGATTGGCAAGAGCTCCTGAAACAGTTTAAAAAAACTACGTTCTGGTGATATTCTTGTCTGCAATAGAGCTTAGTCTGCTTTCCTGCTTCTTTCATTGTTCATGTGGGTGTCATATACAACATACATGGAAGTACTCGTTTCACTGTGCTTTCACTATATCCTTATAGGAACCATGTTTGCCTACACAAACTCCCATGTGGAATGATCTGACTAAAAATACATCAATAAGGGTAATACAGATTGCAATAAGATCTCATAAAACACTCAACTATTCTAGAGGTGTGATATCAGAATAGAAACTCCATGATGTTCCAGATGAGGAGAAATGTTCAGAGCTTTAAGATAAAGGATTGACAGGTATGAGATGTATCCTGATATGTAAAATTGTCACCTCTATCTGATGAGTACTATGCTCCTTACTTTTGACACACCTCAAACCTCCAGTATTGCAAGCAGGATATCCACACTGTCCTCTTAGGCTCTACATCCCTAATTCACTAAGATGCTTTAAATGTCAGAAATGCTGCCTGTTTGCAAATGTTTATATACTGACATTTAAAACTAGCTCAATGCATGTTCCTTTTATTTACCATTGGGTTCAGAGTTACCTCGGATTGATGTTGATAATGTTATGTTGCAGCCTCGATCCATGCTTCATACAGATGACTTTAATAGGCACACTTCTCTGTGGGGGCAGTACTAACATGAATGGGCAAGGCCACATTGTTGAGCATATGCTTGACAAGAATAGCTTGTTTTCTCATAAATAGATGCAATATGTTCTTTCATACGGATAGATTGCGAGATCTCATGTTCTGCAATAGATCTTAGTCTGCTTTCCTGCTTCTTTCATTGTTCATGTGGGTGTCAAATACAACATATATGGAAGCACTCGTTTCACTGTGCTTTCACTATATCCTTATAGGAACCATGTTTGCATACACAAACTCCCATGTGGAATGATCTGACTAAAAATACATTTTTCCATCTTGCAAAATTTAATGCTTAGTCATTCAGTTGACACCTGTCAATGAAGTAGTGATGTCCAGATGATTGTTCAATTTACAACAGGGCTGTCCAAAGTACTGCCCGTGGGCCAGATGTGACCCTCATGTGGGTTTTGATTTTCACAAGAGAAAAAATAAAATACTCTGAATCAAATGCGTATTAAATATTTTAATTCTATTATTAATCGATAATCTCAATGTTGATAATTTGGTGTTTTTACATCACTATATACCCACATGTTTTTCAAATATTGGATGTGTCAAAGAAGCATTCTTATACTGTTTTGTTCCAATGTGCATGCTCCAGGCGCTCACGAGGAACATGAGCTTGCAATTAGTGTTGTTCATTTATTCAGCTATTGAAGTTGTGTTGCTCCTGCTCACCAAATTACCAGATACGCATTGTGATGCAGCTCTCGGATAAATATTTTTTAGTAATGCAGCCCTCGGATTACCTAAGGTTGTACAGCCCTGATTTACATCATCTATTAATCATGCAACCAGTGCGAAAGCTGTATGGGATAAAATGTAAAAAATAAGGATTAGATATTATTCTGTGTTTTATGGTAGATATTCTTCTACCCTGAAACACTGGATGTGTAGCTACTGAACCCAACTGCTTTGGGTTCAGTAGCTACACTCTGCAACAGCTATGTATCCAGAATTTTTGATAGTGACAGAACAAGAGAAAGAGAAACAGCAGCTTACATGGACTAGAACAATAGGGGAAGAACTGAAAAGAGCACTTCTAATCTCTCATGCCATGCTGTATGAGACTCTGTGTGAGATGATAAAACATCTCTCTCTCTCTCTCATCATCATCATCTATGAATATCCTCTTATGCCATGAATCTAGAAAAAAGTCAATTTTCATTGCTTTCCCAAAACCAGGAACAGATCCAACACAAGCAAACAGTTACCAACCTCTCCCTCGGACAGCTGTCTTTGTGAGATACTGGAGAAAATGGTTAATGCCAGATTTCTGTGGTATTTAGAAAACGTTTCTCCAACACATAATGTGGCTTTGGTAGGCACCAATTGACACTGGATTATTTGTTCTGTCATTCACATTATTACTTTCATCTGCTTCCTTCATATGTTTGTTCGTATTTCATACACTATCATTCTCTGATATAATGTACAAACTGATATATCATTTTCTGATAAACTGAGTATGGTGTTGTTTTCTATCGTGAATGAATTTCTTTAGTATTGTGTCTGTGAGATTTTGTTCTGGACTTCTTGATTGTTTGTTATAATAATGTTATGAGAGTTAGCCATGTTGAAGAGTAAATATAGAGTAAATTCTGTAATTTTATGTTGACATCAGTAGAATGTGTCACTCACATAATACCATCATGAAACTTGTGATGAGGGGACAGTTTATTTAATAGCAAGAAGTATCTCCCCCCCCCCCAGTTCTTAGACCATCATCTTATTAGGATTTTGGCTCATTCATACTCAGTTACATTTCACAATTTCCTTAAATTGGAATCTGGCAAAGCTTTCTCTCTTGAGTGTAACTTGTTCCACCTGATTCCACATGTTTTGTAATTTGAGATTCACTGAGTGAGCATGTCAATTATTTATTTAATGATGTATTTATAGAAAGTGATAAGAAACTGTTACATAAACCAGAAGAGCTATCCAGTTTAAAAGTAGGATTCTGAATTCTTAATAAACATTAGAAAAGTCCATATAAGTTCCAGGATAAGAGAACTCAGGGTAGTCACTGATGATATGTAATTATCTGGGCTAAATTGCCACAGTCACAGTATGGAGAGTCAATCCATTTCTATTTGTGGAGCATCTGTTTGCATTTCCCATATCCCTGATCCAATAAAGGTTAGACCATAGATTTTTTGATGGGTCAAGGCTTTTTTTTTTTAGCCTATAGCAATTGGATTAAGAATAATAAATAAATTCATGCCAGTAAATATCAAAATACGATATCAAGATTTCCCCAGACAACTTTCTCTGGGAAAGTTGTCTGGAGAAAAGAACATTGCCAATGCTCTTTAAGAGATCAAAACTAATAGCTATTTTAAATTACTAAAATATAGAGCTGAGACTTCAATTTCACATAGGTGAGATATAAAAATGGAGGATATTATGGATTCAGCCATATTTTATGGCCAAATATAGAAAGAGTTACCAGAGAGCAACTCTGCCCAGGAGCCTGTGTCTTTGCTTAAATTACTGCTTAAATTAAGTTTCACTTGCCTAACAGTGTTGTACTGTTGATTCTGATCAGAAATGAGGCAGAAACCCAGAGAACAAAAACTCTCAGTAACATGAGTCCTATGCCCAAAAGTTAAATTCATCATAAGTGAACTCTCGGTCATTGTATATATTCTCTTAAGCTCTCTGGTAAATTTTTAAAACCTCATTAAGATTCTTTCTATATTTGTCTATAAAATATGCCTGGATACATAATATCCTCCATTTTAATAGCTATTTTAAAACCTGAAAAAGACCCAGCTCTTGCTACAAGTTATTGACCCATTTCTTGTCAAGCATTTGCCTGAAACGTCTTGAATGATTACTGTACAGTAGGATTTCTAGCAGGCAAATGAAGTATGCTAATAATGTAAAAAAAAAAGGTTTTGTCAACTTTAATCTACCTGAAAACTTTTTTCGTTTTTTTATCTTTTTGGTAGTCAAATTTCTCTACCTCTGTCAAAGTCAGATACAAGAAGCTGAAAGATATTAAATCATCATAATACTAATTGATAAATAATAGATACAAAAATAATATAACCAAGACAAAAACATACCCAGGTGCTGATATAGGTTCAGACCATAACCCTGTTGTGTCTACTTTAAAAATTAAACTAAAAAAACATTTCTAAAAACAATCATACTGAAAGACTTGACTTCACAGCTCTGAATATACCTGACACCATAATGGTGTTTAACTCAGAAATTAGGAAGAAATTAGATCATGTAGGATATAAAACAGAAGACAATATACTTTGTAACACATAGGAAATTGAAAACAGCGGTCAAATTTTAGATGTGCAATATATAAGACAGCTAACAAGGTTATTCCAAAAATTAAATACAATAAGAAAAAACCCTGGATGACAATCAATACAATACTAAAACTTATGAATGAAAGACGAAAAAGGAAAAGTACACAACAGTATGGAATACTCAGTAAAATTATAAAAAATAAATGCAGAAAGGCTAAAGACAAGTGGCTAAATGAAAAATGTAAAGAAATAGAAGAATTGGACAAGAAACACCATAGTAAAGAAATGCATAAGTCAATCCAAGCCCTGACAAATAAAAAGAAAAATTCCAACCATAATCCTTGTATAAAAGATCAGAATGGAAAAATGCTACTAGAGACACAAGATATCATCAAAAGATGGAAAGAATATGGAAAAGAACTGTTTGACTCTGATTGCACAGATGCACCAGATATACAAAATATGGATGGTGAACCAATTACATATGAAGAAATAGAATACGCTCTAAGTCAAATGAAAACAGGTAAAACACCAGGCCCTGATCAGATCCCTATCGAATTGTTAAAGAAAGTAAATGAAAACACTTAATGACCTAAAGGTTATTTTTAATAACATCTATGATACAGGATACATCCCTGATGATCTAAGGAAATCCATCTTTGTCACTATTCCCAAAATTCCAAGAACTTTTGAATGTTCAGAATATAGACTAATACGTTTAACAAGCCATGTTACAAAATTACTACTGAGAATAATCCTAGAAAGAATAAAAGGCACTTTGTCAGTAGAAATAGAAGACACTCAATCAGGTTTTCAAAAAGACAACGGTACAAGAGAAGGAATTTTCAATTTGAAAACATTTGTGAAAGAAGCCTTGATAACTAGAAAAGCATATATCTTTGTTTTATTGATTATACCAAAGCATTTGATTCATTAGATCACAAGAAATTAATACATATCCTATGAATAACTGTTGAAAAGAAAAGATCTCCGTATAATTACAAATATATACTGGAATCAAATGGCCTCAATAAGATATAAAAATGCATATTCTGACAACTTTGAAATCAAAAAAAGGAGTAAGACAAGGATGTGTCTTATCACCCTTACTGTACAATATATATATAAGGAGCAAGTTTTTAAAAATATTTCGGAACTGAAGGGTGTAAAAGTCAGGGGTAGGAACTTCAACAACTTCAGGTATGCAGATGACACAGTCCTTATAACAGAATCTGAAGATGATCTTCAAAACTTAGTCACAGAAATTTACAACAGAGGCTTAGATATGGGATTAATTATCAACCTAAAGAAAACAAAGTGCATGATTATATCAAAAGTACCAATAAATAAAAAACTAAACGTAACTTAACAAAAAGAAATGATCAGGTTCAGTCTTTTATATATTTGGGACAAATGTTTACAGACAGGAAATTCTTTTAAAGAAATAAAAAGAAGAATAGAGATAGCAAGAAAAGCCTTTACTGATATAAAAACTGTTCTAACATCCAGAGACATTAATATAAACATAAAAAAAAGATTAATAAAATGCTATATCTGGTCAAGCCTTCTCTACAACAGTGAAACTTGGACTCTAAATAAAGAAGCTGAGAAAAAATTAGAAACTTTCGAAATGTGGACCATCAGAAGAATGTTGAAAATACCATGGACAGAGAAAATGAAAAATGAAGATGTTTTAAAGAAAGCAAAAATGAAAATAATTAAAGAGCGAAAACTTAAATATTTTGGATATCTAACTAGACAAGAAGGCATTCAGAAATTAATATTAGAAGGGAAATTGGATGGAAAAAGAGGAAGAGGTAGATCCAGAATTCTTAATGTCTTCAAACCACAGAAGAATGTGGTTTGAAGACATTAAGGACTGGACTGGCTTGAATTACCATAAATGTTCCAGAGCAGCAAAAGAAAGAAAAAGGTTCTGTGACATGGTTGCCAACCTCCTTCTAGGGGATGATACTTGAAGAAGAATACTAATTGCAGATTTTGATCTTATACTTATTCTTTAATCCAGTACTTTTTTTTAAGTCTTCTCTTTTCTTTTTGATTTTTAACTTAAGATTTGTTCATTTTATTTGCATTTTTATTTTATTTTATTTTTTTGTGGACCTTCCCTCATGTCCCTTTGAATTCTGTGGAGGAAGTGGCCATGTAACAACAATAATAATATGAAAGGCTGAACTTTTTGAGAAAATTCAATATGAAACTTTTTTTTTTTCCCCTAAATTACAATAGACCTAAGCACCTAAAATACCGCTAAGCACAATCCATTCCAGTCAAATATTCTCCATGACCATATTACCAGTACTTCTTTCTTGAAAAGCATTTATATTTTCTTTCCCAGGGCTAATTCATAATTGCAGAATTCTTCTAATTCTGCAATTATATCTTCTAATCTCTAATCAACTTTGCATGTTTTTCTGTAGGTTGTGAGGATAGTCCTCTATTTTCTCTCTCACCTCACAAGTGTGCTATCTAGCCATTATGAATGTGGCGCTGAAATGGATGTGGAAACGCACATCTAAAAACATAATAATTCACTAAATTTGTTTAGCTAATTAGATTACATGCCAGTATTTCACCTTGGTCACTAAAGCATATTCAAGAGCACAGAAAACTAATAAGGATATATGCATGCAGGCACACCAACAGGAAGGCAAACATAGACTCATTTCAGTGCCACAAATTCTCTGAACCTAAACAAATTCAACTGCATTACATTGCCAAAAATCAAAGAGACCAGCATCGTGAAACCTTCAGCAAAATTCCACCATTACACCAACAGATGATGCTAGTTAGAATTGTAGGAGCTTGCCTTGCTGCTGTTGTGTCTCTATGCACAGGCTCTTAAGATTTCTTTGTGCTAATGAAATATTGATTTATTATGTAATTACTAAATGGATTTAGCTAGTTAATTATTATTTTTAGATGTATGTTTTCTCTATCAAACATCAACATGAGTGATAATCAGCATCTAAGCATTCATACCAGATTAAGGTTGTAAAAGGGGATATTGAAGAATTGTTCAGATTTAGTCTGTAGGTTTGAATGTGAATGCCTTTGATTCCATAACTTTAATATCTTAGAAATTTTTATGAACTCTGAAGGACTATTTTCCATAAATTTGTAGTATTTTCTATATTGTGTGTGTGTGTGTGCTGTGGGGAATGGAAGACAGAGGATAATATTTTTTCTACAGTCATTATTAAAAAACAAAACTGGGGATATTTTCTTCACACTAAAAAAAAAAAAAAAATTGTGGTGTCTGGCACTATTTTTGCTTGCCTGGATGTTATCTTATTCTTTTCTTAAGCAACATGTTCCTTTCACTAATGCTGGATCTCTTCTACCATTGCATGGTAGCTAAAACTGTTTAATTAGAAAGATATTCTGTATTCTTTCAATTGATCACTTTTAATGATCAATTGAAACTTTATTTAATGGTTCATTGATTATTCTGATTGTTTCCAAAGACAGTGTAATGTATTTGTAGCACAGTTTCTAATATGAGTACATATACCCAATTAGCCTAATGGTTTGAGGAGGACTGAGCACAGAACCACTGTTTTGATCCATCATATTTTGATCCATCCTGATGATCTCCCATCTGGGAGATGGGAGATCATCAGGAGCCCAACTTTTACAATCAGCATTTGCCTTCCTGCTGGCATGCCTGCATGCACATGCTTAGTTAATTTCTTTGTACTCATGAAGTTGTCTTGGTGACCAGGGCAATATATTTTAATATCTAATTAAATAAATAAATTTAGTTAGCTAATTATTAGCTGTAGATATATGTTTTTTCAACTAAATATGATCATCTGCGCATCCATATGAGATTAGTATTTATAGTGCTCAAAAATACTGATCGAAGACAGTGTTTATGTTTGTGGAGTTTATAAATTTTTCTAGTCGCACATCTAATATGTGAATTTCTTCATTGTTCCTTGTCTCTGTGAGTGTGTGTCTTTAAGTGCTTAAAATATTAGCATGCAAATATTTAGTTTAATAATTAAATTTACTATTCCATTCTTAGCTCCCCATAGTTTTTTTACAGAAGACTTCAACATGAATATTACTATACTATACTAGAGAAATCAGAATATGGAAATGCAGCTGCTTTATTGTAGAAAAGTAACCAGTGAAGACATGAAATTGTCAACAAGGTTTGTGCAAGTGTGTTAGATTCCTATGCAGTAAACTTTTCATACACACACACCCACACACACACATACTGTGATGTGACAGAGATAATCCCCTATATGTGTTAAGGTTAAACAAATGAGTTTTAAGGTTATCATCTATGTCAGGGCAAGTTTGGTCTTACCAAAAGAATAAGTAAAAAATACCCATGGGACATTAATTATCATTAATGTAATTTTTTTTATTTAAAGCTCTCTTAAATGAATTAAAAATAGTCCAAACAAAGCAGGTTTAATTAGGAATTTAAACAACCTGTTGTTAAAACAAAATCCCAGAAACCTCTGACTGACAAGGTAGTTTACAATGTCATCTCCATAAAAAATAAAACTGTTCTTCTTTTAAGGTCTTGTGCTAATACCACAAGTTGCCACTACTTGAAATTATGGCTAAATTAAACTTTTGCTCACAAAACCTAGTCTTTATCACTGCCTCTAAGCTTCACCCCCACCAGGAACTTTGATCATCATTTTCTTATATATGCTCTCAGAAATTTTACATTATTACTAGCTGACAGTTGTCAGTTTTCTTTTAGAATATGTTATTTGCCAGTACTGACTGCATCAGCCCACCTGTAATTTTTTCTGCCATCCTGCATTTAAACACCTGTTTTGCTAATATTTTCTCTCCTATTCTGTTTAAATTACTATAGCATTGTTGATTTGTTTAATGTTTGAATTATCCTATTATAGGATGTGAATATGTTTTCCCCTAATTTTACAGGTTCAAAAGAAAAGAAATATAAAAGTGGAAGAAAACTCACCTAAATAATGCATTTAATGTAAAATTTTTGCCTAAGTGTCATAGGCATCTTCAGTAGATCATAGAACAGCAATTAAACAATAAGAGACACTTTTAAAAAGCACTAAGTAGTTAATGTAAGATAACTAAATATGATCAATAATTTCCTAAGTTAAAAAGAGATACACACACACACACACTGGTCACTGAATTAGAAACCTTTATGCAGATGTACGTAAACATCACTTACGCAGAGTATATGGAAAATACTTGGACATGTGGGTTACTACACATCCAACTTCTAGGCAACTATTTAAGAATGTTGCTGGTCAGCAATCATCAATAGTGTTCATCACATTTGGAAAAAAGCAAAAGATCTTTCAGAGTTTGATAAAGGGCTTATTGTGGGTACCTATCTGGCTGGAGCTACAATTTTGAAAACAGCAGAGCTGACTGGTTTCTCAAAAGATGGGATATCCCATGTGTTTAATTAGTGGAAAAATAAGCCACATTACTTGTCTAAGAGGCATGACTGTGGTCCTAAGACAATCTATCAGGAATGAGATCACTGTCATGTGAGAAGGCTTATACAAACAAACAGAACTTCCTGTGCCAATTGACTGAAGCATTTAATGAAGGCTATTCCTGACCTATCACTGAACTATGTACAGGGAATTGAAGAGGATCAGTATTAGCAGTTGCATGCCTATATGGAAACCACTGATTTCTGCAAAAAACTGCAAAGTTCATCTACAGTGGTGTCGGGAACATACTGACTGGATACTGAAAAAAACTCATATGGTCCACCGAGTCACAGCACACTTTTCTGTACCAACGGTAGGCAGAGAGTTTGTGCGGGAGTCCCAATAAGCAATGAACCCAGCTTGCCTTGTAAACACAACTCAGTGTTCTGGAGGTGTGGACCATGTTTTTTTGGTATAGAATGGGCTCCCTGATATTGCTGTAAGGTCAGGTGTCCTCCAAGGAATATTTGAACATTGTTGCTGATCATGTCCATCCTGCACTGTTGAGTTTTTTTTTATCCAGCTGTTGACATGGACAACAATGCTACTGTCCATCTTGCAAGAATTGTTCAGCTGTGGTTCAGTGAGTATGACTGACTTCCACCATCTTCTTGGGCACAACAAAAGCCCTGATCTGAATCCCATTGAGAATGTATGAGACATATCAGAAAAACAGATATGGGAGAAAACTCCTCTTCTGTCAAATCTGAGCAAGTTAAAGAACTGTTTGAACACCTAGTATGTTGTAAGTGTAGATGCAATTGAACACCTTGTGGAATCTATGCCAAACCACATATGTGCTGTAATTTGGGCTGAAGGAGATCCAACACAATATTAAATGAAAGTTGCTAATTCAGTGGCCTGTCTGTGTATTTACATAAACATAAATAAAGTTAAGAGTAGCAGATCTAAAAAGTACTATCTTCCACAAAGGGGCAAGTTATTTCTTTTGTATTGGAAGAGGTATAGACACTGTAACTGTTAAAAGCTTTTTTGATGAAAGAATCTTTAAAATGATATAAAAAGGGTGGATTTAATATGTTGCAATTCTTTCCATAAAAGTTTTGTCTGAAGAACATAAAGAATGAGCACAATATAATAAGGTGTTAATAGTTCCAGCCTGTATGAGTCTTCTTCCAAAAAACTGAAAATTTAAGCTTTCATCTGGTTAACAAAGAATTAGAAGATCTAAAAAGTGTAACTGCTTATTTCTTCTAAGGTGAATTCATTCATTCAGTTTTATTCATTCTTTATGTTCTTCAGATGAACTTTTAGTCTTTTTATCAAATGGTTTTAAGGATTTTTTCATCAAAAAAACTTTTAACAGTTATGGTATCTCTACCTCTTTGAATACAGAAGAAATAACTTTTTATTCCTATCCCTTTATGCAAATTATTTTTGAATGCATAGCAAAAGTTTTAAAAGCACTGAATATTTTTGTTGCCTTTTGCCTTATCAAACCATTCTTCACCTTTCCCACTTCTCCTAAAGACAAGCTTCCACCTCTAGGTTTTTCCAGGCATCTGCTTCATTGTCATAATTTAAACAGATCTGATGATTTATATCTTTCCCCTTTGTATGTGATAGTACTTTTTAAATCTGCTAATATTTCTTAACTTTATTTGCATGTGTGTGTGTGTGTGCGTGTGCACGTGCGCCTACCCTATATATATAAAATGATAAGCCTTTGTATGTCACATTTTTTGGAACTATTCATCACTCAGGGACTCATCATTCATCATTCATCACTCGAAGCAACCAGGGACTACCCTGGTTGCTTCGAGGGGTTGCAGGGCTGACAAGACTCGACAGAGTCAGAAGCTCTGCAATTCGGGAAACCCTCAATACTCAACCGTTGATTCTCCGTGTTGAGAGATCATAGTTACATTGGTAAGGGCACCTGGTCAGAATGCCACAAGAAAGGCTCCCCCAGCAGGCCCTCTTTGCCAAGCCAAGAGGGTGGGAGGCCATGTGGAAAGCCAAGGACTCGCTGGATAGATTATATCCAAAACCTTGGGTGGACACGTTTGGTAGTCCCACCAGAACACCTGAGCTTAGTGGCAGAGGATCGTGACCATTGGAAGTTCCTCTTTCAGCTGCTGCCCCCACAACCCAATTAGGAAAGGTGGGACTTGAAGATGTATTTTTTTATTTTTTTTTTTATTTTATTTTTTTTTTTTTTCCAAGTTAGGAAATTATTGACCATATTTAGTTATCTTACATTAGCTACTTAGGTGGTACTTTTTAGAATTATCTTGTTGTTTAATTCCCATTATATGAACCTGTACTGAAGATGTCTATGACACTTAGGCAAAAAATTTTACATTAAATAAGTTTTTTATGCATTTTCCTTTGTTTTTATATTTCTTTTGATTATGACAGCTAATGGTTGTCTGATATCTCTAGTTTCTTGTCATTAATTAACTTATTTATTTCCAACTCATTTCTCTGATTCTTTAAAACTGGTTTTTCAATGTGTTCTGCTGGATTAGTCTTTTCACTTATTTTCTTCTTATTCTGTATAAAATTATCATCATCATCATCAATTTTCTGCTATGTATCCTCAAGGGATGTTCAGGAATAAAATTAAATTCTATAATTTCATTTGGAGTTGAACAACTATATAATAAGTCCATAACTTAAATTCAATATAAAATTATTTATATGGAATTTAAGATAGTTTGGTATACTCTTCTAAATTATTCTTTTAGCTTCTTTCTTTTTTCTGTATTTATTCAACTGACTTCTCACCATTCAGTCATATTATCTATTTCTTTAGTAAGTTATGCTTGCCAAAAAAGTAGATTCCTGTTTTTAATCTTTATCCAACTGTAAACATAATCTTTTGATTATGACAACTAATGGCATTGTCTGATATCTCTAGTTTCTTGTCATTGATTAACTTATTTATTTCTAACTCATTTCTCTGATTCATTAAAACTGGTTTTTCAATGTGTTCTGCTGGATTAGTCTTTTATTTTTTTCTTATTCTGTATAAAATTATCATCATCATCATCAATTTTCTGCTATGTATCCTCAATGTGTTCAGGAATAAAATTAAATTCTATAATTTCATTTGGAGTTGAACTATATAATAAGTCCATAACTTAAATTCAATATAAAATTATTTAGATGGAATTTAAGATAGTTTGGTATACTCTTCTAAATTATTCTTTTAGCTTCTTTCTTTTTTCTGTATTTATTCAACTGACTTTTCACCATTCAGCCATATTATCTATTTCTTTAGTAAGTTATGCTTGCCAAAAAAAGTAGATTCCTGTTTAATCTTTATCCAAGTGTAAACAAACACTTTGTGTACAAAATATTTACCTTTACTAGGCTAGAGAAAGTGTTGACTTCACATCAGTTGCCTTAGTATTCCACAATGCAAAGCACACTTCCTTTCAGAGGTCTCTGATGCTATGCATTATGGGAAGATCACTATCCAAACTGGTTTCAACCTTTATACACCTCCAGAAGAAAGTGTACTTTGCATTGTGGGATACTAAGGCAATTGACATGGTCAACAGTCTCTATATACAAGTAGCCTAATCATGTAGGTAATTTCACAGCAAGCAAACTTTGTTTGCTTACGCTTGAATAAAGGATTAAACAAGATTAAATGTTAAAAGAGTAAACAGTTTCTTCTTTTTGCGGTGTCGGGGGTTTATTAATCATTGGACCTCAAATCGCTCACAGGATAAGGTGGTCAGCCCTATGTCCGTAGTGTTGAGTTCTCAAGGCCGGTTTGCATGCTTTGAGGGATGAAAACCCCCAGGATAAACTGGGGGAAAAACCCTACTGTCCACACCCAAGACCGTCTAACTTGGCTATGGCTGAGGAAGATCCTTAAGCTCCACGCGTCACCAACGGGAATCGAACCTAGGACACTCCTTCCCCAGGCATATGGTTGCTAAGCGCACAGCCACTAAGCTAACCATGCGGAAACAGTTTCTTGGTAAATATAATTAACTTTGCAAACAAGTGAGAAAAAAAAAACTCCATCATCATCATCTCATTCCTGATGTATACCCTCAGGGGAGTGTACAGGATCTTATGATAGTACTACATGAACAATTACATCATTACTAACTTCCTACCACAATTTTCTCCAGATTAACCTGTTATCTGTCAGCATTGTATTATCAGATCTTATATTTCTATCTTCTAAGGCACTTTTTACTGTATCAATTCATCTACATCTTGGCCCTCCTCTGGGTCTTTTTCCTGCCATCCTATCAAAGAACACTTGTTTAGCTAATCTTTGCTCTCCCATTTTGTTTAAGTGGCTGTCCAACTCTCAGATGGGACACCTGAGAGTAGTTCTGCTAACACATTTCTGAATGATAACACTGTCAAGTTCTTTCCTAATGTCCTCATTTTCAGTATGATACTGAAATTGAGGTCAGTCTCCTAATCTTTCTCAGGACTCTCATATCTGTGGTCTCCAGTCTTTGATCAAGAGTTTATTTCTAATCCAGCTCTCAGATCTATAAAAGATCTGAGATTTAGTGTATTGACTAATCTCCTTTATTCCATATAAATTTCAGCTGACTTTGTATCATATCAGATTTGCTAATTCTGCTATTTCCAAATTTAAAATTTTCCATCTTCACTAAAAATTGTGCCTAAATAGCTGAAATGTTTTACGTGCTCTTTTGATTCTCTGTTCAGGATGATGCAGTTGATGTTTTCAAACTTTTGTTTTCAATTGTCTTTGTCTTTTAATGCTGATTTTCATACCAAATTTATTACATCAGTTATTCAATTTGGTCAGAAAATCCTGAAGACTTGTCCTGAATTTATTTAGGAGTATAACATCGTCTGCATAAAGTAGAGTGCTGAGATTAACATCTCCACTTTTGATATGAGGTTTAATTCTGCTTTCCTTCATATTGTGATCCATATAGGTGATTAGTAATGTGGGGATAATGTACACCCTTGTCACATACCTGACTTAACATCAAACAGTCTTCCTGTACCTCCTTCAATTCTAATTGCTGATTTACAACTCAGATACAGACTATGTATTGCTTGATATAATGTCCCAATTACAGCATATAACTGTAGTGCTTTGAAGAGTTTTTCCTCTTACCACCTTTTCATATGTCTTTTCCAGATCAACAAAACTTAAATACAGATTCTTGTTATATTCCCATGATATCCCAACTATTTATCTTAAAGTAAAAATTTGATCCTGACAACCTCTTTTTGTGCCTGAACCCAGCTTGCCCTTCTCCAAGCTCCTCCACAATTTTTCTTAGTCGTTTTTCAAGAAGAGTTGCATAAATCTTATCATACTCAGTAGAGAAATTCCTCTGTAATTCTCACATTCAGCTGTATTCCTTTTTTCTCGAATTTGACCCTCTTACTAGGCTTTCTGCATTATGCACTGTAGCCACTGTAAAATTTTATGCCTCTATATTTCAGCATTTCTGGTTGAATATCATCTACTTCAGCTGCCTTTCCACATTTCAGGTTTGTGATACCTTTTTCTACTTCAAGTACAGATATGTATTCCAGATGGCATTCCTGTTGAGTTTTTTCTATCACCATGCTGTCACTGCTTGTTTTGTTTAGCAACTTTTCAAAGTAATTACTCCATATATGAAAAATATCTTTATCTTCAGTTTTCATGTCCCCTTTATCATCCACAAGAAGGTGAGGATTGGAAGGTACCACAAGAAGGTGAGGATTGGACATCAGGTCAGAAGTCCTGGTTGGTTGTCTGCATTCTTGAAAAGGCCATGTGGAGGTCTCCTCCCAGTTATCCAGCCTTGACCCTTAAGCATCCAAATTAGAATAACAGTACATATTACCAAAAGGATAAAATATAGTGGCACACCATTCTCTGGATACTCCTTCACATAGGATTAGATGGAGAAAAACATCTTTATTACATAGAAGTTATTACTGGTCATCATCAGCTATGAAGCACTCTCCCAACCTCAAGTATGAGTTGCATTTATTTTCCAAAGATCTGGGAAACTATCATTTTAAGATTTCTCTGAATTAACTTTGTAGTTATCTGACCCATACAGAATGTGACATAAGGACATTTATCAGTGTCAGTTATCTTATATTTCAGTCTCATACGATGCTTCTTACTTTACCAATTGGTAAAGTAAGATTGGTCTTTTTCCTGCAATCCTGCCAAATAAACTTTTTTTGTTAACCTTTACTCTGCTTTTAAGTGACCATATTACCCCAGATTAACTCTGCTCATACATCAACTTATCAACTTTCTTCCTAATATCCGCATTTTTAATATAGTTCTGCCTTTGATGCCATCTGTGGTCTACAGTCTTTTATCAAGTGTATTATTTCTAACCCAGCTCTGATCCATAAGATAAAATTGGTTTGAACACTATCTTCTATGTAGCTAGTTTAATGTTTTGACCAATTCTCCCTTATTCCATATTTTCTTAGTTGACTTCCTACCACATGAGTTTTGCTAATGCTGTGTATTTTTAATTTGCCATCTTCACTAAAAATTTACTAAATAAATGCAGAATACAGTTGATATTTTCAGTATTCCTGCCTATTTTCATATCAAATATCCTGTTATTAAATTTAGTTACAGCTGACCTCTGCTGGATTTGTTTAGAATATATCTGCATAAATTAAACAGCTAAGATGAATATCTCCAATTTTGATATCAGGCCTAATTATGCTTTCGTTCATAATGTGATCTATATTGATAATGAATAACAGTGGAGATAGTGTGCACTCCTATCTCACATCTGATTTAACATCAGACCATCTTGCTGTATCTACTTCATTTCTGATTGCTGGCTTACAACTCAAATATAGGCTATATTTTGCTGGTATAATGTACCATCTACATATGATTGTAGCATTTTGAACAACTTTTTTTTTTATGTGCATTTCATGTACAAAGCTCAAATACAGACCGTTGTTGTATTCCATGCTTTTCCAACTATTTGTCCGGAAGTGAAAATTTCATGCTTAACAATCCCTATTTGGTCTAAACCATATTAAATTTAATGACGTCTATTGTCATCATCAGCCTATTCTCCAAGTTTTTCTCTAGGTAGCCTCTTCTCCAGGTATGATTTATGCAATTATGCTTGCATAAATTTTACCTGGAATACCCAGTAAGAAAATTCCTTTGTAATTTTCACATTCAGTCTTTCCTTTTTTTTTTATATATGGATACTGTGAGAGCTCTATTCTAGTCACCTAGAAGTTGACTCTGTGACCAGGTAATATGAATTATACAGTGTAGCCATACAAGCCATACTTGACCATCAAGTAGATGATACTTGATGGTCAAGTATCATCTACTTCAGCTGCCTTTCCTCATTTCGTGTTATGATGGCTTTTTCCACCTCAGATGTTGATATTTGCTCCTGATTTCATTCCACTTAACTATTTATACTGCTGTTCTATCATTTCTTGTTTCATTCAGTAAATTTTTAGAGTAATTACTTCAGACATGGATTAAGTACAATATAAATATAGTAAATGCTTATATTCTTAAGGGGAACCCCCTGATATAGAAACTGGTGATGAAGGAGTTGTTGAATAATAAAAAATTACTTAAAACTTTTTCATGTTGCTCCTCTAAAATACACAGCAGTACAATATACACTGAAATGCCATTAAATTAGGGATGGCTACCTAGTAACGTGTTAGCCCTGATAACGGCCACCACAGGATGAGGCAAGGAAATCACAAGCTTGTGAAAATGTTTCACAGGCATGGAAACATGGAAACAATATTTCACAGGCATCCTCCAGAGTTGTCCACAATTGCTCAAGTTTGGCAATGATGAGACACAAACTTGAACACTCTGCTTGATGGTATCCCAAAGAATTTTGATGATTAAATCAAGGCTTCTACATGGCCACTTCATTATTTCAAAGTCAACAGAATGCTCCTGTAACCAAGTAGTAGCCTGCTTGGACCTGTGAGATGAACAGTTGTCTTGCTAGTAGACGCCATCTCCATTGGGATGCATGATGGACATAAATGGGTGTAAATGGTCAGCCATGAGTTCCACATACTGGGGGTGCATTGACAGTTGTTGGTACACATACCAAAGGTCCCAAAGACATCCAACTACAGACACCCCAGGCCATCACTGGGCCACCACTATCTTGTATTGTTCAGACCTTACATGCAAGATTCGTGGCTTCTGAGGTTAGTGCCATATCCTCTGTCTCCCATCAATGCCATGAAGTTTAAATCGCGTTTCATCACTTCAGGCTACAAATCTCCAATATTCAGTCATCTAGTTTCGATGTTCTTTAGCCCAGGCAAGATGTTCAGCCTGGCATGCTATTAGAAGTGGGACTCTCGTATATCGGCAGCTCCCAAAGCCGAGATGCTGAAGTGAATGTTGCATGATTCTTGCACTGACTTTATCCCCTATCAATCCATATGATACGAGTCAGGCAATGAAGCCCATGATCATTCAAGGCTGGTTGCCCTTTGCAGTTTGTCAGGTGTTTGGTTTTTTTTTTTTTTTTTTTGCCAGAATTTTCATATTCCTAGAAAACTCTTGAAACTGTGTTATGAGAAAATCCAAGTTCGTTGACAATTTGGAGTTCGAGTGACCCATCTATCAGACACCTACAATCTGCCCTCTGTCAAATGCATCTAAATCTTGCACCTTTCCCTTTTCACTTCTCATGATGAATGATTACGGAAGCCAATGCTGACAGCTAAGTATAACCACAGTTTCGGTCACACATGCGCACAAATGCAGAAGTACAGAATTTGCATAACATCTCCTATCCCTAATTCAATGGCGCTTCAGTGTAGCAAATGCTTATATTTTTAATCTTTGGTTTTAATGTCATGTTTGTTATCTTTTATAGTACTGTTTCTTTCATTTCTAGGATTTTTCAATAACCTGCAGAACATTTTGCCACCTTCCTGATATTTATCTGCTATATGCTCACTAAAGCATTCCTATGAACTTTTGTTTAGCTGTTTTTATGCTGCTTCACTTTGTACCATTTTCTCTATATTTTCTTGGTGCATATGCTGATTTACTTGCTAGGAATATGTGCTTTCTTTTACAGGACTACTGATTTACTTATTCAATCCATCATGGAGTTGATTTTTCTCTCCTTCGAAATAACTTCATATGATTTCTTCTCTGAATTCATGAATGTTTTCTTTGGAGTGTGTCAATGAATCACCAGTTTGATTCTTGTCTTCAAAGTCTTTAATTTTTTCTTGAATAATATTTATATATTGGAGTATACAGTTCACCTCTGAAAGCAGCTTGGCTATCCTTGTCGTGTGTAAACCATGAAGATATTGCTGTTGTTAAATTGTGAATGAAACTATGTTGTGTAATTTATTTTTTTCATTCACATTTAACATTGCTTATTATATATTAATCATAATTTGTATAAAGATTATTTATTGTTCCTTAATTAAGAATTACTATTTAAATATTTATTCTAAACTTAACCTACTATTAATTCATTAAATAATAATATGTGTAGAAATTTATGATAACTAAAATATATATGTAAAGTAACGAAAAATGTTATTATAAATAATTGTATACGTAATGAAAGAGCTGATTAAGTAGCTCAAATATTCTGTTTATTCTTATTTGTAAAAATTTAACGTTATGTAATCACTTATGTAAGAGTAGAGCGTTGTATTACATTAGCGAAATGTTTACGTTCATGCGTTGTCATGGAGACGCATGAAATAAACAAGCACGAGTCGAAGAGTGCGTGACCTTGGAACCAGAAAGGAGAAAGGAAGGCAATAAGATTTTTAATTAGAGAAAAGGGAGGAAGTTTTTGCGGAGCGGGAAGGAAGGTAGGATACAAGCAAAGGAAGTGGAAGAAAATTATAAGTTCTCTAGGGCAGAAATTCATGAGAATAGTGTTTAGAAGTGACCCAAAACATAGTGAATCATATACTTAGCTGCAAGTGAAGTCAGCTGAGTTGTAAAGGAAAATTAATGCTGTATCCGGATAAATAAAGAACTGGACATTCAATGGAAAATTCTGATTAGTTCCAGTTAGTCTAGGATTACGTCTTAATTCTATGTTGCCCTGAGAAGAATTATATTGAAATTAACTAGTTTGAGAAAAGTAAACAAGGAAAGATATCAGTGCCTTATTGATGTGTTTTATTAATGTGTTCCGCTGACGTAAATAAGTTAGTTCATAAGTGTGCTCACAATTAATTGATGTATTGAAGATTGTATCTGGTAAGAGTAGTCATACTTGTTTGTTTATTCTAACATTAACATATCTTCGAAGTTCAAAGTCCGAAATAAGATTGCTTGGAATATTGTCTACCTTGATTAGTGCTTCCTGTGAATTTAAACATTAAGTACGGCTGATAGTTATGTGGAGACTGATTAAATAAGAAGTTTTGTTTTATTAACTTGAGTTAAGAAAGCTTGTGATTTTGAAGCTGTGAATTGTATGTGAAAGTTTAGAACATTGAATTGGCATGAGTGACTTAGCAAGATGTATTAAGTTGATTGTATTGTTTCATTTTAAAGCAGAATTCTTGTATTTGTTATATATATCATATATTAAATGTATTATTTTGTTAATCTAAATATTGTGTTTGCCTAAAATTCCCTTTTATTGCACCGTTCATAAATATTCGAATCTTGCAGGAATCCCAAGTGGAAAATAAAATACCTCGGCCAGAATGAATGAGGAGACTGCTAACTAACTATGAATTGATCCTGCTATTTTATATAGACTAATCTAAGGATAGAGTGGCGCAGCATAATAGGAATTTCTCTAACCTTGGATTGGTGATCAATTTACAATTAGTTGTTTTTTTTTATGAAAGTGACTTGAACCAAGATGGCGGATTTAGAACATAACATAAAAATAGAACGTCACAACACTGTTAACAGCAATATAGTGAGATATTTCTGTGGGTCTTCTCTGTATGTGAATTTGTGCAAATCTTTATGCAAGAACATGGTATTATTCGTGACTAGTCATGTCCTGAACAGAAATTTAGGAGGTTCTTAGCATTATTATTAGCTTTGTACTTTTCTCCAAAATATCCTCAAATATTTCTGTACACCTGGTATTTGTTTCCTGCTCTGTTAAAATCTCCATCAAGGACCAACTTTTCTTTTTTCATCTGCCTTCACTAATGACTTGAAAAAGTCCTTCATTTCTTTCTTAATAGAACTGTCTATGAGGCTGCCGTATGTGCAAAGAAATCTCATTATCTAATTCTCTGTTCTATTTATTTATTTTGATTTTTTTTTTTAAAGTTTGACCACATCACTCTTCTTGATATTGCTTGCCATTCAAGAAGCTTATCCTCTTGTTTAGTGTTGAATAGCATAGCTACTCCTTACTTCCTTTCCCTGATCATTATTACTTGAATATAACTGCATAATGGCTATTTAGAAAAAATTCTTCTGTTTTTGTCTTCTTTGTTTCAGTAACTGTAATTATGTTGACCTGGCACTTCTCCAATTCTTTTGTCAGCTGTAATTCTTTTCCATTGAATCCTCTTGTGCTGATGATGCCGATCTTGAATTTTGCTGATGGTGATTTGGAGTTTGTTCCAGTACCTGACTTTTCACTGTTTGTCCTGCTTCCCTGACAAACAACAGAGACCTTAGTTAATGAAATCCGATTATATTTACCATCATTTTGTTGTGATTTAAGCCAACTTCTGTTATGATTTGTTATGATAAATTTAGTGTAATCCTTTATCCAAGTGTAAGCAAACAAAGTTTGTTCCTGAAGTATCTTCAGGACTGAAGCAACTCGTAGTAAAGGTGGACCAAGCTCTCATCACTCCTAGCTTGGACCACCTTTACTACGAGTTGCCTCAGTCCTGAAGATACTTCAGGTGCAAACTTTGTTTGCTTACACTTGGATAAAGGATTAAACTAAATTTTTTATAGTCTAACCAAGTGGAAAATAAACTTACAACATTATTCTCTAAATCCAGAGTAATTTAATAATAAGGTGGTACACCTTTTGGCAACCCATATAAGTAAATATGACCTCTCCATTGCTTCTGCTGTAGTATCACCACTTCTGGGTCTGGCTCCCACTGACGAGACCTCAATAAAGGTCGAAACCGGTCTGGGTAGTGGCCCATCCCTTAATGGATAGCATTATACATGTCCGCAAGGAGATGTGCTTTGCATTATGGGAGATACTGGAAAAGTAAAGGGGTGCTCATCATAGGCCTAGAGTAGTTAGTATAGGGGTGCAAGAGAGCTGATAGTATTAGGAGAAGGAAAAGACAGATTGATAGTATGAGAGATAGAGAGGCCTCAGCTCTTTTATATCATCATATAGCCAAAGGCCATCAGTTTTCTTTTTTCACCAATTTCATATAGATGAACAAACAAAAGACCAGTTGAAACTAAAGGGCAAAGATGACTGATACCCAGGTGGTTAGCCTTATTTGAGTTTACTGGAGTTGGCCTTCTCTGACTGGTATTGCTCTCCACTCATCTCTGCAATTAACTATAAGACCCCATTGAATTAAGAGGATGGAACTGTTTAAGAAACTTTTCATAACAAGAATAGGCAGAATAGTCAAAAATTAATATCTCCTAGAATGCTTCTTTTTAAATACAAAAATCTTCTGATTGAACAATAAAATTTCCACAGTACAATATTATAAAGCATTTGGATGTCATATTGCTGGTTTTTAAATCCATGTTTTTTTTAACTTTCCATAAATGGTATTTTAATTCATTAATTATAAAAATCAAAATTCTTTTCCCATTATTGACAGATAGTGGGTACTGCAAAACAATAACCTGTTCTGTTGTAAGTAATGGAATGCCCAACACATTACATAATCTGTTCCAAATACACAAGGCAGCTGTAGAATTCATGTTCTACTGTTTCCAATCGGTAACAGATATCACAGATTGGATCTCCAATGTTAAAGTACCTCCATTTGATGGTATCGACTGGAAAGCAGCCATATGCAATTCTCCAAGCAAGATCCCCTCTGTTAGGGTAGGTTAAGTTATGAAACAAAGTGTTGTTGTTGTCAGTACCCAATTGTGGAAGTTCGTAGCAAAAGTGATTAAAGATTTCTTTATACCAAAATTTACTTTTTTTTAATCAAAAGAATGTCAATGCCAGAGTGTTTTAGCAGTTTTAGAGTTAAGCATACAGTGTTGTAGTATTCAGGAACAATCTCAGCTTTTGGCCCTTTATAATCATTTATTCCAAACAGGGGAAGATGAAAACCCAGGTAGTACAGGAGAAGTTCTGCAATATTTTATGGATTTTTGAAGCTGTATTGCCTAAAGAGTAGAATTTTAAGACTAGAAGCCCAAATCTTCCATGATGCCTTGATAGTTGAAGAAATTCCTTTTTAACTTCTTGGTATCGGCTGAACCAAAAAAAATTGCACAGGCTCATATAATTGCTTTTCTTCTGCTTCTGTGATGTCTGTAATATTTATTATGTACAACTGAGCAGGCTTTAGAAGAAAAGGAAATTGTATGTAATCAAATTTTTGGAATGTAAGTTCTTGAACTGGTAGTATTGTGTAAGTGTAGAAGGGAATTCCAAATATAATGAGGGGTTCTCTCTTAGGGGTTAGTCCAAAAGGATACCCTCCAGGATCCTACTTTCCAAAAACTTTTAATTTTCTTTTGTCTGCATTAGTAATTAATCCTAACCTTGCTGAATTTTTCCAAAATACCAAAAAAAAAAAAAATATACATATATATATATATATATGTATGTATGTAGAAAGTATTTTTACCTTGGGTATAATTATGTTAAAGATACTAAGCAATACCAGATTTAAAATTGCTTGGTATCTTTAACATATATATATATATATATATATATATATATATATTAAATTATACATGTTTTTGGTCATAAAATGTTACAAAATATAAGACTTGTTGTTAAACTGACCATAGATTTTTAATTCGTACGTATGTTTGTACAATATTGCCTACCGGTTTCACTAGTAACCTACTAGCTTTCTCAAGACTTGCACAGTACAAAAAAATGGTAAATGGAAAAAAGGTTTAAGAATACAAAAAAAACGTTAAGGGCATAGAGCTGGAATAACAGCTCCATGCCCTACGCAGATGAAGATTACAGACATCGATTATTTAAAGAAGCAGCAGTAGTGCTATGTACAGGCAGCAACCTAAACAGAAATCAAGGGGGCCGTACTGAACGATACTTGGAAAAATCTAATTAATTCCCTCAGTTCAACAGAACTACAATACACGAATAATAATATTACGCGTTTGCATGTAACGCGTGTTCATGATACTGAGTAGAAATGTCACGCGAACGTGTTACCTTAGCTACCTAACAGGTACGAACCTTTTTTTGTATTCTTAAACCTTTTTTTGCATTTACCATATTTTTTGTCCTGTGCAAGCCTTGAGAAAGCTAGTAAGTTACTAGCGAAACCGGTAGACAATATTGTACGAACATACGTACTAATTAAAAATCTATGGTCAGTTTAACAATAAGTCTCATATTTTATATATATATATATATATATATATATTAAGAAATTTCTTATAGATCCTCCTAGGCACCACAATACAGAAACTACCAATTTTAAAGGTACATCTCAATCCCATACATCAGTTCAGTCTCCCAAAAATTGGCAAAAGTCTTTCAAAGTACATCAGAACGTTATTCACCACTCTTCCAAAAATTAGATCTCTTATAAGCCATCCTAAACCTAAGCATCATAATCTAAAATATCCTGGTGTATATAAACTATGGCGTGACTGTAATGTTCCTTATTATGGTCAAACTAATAAATCTGTTAAACTTCGCATGGAGGAGCATAAAAGAGACATCTCCTATAAAAGATCAAATGCTAGTGCCTTATCCAGCCATGTTCTCTTCTCTAACAATCCGCATGATAATTTTCAAGGTCACTCACTTTCCTGGGATAGATCTGAAAACATTTTCCGTTGCAAGGATGAATTTGAAAGAAAGATAATGGAATCCAGGGAGATCATCCTTAATCCTGAACATTTGAACAGTAATTTGAGCTATAACATCCCTGAGAGCCATACTGCTGTTGTTCAATACTGTCGTTCTTGAGAGTCTACTACCACACATACAATAAAAATGGCACGTAAATAGAACATCTGGAATTTTAATACAACGTTTTTTATTTTTAATTATCTAATACAATTAACCTGTGCTTCTCAGTTTTCTTAATATCTTCAGTCTTTTATTATTGTTTCTTCTACCTACAAAGATACCTGATGAAGGCCATAATAAGCCAAAACTAGTTGTATCATTAAAGTTTTTTAAAGGTGGAGATACCAGGTAGAAGCAATGGCAGGTTATCTTTACCTATAGGAGTATAACAAGGTAGTACAACACTGGGCAACTCACAGCAAAAACCTTTGCTGCAAGTTGCCCGGTGTTGTACTACCTTACCCCAGTCTTGAAGATATTTTCAGGTGCAAACTTTGTTTGCGCACACTTGGATAAAGAATTAAACTAAATTTATTATAGTATAACCAAGTGAAAAAATAACCTTTCAACATCTTTCTCTAAATCCAGCGTAATTTAATAAAAAGGTGGCACACTGTTTGGCAACTCCTATAGGTAAAGAAGACCTGCCGTTGCTTCTACCTGGTATTTCCACCTCTGGGCCTGGCTCCCACTGAAGAGACCTCAATAAAGGTCGAAACTAGTCTGGGTAGTGGCCCTTCCCTTAATGCATAACATTATACATATCCGAGGAGATGTGTTTTGCATTATGGTAGATACTGAGATAGGAGTGGTGTTAGCTTGCTCCACCTTTGCTGCGAGTTACCCAGTGTTGTACTACCTTACCCCAGTCCTGAAGATATTTTCAGGCACAAACTTTGTTTGCTCGCACTTGGATAAAGGATTAAACTCAATTTATTAATGTATTTACTTCATTCTGACTGCTGACTTACAACTCAAATATAGATTACATATTGCTTTGTATAATGTTTCATTTACCTCATATAATTGAAGGGTTTTGAAAAGCTTTTTTCTGGGCACCTTGTTGCTTGTGTTTTTCAGATCTACAAAACTTAAGTATAGTTTCTTGTCATATTCCCACAATATTTCAATTATTTGTCGTAACGTTGAAAATCTGATCTTGACAACCTCTGTTTGGCCTGAACCCACTTTTTCTTCCCTAATTTTCTCTCCCACAATTTTTGGCCTCTTTTCAAAAATGCTTGCATAAATCTTACCTAGAACACTTAGTAGAGAATACTCACATTCAACTTTATTCCAATTTTTATAGATGGGAACTATGAGAGCTCTACTCCAGTCATCTCGAATGTGATCTTCTGACCTGGCCCTCTGAATTATGCAGTGAAGCCACTGCAAAACTTTTATACCTCCATATTTGAGCATTTCTGATTGAATACCACTACTCCATCTGCCTTTCCACATTTCAATTTTTTTTTTTTTTTTTTGGCTTTTTCTACCACAAGTATTGATGAGTACACCTGTTTGCATTCTTAAAAATTTTCTACTTCTGTTTTGTCTCTGCTTATTTCAGTTAACAGTCTTTCAAAGTAATTATTCCAGACATCTAGGATATCCTTATATTCAGTTTTCATGTCATTTTTATGATCTTTGATTCCTTTTACAGTATTCTTTTGTCCATTTTTAAGCTTCTTCAATGGCCTCCAGAAAAATTAGCCACCTTCCTGATATTTATCTTCTGTATAAGAATACTCTTACCGAAGTCTTTCCATAATTTGTGTTTAGTTACTTTTACACATAGCTTAGCTCTATTATTTTTTTCCTCTGTATTCTTTTAGTGCATATGGGTGACTTTTTGCAAGGAACATTCGGTATGCTTTCTTCTTTTCCAGAATTGCTTCTTTAACATGTTGGGTCCACCATGGTGTTCTTATTTTACTATCATTGCACACAACTTCACCACATGCCTTCCAAGCGTAATCCCTCAGTATTTTATTCTGAATTGGCCACTGAGACTCCAAGGTTTGGTTCTTGTTTTTACACCATTTCATTTTTTCTTAAATAATGTTTGTATCGTTGATCTATGGTTTACCTGTAAAAGCTGCTCAGCTTTAATTCTTTGTAAAACTTTCTTGCATGCTGTTCTGTTCATTGTGATAATCATTTTTATCCTACTTTGAACTAAATGGTCACTTCCAATTTCAAATTTTCTATACAGTCTTGAATCCTGAACCAATATGAAGATATCACTGTTGACACTGACATAGTCACCGACTGACAATGCTCTTTTCCTCTAATATTCTACTTCTTCATTTTCCAGCATTCTTGAGGTAGGCTATTTAAATATATGCTGTTTTGTCAATTTTGTCTGTATTTTTAAATCTTCAATTATATTCTTGAATTCATCTTTCTTTGGAGTCCTTGTTTTCTTTTCTAGTTTCTTACTGGTGTTATATATATATATATATATATATATATATACAGGAGCGGCTCGTCAATAGGGGCCGGGCCCCACCTATATTTGTATAACTAGCCCAATAATTGTAGTTTTAAAAAAATGTTTCTTGTAATTATTATTTTTTGATCTATTTCCAACACGTTTTATTGTTTAATAAAAATATTACTGTAGTATTTTGTGGCAATATTGTATAATGCGACTTAGTACAGTCTCTGGGCCAGCCACGGCTGGCCCTATTTTATACGTGTAGAACACAAGGCATGTATGAGGCAAGTGCACTAGCAATCGGGTTTGTTTACCGGGCACAACGCTTAACTTGGGGCCAGTTTGGTCTGGCCCAGTCACTGTATTTTCACGTACGTACATAGCACGCAATTCTTTGATTGTGAAGCACGTGCACTAGCGATCGTGTTTGCTTATCTTGGGGCCAGTTTAGTCTGGCCCAGTCACTACGTTTGTATGTAAATAGCGGGCGATTCTTTCATTGTCTTATTATTTATTATTGTTGTTGATCTGTTTTATTGTTTTTAGTGTGTTTAATTATTGTTGTCGTTTTTTGTTATCATTTATTTTAAAGTTTAAATTTTTATTACGTCTATAAACAATACATTTTAACTATGAACAAAATCGATAGTTTATTGGAAAACCATTTCTCGTTATTTCTCAGAATCTCGGAAGTTTCAACATTGATTTATAAAATAAATAAAATAAATAACTTTTTTATTTTAACAAATAAAAAAGCCGCCCTACAAAAAATGAAAACATTTTGCAGGGCGGCCAGCTGGAGTTGAACCAGCGTCTTTGGATTTCCGGTTCACTGCTCTAGTCTGTTGAGCTTTTGCCCACAACTGCAAATCTTTCGAGTTTTCGTGTTATTAATACGTTGAGCCTGTATATGTTACGTCCTAACAATTTTAAAAATATTATTAGCTCAGTGCTCAGTAGATTCTGACTAAACATTATTGTAATAGAAATAATAACTATAAATCAATAATAGAACCCACTATATAAATATATAAAAAGATTAAGTTACTACTACTATAATAAGCCAAAAGGCTATTTTACCGGCGACATAAGTTAAGTTAAAGGGAGATGGTAAATCCTGTTTTATTTTATAGCCGGGTATGAAACTCGGATCGAAATCCATCGAATCCGTAGAGTTTCATGCCGAAAAAACTATCGGCAAGCCCAAGTGTAAGTGATCACTTGGGTAGTACAACACCAGGGCAACTCCAAGCAAAGGTGGAGCAAGTTCTGTCATTAACCTTAATACTCTCTCATAATGTAAAACACAGCTCCTAAGAGATGTATATATACTGTTTTACATTATGAGAAGAGGTCACTACCCAGACCAGTTTCAACCTTTTTTGAGGTCTCATCAGTGAGTAGGTAGACCTGGAATATCAAGGTTTTAAGTGAACCGAACTTACATATACCTCTACTATAGAATTGCTGAACTGGTGTACTCCTATATTGTTATTACTACTATAATAAGCCAAATGGCTATTTTACTGGCGACATAAGTTAAGTTAAAGGGGAATGGCTTATTATAGTAGTAATAACAATATAGGAGCACACCAGTTCAGCAATTCTATAGTAGAGGTATATGTAAGTTCAGTTCACTTAAAACCTTGATATTCCAGGTCTACCTACTCACTGATGAGACCTCAAAAAAGGTTGAAACTGGTCCGGGTAGTGACCTCTACTCATAATGTAAAACAGTATATATATATATATCTCTTAGGAGCTGTGTTTTACATTATGAGAGAATGTTAATGTTAGTGACGGAGCTTGCTCCATCTTTGCTTAGAGTTACCCTGGTGTTGTACTACCCAAGTGATCCCTTACAATTGGGCTCGCTGATAGTTTTTTCGGCATGAAACTCTATGGATTCAATGGATTTCGATCCGAGTTTCGTACCTGGCTATAAAATAAAACGGGATTTACTATCTCCCTTTAACTTAAAAAATTTAGTTGTTTTTGGCCCCTGGTCCCACCTGTTTCTATTGTCACTAACCACCACCACTGTGTGTGTGTGTGTGTGTGTGTGTGTGTGTGTGTGTGTGTGTGTGTGTGTGTGTGTGTGTGTATACACAGGGTGTTCGGGATAAATTTGACATATTTATAATTAATTATATTTTTCCGTAAGTTACATGTATTAACACACACTTCTCTTCATTTAAAAGTTTGGACCCTTCTTCATTCATATACAAGATGTCAGAAAGGATGGATAGCTGGAACCCACCTGAATCATGGAAGAGAATAACTTGTATCATGATGATTCGTGCCCGCCATCAAAATAAGGATATTACGACTGCTGCCCAATGCTCCCTGAATACAGTAAAAACAATCAGGCATGAACTAGAGACTTGCAATGGTGACTACGAGGATGTAGCAAGAAGAAAGATCCCTAGCAGACGATCTGATTGCGTTCGTACAGCAGAATTCCTCGCAAATCTGCAGGAACAGGTGTTGAAGAACCCTGGCATTGGAATTCGGGCTTTGTTCGTGGAGTTGCTAACTGTAGTCAAGCCCTGGATAACAAGGGTAGCCAATGGTAGGCCGTATGTATGGCAGCAGGATTCGGCCCCTTGCCACACCTCTGGGAAAAGTCAAAAATGGTTGTCTGAAAATTTCTACGACTTCACCAGTCCAAATGTTTGGCCTCCAAACTCCCCAGACCTTAACCCCATGGATTATTTTGTATGGGGCGCAGTTGAAAAAGACACCAATCGCACTTCCAGTAATACAAAAGCCCAGTTAATGGATAAAATTAAAACAGTTTTTGCGGCCCTTCCCAGGGAGACTGTAGCATCAGCTTGTTCGAGGTTCCGAAGCAGAATTGAAGCTGTGATCGATGCTAATGGTGGTTATTTTGAGTAAATCTTGTTGATAGTATTGTAATTAACTCTGCCTGTAATGTTTTTTTGTCAATTCATTAAATTTAATAGATACAAAGAAGATTTTCTTTTTCCTTACGAAACTCAAATTTATCCCGAACACCCTGTATATATATATATATATATGATTAGTGTCAGATATCATTCTCTTAGTAGTTATGTTTTCTTAATCTACATTCATTTTTTGTAGTAATAGATTTTTTTCGTATACATGCTCGCTGTCATCTGTTTTTGTTTTCTCTGCCTGTTTTGGCAGTATTTCCTGCTTTTTATTATTTGCTTTTACTAAATGTTTACTTATATTTCCTGTTATTAAATGATCTGAATCAATATTGCAACCCCTGTATAAATGCTTATATCATTTATTAATTTTACTAGTTTTTCATTAGCTATGAAGTGAATCAGTTATTGGTTAGTTTTTGATCTCTAGGCTGTCTGCCCCTGTAAATTTATAAGCATCTTTATATCAAAAATAAATAAAAATGAAATCTTTTATTTATTTTTTTAAGACAGTTTTCTTCACTATATCCCATCACAGGTGATGTTGATTCATTACTCTTTCTTGCATTTGAGTCACTTGCTGTTAGCATAAATATCACGTGGGTTTATTTTATATAATGTAACTTGTAACAACTTTAAAAAATTCTTTCTTTCTTCAACTTCACCTTATAATGGAACATATGTTCTTATAATTGTTAGATGGTCTTGTTTTGTTTTCATTCTTGTTTCTGATAATCTTTCACTCCAATAGTTATAGAACTTTGTATATTTTCTTTCCAGCTTTTTTAGTCATATCATCCCCACACCCTCTTAGTATCTTTTTCATTTGTTGTTATTTTCAAATAATTCTTGCCTTCTTATTTTAAATCCAGTTCTTCTTTGTATGTTATATTTTTCTGATTTTTCCAGTATTTTGGAAAAATCAGAAATTTGATTTCAGTAGCCATTATCTGGTCCTGGGTCTTTATCCAAAATGACTATCTGGTGAAATTTCCTTAGAGACTTTCAAATTTCTAAAGAAATTTCCTTGGTTACCAGTTAAAATGAGGCAACTCTGGTGGCTGGGTTCTGGTGGCTGGTGTCTGCCACCTTGGCCTCCAGACCAGCATTAGCAATAGTATTTCTTCCATTTCAAATGTTATGGTTATATCACTAATGCTCGGTCATCAGAGCTGAGTTCCATTTGTTTTTCACAGGCTGCCTGATGTGGATGTGGGGATGACATTTGGTTTCAGAGGCTATGTCTTGTGCAATTAGCAGCCCCTCATTTGCTACTCTAGTTTTTTTTAAAAAAAACGAAAATTAAAATAATAACTCCACTTTAGTGAACTACACTTCAACCTTTTTATCACGCCTTCTGAATTATGCTGTGTTGTCACTACAGACTATGATACAATCAACACTCGCTATACAAAACACCATGATGATACTAGTCATTATAATAAACTACCAAAGATTCCCCAGATCTAAATAAGTACAGTTCTAAAGGAAATTTATTTAAACAAACTCTCCACTATCCTGTGATCTCTACAAGTTTGCTTTAGTGAAGTTGACAGTACCATACTCAACATTTCAGGTCGAACGTCATCTATTTTTATTACCTTTTCACATTTCAAGTTTCTAATAGCCTGTATTTTTCCTTTCTACCACAATTATCGATGGGTATTGTTGATTACATTCCTGCTGAATCTTTTCCATTATTGTTATACTTTTGCTTCTTCATTAATTTTTCAGAGTAATTAATTCAGAATCCTGAATATTTTTCTCTTTTCATATCAACTTTATGGCACTCTTTTACTCTTTCCTCCATTTCTAAACGCTCTTAGTAGCCTGAATAACATTTTACCAACTTCTGAGTATTTACTTTCAATATCTTTCCAAAACTTTCCCATTACTTTTGTTTAGCTACTTTTATGTATAATGTAGCTTTCCCACAATTTTTTACTGAAAACTCATGCTGACTTACTAGCTACTAATTTTTTACCTAATTTTTTTCTTTTCACAATCTGCTAATTTAATTTCTTAGGTCCACGAAGTTCTTATTTTTCTGCCATGGTGCTCTGCTTCACTGCATCTTCACTGGCTGGGTCACTTTTTTTTCTTTTTGAGATTTTGCTACTCAGTTTTTGGTTCTTATTTTTAAACCCTGTAACCCCTCCCCTCCCTCAACAGTATTTATACATTGGAATCTACAGTTTGCATTAGAGAGGTGTTCACCTTTGATTCACCTCTGGGTATACATTTCCATTTTTGTTGTGGTGGTTGTCACTTTCTATTTCAGATCTCATGTATGCTCTTATATCTTGGACCAGTCTGAAGAAGTTGCTCAGAAATAGCATAATTAATAAAACTTTCTTGTTTCTTAGGCGTTTCTTCCACAGATATTGATGCACATTCTTAGTGTTAACAGTGACTAGTTAACTGCCAGATTTTTGCTTGTTTCCTAAGTAGAAGTTTGTCACTTAACTTGCCATTATTAGTATCTTTTCCTCCAAATTTTTTGAAAACATTTCTTGTGTCTTGAGATTCATTTCCCGATCCATTTCTTGAAGGATCTCACTTGTTTGGCCACCTTAGTCTCACTAACACCAGTTATGTACAAGGTTTTTTCTCTAATTTGTCTACTAACATCACTTCTCTTCCCCCCCCCCCCCATTTGTCCTTACATTCATAGGGTCTAACTGGATTTCATTTGATTTGATATATTCATCCTCTTTGACTCACAGAAGGAGCATTTGGCATGTATAATTATGAAACACCTCATTTCTTACAGTGTCCAGGACACCATTGTTGGCTATTAGACCCTGAGATGAGGTGTTAGCCAGAAGTTGCTACTTCCTAGTCCAGAGGTGGGGGAGGGGGGAATTGCATTCTACCATCATTCTTCAAAATAGAGGCTGTTTCTAACATGGAGTAGGCACACCTGTGTGGCTGTGCCTTATCTGATGGACAGTTGCTGCAGTTGATCTTCAAGTACCTCCCCAAGGGCACGCCTATTTAATGGTGATGTGCAAAATATGACTGGTGGTGGGAGGACTAGGTGTCTGTAAATTTGTCTTCTTCAGTATTATTTTGGTGACACAAATGAATTAGTAATTCAGAAATTTCCTGAACATTATCTCTTCAGGATATGCAAAAATGCCCTTCTGTTTATGATCCATCTCATATTATTATTATTATTGTTCCGGGCAACTCCAAGGAGTCGACAGACTCTTCGAGGGAGGCCCTAACATCATGTCAAGAACCACTATTCGACATTCACACAGTATCTATCATACCTTGCCTTGAACTCATTCACGGTCGTAGAACCCACAACAGACGGAAGCTTATTCCACTCATTCAACACTCTCCAAGTAAAAAACCTAGCTCTAACACCCTTGTCAACCATGCTCTTGCCCAGCTTCCATGCATGGCCCCTAGTCCTCCCACCACCAGTCATATTTTCAAAAATATCTTCTGGATCAATCTTATAGAAACCCTTCAGTAATTTGAATGCCTCAATCATATCACCCCTTTTCTGCCTATCGACCAATTTTTGCAACACACAAATCTTCAACCTGTTCTCATAAGGTTCATTCCCCAGACCTGCTATCATCTTGGTCACTCGTCTCTGTACCCTCTCCACTTCCTCCCTATCACGAAGAAACCCTGGTGCCCATAGCTGGGCACAGAAGTCCAGATGGGGTCTTATCAAGACTTGATACAGAGGAACAACAACTTGTTCGTCTCTGCATGTTAAAGTATTTTTCAGAAGCCAAGTGATTTGGTGAGCTGTTTTAGTTACTTTTGCAATGTGCCCCCTAAATTTCAACTCCCTATCCACCAACACTCCCAAATCCCTGGTCTCATCAATCTCCTGGAGTATGATTCCACCAATGCGATATACTGCTGCTATTCTTTTCACCCCAAAGTGCATGACCTTACACTTTGCCACATTAAATTGACATCCATTTTTCCTAGCTCAGTCCTCCAAACTATCCAAATCATCCTGTAAAATTTTGACATCCTGTGCACTCACAATTGCTCTACCCAACTTTGCATCATCAGCAAACAAGTGAACACTTCTTCTGAAATCTTTTCCTATATCATTGATGAACAAATTGAAAAGCAGTGGTCCAAGAACAGAGCACTGTGGCACACCACTAGTCACAAGCCGTCTTTTAGACTCCACTCCTGAATAAACCACTCTCTGGTATCTCTCCTTCAACCACCCTCCTATCCATCTCACCAACCCTATATCTATCCCCATCTGCTCCAGTTTACTGATTAGGGTTCCATGTGGTATACTGTCAAAGGCCTTGGCAAGGTCCAGTAGTATCACTGTAAACCCATTACCCCTATCCAGTTCAGCCGTCACTGTGTTATAAAACGTGAGCAAGTTGCTGAGGCATGATCTACCCTTCACAAAACCATGTTGTCCCCCATACAATATCCCATTTTCATCTATCCAATCCTGTATTATTTTCCTGACTAATTTCTCTGAGACCTTGACAATGATTCCTGATATGCTAATCGGTCAGTAATTTACAACAGCAGTCTTGGAACCACCTTTATGCAGTGGAACTATTTTCCCCTCTTTCCACCCCCTTGGGACTAACCCAGACCCGAGACTCAAATTAAACAAAATGGTCAAGGGTACTGACAATTCTTTGGCTGCTTCTTGTACGACACGAGCTGGTATACCATCCAATCCCACAGATGTATTGACATTGAGGTTATGCAATAGACTACTCACCTCCACTTCATTCACCACAATTCCCGTATAATCTACTGGTTTATTCGTTTATGCAATGTCACCACCTGGATGATATATTCTTGCAAAGTGCTCACTCAGTAACTCAACTATCTCAACTGATTCAGTTACCTCCCTACCATCGGCATTCTTTAAAATCATTCTGCCATGTACATTTTCCCTTTTACTTGCTACATATCTAAAAAACTGTTTAGGATTCTCTTTAGCCTGCATGGCCAATGTTCTTTCGTAATCCTTTTTTGCTTTTCTTACCACACTCGTTACCCTTCTGGCCTGCGCTTTATACCGTTCATGTGCCTGCCGGTCACCTTTCTCCTTAATACAATGCATGTTGTGTTTTCACTTTTGTATGGTTCAGATCTTGTATCTTTCAAACAAACAAAAATCCAAATGGTTTAATTCCAGAGACCTCAGTTTTGTGGATAAGCATAGTTGATCCACTGACCAGGGATCATCAAAGTGCATTTTCACTGCACAGGAAAAATGTGTCAGATTCATGTAGCCATTGATTCATATGCATATGAATCAATATGTTCATGTGTGATGAGTTTTATAATTTGGAAAGTGAAGAGGACATTTTGCAGTTGAGTAGATTATAGGTAGTAAACGTTTTGCTGACCACTAAAATTTCCTGCAGTCCAGTGCCAATCAGCAGTTTGGATATACTTGTCTAGACACCGTTATATGTGAATACACGTGGCAGCAGCTTCCCTGATACTTGCAGAGATAATATCTATTCCAGCTATGTATTAGCTCAAATGTCACTTAGGTCACGATGTTAGCCCTGCATTGTGCCAAGTTGCATGCATCTACGTATATATGTTTCTGCTGGGAATTATTATTTTTTTACTTTGGACTAATGGAATATGGATATACAAATCAAACTCTAAAATATCATATTAACCTGTGTTTTTTTTTATTCATTTTTTTAAAATTGTTATTCTGTTCTTTTAAACCATTCAGTTGCATTGACAGCAGTTATGAGACATCACCAAATATGGTGTAGTTATAACAAAAATGTACATTGTTTTTTTCTGTTTTTTTAATTTTTATATCATACTTTTCAAAATATATAATTAAACAATGCATGTTGTGTTTTCATTTTTGTATGGTTCAGATCTTGTATCTTTCAAACAAAGAAAAATCCAAATGGTTTAATTCCAGAAACCTCAGTTTTGTGGATAAGCATAGTTGATCCACTGACCAGGGATCATCAAAGTGCATTTTCACTGCACAGGAAAAATGTGTCAGATTCATGTAGCCATTGATTCATACATATTTGGTTATTATTATTATTATTGCCATTGAAAACTCCATGGGCATTGTTTTAAAATTCAAACAGCAATACCCTTGTGGTTATCACAATAACAGGTGCATGTTCATATGCACTGATATGAACTGCTGTGAAGTAGTGGATACAGGATGATGTGTTTCTATTAAACTAGCTATGTGGTGTATGTTTTTGTAAACCTTTGGCTCATAAAAATATGAGCTTCAGGCAATAGTGACATATTGACCAACAATGATTTCTTGTCAAGACTGAGAAAAGTTCATCAATAAAGATAAATTCGAGGACTACATCTCTGTGGGTTGCCATGCGAGAGGGAAGAAGAAGAAGCCAATGTTGTGCCGAGACACATGAAGTCCTGATGAAAGTAAAAGCTTTCTTTTATGTGCATAGCACAAGTGGCAGTGATTTTGAAAGTGTTTTAGGTCTTGAATGATCATACTTGGAATTGAAGCATAAAGTTTGTGCAAAACAGATGTCAATTAAATATTTTTTTCAGCAAGAAGAGTAGAATATTATAATGCTATATAATATATCTGTTATGCTAAAAATCTATCAGAAAAATTTAATACAGTTAATTTTGAGTCATCGTACTTAAATAATGGTTATCACAATAAAACATCAAACTTATTTAAGTATGATGAAATAGTCATATTTCAGTGAATAATAATCATTAAATTGTTCTTACCTATAATTTTTAATGGTTTCCCAGTAATATAATTTTTCCATGTATATTGTTTTTGTTCTCCATCCCCTTAAAAAATAATGAATTGAAGTTTCACTGTTGTATATAAGGATAAATTTAAAACAAAAAAAAATGCTTGTTTACTAGATTGTAATAATAATCATTAAATTGTTCTTACCTATAATTTTTAATGGTTTCCCAGTAATATAATTTTTCCATGTATATTGTTTTTGTTCTCCATCCCCTTAAAAAATAATGAATTGAAGTTTCACTGTTGTATATAAGGATAAATTTAAAACAAAAAAAAAATGCTTGTTTACTAGATTGTAATTGAATCATAATCAAATAATGTTTGCTTCAAATGGATATTTAAAAGAACATTTATTTCTAATTCTTAGATACCATTAATTATTCTAATACTAATAATAATCACGTGCATCTTAAGAATAATTTAATGTGCTACTTTCTTTCTGAAGCAAAGTCCCACAGCGGAAGCGAGAGCAGCAGTGACACTGAAACTGATGACAAGCCATGTGGTCGTTGTGGAAAATACGATCATCCAGAGTGGGTAAGCCTCTCACTTGCTACATATATAATGCTATATAATATATCTGTTATGCTAAAAATCTATCAGAAAAATTTAATACAGTTAATTTTGAGTCATCGTACTTAAATAATGAAATAAATATTAACTTATTTAAGTATGATGAAATAGTCATACTTAACTAATTGGTACAAAGAATACTTTTATTAGAATTTTTTAAATATATATTGGATGCTGGGTGGTGTACTGAATGGACTTTGAGCTAAGTCATTGTTTTAATACTAATTTAATGATATTTAGATCAGTAGTGTTGTAGTATTCTAGTATATGATTGTGGTTAAGTGTGTTTGTTTATTTTTGATATATTGATACCGTGCACAACAGATAAACTGTTATTAATGGAGCCGATGTGAATGAGAAGAATGCCAGCCAAGATATGTGCATGGATTTGACTTGGGGATTTTGTGAAATGTTGTGTGTGTGTGTTCGCGCGCGCGTGCATGCGTGCGTTATGTATTTGTTACCAAGAGAAAATGGATTGTGCCATAATGGCAGTGGAGAGAGAGAGAGAGAGTCGTAGATGTTTTACAAGCCTGAAATGGGAGACTTGCTGATGTAAGATAATAAAGTAAGTTAGTATTGAATTCTGTGAAACTGAAAGTATTCGAGTGAATGTAGTTCTGGGTTTAAACGATGGTGAAACAGAGTATAAGAGGTTATTGAAAGTAGTGGTAAGATAGCATATGCAAAAGTTGTGGTGGCAGAAGTTCAGGAGAACATAGAAGACATGAATAAAGAAATAGCTTGCTTTCATGTAGTCTTCACAGGACAAAGTGCACGATTGAAAGGCTGCAGAAATAGCAAGAGATTGATCGAACTGAGAACAGAAACAAGAAGTCCAAAGCCAAAATGAAAATTGTAAGAATACACAAGAGAAAGAGCATAAACCGATAATTTTCTATGGCGATTCTGTTATATCTATTATTATTATTATTATTATTTGACACCTCCATGGAGTCCAAAGACTCATCGAGGGAGGGCACTTGCTCTACGACTCTGTCTCCACCACTCAACTCCACTAACACCATCTACCGCCGACGACCACCACTATAAAGGGAGTACTTCATGAGAACACTACAAAATTTTGTTTCCCTGGTACGAAAATTGATAATACTAATAATGGCATTAGAATGCAGAAAGGGAAGGTGAAAGAATTGATTGTTTTGGCTGGAACCAATGACCTGAAGGGTGCGAAGTCTTTTAGGAGGGGAGGATGTGAAAGAGTTATTGGATGAAGCAAAAAAAGTAGAGCGAGAAGGTGAAGTTTGTGAGTCTGCTGCCATGCTATGATAGAGGCAAACTGAGAGGGAGGATGATGATATATAATGAATCAGTACACAGGTTGTGCAGAAGGAATTATGTTTTTGATAAATGTAAAAATTTATACAATGCTGATGGACTGCACTTAAATGGATTTGTAGTTGTGTCTAGAATGTGTCACTGAATGTGTGGAAGTGCAAAGTCAAAAAAAAAAAAAACTAAAGAATCATATTAAAAATGAAGATATCAGAAAGAAATTTGATATTGTTAGCATTCAGGAATGTGTGCATAGAGCTAATCTCAGATGGCATAGTCACTTAAATGCTTAAATGGAATAGGATAAGGAAGGTTAGCAGAACAGGTGTTTAATGCCAGGGAAAAGATCCAGAGGAAGACCAAGATCTAGGATATAAAATATAAGATCTCACAATGAGTCCTGGCCTATAATAGAATATTTTGAAGGAAAATTGTTGATAGAAGTTAGTAATGTAACGTTTCATTTAGTACTATCCTGTACCATCAAGGATGCAAATTAGCAATTTGATGATGATAAAAAAAAAATTAACCTCCCAAAAATCTTCTAAAACCTGCAGATGCACTTCAGCAATATATCTAATATAAATTTCATCCTCAGTTTCATTTCTTTTCTTTCAGTTCTCAAATGCATACTTACCCTTTCTGACTTAAACCCAACTTCCAACTTTCTCACAAATCATTCAACTGAGTTTTTTTCAACCGGTCAATAATTCCTTAAAAGTGGTATCTCTATTCACCCAGTCTGAAATTGCCTAATAGATGGTTCCTTTTTTTTTTTTTTTTAATACTCTGTTTTCTTGATTCATTCTGTTCATTTGCACTCTGTTGCCTCTTTCTATTTCTCACACCCACAGCTTTGTGGTCATCCTGGAGATTTTTTTTTATTAGTTTTGAGTCATTCACATTTTAAATCCCTTCATGACTTATGGACCACTCTATATTATAGGTGTTATTTTTATTTAAAATAATAAGATGTTGCCAATACAAAAATTTTATATTGGCAAAAATTTTGCTATTACAAAACAAAACAAAAAAAATGATAATAAATAAATTTATGACTCCTGCCAAATTCCTTGCTGCAGCTAAGGATCATGGGTGTGAGTTTTTCAGTATCTATAACACTGTCCAACACAATTTTTGCTGACTTTTATATGAGACTTGTTTTTTACTAATTTGGGTGCGCTGATTTCAAATATCAAACCCATTTTTCTCTATCGCATCAGGTTTTTCCTCTATGGCATTTTCTTTTTGCTGGTTTTAAGGAGGCAGTACTATTTAGAGGATCAAAAAAATCGATTTTTTAATATTATTTTCTGAAAGTATGTACTTTTAAAAATCTGTTCCTAACTTTTTATCAAGAAATTCGAAAAATTCCCGAAGATATAGCCTATTATTCAAAGCGGTGCGCAGATCAGAATTGGAGCGCTCACCGCTCTCGCTTGTTAGTAAACGAATAAATGCGTAAGAACCTGTAACGTACTGGCACGTACCGGCACGTACTGGCCCTTTGAATGCGAGAGAGGCCGATAATTAGATACATAACTACTTAACAATATTCATTAAAAATTACGATTAATGAATAACGATTGACTGATTTCGATCGTTCTTTGTCTGCTATGACGCATATAGCATTCATTTGTTTTAGGCAGTTGTCATCGCCTACTTTTCATCACCTAAATGTATTAGGTCGGTTATCAGCCCCTCTCTCGCATTCAAATCGCCAGTATGTGCCGTTGCAGGTTCTTATGCATTTATTCGTGTACTAACAAGCGAGAGCGGTGAGCGCTCCGATTCTGATCTGCGCACCGCTTTGAATAATAGGCTATATCTTCGGGAATTTTTCGAATTTCTTGATAAAAAGTTAGGAACAGATTTTTAAAAGTACATACTTTCAAAAAATAATATTAAAAAATCGATTTTTTTGATCCTCTAAATAGTACTGCCTCTTTAAAACTATCAAAAACTTACAAATTAGCAAAAAAAAAATGCCATAGAGGAAAAACCTGACGTGATAGAGAAAAATGGGTTTGATATTTGAAATCAGTGCACCGAAATTAGTAAAAAAACAAGTGTCAGATCATAATCAGCAGAAAAAAAATTTTTTTTTGTTGGCCAGTGTAATTATTTATCTTAAAAAAATTTAGTTTCTTCCCTAAGTCTTAACGAAAATCTCATTGCATTCACTAATGTTAGTCTCAGAAAGCAGGAGAATTGTAATACAAAACAAATTAATAATTAATTAATATTCAAAAAATTATAGAAGTATACTTTCTCGTTCTCACACACAACTTAAATTTATCTTCATAAAAAAAATGAAGTTTAATCTGACAATCAGAAAACTCATTTGTTAATTGTTTTCATAATTTACAAGTTCAACCTTCCACTGAACTGAATGTACAACACACGCGTGTGTATATATATATACATTCAATCTAGATAAGAATTCTATGCAGTAACTTGCTTAAAATAAAAGATGGGTACTTCAGTCAAATGAAATAAGTTATGAACATCATTCAGCTATTTTACATTTTCCCCCTTAACTTCTTAAATTAGGAGGGGAGGGACCCCAGAGAATATAGAGCAGCTAGATTTATGATTTTCAATATTACTCCACAAAAATAAAGTATCACATAGAACAAGAAACTATTTTTATTGTGAATTTCATGAACTAAACAAAAAAAAAAAACAACTGTAAACAGGAAATAGCAGTTAACAATCACAGCAAAAACATTTGAACATAATTAACAATTGAAAGCATGCATTTGCTGTGATGTTGTTTGTACTGTAGAGGGTGTTTTATCATTTTAGCTGATTATTTGAATTCTCTTGAGAAAAAACAATCTATTTGGAGAATGTTTGTTTATTGCCATATTACTTGGTGTCATGTGTCAGTTGTATGTGCTGCCCCTGATTTGTGTCCTCTTTTATTCTCAGTGTACTTGAAGTGTTCTGATCGGCATATCTCTCCAACCCTGCCTGCTTGCCCCATGTAATGTAAACCACAACTGTAGTTGATCTTGTAGATATCTGGGTTTTTAACCTGAAGATGTTGGAAGTTTCAGATGATTAGATATCTTGTTGAGTGGCTAGAAAGCAATGTTTATATTTTGTTGACAATGCAACCTTGCTGTTTTGTCTGTGACTGATTGTATGTATGAGATAACCATTGCTCCTCTTGGTTTTCCTTTATTTGATTATTTTGGAGGCTGATCTAGAATTGTTTTGATTAATGTTTTATTGTAGCCATTTTTTGGTAGGATTGAACTATATTGTAACTCTTAGTTTCCTTATTTCTATGTTAGTGGAAATTCTGTAAGCCCTATCATATAGGGAGTGGAGAACATCTATATTTTGCATTGGATGGTGATGTGTTGTCATGAGTTTGTTGGCTTCATGTATACTGAAAAATTGAGTATTTTGTTCAGATATTTCATCAGATGTATACAAAAATGGTAAAGGCTTGTGCATTTTTTCTCTGTAATCTACTGATTTTAGTACTACAATGTTATTATCATTTTTAATGTTTTCTACAGCCCCATCATTCTATTTTTGTGATATTATTAGTGGGTGGTTTTGCTTGTAAAAGTTTGGAGGCTTTATGGATTTGAAGAAAATATGTCTTATGTAATTCTTGAAGGCTTCTGTTTACACTTGCCATAATATCTAATTTTTGGAATCCTACTAGGAAGGATCACAAAGCTAAAACATCAGGAAATGATGTTCACTTCAGAATCAAAAAATGTTCTTGAGGACTTATTGGTGACTATTTTATTGAGTGGTAATCTGTCACTGTGGCTGTTTTTTTAGATTTTTGACTAGCTGTCTGTTTGTGAAAGATCCCACCACGTTTGTTGTATGTGTTCTTTAAGTATTGCCTCTTCTTTGTGTTGGAAAATTCTTAAAACATGCTTCGTGGTGAACTGCTGGCGTAACCTTAAAAATGAGGAATAACTCCATTATCTCTATACCACAAAAGAAATGTTAACTTATTCTGAAAAATAATTTGTTTATTCTTAATTTTTCAAATTTATTTACTTTTTTTCAGTAACTCAATGTTAGTCAGGATCATCATTGCATAGATTTCTGTGATAGAATAAGGAACTTTTCTTTTCTTTTTTTTTTTTAAGTTTATTCATGTAATTATCCTGATGATAAGAAGAAAAATAATTTCACGAACATAGTTGAGAATGCAATAAAAAGAGTTTGTTATTCTATGTGATACTTTATTTTTGCAGCAGGCTTTAATGTGTGAAAGTCCTATGAAAAAGTTCTCTCTTACAAAATATCCAAAAAATAAAATAATAGCAAATTATTTTATAATAGCAAAGGGCATAAAACTTATTATTGACTGCAGTTTGTTTGGACTGTCCTTTTTTGGTTAAGTGCTACTTTTTCTTTCCTTCATAGTAATCAGAATTCATCATAGAAATTATGGAAACAACTACCGTGTTAGAGTAAAACTTCACTTTAACATAAACCAAAATAATCACTTGACATTTCATCCTTCACATTAAGGTCATCATCTGGAGTATACACATATATAGAAAGAAACAATCTACATGGTATGCTAAAATTACTTACAAGTATTGGCCTGTCCTCTGGGGGGACCTTATTACATCAAAGCTAGAATCCTATTATTATTATTATCTATTTGGTTACAAATATAAATTAAGCTAGAGAGCAATACGTACGCACAAAACAAAACAATATGGATGGCGGCCAATAAAAGCTGAAATAATTGCTTAGAGTCCTAAAGTCAGAGTTTGCTGGAAAACTTGAAGAACTAAGTGGGCTGAATGTGTGTCATCCAAATTCTTGGGATTTTTATGCCACCATTATTGTTAAGATTAGGATGGTGAATCAAAATTTCACAGCCTTCTATAAATTTCTGTTCATTCCAAGTTTTTGTATGATGTAAAAAGCATGTTCTTTTCTAATTAATTTGGTGTAGGATGTTAAGAGCATGATCTGAGAGGCCTACTCCACCTAAATTGTTAAATTTAATGTCATTTGTGTTCTTTTTTACAAATAAGGATTGTACATCCAATTTCACTAATATAAGGTAAGTTGCAGGTGCAACAGATATGAGAAACTTCAGGGTGAGCCAACAAGAAGAGAGGATCCTTAGAGGAGTATGCGTGTGTATGGAGTATATATACTCCACATATATATGTATATACTCCAGATGATGACCTTAATGTGAAGGTCAAAACGTTGAGTAATTAATTTGGTTTATATTAAACTGAAGTTTTACTCTAACATGGTAATTGTTTCCATAATTTATATGATGAATACATTTCCTTTCATTATCTCCAGTATAAATAATGCACTTTGTCTTAAAATGTGCAAATATCACACAAGCAGAACTATTAAAAAGAAGCATAATGTTTCTTTCCTGAAGAGTTATATAGTTCTTTCTCTAGTTTACATCATCATCATCAATTTCCTGATATACCCTCAAGGGATGTTCAGGTTACTACAATTTTCCTCCAAATTGGTCTATTACTTGTAAGTACTCCAATATTGTCATATCTAACATTTCATGCTTCTAAGGCACTTCTGACTGCAACAGTCCATCTAGACTGTGGTCTTCCTCTAGATCTCTTTCCAGCTATCTTGGCATCAAACACCTGTTATGTTAACCTTTCCTCCCCCATTCTATTTAAGTGTTCATACCACCTTAGATTAGCTCTGTTGACACATTTTGAATGCTAGCAATGCCAAGTTCCTTTCTAATATGTTCATTTTTAATATGATTCTGTCATCAGTTCACTCCCCTATTTTTTTTCAGAACCCTGTTACCTGTGGTCTCTAGTTTTTGATTAGGCTTTATTTCTAACCCAAATCTCAGATCCATAACTTAAAAGCGGTTTGAACACTGTCTTGTATACTGCTAGTTTAGTGTTTTGGCTAATTTCTCTCTTATTCCATATAAATTTATTATTCAACTGGCTCCACACCATATACCAACTTTACTTATTATTATTATTATTATTAAGAAAGTCCTCCAGGGATTCAAACACTCATCGAGTGGGGCCACATACTACACACACCAGCTTTCATACTTATTCTTGAATTCATTCACACTGCTTGCACTCACATCCAATGGCAATCCATTCCAATCACGCACCACCCTCTGAGAGAAAAATCTAGCCCTCACACCCTTCTTGGCAGCCTTCATTCTTAGCTTCCAAGGATGCCCTCTTGTCTATCCCCCCCCCCCCCACCCTCCATAAATTGAAAAATTCCATGAATTGAAATCCTGTATGACCCTTTCAGAAGTTTGTACGTCTCAATCATATTACCCCTCTTTCTCCTGTTTGCTCATGTCTGCAGTCTAGAAATTCTCAATCTGTCTCTATAATCAGTATTCCACAATCCTGATATCATTTTCAACACTCTCCTTTGTACTCTCCTGGTCATGGTAGATCTTCAGGATTCTAATACTTAGCACTAACAGGTTTGTCAAATAAAAAGGAGGAATGGAGTGTACTGTCGTCAGGAAAGTTATGAATAGGAATGGAAGTCTGTGAGAGCAGGTTGTTGAAAGTTTAAAGAATAGAACCCTGGGGTACTCCTGCATTGCTGGGGAAATCTGAGGAGACTAAGCCATCCACCATGACACGTAGTGAGTGACCAATGAGGAAATTGGCAATCCAGTTGCAGAATGGGGAAGGCATAGCATAGGATGGCAGTTTGGTGAGTAGGCCCCTGTGTAAAACCTGATCAAATGCCTTCTGGTATGGGTCTGCTGTTACCTTGATTATTTGTAAGGGAATGCTATAATAACTGAGAATTTTGAACATCTTTTGTCTGTTGATTGAATCAAAAGCTTTTGATAAATCTATTAAAATTAAATTAATAGATTTATTTATTTAAAGGAAGATTTTTATCCCTTGCACCTTCTAAAGCAGGATGTGCTCTACAATGCTTCTGTTTTTTCAAGAAACCTGCTTATTTTTTTGAGAAGAGATGTTATATATGGTTCACTTCAGTTTAGAATTATCTCGTTATAGATTTTCAGCATGATAGGAATTAGTGTGATACCTCTGTATTTATCTGGATTGTTTAGATTGCTTTTTTGGGTATTGGCATTATTAGGTTTCTCTCTCTCTCTCTCTCCCCATTGTGATGCAATCTTAGATGTAGCTAGAGCTGCACTACAGATATTTAATAGCTGTTTCCTAAGCTGATTTCTTTCACGTTCAATAGCCTCTGCTGGAATACTGTCCAGTTCAGTTTATGTTTTAATGCGGTTTCAAATTCTTCCATTATGAAATTGTTACACATAATGAAAAGTTCTTTTTTTTATTATTATTATTTCTGGCAAAGCATCTTTAGTGAAGTTCACTGATGAAGTGTTCAACAGTTTTTCAAAGTAGTTCTTCCACACTTAGTGGTCTTCATTTTGCCTCTTATTCATGGTCTTTCGAGCTTCCTTTCTATGGTGCATAATTAGCCACCTGGTACATTCCTCTGTTTTTATGGGTATTTTAATATAGTTCTCATTTCTGAGAGATAACCTGGATATGGTTTTTCTTTTCCTTTTGAAAGGCCATATACTTGATCATGTCTGTTGTCTGATTTCTGTGTTGCTGCTTAATGTCATTGCATTTCTTTATCATTTCTTTAGTGGTTTCTGTTTACCCAATTTCCCTTGAGAAGATTGGTTTGGTTTGTTTTACTTGTAATTACAGCCTAAGCAAAGGCAATGAGGTCAGTGTGGCCAGTTTACCTACTTTGTGGGAGGAAAAACCCTGCCATCCCCATATGAGACCAGCTCAAACTCCCTTTGAGAAGGTGAAATCTTGGTGAGCCAAGTTTTTGCTGCTACTTCATGATAGTCTGTGCAATATAAGTAAATCTCTGGGGTAATTCTTCAGGCAATTGGGTCTTCCATTTGTTTGTTTCGTAATGCTCCTGTGCACTGTAAAAAGTACTGTTGCTAAGAAGAGTTGAGTCGTTCCACTGATATTTTTCTATTCTTGTTTTGGGTTTAAAAGCATTGGGGCGAAATTTTTTATGTGCACTTACTAGTCCATGATAGGAGTTTAAGTCTATACTATTGTGCTTGGAGTTGAACTGTTGACTTATCAAACCTGCCTCCCATTCCTCTTTCATTCTGTCTATTTCAGTTCTGTGGAATAATCTTTCCTATGACCATCTCTCCTCATTGGCATCTATTTATGCTGAAGGGGGACCTCCTCATTCTCCCTCTGTTTCTTTGTTTCTTTTTTTCTCATATTCTGTGTCTACTTTTTCTGAGTCTTTATTACTATCCTTTCTTCCAGATCACCAGCACTAGGATCCGACACCCTGACACTATATTTGCCGTGAGGTGTACCCAGGGAAATCTGGTAGTCTTGTACTACTTTGGCCTCTGCTTTGATTAGAGGTGGATTCTAGATTGCCCAGCCAGGATTAGTCAGCTAGTTGAATTGCCTGCCGGATCATCTAAAATTTTTTGCAAAGTCTTTAGGTGTCTGTACTCACAAAGTGCTGCCGCAGCATATTCCCCCCCCCCCCCATTCCTGTATAAATTTCATAAGTAAGACACATTCAGACAAAGTGGGACCCATTGTGCAAGTTGAATAACTGTAGAGTCATTCTCACTCTTTCATTTATACCACCTTATAGCTCACTTGGTATGCAAAATTCACTGTATTTTCTTGCTTACAGCATCATATTTCCCATATCGATCATTTTTGAACTAATTTTTTTTATTGTAAAACTCTCTTTCCCATGATCTGGTTAGGGTTCCCACCAAAATATAAGAATATTTCGTCTACTGGCACTCTCTCTCTCTCGATTGCACTGAATAGGATATGTGAATAACTAACTGAATAGAGGCACTTTAATTTGAAACTCCCTGTATGTATGTATATTTGCCTTGTAAGGTTGTATTGCTATAATTTTGATAGTTTAAGCTGTATTAACTTTTATATGGCTACTTTAATTTGGTATTATAAATAATTTATATGTGATTGTCTTGATCCTTATATAGATATAGTGGTGTATATACACTTTATGATGCTGAGAACTGTGAGTAATTAGTCTCCATACTCTATGGAGATGCTGTATAATAATAATAACTATGGAGATTAATTCCACAGGTAGATTATATGATATGAGTTATGGTGTCAGAATGTAAATAAGTTTTTTAAAAAAAAACGTATTGTGGAAATTGTATCTTATATCTAAGAAATTGTAATTTCTTAGATATAAGAAATTACAATTTCATTTAGTTTTTCTTTTCTGATGAGGTCTTAATCAATTGGTTTTGCTCCTGTTATTGTTGTTGATTTGTTATTTATGAATAAAAGATGTCAATAATTTACTTTGATTTTCAGATTCTTCTTTGTGATAAATGTGATGCTGGTTATCATACAGCTTGTCTCAGTCCACCTTTAATGATTATTCCTGATGGGGACTGGTTTTGTCCTCCATGTGAACATGTAAGACATTTGCATTTTTTTAAAAAATTTTTTTTCATAATTATATAAGAATTTAACTGATGTTCATTTGATTGATAAAAAGGAATAAAATTAAACTGATTAGCTGATAATTATTGTTTGTCATACAAGTAATAAATATTATACTTAGGGAATGTAATTGATATCCTTTTTCATCAAGAAATGACTTTCATTGAAATGCTTGAGGTATCAGGTTTCATTTTTGCAGTTTTTTTATTACAGTATATCACCTTAGCTTCCATTAGAAATATCTGAAGGCACTACATTGATCACATCCTTTTATGAGGTGTGTTTCATGAAATATATAAGCATCGTTAGATTGTCTGTATGTAAGTTATCCTCTAGATGAAATTATTAAGGAATCCCTATAAAAATTTGGTAAGTTATCTCAATTTATTTCATTTGGACCATTTTCATTGTCCATTTGTGTTGAAGTTGTTATTGCTACAATAACTCCATTCTAGTTGAACAGAATTTAATAAAATTTGAAATTTAATATGTAAGGTTCATGTAGTTTCCAGTGGATCATTTTTATTGGCATAATTTTACAAAACAGTACCATCTAATACATTCTATAAATAAAGGAACAAAGAGAAAAATCATAACTGGGATATGAAAGTCAGGTGCAGTATATAAAAAGATATGCTAAATCTGGTTATCATTACAAATGAGTGGTGCTGACAGCAGTATATGCAAATGAGCCAATAAAAGTGGACATTTTGGAGTGATTTTTGATTTCGTGTCTGGAGTGAGAACAAGACATTTCATGATAGTAAATTTCACAGATATGGCTGCAAGATATTTAACCGATAAACTCAGGTGGGAAGCCATCATAAGACTAGAGACTGGCCAAAGTCAGGTGGAGGTAGCTAGATGGTTGCATGTGATGCTCCATGGTTCACAGACTGTGGAACCAATGTGTGGACAAGAGGATAGAGTTGTGAAAAAGATAACTTATGTGTGCATTATGTTTGGAGGGAGATGTTGTTAAGAACAGGTTCAGGGTGTTAGGAGAATTAGGAAGATTATTTGGGTTGGTGGGTAAACAGTTTTTTTTAAGATCATCTCTAACAGTAAGTAATTCAGCTTCCCTTTCAGCTTGAAATTAAAGAAGTGAAGATAGCACCAGCTTGAATTAAAGATTTCTGTACTTTGAAGTGTCCAAGGAATATGATCTCACTGTCTAGATAATTTGTCATTTTGAAATTTGATATCAGAGCCTCCATAGCTCAGTCAGTATAGACAAGGCCCTTTGGTTGGAAAGACCTGGGTTCGATTCCCGTCAGTGATGTGAGCAACCTTTATCTGGTCTCTTTCGACTAAAGGTGAGTTAGCCAGTCTGATACCTGAAAAACTCAGGAAAACTGGCCCATGAACGCGCGCATCTACAGGTCTTAGGACCCACCAGGAAGCATAGGGCTAACTACCTTATCTTCGAGATATGGTAGCAGTTAAGTGAAGAAATCTTCAATACTGCAAGGTAAAAGAGGAAGGAAGAAGTAAGAAGAAGGAATTTGATATCCATAGTGAACAGAATTAGGAGAGCAACAAATGAGGCCAGAAAATCTTGAGACATAGCAGACTATGAAGAGTGATCGAGGGTTAGTAATGTATGCCGTACAATATTAGATCTGACAAATGCATATTTTGTACTTTTTACTCATGTAGAACATAGTATATTAGTTGAACTGTGTTCACTTTAACATACTATGTTCTAAAAAAAGGACAGAAAATGACATTTGAGATTAGAATATCATTAATGTATATGATGAAACATCAGACATTAGTGAGGTGGATGTGGAATTTTGTTTATTTGCAAAGGATCTTGTTCTCTGATATATTTCTGTTGCAATTTTTTTATGTATATTTTTTATTTTTATGGGATTTTTTTTTTAATCACAGTATTGCTATAATTTATTATGGAGTGTTCCATTTGTGGTTATTGCTGCTTACAGAGCAGGAGATATGCACTGGGACAGAAGACTTGTAGGCCTAACTCACTAAGTTCCCAGATCCTCAATCCATGCATGGTCTTCACAGTACTTCCTGCATGCTGCTATCTGAAGATCTTCTTTTCAATATGAAAGAAGACTTACACAGTCTTCTTTTCAATATGAAATTCAATTTTTACCTGCTCAAAACTAAATAGTGATCACTTCCTATTTCAAATCCTCTGGATACTCATCTCATCTTTCTTTTACCCTCTTTTACTTTGCGATGTCAAGGGTTTGGTTAATCATTGGACCTCAAACCGTTCACAGGATAAGGTGGTCAGCCCTGCATCCCAGTGTATCCTATGTTCTGTAGTGTTGAGTTCAAGGCCGGTTTGCCTGCTTTGCGGGATGAAAAACCCCAGGATAAACTGGGGAATAAACCCTACTCACCACGCCCAAGACTGGCTAACTTAGCTATAGCTGAGGAAGATCCTTCCGCTCCTCACGTCACCGATGGGACACTAGGACACTCCTTCCCGAGGCATATGGCATAGTGGCTGTGCAAAGCGCACAGCCACTAGGCTAACTGTGTCTTGAACCAGTGGGGATAGCATTGCTATTGACTATAATGAGACTTTTTCTTAATTCTTGCATCTTCTCTCCATGTGAATTTGTGCACATTTTTATGTTTGAACATGGTTGTTAGTAATAGTAGTCCATGTCTTAACAGAAATTCAGCAGACACTTACCATTGTTATTAACTTTTGTTTTTTATCCAAATTTTCCCAGAACATTTCTATGTGTTTGGTAATTATTTCTTATTTAGATCTCCAACAAGAACTACTGTTCCTTTTTCATTTTGCCAGCTGCCTTCTCTGATGCCTCAAAAAGTTCCTCCTGTGGGAATGTAACCACAAATAAGTCTCATTGTCCAGTTTCCCATTCTGATATTTATTCACATCACTCTATTTGATATTGTTTGCCATTCAAAAGCTTATCCTCATTTAGTATTGAATACTATAGCTACTCTCTCTTTTCTCTGATTGTTATTTCCTGAATATAACATTTTGCATTTGTTGCTTAGAATATGAAGTCAAACAAATATTGTATTTCTTTTCTTCATAGTTGGTTGAAAGAAATATTTGTAATAGTTGAAAGAAAACTCTTTGATTGCATTCGGCTTATTGCGGCCAAAATGAATTTCTACATTAAATTTTAAAATGTATAATTTGTGAGGGGATATGCATGAAGTATAATATTTTATCTGAAATTACTACACAGTTTTAGTCTATTAAATAAAAAAATGATAATTTCTTGATATGTGCTGGCCTGGTTGGTCAGCAGATATGACCAAGATATATATATATTTAAAAAATTTGGTCATAGATTTCTGAAACGATTACAGATAATTGTGAAGTATCTGAATTTGAATTTTGTTCATACATTTTATTTTTAATAAATTTGCTGACTTATGTATTAAGACCTTATAATTAAAAAAATTAGAAAGAGATTGACTTAATTAAACATGTATACAGTAATGAAATACAGTTTTGTTTTAATACTCTGTTGTGAAATATAATATATCATTATAATTAAATTCATTTCTCTTTGTCTCCATAAAGAGAATAAAAATTATTTAATAAGTAATTTAAAATAATTTTAAGGTATTTTAACATATTATGAAGTATCAGCAATGCATGAAACAGTTTTCAAGTCCAAGAACTGCATTTAATTTTAGTTAAGTTATTTCACATTTGCATTCCTTGGATGCCTTAAAGAGGTAACTCCTGTACCTCCTAGGGTTTTGGGAGTGAAACCTTAAGTTGTAGGTTTTGCAGATTCTCTTTCCACACAGAGTTAGTAGGACAGTCACAAAATCCATGCCCATGGTAAGTTTCGAACTGCAACCTCTTTGCTGATATGCTGGCCAACCAAGCCAGCATTTTGACCAACATATATCAGAAATGATCATTCTTTTATTTAATAGACTAAAACTGTGTAGTAAAAGTGTGAAAAAAAATTTTATACATTAGTTTGTTGCACCCATACAATGAGAGTACCATTAAGCTGCATTCATGTGCATACTTCAGGAAACAGCATAAGTTTTTTTTTTGTAACATAGCCTAAAGTTGTTTTTGTTTTCATTGTTGTGGAGATTAGAATGCAGCTGTGAGTTTCCTTTTAGTGAAAGAGAAAGAGAGTAAAAAGTTCAAGTAATGGAATGAGATACCTAGAGATTTATATGAAATTTTCTTTCAAATGATGAATAAGCAGATAAAAATCTAGAAGACCTCTAACATTGTTTTAAAATGATAAAGCATTAGTACATTTTGAAAAAAAGCAAATTCCTTTAGTATTGGTATACTGTTGTTGTCTTCATCTTAAGGTCACATCAGTTGATAGATAAAATTGAAAATGGAATGTTTGTTCCAAGACACAAAGTTGTGTTTTCTTCTAAGAAGTATTCTTTATGATATGAATGTGAATGTTTATATTAGAAGAAAACTGTATTCAGACAGAAAAAATAACTGTCAAGCCAATTGAATTTATTCTAAGTGTGTTTTCTCTTGGATAATTTTTCTAATAAGATGTTTGCACTAAAGTCTACTGAGGTAGGACAAGAATATTTCTTTCAGTTTAAGGAAAATAATTATTTGAGAAGAATGTTAATTTTGAATCAGAGTGAGATAGCTCTCATTTTGAAACTGAATATGTTGGAACAAAGTTGTTACTACTAGACTGTTTTGTCCTTAGATAACTTCCTTCCCTTCATCTATGAATTGAACTTAAATTTGTGTGAATGTGAGAGAGAAAGTTTCTCTCTTATGAAATATTTTTAAGCAATTTTTTTTAACAGTTATCTTATTTATGAAAATAAGATAAGTGAATATAATATGTGAGATTTATTTTAAAGGTTTGGGAAAACTAGTGTTCTTTTGAAGCAAATAAATTTAGAGGCTAATGAAAATACTTGTGGTATGAACCTCTTTAGATGCAGAATAACAGTTCTTTCACTATTAAGCCTAGTTGCTGGTGGGGCTGCTGCTGTTTTCAAAAACCATCCTACCATCATTGCTTCTCTTACCCTCTTGGTATTCTGTTCTTTATTTGCCATTATTCTACGTTATTTTTATATGTTTTTTTTTTATTTTTGAATCAATTCCTTTATTAGCAGTATTTTACAATTTTCTTTTATTTGTGAGTTCTTAATTATATTTAATATTGATACACCCATTATTTTTTTTTTTAATGTTTTAATCTCAATGGTTTCATTTATTTGTCTAATTTTTGCAGTTCCTGCATGTGTTTTTGCTGCACATGTTATTGAAGTACTCGCCTGAAAACTCCTTTATAGATTCTTATTTTTGTTTTTTCTTTACTTATGTTCTTATTTTTCAAGATGATGTGACATCCAGAGATTCTGTGAGCTTTCATTGTTTGTTCATGTACTTCGTTTTTTGCAATGGCATAATTATTTAGTTCTATTCCTAAAAATATTTATCTTACTAACTTATGGATATGGGATTTGATGGAATATCATTTTTTTAGCGGAATGTGCAAAGGAACCGACATTGTCTCTGACTAGGCTGTTGAACTCAAGTCTCAGTCCTAAGGATGGAAAGGAGGGCAAAATAATTCCTTTGCATAAAGGAGGGTCTGAGACTGCAATAGCAAATCATAGACCAATCAGTATCTTGAGTGTGGCGGTAAAAGTATTGGAAAAGTTGGTCAAAAACAGAATTCAGGAATGGGTGGATAAGAATATTGATACTCTGTGGGGAATAGCATGAAGGGTCAGTCATGCCTTAGTAATTTACTTTTTTCTTATAACAGATGAGCTGAGGGAGAAGGTGTTAGAGAGGATTTCGGATGGACTAGAAAGTGTACAAGATTGGTGGAGACATAATTCAAAAGCAATTCTAAACTGTGCAATTAAGGTGCTTGGTGAAACATGGAAAGATTAGAAAACAGAATGGGGGGGGTAGAATAATAATGTACAAGAAGCAGTGACAGCTAACAGGAAGGCAAAGCAGAAGTGGGACGAGTCAAGAGTGGAAGAGGACTGAGAGGAGTACAGAGAGGAAAAAGCGAGAAGCCAAGAGAGTTGTTGCACAGGCAAAGGCCATGGCATATCAAGACCTTTATGATCAATTAAAAATAAAAGGACAGAGAAAGAATTATCAATTGGCAAAATGTAGAACTAAGGCATCAAAGGACATCGTACGTGTGATCAGATCAAAGACTCTGGAGGAAGGATGTGGATATAAGAAACAGATGGAGAATATACTTTGAAGGGCTTTTGAATGAAGAAAATGCAAGGACTCACAGAGAAGATGGGGAGCCTTGTGAGGGATGGTGCAGAACATTAGTAGAGTGGAAGTGAAGGAGGCTATAAAGAGGATGAAGAATGGAAAATCGGTGGGCCCTGACATGATCCCAGTGGATGGACTGTGGGACCTGTTAATAAAAGTTTGTCAACAGGAAAATATACCCGAGGAATGGAGGGAAAGTATTCTTGTCCCCATCTACAAGAGTAAAGGGGATGCACAAGACTGTAAGAATTACAGAGGAATAAAGTTGATGTCCCACACAACGAAAATCCTAGAGAGGGTTCTTGATGGAAGACTGAGGAATGAGGTGGAGATTACAAAGGAGTAATTTGGCTTCATGCCTGGTCGATGGACGATAGATGCTATCTTTGGGTTATGGCAGATGATGGAAAAGTTTCGAGAGAAGCAACAGGAGCTACATCTGGGATTTATTGATCTGAAGAAAGCATATGATAGAGTGCCAAGACAAGAAGTCTGGAGGTGTCTGAGGGAGAAGAAGGTACCAGAGAAATATGTCAGGCTGGTGCAGGAGATGTAAAGAAATGTGAAGACAAGAGTTCGGACCTGCCTGGGAGAGACAGAAAATTTTCCAGTGGTTGCAAGCCAACTGTCACTGGAAAATCAGTATTAAGTCCGTTCCTGTTTAATATTGTGATGGAGGTAGTGATGAAGGAGGTGAGAGAAGACACACCGTGGACTATGTTGTATGCAGATGACAAGAGAGATGTCTGTGTGCAGAATCAATAGAAGAAGTGGCAGCTGAATTGGAAAGTTGGAGGAAAGTACTGGAAGAGAGAGGTATGAGACTGAGCAGAAGTAAGACAGAGTATGTGTTGCAAAGCGGATAGCAGCCAGGAGACAGATCTGGAGCTGGAAGGAAATGTCATCAGGAAGATCAGTGACTTTAGATACTTTGGTTCAACAGTGAAAGAGAATGGTGAGGCTGAGAAGGAAGTGGGATAGAGGAACTGGAGGGAGATGGCTGGAGTGCTATGTGATAAGAGGGTGCTGATCAATCTAAAAGGCAAAATCTACAGGACAGTAGTGAGACCAGCTATGATGTATGCTATGGAAACTGTGGCCCTGAAGAAAAATAACATCAGCAGGATGGAGGTAATAGAGATGAGAAGGCTTAGGTGGATGCACGGTGTGATCAGAAAGGATCGTCTGAGAAATGACTATGTAAGAGGAACGGTGAAAGTTATGAACTTAGGAGCAAAGATACATGAGGCAAGGTTGAGATGGTTTGGTCATGTGATGAGGAGGGAGGAAGAATGTGCGGGAAGAAAGGTCATGCAGATTGATGTGCGGGGGGGGGGGAAGAGCATGGGCGGCCAAAGAAGAGGTGGAGGAGGACTTGAGGATGAAGAACTTGAATGTGACTACAGCCCGAGACAGGAGGTTGTGGAGGAGACCCACTACAAACAGCTACCCTACTTAAGTGGGACAAGCTGCAGAAGAAGAAGATGATCTGTGTTGGATAAAAGAAATTGCTACACAATGATACTGCTGGATTTTGCGAAGGCATTTGATAAGGTGCCTATGTGGTACCAATTATGGTACTAATTGGAAACAAATTGGGATGGTTATGAAACTGTTGATATGAATATGAGGGTGGCTGGTGTAGATATCAAAAAAGCAATATGTGGAAAAGCAGATTCCAGGAGAAAGCAGGTGACTAGCACAGGAATGTGTGCTTGGAGCACTGCTGTTTAATTTGTATATATATGATATGTGAAATGATTTGAGGGTAAATATTCAGTTTGCTGATGAGGCAAAATTGGATAGAATAATGGTTAATCAAGACAACATAGAGAGCTTGAAGATCATTTAAATAGGCTCACAATGTAGGTGACCTATAGGAAATTGAAGCTAGGAATTTAGGGATGGTTGTAGATAGTCAAAGTTCAGAGAGAGCACATTGCTAATTATCATTGATGCACTGAAAAGCAGAAATAAGGAAGTTATCGTTCCTCTTTATAAAGCCTTGATATGTCCACATCTGCATGACTGTAGTCTCTTCATCTGAGCTTCTTGGTGATGAAGAAGTAGTGGAGAAGATCCACAAAATGGTGAATGGTTTGTGGAATGCTCCTATGAAGAAATTGTGAGCATGTGAATTGCAAAAGTTGAGGGGAAAAAAAAAAAAAAGACTTGATGTGATAGAATTATTTCCTAAAAGGATTGGCTAGAGTAGATAGAACAAGAGGTCAAATCTGGAAATTGAGTAAGAGTGTTGTTAGCAAGGATGTAAAGACTTTATCTTTTGTTTGGAGAGTGATGAATGGCTTGCCAGAGCCAGTTATGGGTACTATGTCTTATAGTGAGTTTAAGGAAAGGTATGATAGACATGTGGTTTGGATCTCTCAGATTCCATGGATCTGTGCAGTAATAATAACTTGTTTAATTAGGTTTTCCTTTAATTTCTAATTTGCATCTTTTATAGTTTGTTTATTGATATCTTCATATTTTTCTTTTCTGCTGCATTATTGAATGTGTTTAGTAACCAGCATATCCAGTTGTTCTTAATTTTTCATTTTTCATTTGTATTCCACACTTTTTATTTTGTTGACTTCTTATATTATTTCATCAGTCACTAAGTTAAATAAGATGAAATTAATGAGTCACCTTTTCAAATCTCTTTGATTGTTTTAATTTCTTCAGTCTATCCTTGTTCTATATTTATTATAAAACTGTTGTCTGTGTATATATTCTTAATTAGATCTGAAACTTGTTTTGATATTTTTCCCCTTTTCAATGTGGTTATTCCATAATTAAACCAATAAAGCACATGTAAAGAGGTTTATTGTATTCTAATGATTTTTCTGTCGTTTTCTTTATTATAATAAAATATTCTATAGATGAGAGAGTTATAACATCGAGTTTTCCTGGAGCAAAAATTAAAAATATAACTCAGGTAATACAAAAACAGAAAAGAAAAGTAAACGAAATCGCAGTTGTAGTAGGTACGAACAATTTAACTGGCGATAAGTTCAGTATGAGAGAGGACCAGGCCCGGCTGGTGGCGTGTGCGAAGTGTGCAATGTATACAGGCGTCGCAAAGGAAAAGGCGCCTAAAAGATGTCAAAAAATATAAGATAAGAATTTAAACGAACAATGAATGGTACAGAATGGTACATATAATTATGAATGTATGTCGTCTTCCGTTCGGACCCCTTCAGATCTTCCCGGAAACGAACAAATAAATTCTGAAATTGTAATCTGGACCCAATTATATCACCGTAATTTTTTATTAAAATTTACGAAAATATACCTAAAATAGTTCTTTATTTTTTGATGTATCATAAATCAACATATGATTAATTGTTGAGTTCCGTGTAAGGGCTGTATCCTAATTTTAATCGGATCGGATGCATGTGGTCTGGCCCTTAAAGTCGGCTTACTACTGATAACTCATTCTTCTCGACATTCGAGCCTGTTATATTAGCGGGCTGTTAGGGCAGCGACACAAAATAATTGGCGAACTCTCGAGTCCAATGCGAAACATTCTTGTAAAATTCTCTTATCTATTTTCATTGAATCTTCCTGAGAGAACTAAGTAGGCTAGTATTCTGTAACATTTCCAACAAGTTATATTGAACAGTTGTTGGTATAAAAGACATAATGGTAGGATATTTCACTTGCTTTAGAAGAAATGCACCTATGTAACTAGGTTAAAAAAGATTTGTAGAAATATGGGATGAAGTGGAATTCCTGGGTTTTTTAAAATTTTCAAATATAAAAAACTCTTTTGGAAAGGCACTGAACATTAATCGCACACACAAGAAAAATACTATGCACCGGTCCTGAAGAGGACATGATAGGATTGCTGGAAGAGGTGAGAGTGAAGAGTGAGAAAGTGAAAATCGTTAGTATTTTACCTCGCTATGATAAAAATAAATTAAAAAGAAGGGCTATGATGGCAAAAGATTCGATGTGTAGAAGGAATGGATGTGAGTTTTTGGATGTGTGGAGTGAGTTTGAGGGAAGATTGGATTTGTATAAGAGGGATGGCCTACACCTGAATGCTTTTGGTATCAGGAGTCTGCAAAAACTAATAACTGGTATGAGACCTAACATAGAGAGTCAGGGAAACTAAATTCTAAAGGGAGGAATGGTGTGAATGTGAGTGTAAGAGCGACAATGGTATATAACCGTGTTAAAGACGGGAATGGGCTTTGTCATGGAAATGTTGACGAGGCGAGAAAGATTTCGGGTTTGTGTTCGTCCGCTTTGGACCCATCATATGTGTGCAAAGATGTCTACATATGTAAGGCATTAGAGAAAAATAGAGATCTGCAAGTTGTCCAACTGTGGGCAGACTGCAAACAAGAGTATGCAAAAGAACATGCAGATAGATTATTATGTCTGTACATGAATGCTAGGAGTATCAGGAACAAAGGGGTAGAGTTTGTTGCCTTAGTCGATATGTTGTGACCTCAGATTGTAGGAATTAGTGATACCTGGCTATCAGAATCAGACCTACTAACTGGTATCGAGTGTCATGGGTACAGTATTTTTAGGAAGGATAGAGTGGATAGGAGAGGAGGGGGGGGGGGGTGCTAATGATATTGGATTACTTAAATCCAGTTAGAGTTGAGACCTATGAATGTAGTAATATTACTAACAATATTTCATGTGGCAGTGAGTTTGAAGCCATCTGGTGTGAGGTGGAATCTCACAAGACAAATTACATAGTGGGGTGTTGTTACAGACCTTGTGGATCGGTTTCTGGTTATGAAGAAATGAATCACCAAATAGAAAAGATGAGCGCGAAAAGAATAATCATAATGGGAGACTTTAATTATCCAAATATTGATTGTGTAGCTGTAAAATCTCATGAGAAGAATGAAAATGCATTTATTGAGCTGCTGCGGGACAACTTCCTCAAGTAGCATGTGACAGAAGGAACTCGAGGTCAAAGAGTGTTAGATTTGATTTTAGTGTCAGAGGGCGTTTCAGTTAAAGACGTAACTATTCTGCCTTCAGTTGGTGACAGTGATCATGTGTACTCACTTCGGAAGTGACGAAGTTTATGAATGTTCCATTCAGAAAAGGTTACATGCTGAACTACAAAGCAGAAATTATGACCAACTGAGGAATATACTGAGTTCAGTGGAATGGGATCAGTTGCTGGATGGAAAGAATATCGACAGTGCATGGGAAGTTTAAACAATACTTAAATGATGTGATATCAGAATGTCCCGAGAGTTCGAAGAATAAATAGAGTAGGAGTCAAATGGATGTGTAATCTTATTAAGCAAGAGATTCGTAAGAAAAGGACGATGTGGAAGGAATACCGTTTGCATTAGGATGACGTCTGTTATGAACGTTATATGCAGCAGGCTAGAATAGTCACACCTGTTGTACGGAAAGCAAAGTCTGATTATCAAAAGAAACTTGCTCTGTGTTCTAAAGACAACCCACAAGAATTCTATCGATATGTAGTAAGTAAAAGAAAGAATGAATATGAAAGATTAACTCTTCTAAATCCAGATGGCATGAAGGTTACAGATACAGAAGAGGTTGTTCAGTTAATGAGTGCCCATTTCGTTAAAAGTTATCAACCTGGTGAACGCAACATTGAACATTGAACTCTCAGAACAGGGAAGATTCCGCAGGAATGGAAGGAATGTATGGTAATTCCATTGTACAAGGGTGGTGTAAAGACCGATGTACCCAACTATCGACCAATTAGTATCTCAGGAGTGATGGTGGTGAAGATTGTGGAAAAATTGGTTAGGGCCCGCATTCAGAAGTGGGTTGATAGTGGATCTCTATTTTGCAATGAACAACATGGGTTTACTAAGGAAAGGTCATGTTTTAGCAACTTGCTCACATTCTATAACAATGTTACCATTGAACTAGACAAGGGGAATGGATACACCATGATACTTTTGGATTTTGCTAAGGCTTTTGACAGAATACAGCATGGCAGGCTGCTGCATAAATTGGAAAAAATGGGTTTGGTTTATACAATATTAGTATGGATAAGAGGACGGCTGAACTGACAGATATAAAAAAAAAGTGGTATATAGGGGATCTAAGTCTGCAAGGTTTAAGATAACAAGTGGTGTACCACAAGGATCAATGCTTGATCCACTGTTATACAGTCTGTACATTAATGATATTGGGAAGGATTTGACAAGCGACATACAGTTATTTGATGACGATGATGCAAAGATAGGTAGGGTAATCAGGAATGCTACCGATATGCAGTCTTTGCATATCAGCAGCATTCGTGAATAGGCTGGAATTGTTGGAATGGGGAAAATGGGTGTCGGTTCAATGTCAGTAAATGTAAAGTCATTCACTTCGGCATGATTAGATATCCAATATCGTATTATATTAATGGGATTAGGCTAGAAGAAACTGATGAGGTAGGGATCTTAGAGTGTTAGTAGATAGGAAGTTGAAGTTTAGGGGCCATGTGGCAAAGATTTCAAATACAACTCAAAAGATAATTGCAATGCTGAAACGAACGATCACATGTAAAGATAAGGATGTTATTTTGCCTCTTTACAAGGTCTTGATAAGACCTCACTTGGACTATTGTGCGCAGGTCTGGTCTCCTGGTTTCCGTTATGATTCTGATATGGAGTACAAAGGAGAGTGTTAAAAATGATATCAGGATTGTGGGATACTGATTATGGAGACAGATTGAGAATTTGTAGACTGCAGACACTAGCAAAAAGGAGAAAATGGAGTGATATGGTTGAGAATTACAAACTTCTGAAAGTGTCATACAGGATTTCATTTGATGGAATTTTTCAATTTATGGAGGGTGGGGAAAGGACGAGAGGGCATCCTTGGAAGCTGAGAATGAAGGGTGCGAGGGCTAGATTTTGAGGGTGGTGCGTGATTGGAATGGATTGCCATTGGATGTGAGTGCAAGCAGTGTGAATGAATTCAAGAATAAGTATGATAGCTGGTGTGTGTGTAGTATGTGGCCTCCCTCGATGAGTCTCTGACTCCCTGGAGGTTCTCTTAATAATAATAATAATAAATATTTCATGTATGTTGATCTGTTTTTTTTTCTGAGTGCTTGTTGCTCATCAGATAATTCAGTCAAGTTATTTATGATGTTTCCACTTATTTTTGTGCATAATTTTAATTTTGCACAAATCAGATTTATTCCCTGTAGTTCTGGAATTGTGCAATCTTCTTTTTACTGAAAATTGGTATTGTTAGGTCTTTTTCCAGTCATTTGGAATTTTTCTTTATTTAAATACTATATTTAGAATATCATATAATTCTTTCAACTGATAATACAGTATTCCAAAATTGTTCAATGTTTATTTTTAAAAGTATCCATAGAAAGTTTTAATTGGCTTAATAGAATTAACTTTGAGAAAGTTGTATGCATCTTTTGAGCAAATGAGAATATGGGAATTTAGCAACTCATAGAAACATGCATGAGTGCGGTATTGCATTTCTTTGCATGCTAAATGACCCATGAATTTGGTAACTTTAAATAAATGAATAAAATCCTGTAGTTTGAAAAGATTTATGTTTAATTTTACATCTTTATGTATTGAATTACTCTGATAAAGATGAATTAAAAATAGGAAAATGAACTAATGATCCATCTTTTGACCAACCCACAAAGAAGTATATTAATTCTGCATCTTAATGAATTCTGTTTTGTGCTTTCCCTCTGGGTAATTTTCAAGTTTTTATTTATAGAATTCTGGTAATTAAACTTTTTGATGTTATTATTCAACATGTTACACAGTACTGTCCTATGTATTTCAAAAGCAAAATAATATGCGTGTAAGTTTCTGAAAATACACCAGCCCACAAAAATATACATGACTTGATGGCAAATTAATTGATGCAGGAGTGGGAAACACTTATGAATCTTTTCCATACCGACAACATGTAAACACAAGAGAAATAAACAAGGTTTGTTGGTCATAAAAAAATCAAATATTATGGGTGAAAATTAACTGTTCATCAGCAGTGATAACAAATTCAAAGCAAGGCTGAACTTAGACTTACATTTAGCTAACTACTTATATTGAGTATTGCAGGTTGGAAGCATGTTGTCTGACTTAACTATAAGTCATTAGATACAGAATTCACTCACTTTGGAAATAAATTATTTAATAAGAGCAGAATTTTTGGTCTTGTTTTAAGACCATTTTCGGTGCATACAGTTAAAGAGACAAAACAGAATAACGTTAAAAATATAGTTCATGATATAATATTATACTTGATGATAAATGCAGTAGGAGAATTCAGTCTGTAAGTATTAGAATTTAAGGAAAAGACAATGAAATTAATATCAAATAATAAATTATTTAATATAGTCATGAGAAGTATTCAGCAGGATAATAATTTCTATTTAAGTTTGGATGAAGAATATGGGTTTCGATCTTTCTTATAAATTGTCTTGTGTGGGATGATCTTCATGAGTTCTTCATGGATTATTGTGTTCAACCTTCCAACTCAAATGTGCATGCACTGAACTTATCACTGAAGTAATTCTTGCAGGTATGGGAACATTTATTCTTCATTCTACTCTAAATTCCCATCACTTAGCTGTGCCTTGATTTTCTAGATAGTGTATGGAGGCCATACAAGAGAATTGAATACATTTTCACTAGCTTTCATCCCATTCTCCATCTTCCCTTACTGCTTATATCAATGCCCAAAATAGCTGCAAGAAAACTATCAGTATATTTAAAACTGATTTTAAAACCATTAAAAGTATCTACTGATCTCTTGCCAAAGCAATCAGCCATAGCTTTTGTCTGACACTACTCCCACCATGTCACACCTAGGTCATTCTATTGCATCATCACCCACTGAAAAAAGTCAGTCCAGGCTTCATGCTTTACCTCAAATGCATAACTAATGTAGGTAAATGTCCATACCCCACCTCCACCATCCCAAACACTCAATACTCAGTGTCTCCTTTGACCTTCCACCAGAAAGTGATCAGAAGAATCTTAACCAAATTAGATACCAAAAGTCTTCTGGCCTTGATGGCATTTTCTGATTATTCTGGAGATTGGGCTCCATAGCTGACTCCTCTCCTATGTAGCCCCTTTATGTGCTTTTATTCCATTGATATCTGTCCCAAAACCTAGAAAGTAATGTACATATTCTAGAGAATTGTGACAAATCCTTACTATCAAACTATTATCCAGTTTTTTTCTCACTTTCACCTCAGTTCTCTCCAGAGTAATGAAGAGAACCATTGACAACTCCTACACTACCTTGAGGCTGCCAACTAATAAGTGATTGCCACTATGGATTCTGCCGCTATTGCTCAGCAAGGAATCTGCTTATCAATTTGCACTTTATCACTGTGACTACAAACTTTTCTTCAATTCAAAAAAAAAAAAAAGTTTCAGAGCTGTCCAGGGTATATTGTTAGTTGAAGGTTTCTTGTCTTGTGTAGGAAAGCAGCAGCAGCAACCAGCTCATTAGAAGCAAGTCGCACCAAAGGTGCACTAACATCACCACACAACTACCATAAACTGGTTATCCTCTTGCCACCACTGCCAAAATGGTCTTAGTATTTTCTCTGTAGAAACATAATTCCTGTTATTCTTTTTTGTTTGTCACTGTAGCTACAGACTTTTATAATATAGGAACAAGAATTCTATCATTTTATAGTTGATATATGGATAACTACTTTGTTTATTTATATATATATATATATATATATACACACACACACATCAGCCAGCCATGAGTTTTCTCATATATTGGCTCCAGAAGCAAAGTTAGTTTGCACCTATAAAGAAATAAGCAAGGTGTTACTCACTTCTTATGAGCTAGATACTCCCTTCTTCTGTGGGTCTAGAAATTTTACATCAGTAATATAAGTATACAGGCCATTGGATTGTGTTTTATGGATTTATTTATTTATTTATTTTACAACCAAAATGAAGACTTTGAGGCTCTTCTTTGATAATTATTCTTATGCACTGAATGCTGTTGACTTATAAAAATACAACTCTATAAAAACCATAAAATTCTTGCCATTTTAAGATTTCTGCCTGATCTCGAATAGATAGGAACCAAAAGTTAAACAGCTGTCAGGCTAGTAAAACCTTAATCAAAAGCACTAATAAGAAAGCAAATGAACAAAAACCTAGGCAGTGCTCATGTCTTTCAAGTAGTGCAAGCTAAGACAGCTCTGTGACAAAGATTGTATTCTTATAAATGCTCTGGTAAATTTTCAGAACTTTCAAAGTTTCTGTGTGTATGTATATACACTGGTGTCCAAAAGCTAAGGACAAACTACATTCTTACCTGTATGTGAAAAAATTTTCATGACTACAACCAATGTGGACATAAATTTACTGCCAGCATACTAATAAATTATATTACACTAAAAATGTGTTATAAATTTCATACAGATTAAATTCCAATATTTTTGACAAAAGTTACAAATTTCCTAAGGATATAGTTAAGGAATTAACGTATAGTGCTTACAGAACACTATGCAGAGAACCATTTCGGTATAGAATACATCCATCTCGAACTGCATTGCAGCTCTCACAATGTCGTACCATCTTATCACCAAAGAATTCAGGAGTTCTTGAGGCAAACTATCCCACTCCTCCTTCAGAAAGGATAAGGCTTTGTTTCTTCTCTGAAAGGGAATTTCGAGCAGCAGTGCGTCCCAAACATATTCTATGAGGTTGAGATCTGGTGCACGTGCTGCCCACTTGATTCAATTAATATCCTTGGTCTCCAGAAATATCTCCACTGCTTATGTATGCTGTGGTGTAGCATTGTCTCCATAACATTGAATTCTTCACCTACAGGACCACAGAACAATCAACATTACATTGAAGAACTTCATTATAATACCGTTCACCAGTCTGCTTCCATTAAATATAATGCTTCCCCAATTATCACCCCAACACCGCCATACTGTCCCTTTCAAGAACATTCTCATGATGATAAGCAGTACCACTTTCACGCCAGATCAAGTCTCATCTAGAATTGGAGGAAAGACTAAAACGATTCTAATCTATGAAGAGTACGTTAGCCCATTGGTATCTTGTCCAATTTTTATGGATACAACACCACTGGAAACATGCTCTATGATGAGCTATGGATAAAGAGATGCAGATGAGGCCTTCAGGTGTAGAGGCTACTTGTTGTAGATGTCTTGCCACAGTTTGTCAAGATATCTGTGTACCTGTTGGAAGTTTTTTTCACTTGGTTATACTATAAATTAAAGATGCCAAAAATTATATTCTTGGTTAATCCTTTATCCAAGTGTAAGCAAACAAAGTTTTCACCTCAAGTAATTTCAGGACTGAGCAACTTGTATTTAGAAGCTAATGACTTCATATCACTTGCCTTAGTATTCCATAGTGCAAAACACATATCCTTACAGACATGTATAATGCTATGCATTATGGGAAGGGTCACTACCAAGACCGGTTTCGAGCTTTATTGAGGTCTCATTAGTGGGAGCCAGACCCAGAAGTGATACCAAGTAATGCAGAGGTCATATTTCCATATACAAGTAGCCAAAAGGTATCACACCTTATTATTAAAATACTCTGGATTAGAGATAGTTATACTAAGGCAAGTGATGTGAAGTTATTAGCTTCTCTATACGAGTTACCCAGTCCTGAAATTACTTCAGGTGCAGACTTTGTTTGCTTACACTTGGATTAAACCAAGAATATAATTTCTTGGCATCTTTAATTTATTTGTGTACCTGTGTTTGAATGGATCTGACTTGCAAGCAGACCTACTGTGTTGAGTTGATTACATTTTGCTGTTATAACTAAAAATATGTTTTCATGCTCCATGTCGATATCAGTAATTCTGCATCGTTCTTTAAGCTTTCCAATAATTCTTCCCCGCATGAAATAATCTAGATGATGCTTTTGAGACATTACAAGACAACCAAGTTTGCAACTTTATTCCTTCACGAAAAGCGCTTCCTTCAAAGACAATTTGCTTAGTGCAGCCTTTTGCTTTTTTATCCTGTTGAATGCTACTGCATGACCCCTTTGTTAGTGATTCAAAATTTTGAATATGTACCCGCTTTCTACTCGAAATCTTCTTTATACAAATTAGCTAAGCTGATTCATCTGAATTAGTGGTTGTAATCTTAAGAAAAATTGTTTGTCCTTTGGTTTTAGACACTTTGTGTGTGTGTGTGTGTGTGTGTGTGTGTGTGTGTGTGTGTGTGTGTGTGTGTGTGTGTGTGTGTGTGTGTGTGTGTGTGTTGTACTGGGCTAAGAAATAAGGTTCGTTCTTTTTATTTTCATGTGGTTGCATGGTTAGGTGAATTACTATTACATGTATGGACTTCATAATGTGAGAAACAAACAGCCATTATGCCCACCTTAATAAGATGTAGGACCTCCTTTCACTGTGATCACTGTGATGACTGCATAATCCTACAGGGCATACTTTCCACAAGCGTATGATAGCGATCAATGGAAATTTTAGATCATTCTTCCTTAGGCATGTAATAAGGTTCTGGATTGTTGTAGGGCATATGTCTCTTGACCTCACACGACACACCAGTTCTTTCCCAGATTTTCGATAAGCTTGAGATCTGGGCTCTGTGGAGATCGATCGTGTGCAACATTCATTTCCACAAACCACATGGTTTCAGCAGCAGCCTTATGACACAGTGTCTTGCTGAAAGAGATAATAGTTATTTCCATAGAAATACCACAAAGTAGAAAGCATTGCATTGTTCAAAATGTTCAGATACCTCTCAGAATTTATTGTTTGTGACACCAAAAACAGAGGCCTGAGGCCAAACCAGGAAAAATAGGACCATACCATCACATTACCACCTTCAAATTTCATAGTTGGGGTTATCCACTCTCATGAGAGACATTCACTAGGCATCTGCCAAACCCACACCCGTTTATCTGCTCAGTAGAGGGTATAGCATGATTTGTCGCTCCATAACACATCTCTCCAAGCTTCCATGTCTCACTGTAGACACTCTTTGCACCATTGAAGACGATGCTCTGTGTTGGTTTGGGTAATGTGGGGATTTGCATATTGAAATCATATTGTAGAAACTCGTGTTGTGAGCCTTGGTTCTGAATTTTTTTTGCAATTCGATTTTTAGTCGATGCCTGGACCTCCACATTCAACATGTCATCTGACAAATGGCGGTTTTTACATATTATCTTTTGTCGCACCCTACGGTCACGTTCAGTGAGTGTGGTAGGTCGTTCACTGCAGGTAGCACTTGCAGTTAACTCCCTGCACTTCCATATCAGTAGGGTTTGGTATCACGGATTGTTGATCCAGATTGGTTCGATTTGTCAACAATTGGCTGAACAGATAGGCCTGTAGCATTTCATCCAGTTACAATGCCTCTTTCAAACTCTGTCACTTCCCTTCTCACAACCATTTTGCCCAGACGCAGTTGTTCTGACTTGTTAGCATCATATTCCTCCAATTTATACTGGCTACGAACACGACTCATTATGTGGCACAATGCACCTTGCTCATTGTGGGTATTGACTTCTTTCTTTCCAAGCAGTGTATTTTTTTCATTTATTTATTTTGCATTTTGGCAGCAGCACCATATATACTGAATTAAATTTTATAAATAAATGCTTTAAACAAAAAATATGCACATTAAATATTTTATCGATTTAACATTTATTATAAATAAATGATTAACAACATTTATTTATAAAATTTAATTCGGTGTACTTCAGCTAAATATTTGGTGCTTTGTCTAAATCATGGTTTGTTGCATCCCTAGGTATAGTTACTGATTCTGAAAATAGTCTCTCTCAGAAGTTGCTATAGGTCTGAGAGACTGTTTCAGAATTGGCCCCTGCCTTGAAGTACTCCCACAACCTCAACAAATGTGGTTGCATTAATTTGCCCAAAGGTCTGGCAGACAATCATGCTGAGACCAGATAACCTGACTTTTCCAAATTAACTTTATGGTTACCTTGCCCATAGAGGGTGGCATGTTTGGACATTATTTTTTTGCACTTACAGTCTGAATTGTTTTTAAGGATTTAGTTTAGTGCCTATAAGCTTGTCATAGTTATAATTTGGGTGCTGAAGCTGTGCAGGAAACCATCAAAATATTAGTATGTTCATTAAATTTATTTATTTTTTCCTCTCTTGATGTTGTTTAAATCATGACGCACTATTATGAATAATGAACAATGCCTGAGCCTAAATTAAGGGGATAAAAATCCCTTATTATTTTACAGCCAGTATGCGAAACTCTGAGATCGAAAACTACGATCTAAGAGTTTGCCTTGGTGTTGTACCAGGTGTTCACTTATGATTGGATTCGCCGATAGTTCTTCGGCATGAAACTCTTAGATTGTAGTTTTCGATCTCAGAGTTTCGCATACTGGCTGTAAAATAATAAGAGATTTTTATCCCCTTAATTAAAATTCGCGAGAAAAAAATAGCCGTTTGGCTTTTTAATGCCTAAGCCTTTTGATATGGATACTTCACCTTAAGGTTGAAAGAAGCCTCACAGGCTTTTTGTAACTTTTATTTTTTTTTCAAATGATTTATTTAATACGCTTATAAATTAACATCTTTTAAGTATAGTTTTGAAATCCAAGTCTTGAGGAAACAGTTGAAAGAGCTTAAGAAACTAGTCATTATAAACAAAACACTGAGTTATTTCATGTTTACACGCATGCACACACTTAGTAATTTCATATAAAGGAATAAAGCATGAGCAATAAATCTTATTATATGTTTATTAAAATTAAGGAGATATTAAATCCTACATTGTTTTAAAACCGAATAAGAAACTCAAAGATTGGAATCAGAGAGTTTCATGCCGAATATAGTAAACTATAAAGTATCGGCGATTACTAGTGTGAGCTAATGCAAGTAGTCCTAGTACATAGTACAATATCGGGCAACTCGCAGCAAAGGTGGTAAAGTTCTGATCGCTATTCTTGGTATTTTCCATAATGTAAAAACACATTTCCTAGGAAATGTATGCTGTTATTACATTATGGTGGGAGGTCACTTCCCAGACCGGTTTCAGCCTTTATTGAGGCTTCATCAGTGAGTAGCTAGACCAAATTAATATTAATACCAACGGGTATAGCGAAAAGAACTTATATACTCTGCTATATGAGTTGTCAAAAAGGTGCCCCATTAAGTTACTTAAATATAAAGAGCCAATAGGCTTCATTTCGGCAATATAAACATTATTTAAATTAAGGGGATATTAAATCCCACATTGTTTTAAAACTGAATAAGAAACTCAAAGATTGGAATCAGAGAGTTTCATGCCGAATATAGTAAACTATAAAGTATCAGCGATTACTAACGTGAGCTAATGCAAGTAGTCGTAGTACAATCTCGGGCAACTCGCAGCAAAGGTAGTAAAGTTCTGATCGCTATTCTTGGTATTTTCCATAATGTAAAAACACATTTCCTTGGAAATGTATGCTGTTATTACATTATGGTGGGAGGTCACTACCCAGACTGGTTTCAGCCTTTATTGAGGCTTCATCAGTGAGTAGCTAGACCAAATTAATATTAATACCAAAGGGTGCCCGAGATTGTACTACGTACTAGGACTACTTGCATTAGCTCATGCTAGTAATCGCCGATACTTTATAGTTTACTATATTCGGCATGAAACTCTCTGATTCCAATCTTTGAGTTTCTTATTCAATTTTAAAACAATGTGGGATTTAATATCCCCTTAATTAAATAATGTTTATATCGCCGAAATGAAGCCTATTTGCTCTTTATATTTAAGTAACTTCTTCATCATCATCATCATCATACGTATCAAGGATTTAGGCCTAGTATGGCCTGTTCCGGCCTTATAAGTCATCGTTAAATCATTTAAGTAACTTATTAAGTTCAACATTTAAGTAACTTATTATATGTATTATTAGGAGTAGTATACTTGATAGGTAGTGGATGCAACACATAAGCTGTCTCATAGAGTTTCTTCTTTCCACAAATCATCATGATCAAATTCTTTAGATATACCTACCCTCAAATGTGTAGAAAGTTTTTTTTCACTTGTTACAAATTAAATTAACATAGCAAAACTATATTCTTGTTTAATTCTTTATCTAAGTGTAAGCATACAAAGTTTGCATGTGGATGTGTGCTTTGCATCATGACCAGGCTACTTGTACGAAGGGGGGGGGGGGTTCTGGAAAGTTCTGATATACACCAATAACAAAAATGATACATCACCAGAGTTCAAGATCAGTATTATCAACATAAGAAGTCTGAATGGCAATGGAGCTAGTTGAGGAATTGGATAAGTACCAGATCGACATAATAGGGGTGACAGAAACAAAAAAGGCAAAAACTGGTGAGCTCTTTCTGAGCAATAAATATGAAATGTTATATTCAGTCAATGAAAATCAAGGAAAAGAAGGAGTAGCCATAGTATTCAACACTCAATACAAGGGTAATCTTCTTGAATGGCAGGCAGTCTCAAGTAGAGTGATGTGGGCAAATATGTGAATGGGGAACTGGACAATGAGACTTATTTGTGCCTATGGTCCCACAGAAGGTTCTACTAAGGTAGAGGTGGAGAAATTTTTTGAGGCTTTAGAGAAAGCAACTGACACAATGAAAAAGGAAAAGTTGCTCATTGTTGAGGATCTAAATAGCAGAGTAGGAAATGATTGTCAGACATACAAAAATATATTGGGAAAATTTGTAGAAGAGAGAAAAGCTAATAATAATGGCAAATACCTGTTGGATTTCTGCTCAAGATGTGGACTAATTATTACTAACACAATGTACCAACATAAAAATGTGCACAAATTCACGTGGAAAGAAGAGGCAAGGAATTAGAAAAGTCTCATTGATTATGTTATTGTTGATAGTGATGTTTTTTCTCTTGTGCAGGACACTAGAGTGTACAGATGATTTGAAATTGGAAGTGATCACCATTTAGTCTGGAGAATGATAAAATTGATATTGAAAAGAAGAAAATGTAGGAAAGTTTTAAAGCGATTAAAAGTTGAGCAGCTCTGAGATGTGAACTGTAGACTAAAATACACAAACATAATTGAAGAAAAAATGGAAGAGTTTGAGAACGGGAACCAAACCTTGGAGATTCGGTGGCAAGCGCAGAAGGAAACATGATTGATTCAGCCAGAGAGGCATGTGGTGAGGTTGCCTGTAAGGATACAAAAATCAGAACTCCATGGTGGACACAGGAAGAGGCAGTGAAAAAAAAGAAGAAAGCATATCAAAAGTTCCTGGAAAATAAGCCAGCTTGTGCTCTTAGAGAATACAGAGACAAATGTAAGAAAGCTAAAAGTGTGTAAAACTAGCTAAACAAAAGTCATGGGAAGACTTTGGTAAGAACTTAGAAAATAAATATCAAGAAGGTAGCAAGATATTCTGGAGGTTGTTGAAGAAATGCAGAAATGGAGGAAAGAGTGCTGTAAAAGAAATTAGAGATGATAAAGGTGACATGAAAACGGGAGAAAAAGATATCCTTGAAGTATGGAGTAATTACTTTGAAAATTTGCTAAATGAAACAAACAGTAATGACAGCACAGTGATAAAAAAACACTGACCAGGCATGCAGTCAGGAATACATATCCATACATGAAGTAGAAAAAGCCATCAAAAGCTTGAAATGTGGAAAGGCAGCAGGAGTAGATGATATTCGAATAGAAATGCTGAAGTATAGTGGTATAAAAGTCTTACAGTGGCTGCACTGCATAGTTAAGAATGCCTGGACAGAGGGACGAATTCCTGATGATTTGAGTACAGCTCTCATAGTACCCATATATAAAAAGGGAAATAAAACTGAATGTGAGAATTACAGAGGTATATCCCTACTGATAAGATTTATGCAAGTATACTTGAGAAACAGGTGGGAAAGATTGTGGAAGAGAAACTTGGTTAAGAACAAGCTGGATTCAGGCCAAAGAGAGGCTGTCAGGGATCAGATTTTGACTTTATGACATATAGTTGAGAAACATGGGAATATAACAAAGATCTGTATTTAAGTTTTGTAGATCTAGAAAAGGCATATGACAAGGTGCCAAGATAGAAGCTTTGCACCTTGTCTGATAAGAGCTTCTATTCGAAACGCTACAGATATATGGTGCAAATGACACATTATATCCAGCAATACTTAGTCTTTATATGAGTTGTAAGTCAGCAGTTAGAATTGAAGGAAGTACAGGAAGATAGTTTAATGTTAAATCTGGTGTGAGACAAGGATGTACATTATCCCCTCTGTTATTCATTATCTATATGGATCACACAATGAAGGAAAGTGGTATTAAACCAGATATCAAAATTGGAGATGTTAATGTCAGCTCTTTGCTTTATGCGGATGATGTTATACTTCTAAATAAATCTGCTACAAGTCTGCAAGATTCCCTGACTAAATTGAATAACTTGTTATAGATATGGTATGAAGGTCAGCAATAAAGACAAAGACAATGAAAATAGGCAGAATCGTTGAAAATGTCAACTGTTGTCAATGGAAAACCTGTGAAACAAGTAAAACATTTCAGCTACTTAGGCACAATTTTTAGTGAAGATGGTAAATTAAATAGGCAAATAGACAACAGAATCAACAAAGCTGGTTCAATAAGAAGTCAACTGAATAAATTTCTATGGAATAAGAGAGAAATTATCCAAAACACTAAATTAGCTGCCTACAACAGTATTCAAGCCAATTTTAACTTATGGATCTGCAATC